>NC_061520.1:9460000-10115000 GCF_022379125.1 Scophthalmus maximus
CTGTGTCACTTATTGACACCGTGGGACTCGAGCAGGATTGATGCCCATGCCGTTAATAGTGTGGCTGGCAATACTTGGGCTATCGATCCAACCCCACTTTCTAACCCCCATCCCTCCACCCAGGAAATATGATTTTGGGGCTGTGGCATCACGGGGGGAAATAAATGGAGGGATAAAGGAGACGAACGTGTATTGAGGGATGTGATGTGATGCTTTTCTTCTTGGGTGGCGTAGTGCGGTTCAGTGCCAGTCATGCGCGATGATTCGTGTAATTTTAAGGCAGAAATACAAGAAGGATTTGCAATTTTATTAGATCACTTGGACTCTCCTTGCTGTGTTCCACAAGCACACGCTCCACTTTCATTTCAAAGTTATGACCAAGCACCACCCATAAATCTGAATTAGTTACAGTGCAATGTGAAGAAAATGAGATCGCACTGGAATTATTGTCCTCTCACATGTGTTTGGGTGCTTTCACATTACGCTGTCTCTCCATTCGGGGTCGTATCTATCAGATGAACTGGTTTAGGCCTTGCTCAGTGTCTGTCTCTCCACCCGCTGACCTTTTCTCTCCTCCTCCTCCTCCTCCTCTTAAACATCATAATCTGCCCGGCAGTGTTCGGTGATTACATGTCGATACAGGGACTCGTGTTTTCCAGACTGACCCTTTTTCCCTCAGTCTCTCAGATTCTCCTGCTGCGACCGTGCGTCCGACTGGGACCTGGCGTGTGTCAGGGGGCTATGGTGACGCGATGTGCACGCGCTGGTGTGAGGAGAGATGCGCCAGCGTCAGTGGAGGACGACGGAGGGATAGAGGAGTGCACCATTCATGGCTGGCCATCGCACTCTTCTTCTCTGTCCTGTGGGGCCAAGTGTCCCCCCAGTGCCCGGACAGCTGCCACTGTGCCTGGGACACGGCCACGGTGCAGTGCTCCGATGCCGGGCTGCAGGAGGTCCCAGCGGGGATCCCGCCGGATACCGTCTCCCTCCACCTGGAGCGCAACTACATCCGGAACCTCCCGGAGAGCGCCTTCAGAGACCTGGTCCACCTGCGGGACCTGTATCTGTCCCACAACCGCATCGACTCGCTCGCCTCGGGAGCCCTGCGGCGTCTGGGCTCCGAGCTGCGCCTGCTGGACCTTTCGCACAACCTGCTGAGGCAGGCCAACCGGGAGGAGTTTGGCTCCACGCGAGCGAAGACGCGGCTCTACCACAATCCCTGGCACTGTGACTGCGCCCTGCAGGAGCTGATGGAGACTCTGAACCTGGAGCCCGAAACGGTGAACGGGATCGTCTGCGAGAGCTCTGTGCGGGGTGCGGGCGAGGGGAGCAGGTGGGAGGAGCCGGGGGCGCAGGGCGAGCACGCAGGTCAACCGCTGGTCAAACTGTTGGATTCCGGGGTGAACTTCTGCAGCCTGCAGAGGAAAACCACCGACGTGGCCATGCTGGTGACAATGTTCGTGTGGTTCTTTATGGTCATCGTGTACGTGGTGTACTATGTGCGGCAGAACCAGGCCGAGGCCCGCAGGCATTTGGAGTACCTGAAGAGTTTACCCAGCCCAATCAAGACCCCCACTGAGACAGACACTCTGAGCACTGGTTTCTGAACTTCTGCCGGGCTGTAATTTTAATGGAATAATCAAACGCCGGTTTCATGGAGAGCCACTGAAAAACGTCAAAATCGCAGCGTGGACTTGCTGTAAGATGACTGTGAGGAACCCAACACAGAACAGCTGTGTTGTGGTGTTGTCAACATTTCTTAATGTTTGTTACAGCTGAAGTTTTTCTTACTAATTTCCTTTCCTGTTGCACTGTTCTCACCTCAAAGAAAAACTATTTGGATGTGTACTGGCTTTTACTCACTGTCCCACCTGCAATGAGAGAAAAGAGCAGAGACAGCAGAAGACGAAAGGACGAAATAAAAGAAAATGTCACAAGGAAGAAATTCTTTATAGCCGTCTATCTCCCTCCGCAGTCCGTCCTTCCTCTTTCCGTTCTCCTCCCAGCGAGCCGTGGCCTTTTCTCTTTCATTACGCTCTAATTAGGACTCTTTGACCAACTGACCCTTAATGAACCCTTGCAAGGTCCTAATCAGGTGGAGTGTGCTTATGAGGACAAAAAGAAGTGTGTCTTCATCTAATTGTGTCATTGTTTCATTTGTGCATGTGTGTGTGTGTGTGTGTGTGCGTTGTTACGGCCCTTTCTACTCTGATAACACTGATTGGCGCGGATGCTATTCGGGCCTTTTCCAATACAGGGGCCACAATACGCCAGTTGTTTCCATGCCAGTGGAGAGCTGCTGATCTAAATTTACTCTCAGGGAGCCATTAGAGCCCAAGGTGGTGTGGTGAAGCACACGGTCTCTAAGATGCAGGAATCAGCTCTCCAATATCCGGACAGCTTAGTGTACCGATTGGTACAGGGAAAATTTCAACCAGAAATGGATTGTCGGTTTAAATTCGTTTAGTAGAGCCATTTATCCTGAGAGACTCCGTTGGCTTAGCTTTAATTAATCTCCCGAGTCCTGCGTCCTCGCTGTGTACCAGTTGTTTCCGCCTCCCATTTTCCACAAAGGCTGTAACTATAACTGATTTATATTTCTGGAAGTGAGTGCTCTGGTAATAAATAGAATTGTTAGTACATTTAACGCTTGTGATGTTAAGAGCAACGCCATTCCTCACAAGCGGGTGTTTACTGCAGTTTTCCTGCGTATCCCACTCACAGGAAATGGAGCAAAACCTGACGGGATTAACAGCCACCCCCTTTTTTCTTTTTTTTTTCCACTTGACTTCATCATAATCATATTTACTGTGCCGCCGCCTCTGGAGCATTAGATTCTGATGGGAGGGTGTATTGTGTATATTTATTTCTTCACAGTTACAAATAGAAATGATAGAATGCTTCACTCAAATTTTTGGTCAGCAAATTCTTTGTTTAGAGCAACCCCATAATCTGAGAAGGCACAAAATGATGTTTTACCCCCAGATTGCTTATCTTTTCAAAGATTATTCGAAACCAAATGAGAAAAGAAAAAAGAAAAAACACTCTTGTTGAGTATATGTTGTCTGTAACAGATTATGAGGGTTCATGGATGCCGATGTCGTCTGGTGATTCCTGAATTATAATTTGCCCATAACTTGGTGCGACCATTTTATCTCCATCGTCAGGTCAAACATTTGTCCAATACCTGGATTAAGATTAAATGACTGCTAATTCACCAACCTCAACTGTACTTTGTGTCCAGTGCTAACAGGCCAAACTCGTTTTTTTAAGACGGTTAACGGTGATGGTTAACATTATACCTGCTGGCATTGTCACTGTGAGTGTGTAGCTCAAAGCACATCTCTCGTTCATGTTTTTTGTCCCCGATGGATTCAAATGTACAGTTACAAACTTGTAAGTGCCCATGGATATAGTTAGATATGACTGTTCTCCATTTTAGCTGACGTTTTGGTTGGTAAGAGCAGAAGTGAAGCCTAGAGTAGGTCAACTGTCCATGTACTGTACTGTGCTAAATGTGTCGTGTGTGTGTGTGTGTGTGTGTGTGTGTGCGTGCGCGCGCGCGCGCGCGCGCGCGCGTGCGTTTCGTAATCTGGAATGGTTCAGGTCGGTGTTGTTCAGGAGCTAGACCATGAGTAGAACGATGTTGATATTGTCACGATGAATGTTAAACCTCTCTGGTATTAGACCAGAGGCTAAAAGATGAAATACATAAAGGTAGATATTTGTTCTGTGGTCTTAAAAACTAAAATGTGGGTTCACTTGAGAAGCACCGTTCACGTGGAACTTAACATGCGGCGGATATTTTCTGAATGTTACCTGTTTGTCACCGATCTCACATCTAACGCGGGAGTTACCCGACTTCACTAATCCCCTCGAAACACAAGAAACAAGAATAACCTCTGTGTGTAGTTTCTTTCTGTGAGTATTCTTTTTTTATTGGTGGTGTATTTCTATTCTGGTGATTTGTTCTCTCTCCTGTTTCTATGCCAATGATTGTTCAAACAAGGATAGACTCATAGATCGAAAACCATTACATTAAATAATAAATGAACTGTCAAAAAGTGATTTCAGAAAGAAAGAAAAACACAACAGTTATTATAAACAAAATTACAGAAGCGTTGCTCTACTTGGTTCATAGAAATGCTTCTACCTTTTATTGCTACTGTCAGTGGAAAAAAGGCCAGAAGATGAAGAGAAGTAATAGAAGTACAGGAAAACATGATCAGTTCACAGAATGAGCTGATCATGGTCGGCAGTGTTTCCTATTTCTACTCTGCCATGCGATAAAATGAAAGGGAATGAAACTGAAAGACTATTATACATATATAATTAACTAAATGATATGAACTTTCACCACTTTCTTCTTCTTCCATCACCATCAATCAAAATCAAAATGGCCCCACAATTCATCCATCGCTCCACTGCCTTTTCTTGAAATCTGAGTCGTTTCTCCCCCTGGAAATATATCACCACAAAAACACAAAGTGGAGTCGGGGCACAGCACACCACTGCCCTGGATATTTCAACATGGGGGAGAACAAAAGAGGATATAAATAAAAAGCAACTTCAGCCTGTTACTTGGTTTTGTCTTTTATTTCCAATTTACATTAATTAAAACGTAACAAAAACAAGTCATGATCATAATAATAATAATATAATAAGGCTATTATTATTAATAATAATACTATTATTAATAATAAAAAATATACACAACCTCACACAAATGAAGCCTCTGCGCTGGCTGTAGAACTGGAGCGACAAAGTCAAACACACCTTAAATCTCTTCAACTGTGTGAGTGTGTTGGCCGAGGCAGAGGGAGCGCCCTGTGTGAGGGGACTGATGGGAGGAAGTCGAGAGGGCTGGGGGTCAAAGGTCACAGCAAATTGGGGGGGGGGGCAGCAGACTGGGCCTTCGTGACCAAACTTTTCAAAAATGTTGGTCATGTTGTTATTTGCTTAAAATATGGGATTTGTAAACAAATATTCAGAGGGGGGAGGGAAAGGCCGTATGAATTTTTGCTCTTTTTAGTGTGAGGTAGCTTTAAAAATATCAAAACAAATATAAAGAAAACTAAAATATAATTACATGCGTTCCAAATTAGATAAGCCTTGTTTGTAAAATAAAAATAAAAAAGGACTCTGGGACACGTGTGTTCACATACAGGATCGTCGGGGACGGCAGGGGACATTCATCACCCTGAGATCCAAAAGCCCAGGGTGAAATGTTCTCTCTGAGAATCTGTATATATATGTATACACACACATATACATATATATACATATATACAAGTCACTACAAATGAGTATCTGGTTGTTATTAAAAAAAATACAGACTGTTTTACAACAATAGCACCATTGACTTTTATTATAGTACACAGTAACTTTTTGATACACACTGCGGTGGTAGAAATAGGAACACCTGCACTTTCTAGATTTTTTGGTTTCAAAGAGATACCTATCATTTAGTGGATATGGTACAGGGGTGAGAGAAGAGGAGGAAGTAAGAGGAGGTTGGCGGATAAGGGTTTTTTTTCATTAAAAAATATGTTTAAGTGGGATTTTTATTACTTAGCATCAAACTTAGTCCTACCGTACCTGGGACCCAAACCTAAACAATAAATAAATAACACCAAGACATTTTCTCTCTCTCTAGTTCCCTGGTATGTTCCCATACTCTCCTCATACTTCCTCCTTCTTGATGTGGGGTTGGGTAATGTCGAGGGAGTTGCTGTTCACCCAGGGTGAAGTGGGGGCGTGTGGGGAATGCTGGGTGTCCGTGGGGCAGGGTGAGTTGACTGGAGGCAATGCTGGATGAATCACAGATGACAATTGCTAGTGCCATTCAGTGCAGAGATCCTACGGAGTTCGATTTGGAAAAAGCACTTTTTACTTAGAAAAACAGTCCCATTTTAAAAAAGTGTCTTGATTTTTCTTTTTCTCTCTTTCTCTCCTCCTTTATCTGAGGTGCGCTCCTCTTTCATTTTTTTAAACTTTTTTTTTTTTTTCAAATTTCCACTTCTTCTTTCTCTTCTTTTTTCATCCCTCATTCTTTACAAGAAGCACACTTGCCCAACGTCGACTCCAAACTCCTGGTCTGCTCCTCCAATATCCATTGGGGCAATGTCTACAATGGGGAGACGAGAGGTCTTCTGCGATCTGTATTCGATCACTGTCTTGCCCCACTGGCCCGTGTGTTTCTGTGCAGGGGCAAAAAAACATAAAACACAATAGCTGTTAAATGATCTACGATTTCTTCATTATCTTGGTGAGTCTGGGTGACTGCCAGAGTAAAAAGGGGACACATAACGTACGTCTGTGATAAAGGGAAAGTGAATTGTCTACACATTTTAACGTCCTTCTTCTGAATTTCATGACATTATGCGTCGGTGTAAAAACTGATATCGCATATGCAGGCAGAAGAGCTGCGTGTGCACTGTCCAAGCGTGTCGAATGTGCCAGTCTCACCGTGCAGCCGTCCTCCATCACGCTGTAAGTGAAGCGGCTGTTGCCCTCGGCTCTGATCTCCACGTCGTTGGAGCCCTGCAGCAGCACGGCCTTCTTCAGGTTCCCTGCGGAGGCGTCCATGTATGCCACGCTGTTCTTGCAGTGGTAGGTGAGGTTTTGGGAAGCCTCGGTGGACAGCAGTCTCAGGAAGGTCATCTGAATGGCAGCAGTGTTGGGCGCCAGGCTGTCATCACCATAGCTGAACTGCATGAGGTCACAGGAAGAGGAAGTGAGAACAACGGTTAATATCACAGATACTATTATTTATTTTTTTAATTACTAAACTGCTATTTTTGCCTTGTTTTTGGGGGTTTTAACAATGTTTTACAGAGATTTTTTTCTTCAAATTGTGTGTGATATAATAAACATTAAAAGTTGTTTATATATAGAATTATGAGGACACTATGGATTTTTAGGGGTTCATTTCTGTCTTTGAAATCAATAAAGGAGATTTTTTCGAACCAGATTTTTTACTGATTTTTAACAAGAAATCAAATAAATTTAGATAGATTTAATAAATTAAATTCTAAATAATAGAGTGAGAGCACAATAATCAATATAACGTCAAAAAATTCCTGATCCCTCTTTTTTGGGGGAAAACCCCCCCAACAACGAGCAGTAATAGTAGTGGAGTCCTGGTTCAGCTGAACTGACAAGGTGACTTACGTGGAATCCTCCATTCATTGTCTCTCCGAACCAAACGTGTTTGCGGTCTTTGCTCTTGCTGGACCACCAGTTCTTGCGAGGGATGTTGGAAGGCTTGGAGGAGACGCAGGACTCTCCTGTCTCCATGTTGCAGAAGACCTTGATAGCATCAACAGTGCAGCCCTGGTTGGGATCGATCCAGTACTCTCCTACAGGCAAAAAAGACATGTTAGTATTTAGTATAATGTTATGACACATTGTCATATATCAGCCACATGCAAACACTCCCAGACATCACAAACTATATTTATCCCAAAGCTTGTCTGCTTCATCCTCTCCCCCCAATTTGGTCAATTCCTCCCGGTGTCACTCACCGCTCTTCCAGTCGGGATGGCAGAGCTTCAGGTCTCTGCAGGTGCGAGCAGGGTTCTTCTTGGATCCCTCGGGGCTGCGGATGTTCTCAATCTGGTTGTTGAGAGACTTGAGGGTGGCGTCAACCTCGGCATCGTGCTGACGGAGGTTTCCGGAAGCCTGGTCAGCCCTCATGTACCTGAGAGGATCTGGGGACTTCTCTGTCTGACCCAGGCCGGCGAAGGCAGACATGTCAATGCCAGGGCCGGGGGGACCAGGAGGACCGGGGGGTCCGGCGTTTCCGGGAGGACCCTGAGAGGAGGAGAATAGTGAGCAAGATAGAAAGATTATTTTGGGAGTGTCGTTTTTTTGTTTGTTCACAGGCAGTGGATTATTCTCCCTACTACAATTAGACGACACCCATCTCCCAAAACTGGGAGGAAGGAAGAGCTGCCACCTGTTCTGCAGTCTGTCATGTCCTCTCATTCCAGTTTCCTTGGTGAGGACTTCGAACAACGAAAACAAGTTCATGTGATGCCAACAAGTGCTCGTGCTACATCTTGTTTAGTTGCTTTACTTTAATGAAGATTTTCTTTCCTTAAAATTGAATTGCTTAATTTGCTCTATAATTTGATTTATTAATAGACAGAGGAACTCTTCCCTTTAATGCCAATTTGAATATCAAATAATGAATTACAATGGCATTTTGAATGATTATAAACACATAATCATCATCTGAGCGTTGTCAAACATTTATGTGACAGCTTTTAAATGTCGACAATGGTATTTTTGTGATTTTTGTATGAAAATGGATTGTTTTCTGTCTTGCTATCTTTCTTTGATGTGAAATGAGAAAGTTGCAGAAAAAAAAACTTGGTTGATTGGAGCGTGAAAGTTGGGTGAAAGGATGTGAGCCCATAAATATTATTTAAGAAATAATAATAAAGCCAAGTGAAAGCAGAAATTTGATGGCTAAAAAAGTTATTTTAACCTGTTATGATTAAGTGTAACACGATCAAGGTGACGGACGGTGAAAACTTTGGTGGGTACTCACAGAGGGACCGGTCTCTCCACTGCGACCACGAGGTCCGGGGGGTCCAATGGGTCCTGGCAGACCGTTTGAACCGTCCTTTCCAGCAGGGCCAACAGGTCCAGGTGGTCCCTACGTGCACAGATGGAAACAAAATGCTTGGTGTTGAGACACTGCATGTGGAGATAATCTTGGAATTCAAAATGATATTCCAATTTCTTTTATTCCAACTGTACTCACTCTCTGTCCAGAAGGTCCAGCGGGTCCAGTAGCACCCTGGTCTCCAGATTGACCCTAGAACATTGAAAGAGTGTTTTAATACAATTAGTGGGATGACGACAAGAAAGGATTCCCTTAATGTCATCAGACTAGTGTAACGCAAAGGTTACATTGTGTTTGGATGCTTACCGGAGGTCCAGGCAGACCCTGCAGACCGGTGAAGCCTCTGTGTCCCTTCTGTCCTCTCTCACCGCCCTCTCCACCCTCACCTTTGTCACCGCGGGGTCCTTGGGGTCCCTGAGAACAAGTGGACAACAGCCTAACTCAGCGCCGTTTGCCTGATGACGAGTTTGTATTGTGTGAAATGGCACGCTAAAGCTCTTGCAGTGGATAAACCAGTTTTGTGCTCAGGTCTGTGTTAGTGCAGACCACACAGCGTTTAATAGAAACTGTTCAGGAAGTAACATACGGGCATTCCTCTGGCCCCAGCAGGTCCTGGAGATCCAGAAGGTCCTTGTGCACCCTGAGAAAGAACAGCAACAACAAAAAAAGGTACAGATTTTATAATAGAAACATAATGTTTGAAAAATTAATGGAGCAGTATTTTGAACTGGATGAAAGTATTTACTGTTATATCTTTTATTATTGAGGTTATTACCGTCATCATCTACTACAACTGTTTCCCTTTAAAAAAAGATATCATCAATTATATGCACAATAGAATCTTAAATACTTAGTGAGGGATAGACGCTTTTTATTGTCTGCAGGTCATTTATTCTCCCCCCCCCCCAAAATGATCTTTTACTTTATGTGCTACCAGACAACAAGCTGATTTCCAGTCGGTGAAAAATCCACCTCTGACATTAAACATTCGATAAGCGTCCTATTATATTAACAAAAAAACAATAATACTACTCACAGACTCTCCTCTGTCTCCCTGTTTGCCAGTAGGACCAACAGGGCCGGGAGCACCGGGACCGCCTGGAGCACCAGGAGCACCAGCAGGACCCGTGGTACCACGATCACCCTGCGGCACAGAGAGGACAACAGTCACGACAGGAAAGCCATGAAAACAAGATCACCTTTAGTCTGCACTGGTAGTAAGTGAGTAATGTCGGAACAAATGGCAAAGCAGCCTACAAAAAGAGACAGTATTATTGTTCAATAACAAA
Source organism: Scophthalmus maximus (assembly GCF_022379125.1). Classification (NCBI taxonomy): domain Eukaryota; kingdom Metazoa; phylum Chordata; class Actinopteri; order Pleuronectiformes; family Scophthalmidae; genus Scophthalmus; species Scophthalmus maximus. The sequence continues at coordinate 9,469,925 of NC_061520.1, forward strand.
AGCTAAAGCTTGAGAAAAATACGATTCTGTTTGTGTTCAGCAATTCACTCATTCTACAGGCAATCTTATTTCCGTTCTAGCAAAGTGTTGACTGAATCAATTAATTTCTCACATCGGGCCAGATTAAAATTAATGGCTGTAGTAAAACAGCAGGTTTACATAATTTGAACCTGAGTTTCTGGTGTTGTTGTGCAAATCAGAGTCTTATAAATCTTATTGATTCAAAACTTCATGAAACATAACAAATGGTTACAGGCAGAGTGTTTGATGACGTGTCTCTGTTTTTTCACCTTGATTCCAGTAGAACCGTCTCTGCCAGGAGGTCCATCAGATCCAGAGTTGCCCTGACAGACGACAGAACAATGATAAGTGTTAACAGCTTCCACTTCCACCGAGCCAGATGTCCTACTGAATACTGAACAGCTGTATAATGAACCCTGCTCCACCAAAACGCATTAATGACACGGCGTGAAAACAATGCAAATATATACGTGACGCAAACAGCGGTGCATTCTAATGGAGACTTGGCCGTCGTTTCCATCAGGGCATATGAACAATTACGAGCGGTTGGCCAATATGGCGTGCTGCGTGTCGGACATTCTCTGACCTCTCTGCCAGGCTCTCCCGCAGGTCCGGTGAGTCCAGGTGGTCCAACAGGTCCAGGGGGTCCACGGTCTCCGCTGCCACCAGCAGCTCCCTGCTTTCCGGGCTCACCCTGAGAGGAGAAGGCCAATTACTACATTTTGAATACATTTAGTAAAATACACTGTGAGTTATCATGAGTTATCTAAAAATATACCTCATCAAATGATTCAACCCACTGGCACGTTTACCGACACTTCTGGGATCATATGTTCCCCCTAACATCTCAATGAATCATTGTGGAAACTACAATCGTGAACACATCGCTCTCAATACACACCACTGCTGATGTTTTGTTTAAAAGCAGGTAGCAGGTTGAGTCCAAAAAAAGGAGATGAGGGTATTTTCTTATTATTGTTTATAGAGGCGTTCTCTAAAATCAGTGCCACACTGGATTATCTGTGCCATAGAGACCTGCTAACCTAACTGAAGTCTAACAGGACATCTTGGAAATCAGGTTGTGTAAATCCATGGAAGAGGGTATTGCCACAACAATTAAATCCGTCACCTCATCCTTATCTTTGTGATTATCACATTTCAAGACCCCCAACCCTTGTTAACAGCTGTTATAACTTGGTAATGTGGTTATGAAATGCAGCATGTTTTGGTAATTTAATCTAATCTTGTTTTGAACAATAGTTTTGTATAATTTTCCAGCCCCTGTTCTGGAAAGCACAAACTATGGACGACAAATCCACAAGATTTTGATCCCGGTCATATCATCGCCACTTAAAGTTTGGTTGAAAAATGGTCACCGTGCCCACATGTACCAGGCTGATAGACTCTATATATTGATTTAAAATGTATGTAACATAAAATCTAAAATCTTAAGATACAAAATGGCACAAAACAGATATAGCAAACTCTGAACACCTGCTGTCTTCAAAGGAGCTAAACTTGCAGTAAATCTACTCAGCACCACAGAAACTGCATCATGCACTTCAAACTCCGTTTCTGTTATCAAAGCATGTTCTCCGCTTGAAACATTGCTGGGCGAGTTCTGCGTCACCCCAGCTGCTTTCCTGGCATCCCTTTCATGCGTACTGAATGAATAATTGATGGTAAGGACACGTCTACCGAGATTGCTGTAATGGCTCATGTCACATATCAGATCTTGGGAGATGTAAGCAGCGGAGACTTCTTGTCACATGTGAAACCGTACACGGAATGGAATCAGCTCACCGGGAGAAAAGCAGCGGCTCATGTGATGGATGTGATCAGATTTGTGATCCAATTAGGACATTCCAGAGCCTGTCTGACAGTTTCTACATTTCCTTTTTTATTAAGTGACAAAACACTAGTTATTGAGGCACATTATGAATATCTAATTAGTAAACAGCCTGTTTCTTTATTTAAGATTAATAAAACAGTACTTCACTTGCGGCAATTAAAGAGAAAAACTTCTTAGCTCACTCGGTTTGGTAAACAACACTGAAGTGACTGTCCCGTGTGTACTTATCTTTATTTTTTCATCCCCAAAACAATGCAATACATACTAGAAATCTTAAATCCCTTCCTGATGTACTGTTGCTGAAACCATTAGTGGATTGAAAGACACTTTTCAATCTGAATTTTTAAAAATTTTATAAATGCCACCGTGAACTCTTGGATTAGCATCGTTCAGTTTTTGTCTGACATTTATAGACTCCAAAAAAACCCATCCCCAGGTTAATTGATAATTAAAATAACTGAATTTCTACATTTAATTACATGAGTCAGTTATCATGTTACTTACAGAAGGTCCAGGCAGACCAGGGAAACCTCTCTCACCACGCTGGCCTGGCAGACCGACAATACCGCGCTGACCACCCAAACCCTGAGGACCTGAAGGACCAAGGGGACCCTGAGGGGAACAAAAGATACAGAAAACACAATCAACATGTGTCCAATGTATTGTCACTTTCACAGGCGGCCATTTGTGCCGTGGCACAGTCAATTCATTTGATTTGAGAATTATTTAAATAGGTTTTTCTTTTTTTTTTACATAAACTAATAACATAGACAAACAATTAATAAGAGTTGGTACCAGTTCCATAAGTGGGCCATTTTACAGTATAAAAATACAAGTCTGTACTCTCTGGTAATGGAGACATTTCTGAATTACCTCATGAATTCAGAAATGTCTATCTGTGACAACTGAATGTTGAGCTGTCTATACACAACATAAATAACACATACAGCAAACTCAACCAAACCAAAAGATGAATGAATGAATAAGTAAATATTAAAATAAACTACTGAATCAAGAGTCCACAACTTCTGAAGGGGGGGGGGGGTTATGTATCAGACTATTTCTTAGCTTGACATAATGACTTCTGAAGTTTTCATGCACCTGTTGAAAAGTTGCTCACCAACTAAAAAAATATGTCTTTGAGTCTCCAAGCAGTTAGTGCTCGTGCTTTAGCAAGGTGTATTTTTGTCCCATTCTTTCCTCCGTTGTGTTCTGTTTCACTTTTATTTACGTTTGCAGAGATCCCTGTTTTATATCTTATGTCATTTGCTCCACCTGGGATTGGACAACTCAAAAATGCAGCTACAAGAATATCAACATCCGTCTCTCCATTACAACCTTTCAGGTCTACTTCCTCCATGCCATGTGAGTCCACCCTGTCACATGTCGTGCACTGTGCAACGCATGTTCACGATAAACACCTGACTCCAAGTGACGCCCGAGTACCACCAGTCAGCTGTCAGAGACTCTGATGAGTTGATACATGGTTCAAGATTTCATATATGCAATCTATAGGTGGGAAGGATCTCGCCCCAGCCGCGATCTTCATGTTTGACTATTTAATCATCTGTGATGTGTCATTATCTTGACAGGGCTCGCCGTGGGTATATGACAGGTGTGCGCGCAGTGCTAAGTGCAGGCCGAGGTCCTTTCATCAGTCTGTCACTGGGCCTGAGCTGTCCGGTTCTGTCATATGTCTAGGTCTGCTATTACGAGCCAGTGATGGACACAGACAGCTCTGTGTATTGTTGGAGAATGTGCTCAGCTGCTGTCCATTACCGATGAAATTGGCTCTTCGTGCTGACAGAGTTGCTTCTCTCAATAATGGGCACGTCTGTTCACCTCGGTGGTGTTCAAGGAGATGTGTGGTCTGAACAGCGATGTGGGACAGATTGGAGTAGTACTTCAAGTGTCACACGGTCAAGAAGTTACAGATCTTGTGAAAGTCCTGCAGCGTCGTGAATGGTATATGGAGGAATATGATTGAAGAATGATGGACTTACAGGAGGACCGTCCTCTCCAGCGTCTCCCTTCTCGCCAGGAGCCCCAGAAGGCCCGCGGAGTCCAGCATCACCCTGTCTGCCTGGGGGTCCACCATCTCCCCTCACTCCCTTGGGTCCGTCTTTGCCAGAGGGACCAGCAGGACCAGCAGGTCCAGGGTTACCCTAAAGGTTTAAGAAGGATGACATAGCTAACATTAAATGGAATCACATGCAGAAAATGACAATACATTACATGTCAAATCTATGGTTTATATATCGGGTATATTTGTGCTCTGTTTTGAAAGATCAATTGTAATCCATCATTTAAAAATGAGTTAAAGCGTATTTTGTAGTTTCAATTGTTTTCCATTACTTCATGGCTTGACCAAGTCAAAAATGCAACAATCAGCCACAACATTAAACCAGTCACCTGTTGAATTTTGGGGCTCATCGGTGTACACACACGTACAGGTTTGGAGAACATTCGGCTTTCAGTTAATATGCAACATTACCTGTGATCTTTAAATAACTTTTAACATCTCACATTGGACGACTTGTTTCTCACAATATGTGACGCTTCCTTTTAGCAGGTCTATAAAAATATTCTCTTCCTGCCGTGTCAAACATACTGTTCTCGTAATGCGCAGGTGCTGAAACAGCAAGAGTCAGAGCTTTACAGGTGCGATTTAACAAGGATCCTGAGATCACTGTGGCGTGATGGAAACACTCCTTTGTCTTTTCTGCTGCACCTGTTTCTTCCTTGTAAAACATAAATGAATCCCAGTTTTCTTCTTCTTTCACATACGTTTTTTACGTTTCGCATATTACCAGACTTTTAGACAGTTTATACTTGAAGTCTGTCAAAGTAGGTTGAATACAAAAATATCTGTCAATATTGTATAAAATATTTACACTATTGTCATGTATGTGGTTTCTGGTTACAACCCAATAGCTATATATTTCTTAAAATATGCATATGGACTCAGTTGAGTGGATAGAGGCTGTTACAGTATAAGGAGGGTGAACTTACGTTGGGACCAGGGGGTCCAACTCGGCCAGCAGCTCCAGGGAAACCAGTGGCACCCTGTCACAGAAAGATTCATTTAGACAAAAGCCACAAATAATGTAACAGAATAAGGACTTCTGCGTGTAATTCTATAAGGAAAATAATAATTATTTTTCAAAAAGTCACTTACAGGAGGTCCTTGAGCACCTCGAGCACCTTTAGGTCCAAAAACACCTGTAGGACCCTGCCATAGAAAACATACAGAACATTACTGTCTGACATTAGTTTTATGTTACAAAACGTGTCTTAGGGCAATATGATACTTTCTAAAAACAGCACTTTCAGTAGCTATGAGATAATTGAAATGAAGCTAGAATCTATTCATTGTTTTTGAGAGAGAGAGAGAGAGAGAGAGAGAGAACAAAGAGACAAAAGGAGGGTCTTCTGCTGTTTTGTGCATTTCTCTCTTCTCATAAGAAAGACTGTCAGTGTCTGACTTGCTGTTGTTTTTGATTATTAAAAAGAAAATGTCACTAGGCTGCAAACACTCAATGCTTTGGTATAAGCTGTATTATCAAAAAAGTGAGCATCAGAGCAAAACAAAAAAAAAGCATCTAGAGTGACACGCACTGCAGGTCCAGGGGCACCAGATGGTCCTTGGGGTCCGGGGGCACCAGCGTCTCCCTTCTGTCCAGATTCTCCCTGCTCTCCCTTGGTTCCAGGTTGACCATCAGCTCCCTGAAAGAGAAAGACAGAAAAGGCATTAAAAAAACCAAATGTTTCCATTGAGGCATTACATCAATCAATATAATTCAATAATATATGTATTATGCTGAAATCGCCTATTCTGCATACTTTTAGTATTTAAAGGTCTGACTGAAGTGAACTTTTAGAAAAACTAAAAGACCTGAGCACTTCTTCCGCCACTGCTCAGACACAAACAAACCGCTTGTATGGATTAAAAAGCTTGGGGCAGTGCAGTGTTAATTTTTGGTTCTTTCATTCTTGCATGACAACATATGGAAAAAATAATTAAAGATTGTTGAAGCCTACTAATGAAAGCTGTCAATTTACTTATGCTCTGACTTATTTCAAGTTTTTGGACTGCCACATTGTGTAATGACCCTCTACTTTTGTTCGCCATGTGCTATCTTCCTCCACTCACATCACTGTGGCTCAGTAATTTATTTTGCCCATGCATTTTGGGACTTTTTTTCTTCCTTTACTTTATATTCATGTAATACTTACACAAATGTGATTTACATGGTATTTGCCATGAATAAATAAATGGGAAAAATAAAACTGTAAATAATAATAATCATGTGCTTATGGAGATCCATCTGACCTGGACAGACATGATCACTATTAGAAGTTTCCACTGTATTTAATAGCTGCTGCTGTTTCATGTAACATGTGTGTCCATTTCAGTCTGTGAGGAGATGAGCTGTGTTACAGTCTGTGAGCTGAGATATTTAGACACCTTCAAGTGTTATTCATCCTGACGTACGCTCAATAATTAGTCGTAGTAAAACCTAGAAACAAAAAAAAAAACCATTACGTATGATGAAATGTTTTGTCAGAAAAAACATTGATGAAATTCCATTTGGAAGGATGCAGCTTATTAAAAATGTTAATCTGATGACCGTCTGGAGTCTTTGGGAGGAGCTAAATGGATGAGTGATACGGAGAGACTTCCGACAATCTACGCACTGATCTCCCCTCACGGAATATTAAAACTGAGGAAACAACTGGTGCCAAGATTGAAAAATGATTCACTGAGCACTAAAGACAATATCCAAATGTGTCCAGATAGTACTAATAAAAAGAAAAGCTGCGTCTGGTTGATGCCAGTAATATCACAGCTCATGACTGTTTTCGATAAAGAAAAACATTAAACCTTCAGTCTCTTTTTCCAGGTAACAATCCTTTTTTTTTTAATTTAGAAAATAAAATATCCACTTTTTCACTGTAACAAGATTTAATTGTTGTAGAGCTGTTGAGATTTTTCTGTTGTACATCTACTGTGCTTTAATCCAATAATAAAATATAAGATATTCTTTTATCAAGGAAGCATTAGTAATTGCTGTCATTGTTATAGTAACTTTGAGTAACTGTTTTTTAGAGGGTGCTGGTTATAGTGTTTTAAAGTTAAATATATATATATTAATTCTTAATACATAAACTGAGAAGTACTTAGACGTATTGGCTGTAACGTCTTTGCTGTCCTTTACACAGTGTCCCTGCTGTAAAGTCACTGCTGAGGTGACTTGTCCTTCTTAAAATATCAGCGTTATTATAAATATTCATGACTGACTGGAAATCCACAAACAAATCGAGAGAACTGTAACATTCTTAACCTTGCTAATAAGTCAAGGTGGCGCTCAATGACTTCATGTGTGTCTGTTAGTGAAGTTCCACGATTTAGATTTTCTTAACAACTGATTTTTTCTTTTTTTGTTACTTACAGGGGGTCCAGCAAATCCAGCAGGTCCAGGAGGTCCGGTCTCACCCCTGTCACCCTGAAAGAAGAAGGAGGAAGTGAGATAAATGGGTCAAAAATAAAGACCCTTTAAACTTTAACTTCAACACAGATGACCTCTGTTTTAAGACAGTCATCTCTAATTTTTCAAAATCACTCTAAAGGAGAAATTACTTTTTTTTACTAAGCCACAACATGCCACTTTTTGAACAAATTGATACTGGTTCAAGTGTGACACTTACAGGAGCACCACGGGTACCGGCAGCTCCGGAAGGACCAGCAGGACCAGATTCACCCTGGGAGGAAAACACAGCATCAGCAACACACATCATGCTGTAAACACTGTGTTCAGGTGACAGGCATGGCCTTCATGCCCCCGAACAATAAACCGCACAAAGAAAACATTAAATGATAGTAATTAATTCATAGAAATAGATCCCAAAGATGAATTTACTTCAAAATTAGGAAGTGTAACAATAGATGTTAATCGAGAGCACCAGCAATAAATCATGTGTGCGTCAATAGTTGTAGACTGTAAAATTTAAATGACAGAGCACTTACCTTCTCACCGTTGGGACCAGAAGGACCAGGGGGACCAATGGGACCGGTGAGACCCTGTGACAGGAAACAGGAAAACAGTGTAAAAAACAGTTTGAACCAGCACGAGAATTAACATTTTGTCTTGAAATCAGCGCTGGATTAAAGAATGGTCCCATTGGAACAAATGATTTTTCGATCTCATTTGAGGGCTTGAACATTTGTGAGGAAATACATTCTGTCACTATTCAACAGTGACTACTATCAACTCTAACAAAACGGATGACAGCGACTCACTCTGCCGCCGTCTTTGCCGGAAGCACCTTCGGGTCCTTTCTCTCCAATGTCACCCTATGGGGGTTAAAAAAAAAAAAGTCAGTCAGCTGACAGTTATAGGCATAAAACTTCAATTTTTAATCCATTCTGTCATCAACACATGGCTCTGGTCACGGCTTACTCTGTCTCCTTTAGGTCCAGGAATGCCAGCACCTCCTCTCTCTCCTGGCATACCCTGCAGACCGGGGGGTCCCTGAGATCCACCGGCACCGGCAGGTCCAATGGCTCCCTGTTACGGAGAAGAAATAAACAGTTGGCACAACGACAGAAACAGACCCAGACCAAAAAGGGACTTCAAGTTACTGTATATTGAACACATGCACCAGATGTGAGTAGGTCCTGTATTATTGCTGATAGCCTGAAACCAAACATTTTTTGTGAATGTTCTGTTGTTATATTTCACATTTCCTTTGTGTACGACTGATGCTGTCACAGCAGGAGAAGATTCGATAAAAGAGATCCACGCTCGTCTTTGTTTTCGCATGTTCTGCTCTGGATATCAGAGGATTGAAAAAATCTTATTCCCCTAACACAGGTTGTTTCACTGTTCAGCCAATCAGATTTGCATGTAAGAACATGTTCACATGTTCCTTTAGATGTCAGGGCAACCTTTAATTCTTAATTTCATGTAGGAATGGGAGTTTTACCATAAAAAAAAGAAACCAAGAAAATGGAAGCAAATGCAGATTTAGATTTTGTTTTGAAGTGGCTCCATCAGGCCCACTCCTGGTCAAAAGTTGTCGGGCTTACCTGCAGCGCTCTCAGCTGCAGCCTCAGACTGGAGATCAGACGCTCAAACACCCATTCTGCTGCGTATCTCCAGTCATTAAAATGTAACCACAGGGCACAGCCCCGACATTGGCAGTGAATACATTCAAATTGGATTCCAACTTAAAGGGGGCTGATGTACGATGCCTTTTTGTGCAACAAATCTTTAACCAACTTTCTCCGATTCTCACTCCCTCCTGTGCAAACTGTCCCCTCTTTCCTCCTCCATCACTCACTTGTGTCAGCTCTATAATCCTCATCCTTTCTATCTGCTCCTGTCTGACCTTAAGGGATGAAAACCTATGAACTAGGATTAAAAATCTGACCAGATGACGGACCAAAAGAGGGAATTGCAGTCTCTCCGAGCTCTTTCTCTACTCACAGGGCAGTTTTGACAAATCACTGCAGTGGCTGGAGTTTGTTGATGGTGCGATAAACAAGTGACTGTGGAGCTTTAGTGGAAATAACCTGAGTGAGTACCGGTTGTTTAGAAATGTAGGGATTATTTTTTATAAGGAGTCTTGCGTCATACAGATCCTTATAATGTTAATAAAAATGTAGTTTCACGGCGTGTGTACATAGTGTTTATATACCATGTATACCCCACTATGCAAGAAATGTATAATTGGAGCATATATTATTGGGTATATATGTCAGTGTATTTAATATATTTTCCCTATTAGAAGGGAAAAATGATATTTTTTGTATTTGTTGTTGTATTTCAGTGCACAATCAGGTTTACTTTTATCATTTGTCACAAGTTTTTGCTTCCTTCTTAATAATTTTTCGAGCCCTGGAGCAGCAATAGAATGAAGTAATTCACAAGAAAAGAAGCACACATTTGAGGAAAGTCTGAAAGAGCACTACTTCATGTGGCAGAAATGTTTTTTCTGCTTTCCACTCCTCTCGTGACCCCTCAGATTTATTCTGTCGAAACGCTAGTTTGGGGACTGCCGCTCGAGGCCGCCAGGATGCCCAAGAATCAATACAGGTCTATAGAATATGACACTGCGAAAGGAAAACTGGAGATATCTGATGTAAGTACCACAGTGTCATATTTGCCAGTGGTGTGAGTACACCTCACGGAATAACGTTTAATAATTTAAAAAAATCCTCCTGCTGGTCTCACCTTGGGTCCGTCAGTTCCGGGAGTTCCAGGCAGACCTCTGGGTCCCTGCAGACCCTGAGAGCCGGCCGCTCCTCTCTCTCCGGGGAAACCGCGCTCTCCCTGAACAATGACAAGGCGGCAATCAGCGGGCATGTCCGACAGTGGGCCGACCAAAGAGCAGCGAGATCAAATCAAGACTGTGGACTTACTCTGGGTCCAGTGATACCAGCAGCTCCAGCCTCTCCAGGAACACCCTTAAACCAACAACAAAAGAAAATGAAGTTAAGAGAAAAGGCGTGTGGGATCAGTGTATGACAAAATCAAGGAATAGATGTTTAAAAAGTGGAACTACTACAACTACTACTGGTAGTACTACCACTACTACAGACAGATTTAGTTATACTCTAGACTGTCTTACAGCAGTGGCCAAATTAACTTAAAATTAACAGTGAGAGCCAGATAATTACAGCATGTATTCAGTGTAAAATATGTATTCAAGAGACTATGGACTTGGCTAATAACATATGAATGCTTTTCCTACAGTGATAGAGAAATGATCAGAGCCGTAAAATAACTGTAGAACAAATAGCAGTTAATGTTTGGGTGCTTTTATGACACATTCTTGTAAGTTACCTCATAGTTTATCGTTTGATTCATTAAATAGGACATAAATCAAATAGGACAAATTTGTTCCTGCTGCCATTATGTGACCTCACAAGCTTTATTTCACCGTGCACCCACCTGGTCTCCGGGCTTGCCTCCCTCACCAGGGGGGCCAGGAGGTCCAGGCAGACCCTGTGTGCAGGAGAGAAAGGAGAAAAGATATTAGAAAAATAAAACAACAGATCAGGTCAGAGCGTCCTGATGTTTGCGCTGCTCTACCAGAGATTAACTGAGCGACTGATGTTTTTCATTGTACAGTATAGTGTTTTACTACTACACTAACCGACACATACACTTGAACAGGCTGAAAGTTAAAAGGTAAACAGACTCACCTGGAAGCCGGAGGGTCCGGGCTGTCCTTGCTCTCCTCTCTCACCAGCAGGGCCCTGCATAGATAATCCATAATCACAATTCAACTTCCATCTTTACCTAAGTGTCAGAAATTTAATATCGAATTGGATGGTTAATATTTTGGGGGGAGCACTGTAACACACACACTGCCAGTCAGTGCTGCCATCGCACAATGTCCAGACATTTGTGTCAAGGACCTTTTTTAATTTTTCTCCTGACAGTGCTATCATCCAGGCAGTCTGGGAAATGGGAATACTGAAGGCGGTCTCTAAGTGCAGACTGAGAAAAGGGGGAAGATAATATCAGTTTTGAAGCTATATGGAGTGGGAATAGGAGAGATACGAGATACGTACAGCAGGGCCGGGGGGTCCAGCAGCGCCAGTTTCTCCATCTTTGCCAGGCAGACCCTAAGGAGAAAAATGAAGAGAGGAATGGGAGAAAGAGGAGGGGGGGTTGGACACTTAGACCAAAGGTGATGCTATTAAGTAGATAAACATCTGATCAGTATAATTGACCTTCTCAATATGCTTCTCATGTGGGAGCTGAACTACAGACATAATGGCAGATCAATGAAAGCTCACAGTAGCAGAAATATAAGAACAGAATATAAAACATCCAGTGTGTTTGAACAAAACGATTTAATAAGATCTGTGTAATAATTTGGAGCTTATAAAAAAAATGGACATTGAGTCTAAAAAACATTACACTTGAAATCATTTTAGAAATATTCTGTTCCCTCCATCATAGGACGGTTGACATAAAATGGAAACATGATGATTTCAGCTAAACGATTTCTGTATTTTGACAAAAGTTGAGCGAACTTACTCTCAGACCAGGAGCTCCACCCAGTCCTTTCTCACCAGACTTTCCACCCTCACCCTAATCACAAGGGAAACAGAACGCAGAGGTTTGTCCAAAGGCCACGGCCGATTCGCTTGGTCCACAGACAGTATAAAATTGTTCAGCAGCACTCAGGGTGAAGAGGTGTATTTCTGATTTAGAAGGTCTACTAGTCAACATCTAATACATTTGAAAATGGGTATCGTTAGCTTTGTTACTCCGATAGTTTTAAAATTATTTACAAATACTCACAGTCGCTCCCTTGGGTCCGGGGAATCCCATGACGCCAGGCTGTCCACGGGCTCCCTGTGGGCCGGGGGGTCCTGGACGTCCATCCTCACCAGGGGCTCCCTGGTCAAGTAAAGTCGGGTCAATTTAGTTACAGAGTTCGTTTGCACATAACACATGATGACATGACAATTTTTTTTCCTTTCGTGCTGCTAAATAAATATATAATTTATAATTAAAAACCCAGAGGGGCAAACTTGGAAAGTCTGGAAGCAAAAAAGAAAACGAAGAGATCAAATAATCCCCCAGTCATAATCAGGCTGTCCACATGCCAGTCCCTCAAGCAGTGAGTCGGAAAATTAAGCCACTGCTTAATCCGTCAGTGAACAGTAATATTTAAAAATGACACAGTCCCTAAACAGAATACGTGTTGTATGTTTTTAAAAAAGGTGAACGTTTTCATACAGCCCACCCGAAACCATTAAAGTGTGACGATAAACATGGCTTGAATTGTATGATATGATGGCAATAAATGATCAAAATGTTATATAAAGGAGGAGCCCAGTCATTAAAAATAACTTTCAGTCAAGAGTTTGGGTGTAAGAACTGTTTTAAAAGACTTTCCACTAAGAAAGGGACTGGACTGAGAACATACGGTGCATACATGTTACCGCCCTTTCCCCTAAACCAGCTTGGGGACTTAACAATACACTTAAGGATTAAGCGTTATCATGAAAAACAGGAGCCTGTGCAACACACAGAGCTGAAGTGGAGAAAATTTACTATGCTCTGAATTCAATGTGAATGCTGATTAAAAAAAAGAAAGCTGCAGTGTGTCAGACTTAGTTGAGCTCATTTGAAACACCAGCACTGCTGGGGATGGAGCTGGTGGATATTGTGATAAACGGATAAATCTCCTGACATTCAATTTGATGGAACCACTTACGAGTCATTGCGTGATGAGAGCACATTTTTTATAAAAATCTCTCCCTGGTTGTTCCACACGTAACATTAAAAAGTGGTAACAACAACTACAATATTGTTGTTACTGCATTAAAGTTACACTTACAGAAGGTCCACCTTTGCCTTGAGGACCAGCGTCACCAGGTCGTCCAGTTAGACCCTGTCGGAGGGGGGAGAGAGAAACACAATGGAAATCCAGATGAGTCGCCTGACGCGTGCTGAGGAAAGGTGGGAACACATGGCACTGTGGGAAATTTAATTTACACCATTGATTGGCCCTGTGAGCAGGAAGCAACAGTTCAACACCTTCTGAAATGACTAGGAACTGAAACATGCCCGAGAGATCATTTAAGGCTACTGATGTTAATGGGCTCACAACTGGTGTTTCCTCCCCACACACACACACTTCCTCTGCAGTGATTGTACACAAACACTAACAACAATCTGCAAGAAACACTCCAGGAGGAAGCACAAATTATGTCCAGTGAAAACAAGGGATTTTTCGGAAAATTCCTACACTGAAGGATGAAGGTGTATCGGTTCTTCTGTGGCTCCAGATGAAAAAGAATAGATGACGTATGTATTGAATTGATATCATAACAAGTATGATATCTACATGTTTTAAAACACATTGCTGCAGATCACCAACAACACCCAGGTCTGTGATGACACACGGTCGGCAGAGGACGAACTTACTCTGGCACCAGGCAGACCGGACTCTCCAGGACGGCCGGGGTCACCGTTGGCACCCTTGGGACCACTGGCGCCGGAGGGTCCACGCTCACCGGGGGCTCCCTGCGTTAAGAGAAAGAATAGGAAACAGGAATTGGTCACTCAGTCAATCGCTGTGGAGGTGACACTTCGTTTTCCCTTTTAATAGAGTGAAGGAGTTTCATTGACCTGGTGGGGGTGAGAAGATTACATTTTGACAGAGTCATTTTGGAATAAATGAAATTGTGCCGGGGATAAATAATGTTAAATGAGATGCTGGCTATGGTGATAGGGGATATGTAGGTCACTGGCGCATGACGGTCTGATGAGCTATGCTGCCACCTTGAGGCCACACGGTGGAGCAACATGTCTCAACGCCGCCTCAGTGAGGTTCAGATGAATCACCGAGAAACAGGAGAGCTGACAAATTTCACTCTTTTGCTCTTTACATGACAAAAGGTTTATCAAATTGTTCATCAACTCTTCAGTTAGGGAGCTCATCTGAATGGAATGTGAACCACGAAGTGGCGCTTCACTTATTACCTCATCAACCACATCATTTCAAAAGACTTTTTGTTAAAGCTTTTGTGTATTTTTTTAACTTGATTTTGACCATTATTATGACTTAATGAGGTAGAAAATGATCAGCCCAAACATTAATTTCTGCAAGAGGGTACAATGCAAGACACGTTTGTTAGTTGTGATGAAACTACACCAAACTACAACGCTTGAACAGAGAGAGTCGTATCTGTTTAGAGTGGGATTTTTGCGTTTTTGAATTGGACGACGTGAAAAATAATTGAAATTTAGGGTGGTGTGATTATCAATCAATATGCCTCCAACAGAATATAACAACACTGCTATTAGGTGAAATGTAATTTTCTCACTGCAACAAAAGAGAATATTGGAAAAGTTTGGAGCAGATTGAATATGTTAATTATGCGTTTCACAGATTTACACGCACGATAGACAGTCCATCAGCTACATTTATTTCCAGATCCAGATCTGTATCCTTAAAATGAATCCCTGTTCATTTTCTCTCTCAGAGCAGATTTCCTCTTCTGAAAGCCACATTGAGAAAAAAAAACACTGTCTCAGGAACAAGTGAAACTGTGATGACTCACCTTGGGACCAGCCAAACCATCTTGTCCAGGGAAACCTCTGTTACCGGGGGATCCCTGCACAGAAACCAGAGTCAGGCTTGTGATTACAACAACAACAACAGTTTTATTCCATCATAATTTTTTATTGAGATTGAAATTATCCGTATCAATAATATAGAAACAGCTTCACTTTCATGTTCTCTCTAAATGTGCAATATACAAAAAGCAACTTTGGAGGTTAAACTTTGTCAGCATGATGTGCGTATATTAAGAGACCTGTAATATTAAAACCTTTGACAACCTTTGGTGTATGAATCTACACAAGAGGGAACCTTTTATTCAATAAGGAGCTGGAACACAGCATGCGTCTCTTTAAAAATAGAAATGTAGCTGGTTTTGATTTGAAGGTACTCACTCTCTCTCCAGGAGGTCCAAGTGGTCCAGCAGCACCGGGCTCACCCCTGGGTCCTCTCTTGCCCTCTTCTCCTTGTGGGCCGTGTGGTCCCTGAAGACCACCTGGTCCCTGGAGAACACACCCATAACAGACTGCGTTAATACAGGGGTCATATGTTGTTTTTGAATTCAAATTGATCTTGATGACTTTGTGTTTTCAGGGAATACAGGGACAGTTAAAAGAAAAGAAAGCAGAACTCACAAATTCTCCTTTGGGTCCAGCCTCTCCCTTGAACCCTGGAATACCTGGGTCCCCCTAAACAGTAACAGACAGAGGTTGTTGTTATTTTTCAGTGCCATCTGATTATTCGGTTTGGTTTTTTTTGGTTCACAAATGATTCAGCGAGTACGTACAGAAGTTCCTTTGGGGCCGAGAGGTCCAGTTGCTCCCTGAGGCCCGGGAGGCCCACGAGGTCCTGGGAAGCCTGGAGCACCAGCGATACCAGGAGCACCCTACAGAGAGAGAGAGATGAAACCAGTCGGCTGATTGGTCACTTAACTATCCATCTAACTGGCTCATCATTTCAGATAAAATATGAATTCTGCACACTGTCTCATGTTTTAAAATGCTATTCAAAGTTCAGTGTTCAGGACTGGACAGATTGAACAGAACTGACTGTGGACTACGAGCCCAAGCTTTTGTAATTTAAATTGCAAATGTATCAGACATGTATATACTACGTAAACTGCAGTAATTCTGAAACAGAATGGGACAAAACATTACCAGCACTTCTAATGCAACAACAGCCAAATGGTAAAAATACACAGTAAGAAGGAGGCAGTTTGAATTACTGAGAAATACTTACAGCTGATCCTTTAGCTCCGTTGATACCATCAGTACCAGGGTTGCCCTGTAAAGAAAGAGAGACAAGGCAAATTAATAAACTGCAATAACTGGTCTTGATTCAGTAATTATGAAAAATAAGAATAATGAAAGGATATGTTAATAAAGCTGTTGTTCAAAGCCCATTTTAAACTCCTCAAAATACTTTCATGAAATGTCAGACGACAACAAGCTTTAGTTGATACGTTTTTCCTTTTTTAAGTACATTTTTATAGCATCACTTACAGAAGCGCCAGAAGGTCCAGATGATCCAGGAGTGCCTGACTCTCCACGAGGTCCCTGAGCACCCTCAGGTCCACGAGCACCAGTAGGACCAGCTTCTCCCTGGTCGGCGACACAGAGGAAAGTGAAGAAAATGACATAAAGTTAATTTTCACCAATCATAATCTACTATATGTATTTGAATTAGGCTCGTTTGACACATACACAAAACAGTGCTAAAAATAGACTCTAAAATCCCTCTGTATTTTTGGCCATAAGCCTGGTTCAAATAAAGTATATGAATATTAAATACATTTAGAAACCAGCCCAATAATGTAACCCAGAAAAAAATATCTATCTACAGGACAGTGGTTGGGGTGATATGAATGAAATCAATATAAAAATACTTTTTCAATATTCAAATAAGACAATGCAATATGCATGACTGTCCTTGGTTCCACAGAAGAGCTCAGTGCGCTGCTCTCTATCGAAGGTAGGACGGTTAACCAACCAACCACCTTACTGTAATAATATTTTCTTTTACAAAACCGAAAACGTTCTCATTGTGACTGCAAGGACGAAAACTTGAAATTTCCTCGTCTTGCTATGGTTTTTAAATTAAGCGAACAAGGAATGTTTAATATGTAGGGGTTTGTGTTCCCATGCTAAGCCACCTCTCATCTCTCTTCAAGGGAAACATGAGACCCTGAAGGTGAGTGTCTTCACTAATTCTAGTATAGAAGCTCAGGAGGTAAAGTGATTCGTCCTCTAACTAGAGGGTCAGTAGTTTGATCCCTGGCTCCTCCAGTCCGCATGCCGAATCAAGTGAAGGTGCAAGAAGGTGAGATTTATCTTCATGGAAAGAGTTTTCAAACAATATTTTACTGTACAGTATATGTGCTGCCCTCTGCTGCTGGCTGCCAATTTCTAGACTGATCTTTCCTGTTGTCTGTTCACGTAGGGATTAAATATGCTTGATTATCATTATTATGAGTGCTGTTGGTTGTATTGGCTTTGTTTCCTCCTTGTTGCTTGATTGTTTTAAGAGCTTCTACTTGAATTGTCTTGCATACAGCTCATTCGCTGACATGATTATAATCTTGTAACAGTGGCTTAATATAAAACTCTACATGGTTTTTGTCACAGCACATACAAGCTTCATGGTCAGCCTAAAAGCAGTACACAATTAAGTTAAAAAGAAAAAAATTGTCTGCTCCTGGTAATTTTAACCGAAATTGAATGATTATCTGCCGATGATTGTCAGGAGAAAAGCAGGGTTCATCTCAATTCGGTAACAAAACACCAAATATTAACTCTGTAAAAAATGTACATTATTCCCATACTCTGTTAAATGGTTTCAAATGAACCGTTAATTGTTTGCTTATTGTCTGAGAAAAAAGCTCCTTAGAGTTAAATGGTTACAAAATCGTAGCATTTAGATTAACAAAATAATCAGTTTGTGGTCTTTCCTTGGTCTCTCTGAGGTGCGTTATCCAAAGCCAAGGCCATAATGTTCTTCAGTGATTCTGATTCAGTACAAAACATGACTTAGGCCTCAACTGAAGAGGAACGTAGGTCGATATTTAACGTTCCCGCCTCCGATGGACACAAAGCCAGAGAATTTACCACACTGGTTTGTTTGTGAGTGTTTACAAAAATGGCGATGCAGTAGACTTTTTCTACTTCTACTGTCAAGGCCAACATTTCTCTGGCTCTCAAACTGAGATGAAACTGGGACAAAAGAAGGAACATTTCCATTTTTTTTTTTTATAAAGTTATGGGAAAAAAAATCATCAGTATTTTAGAGGCGGTAGCTTCGAGGCTGTGAACTAATTATTATTTGATTAATTAAGAGTAGTTGATGTAAACTTCAATACTGTGAGCCGGGAAAATTGTCATGTTGCCATTTAGGCAGCGCAGATTATTCAGAGGTTTAATTACCTCTGTTGTTGCCTTCTTACTGTGGTGCAGAGCCTTGCTCATAAAATCCATAAAATGACCTCAGATGAAGGCACCGCACTATAAAGCAATATGAGATTCTTATGTTTTTCACCATGGGACCCTTCCTCGGATCATATAAAGTCACAAAAAAACACTCACATTCACACGGAGACCGACAGACGCTCCTGCAGACAAACATTAAATTACACTGCATGTGTTTATGGATGTAACCCGATGCAATGCACAACCGCAAGGACAGACACACATTTTCACTTTGCGAGCCGAGCTTGCCTTGATTATTTCACGGGAAACTCCTGGATTTTGAAAAGAGATATTCCGTTTGTAATCCCTGAAAGATTTCCCAAACTCTCAAGGGGCTCAAAGAAGAAAGCAAACCATGAGCATGGGCCCTCGAGCACAGATCTGAGTCTGTCTGCCATGCAGGAGACATAAATCAAATGCAAAGCAGAGAGAAGAAAGAGACACTATGAGGGAGTGAGAATAAAACTTCAAACCCCCTCCTTCCAAATTTCCACACAGATGGAGGCTTAAAGCACTTTTCAATGCGCCACGGCCTTCTCTGATTTCACAAAACATTTCAACTTGTCCCTACAAATCCTCCCCAAGCTGCGTGCTGCCATTTTCTGAGATTTAAACCTTCTGATTTGAGCCAATAAAGTCTTATACTAACTGCATAGAGATCGCTAAACAAATTTTTGGTTCCTGATTTACATTCACACAGCTTTGATTTTATCAAGAAAGAGTCCAAAAATGGAGTAGCTGCACGTTCAGTAACTCCCAGAAAGAAAAGGGACGGACCCAGATTCAGAAACGCTCACTTATTCTCTCAAACACGACGGTGGTGAAGGAAAAGAGCAAACTGTGCCACCAGTCGACTTACCTTTGAACCAGGAGAGCCAGGGAAGCCGGGAGCTCCAGAAGGACCGACGGGGCCCTACACAAAGGGAAAGACAGGCTGTCAGCTTAACTACGAATCAATGAGACCTCCAGCTGCAGAGAGAACTCTCAAACGGCAGAGGAGTGCATGTGGAGACGTGAGAGCTCGGAGGAACAGGGTTACCGGGTGTTTATGTTTCTTTATTTGTTAATAAATCTCAAACCAAATGATGAGAATGAATTAAATGAGACTCACGGGGGGACCAGCAGGGCCGGGCAAGCCATCGTTTCCACGTGCTCCCTGAACACAGCAAAAGAAATGTATTGTCAGCATGGGACAGAAGAAAAACTAGGACAAAAGTTTTCTTAATAATGGGACATAAGATATTTTCACACAAGCTATTCAAATCATCAAACTGGCACAAGAGAGTAACAATTGTACTCTCAGCTCATTAACTCTGGAAAAGGAAGCATCTTAACAATTTGTTGGGAATCAGACGCTGATTTTTTCGTCCAATAAGAGTTTCTGACACACTCACAGCCACTCCACTGGGTCCAGGACGTCCTCTCTCACCGGGCAAACCACGGGGTCCCTACGTCGGCAAGAGAGAGGAGGAGAAGACTTCACAATCACATCGCTTTTATATTCAAGACAGAAAAGCATCTTTTCTGCTGTGATGTTTTCGGTTGTTGTGATGTCCAGAAACACGTACCATCGGTCCAGGGGCGCCATTCTCTCCGGTAGAACCAGACTCACCCTGAAGAGGGGAAAGATTTAGCTGTGAGCATGGCAAGGTAAACTAAACTGTGGTTTGTTTTAATCCCCATCACTTGTTACCTTGGCAACAATGACACTTTATTTCCAAGACAAATAATCAATGAAAGGTCATCTTGCACCAATTGCAACCAGAGATGTTGTTGCCTCTCTCTGCTAAGGCGTGTACTTTCTTCGTTTGGCCACCAACAAAACAAACACTGGCGTTTGAGTGTTAATGAACCAGACATTAACACTCAAACACACACACAAAGAATCCTACCTTAGCACCAAGAGCTCCGGTCTCTCCCTTTGCACCATCGAGACCTGGATAACCCTAAAAGACAGCACGGAGAAACAGAGCAGAGTTAGGAGACCGACAAAAAGCAGCCAGCTCATTTTCCCGGAAGTCATTAGGAGACAAACAAACACTCACTCTGTGTCCCTTGATGCCGGGCAGGCCCGGGGTTCCTGGGAATCCACGAGCTCCCTGTGACGCGAGAGGAGAAATGAGGCACAAGGTCAAAAACTAGGACTATGAAATAATGCTGCACTCAAGATGTCCTCCACTTTACAGATCCACAAGTTCTAAAGCAAATGATCTCCTTCGTAATCATTTAAAAAGAAAAAGTACTTTCAAACTCAAAAATGGATTTTGGAAACTAAATGGTTACTTCATGGTGGGAGCTGCTTTATTGCATAATCAATGTAAAGTGAAATGTAAAAAAGAAATACACTGGTAATTTGAGTAGATTCTGATGTAACAGAGTATAAAAGTTCAGTTTAATCTTGTGAAGATCTCAAATCCTTTTATTCATTGACAAAGAAGTCGGTCTGTGAGATGGTGAACAAAACTCATTTCTTGCAACTCAACAGTGTATCATGTGAGGACTTAAAAACCATCCGACAGCCTGAGGAATCTCACCTGAGGTCCGGAAGGTCCACGCTCGCCTGATTTTCCAGGTTTTCCAGCTTCACCCTAAAACAGAAAAAAACAAACAATAGATTCAATTTTGTGTGAAAAATGTATGTATGTTTGTATTAACAAACACACAGTGTGTTTGTTCATTTTAGTTAGTGCTGCTCCCTGCTGCTGTAGCGCATGATTAATGTAGTCAGTCAGTTATAGATGTGAGAGTGAGCGCTCCTAGTGGACACAGGGGGATGTGTCATGTCTGCTGCCATCATGTGGCTAAAAGTTGAAATTACATTTGGAAGTAGACTAAAGATGTCACTGTGTGTTAGTGTTCAGGTTGACTGAAAAAGCAACATGAAATATTTGAACATGTTTTATTTTATGTCACTATTTCACATAATACACTGTGCAGACTGACAGAGAATCTCTTCAATGTTTATAATGAGAAATTCATGTGAAAGATCTTTTTATAGAAAACCACGAGCGGTTTGTCTGGTCACATTAACAACTAAAAAAAGACTTAGGCCCATACTGGTATGAAATACGGTTAAGGCTAAATGTACGGCAGTAATAGCTCATATTGTGTCTCATAGTAATGTTGTAGTTACTGCGTTACATAAGCCCTGATTTGCACATTTTGATAGAAACAGTATAGACAGTGTGAACATGTGAAATACATTTGCAACTAGTCATTTTAGTTGAGTTTTTAAAACCACTAAACAAGGAGCAAACAGAGACCTGTAGAATAATTTTTATAATGGATACTCTATGATTTATATGGTATAATATCCTTAAAACAAATGGCATATAAATAAATAAAAAATTAACGCACTGTATTTCTGTGTTTTTATGTGAATATTATGTTTGAAAAGCCCTCAAATGGGAAATCCATACTCGGCGCAATTCACTTGTGATTTTGATAACAGTGACAAAGTGGTTCTGTAGGTGGAGTCTGGTCGTTGTGGTGGTTTTTAGATCAAATTTAAAGGACACTAAGCAGAGATGTTGCAGTTTTCTCTCAGAAATCACCCACGATAGTCAGTACTGAGAACAGTGGTTTAATGAGTAGCCTTGTCAGAGTTATTGCTTTCTAAATATATATTCACAGTTTTCTGAAGTCGTGACACACTTACATCATCTCCAGGTTTTCCAGAAGGTCCAGGGGGGCCACGGGGACCCATGGGGCCCTATTATTAGGAAAGAGAACAAACCAAGGTGAGACACAGTTACCGGTCATAACCAACAGAGGGCGACATTTTGAACTTTTAGTCATAATTCATAGCTTGTGGCGTCAACTCCTGCTCCCCTTCACTTTATAATTAGATCAATCGTAAAAGATAGAGGCGTGTGTTACACTCACACACACAAGCTGCAGTTAATGATGTGTTCAATATTACATTAATCAAAAACAGTTGTTTTTGGTTTGTTTGTGAGTTGTTGTTAATCGGATCATATTATCTTGCTGATCTGAAACACATTGAACTAGCACGTGAAAGGATTTACATTCCCAAACAATAATGACAATATTATGATGGTGATTTCAACAAGGAAAGGTCGGAATCAGCAGGTTTATAGAGGAGACTAGGGCCAAAAAGATGGAACAAATATGTAAATATCCTTATTCAATTTCTTTTTTTGGATAAGGATTTTTTTCTTCAAGAAAGCTCAGCTGTTTTCACTCTTTCTCTCTGTCTGCCTGCCAGTCTCCTACTTAGGCTACTCACTTATTGTGTATTGACATCTATCGGTCCTAAGCAAGTAAAACTATAGACAAAATAATTGTTATACTGTATAAAACACTGGTGTGCAATAATAGAATATATTTTGTTCTATATTTATGAAATCGTGTGGTTATTTTTACTCTGATTTAAAATAACACAGACTCTTTATGATTTTAAAGATTAAGATCTGCTTCTGGACTTCACAAACACTGACCCAACACTGTGACCCTTCTACAACTGTCAAGTTATTTTCTGGTGGAAAGCTTGATTTTAATCACACATAATGATGCACTGGCACGAGGACACCTCGGCTTATGCGAACTCCACAGGAGCAGATTAACGCAGCAGTGGGGAGACCCTGTGTTGTCAACCTGCTGAGGGAGCGGGAAGGAGAGGAGGGTACTCCGAGTTTGGAAAGCTCCAGGAGGAGTGAGGAAGGGGTAGAGCGAGGAGAGGGATAAAATCAAGAGAAGGAATTGTAAGAAGAACACACAAAATGTAAATGAATGGAAAGGCGTAGGGGTACTCTGTCTGAGAGGAGTTATTCAAGAAGTATAACAGTGAGTAGAACAAACGTGGGAGACAACCAGGAAGAAGAAGGGTAAAGAAAGGGCTTCAGTACCTTTTCACCATTAGATGTCAGGCTTCAAATGTGAGTTTGTGACGTGAGCACTGATAGGACTTACTGAACGGGCTTGTAAATAAAGTTAGTGGTCGGCAGTGAAAGGTTGGAAAGTGTTAATGGAAATAAAGTAAAGCTACAATGAGGAGGCTTGGCTGAAGTTTCCCCATGATGTAGTAAAACCTACTAGGATGACTTTAAACTGACTGTTATTCAGTTCAATTGTGCCTCACTGATGTTTTTCTAATTCTCTCAACATCATTTTTTAAAATCACAATACTGTATGAATAAAATCAGATTTATTTTTTTATTTTTACTTCATGTCATCTGTTGAAATGATTTCAATGCCAGTAGCATTTTTGTGGACAAAGACAACCCTTTGAAAAAAAGTGAGTAGACAGAGGTGGATAAAAAAGAAAAGAAGAGGAGAGGATTATATAAGCCCGGTGGGGGACGGGAGATATCTGAGGAGGTTATGAAAAAGGCTATAGAGCAAGAATTTATAACACACCATGTGACGTGGAAAGGAGACGGACTAGTTCTCTGCGGGACACTTACAGATTGTCCGGGCTCTCCCGCCTCTCCTGGGTTGCCCTGGAAACCTTGTGGGCCCTGATGTGAAGAAAGAAGAAGCAGACTGTTAGATAAGTGTGTAACCTTTTCATACAGTGTGAACAGTGGCAAAAAGAAGGCAGAAAAAATAAAAGAAAAAAGACGGTGGAGTTTGATGTTGACCTGAAACAATTAGTCGATAAACATAAAACTATGTCTGCTACTTTAATTACTGAATAACTGTCGAGGTGATTTTTAAGCATAAATGATCCGCTTTTCAAATGTGAATCTTTCATAGTAAAACCAAATTGACGTATTCAAAACAAGCAATTTGTAGATGTTAACTTGGGCTTCAGGAAATCATTATAAGCATATTTGACAATTTTTTAAATTTCCAAATCGGGTTATCGAGAAAATAATTGTCTGATTACAAAAATAGTATAGTTGAATCTTACTTCTGAGCAACATAGATATCACAGAGGTTTTACATTGGGTGTCTCAAAATCTTTGTTTGTTCGTTAGCAGATCTCGAAATTACAGTTTCATTACGGATCAATATAGTTGTTGTTTTATTTCAATTAATCAACAATTTGTTTAGTTTGATAATTTTCTAAATATCGTGTCAAAATGCTCATTACAACATCCTGAATCCCCTTTCTTCCACTGTTTTGTTTTGTCTGACCAAAAGTCCAAAGGTGTTCAGTCTAGGAGCAAAGAATGTGATTTTTCTTTTTCAACATTTTCCCTTTAAAAAGTTATTGAAGCAATCAAATGATTATGAAAATAGTTGCAGTTTTAAGCTCTTATAATTTGTAGCAGATGTCACAGCTAACTTAAGTCCACATCTTAATTTACAGTTTAAAATGAAGACTTTAAAATTGCAATATAGAGCTGTATCTGTGCATTCAGGAAAATGGAGTAAAACTACAAAAGCAATCATTACAAAACTGCTTATTTATATTAGTGTCGTTTGTCTCCATTACAAACTGCAGCTTTGTACAATGACACTTCTTCCCAATCCTACAGTATCTAAAGGCAGTGGAGAAAATACTTCTCTCCATAAGTGGGCTTAGGGTGATTACACCATCAAGTTGAGGCAAGTCAGCTGGCATCGCCTACAAACTTATAGCTCCACTCTGGAGCTTGACTACAGCGAGAGCTCGGTTGCGGGTAGGAACACAATGGCGGGGGAGTACGGATGGGTTGGAGGCCAGAAGGCTCAGAGAGAGGCTGACAGGTGTTCTAGTGTACGTCTGGCTTGTGGCATACGAAAAAAGCCCTGCAGCCTTTTTTTTCCCGTGTGTGCCACTTTCTTCCATAAAACACTGAACGCCGAGTGTGGCGTGCTCTCTGCTGGTCATTTTGGAGTCGTTATTGTTATTAAACTATGATCAAAAACAAAAACAATTGGTATCAAATACACCCAGGGGAGGTAGACACACACAGTATGTACTCAGCATCGAGCACATTACAATTATAAGATTGAGTCCTCAGTATCCTGTCACACAGGATCTGGTCTGCAGGTGTGCCTGGCTTATGTGTTGTCTGGGGAGCACAGGAAGTAACTCACAGGTGATCCGGAGGGGCCAGGTGGTCCTCTGGGTCCCATCGGGCCCTGAGGGGAAGAGAAGAGACGGGAGACAAAACATGAGACATGGATTCACATCCTATGATCTCCGTTAAAACTACACATACATTAATAAAACAGAGTAGGGCACAGTTATTTAATGCAATGTGCAAGTGTGTTAAAAAGGAAATCCTCCACTCTTGTCCACTTGAATTCTGTCAAAAACATTTTCACCTGCTTTGCCCTAAAGCCGCACAAACACACCAGCTTCTTCCTGTCAAATACATAAATCGTTAGACATTCCTCAGCTGCATTTAGACTTTCTCCTGCTCTCCTTTCAAACCCTCCCCATCTTCTTCTTCTCCTGTCAGCTCGTTTTCCTACGTGCTGTATGCTTCTGTAGTTCAAAGGTCATCGGCGGTCGTTGCTGTACACTTAAGGGAAGCACTTGAACCCTGCATGACCTCTTACACTTTGACACGGGAGGAAAAACAAGATAACACTGAACTGCCCGGGTTCAGAAGATGTGAGATTTTCCCGGCATCAAAAACAGGACGAGGTGAGATTGAATTATTCCCTGACAGAACCTTGACCTCCTCTGCTAATGCTTCCGGCTGGAGTCACATGCCAAACTAATTTCTACTTCAACTTCATGCATCGGTGCTCACCAGGAGAAAATCACATTCTGCGGAGGCGATGAGCCAAATCTTCATTGCTTTTCTCTCTCTCTCTCACACTCACACACACACACACACACACACACACACACACACACAAATCAAATCAGCTGTATAAGGGAACAATTGGGCTCTGAGAGTCGGTGTCAATAAAGTTTCACAAGATTCCAAGTTCTTGGAAGATGCCTTGATTCAAATAACTTCTGACAGCTTTCCTTCTGGATAAAAAACATATCCCTTTCAGTCGGCTCGACTTTCAGCATCATGGTTATGCTTAGAAATATCAAGGATGGCAGCCAAAGAAAATGTCACACACAGTGGTCCTCAGATGGGAATGAAAGTCACCTTTCAGGGGGTGTGGGAAGCCCCTCGCCACTGTTGGTAGAAACGTATCAATGGGGCTCTATATCTTCAGGACTCGGGAATGTGTGTTTTTAGGGACGGGCGTGTGTGTGTGCATTCATTTCAGTCAGGGCCATGTTTGAGGGCTTGGTATGTATGTGTGTATGGATATGGTTTGGGGTCCAGTACTGTATGTGTGTGTGTGTGTCTGTGTATGTATGAGTGGGTTATAAGCTCTACTTGTGATTCAACATCAGTGCAGTGTGTTCTTTCACTGCTCGCTCCCCCAGCAGGCTGGCAAGCGCCAAATTAAATGTGGGCTGAGTTCAAGAAACGGCCCAGCACTGTGGTGTGCTCTCAGACATGTGGAGGCACAGTCAGTCAGTCGGAGTGAAGCCACACACACACACACACACACACACACACACACACACACACACACTGCCGCTCGCTGTGGGGATGTGAATCGGCGATGTCTCAAACCTCTGCCAAGCTTCTCTGTGGCTCTCGAAACCAAAATAGCATCCAGTGTGCTCCTTACTCCATCGCAGGCACGCTGCCATGCCAGCTAACTGAGGGCAGCGGTGGTTTTTCACGGGCTTCCAGTATAATGACCATCAATGGCTGTTTGCTCAATTTATAAAATTACCCCTCTGTACTCCATGTGCGGTGTTTATTTTCCTTCAGGACACAGAAATGTGTGGTTCTTTTTTCACCAACACTTGGGGAGGTTTTCACTTCTATCTCACAGGTTTCTTCCAGAACCATTAACAAAGGAAGGGCTGATAAATATTGCTTGGACTAGTCTTAACCCAGTAGTCTGTGTAGTTTTCTCCCAGCCTTGGTGATTTTAAATCCTACATGGGTATCTCCTCTCCTGATAAAGAACAATGGTGATGATGTGTCCGTCAGTTTACACATTTGATAACCGTGTGACGCTTCTCTGGTGCATGTAAGGAAGTGTTCTCCTCCCCAAAGGCCAAAGTGCAGTATCGGCCATAACCCCTCCCCACCCCCCCCAACAACAACAACAACAACTTTGGAGTTGGTTGGTATTCAGCATTTCACTCCCGAAACTTAAGCAGAGCAGGTGTTGGCTGATGCAGAATTTCAACCCAGGCCTTCACGTGGAAAGGCAAGTCTGTCTAAACTCTCGGCTTTGCTCCTGATCCCTCAAACTCTTGCGTCCTAGCAGGTTCATAAGTAGCCAACTGTGAAAAAGAAAAAAGAAAGAAGAACATGGGAGTAGCAGCAGGTCTCATCATCGCTCGCTCACCATTGGTCCTTGCATCACACCCATCTGTGCGCCGCCGGACTTCTCGTCAAAGCCACCAGCCATCTGAGCTGCAAAGTTCTGAAAAGGGCAAAAGAAAAGGCCGTAAGATATTTTCTCCTCATGATATATGAAGGCTTTTTTATGTACTGTAAATGTATTGAATCCTAATGAAATCAATCCTTTCAAGTCTGAATTGCTTTATCTTTTGACATCTGAATGAAATAGAACACACAGAAAAGGCCAACAAAAATTCATAATACTTCAAATTGCACCGACTTTAATACTGAGCGTTTGGCTGTTTCAGTGTCCATGATGCAAACTGTAAGTCTGTATGTTGTGTTGTTAAATGTTTCTCTAATTTGCAGAGATTGCAGGATGCCGTGTCATTTTGGCAGGAGAGGATCAGCTTTTTAACAGATTCAGATCAGTAGTGGAGATTTTCATGTGAATCCTGACGCAGGCAGAGGAGAGACAGAGGGTATGTGAACAGTTTTCATCTCTCTCTCCTTCACAAAGACTCTCCTTGTCTCCTTGCCCCCACCCCCAACCAGAAAAGCTCCTTTCCTTCCCCTCCTCAAGTCTATCATAATACCTTCCTGCCCTTCCACCTCCCCTCCCCTCAATCCACCTCCTCCCTTCTTTTCTCCTGCATCAGAGGCATTCGATCTATTCTCTCTCCCTGCATCCACTCGCTGTTGTCCCTCTGCCTCCTCCCATTGGCAGCAATTTCCCACATCTTTTGTGCTGTTGAATTCTTCCCTGCTCCAATTTTGCAACAGTGTGCAACCTGTCAGCCCCTATGTCTGCAGTGAATGCCAGTCCACCGCCCCTACTGGTCATGGGACACTTACTCCACCAAGGCCAGGGGGTCCATTAGGTCCTGGAGGTCCAGGGGGGCCGGGGTTTCCGGGGGTGCCAGGCTCACCATCTCTGCCACGGGGCCCAAGGGTTCCCTGAAAAAGATAGTTTTAAAAATGTATGAAAAAGGACAATAACGAGACCTAAGCGAAAGTCAAAGAGCCATAGTCATTTGCTGCAACTCATGGAAAGTAATCAGATATAACCACTGATGGTTTTCTCCATCAATTGATTAATCATTTGACCAATAAATTAGAGGGAAATTGCTAAAAATTGCAATCACAATTTCCAAAAGCCTGAGTTGACTAGATGTCTAGTTTGTCACACCAGCAGTCCAAAGCTGAAAAATATTTAACTGAAAACTGAGAAAATAAGCAAATATTTACATTTAAGCCAAAACCACAGCCTGCATTTTTACTTTAAAAAACAAGTTCATTAACAAATCATCTTCGCTCTATGGAGCTCAATTCCTTTCCTATATTTCTTTGCACTGTCCTGTTTGACAACTAGTGGCACACATTTGAGATTAAATGACTAAAAATTCAAAAAAACAAACATCCCCTTTTGTTCTGATCTTATTGTTGTATTAACTATTAATGTACCTCACCAAATGACATGCATTGATTCATTTTAGACCCCTTTGCAAATATTTGACCTCAGAAGTATCTCTGGATAAATCCCTACACAGTTGCTGGCAGTCGAAATACACTGCTGGACAACCTTTTCTCACAAACTGTTGACAGAAGCTTAATGTTCAGCTGAACCTTCTTCAAACTGCAATGAGGGAACCTGACTACACCTGACCAGCTGGGAGCAGACAGTGATCCCTCAGGACTAAAGTTTGTTTGAATGAACTGAACATTTAAAGATAAACAAATAAACATATAGATTAAACTATTTCTACACCCAATTGCACCCCTTAGAGGCTAATGTGAATGCTGGTGATTTATCAGCCCGAACCAGACTACCTGGCATACCTCTGTGCATGTAGTGACAAATTACCCTGCAAGGGGATCCTGAACAAAGAATGTGCTGAACACCTAAAAGACTCTTTGACCTCTGCTTGCCAAAAAAATAAATCCTTGTGCCTAAATCTCAACAAACAAAAAAAACAAGACAAGAAATAAACTCATCGCCTGCAGCCGTCATCACATCCAAGTGTTGTGGCATCAATGCGTTGATCGAAGCCTGGCCAACGCGGCAGAGCCGATCTCCCACACTGGCTGAATGTGAGGACCCCAGAGAGCAGCAGAGGTTTACATTATGAGACTCCGCCAGGCCCACATCTGCTAAACAACCCAGACCGCGCAGCTTAATGGAAACGACACATGACCGGTTAGACGGAGCCGCTTACTGAAAGGCCACCATTCTGCAAACCTGCGAACTACAGCAGGTACCACATTCCCCCCAACTCCGCTCCCCTCCCCAAAGACCTGAAGCTCGCAGACTCAATAGGATTCACTGTACTTTGAGTGTGGGTCTAGTTTTTAAGGGTCCAGGTAAGATATGCCTTCTTTTTTTTTTTTTTTTAACTGACCTTCTCTCCCTTATCTCCTCTTGCTCCTCGGGCTCCTTGCTCTCCTGGCGGGCCCTGGGCAGACGGGAGACAGTGCAGGAGTCAGTAACGTCAGGTGTTAGTTCAGCACGTGTGAGTCAAAAAAAACAAACAGCTGCAGCTTGTGAACTCTGCTACTGTTAATGTCAGATACGCCTATATGATTACTGTAAAAATGGCATGAACACAAGATAGTTAAGAATATTTTCCACAGACAGAAGGTTCTTAAAACTTTCTAAGGAAAAATGTAAAAGAATTCAGCAATAGGTGCATACCATCGGGCCATGTGGTCCTCTTGGTCCTACAACCTGCACGAGTAGAGGAAGGAAACAAGAGAAAAACATGAAGGCATTAGTATTACTGTGCCAATTATATTTTTAGTAAATGTTACCCTCAGTCTTTGAAGTCGTGTTAATGCAGAGTTTGAAGGCATGTTGTTGTGCACTAACTCTGTTGACATTGACCAGATGCATTTGCACACGTGAAGTTTAGATTTCCTCGCAGATGAGGGGGAAGCATTATCTTGCTCCCATTGGAGCAGACTTGTTAATTGCTAATCTCTCCAGGCGAAGCATTATAGGGAAACGTACAATAAACAATGTCTTCTTATTTCCAGCCATGAACTTGAATTCCCTCAGATGGGTATAAAGCATTTCCAGGTGCAGCACTGCAGCAGCTTGGACTCTCTCTCTCTCTCTCTGTCTCTCTCTGTATGGAGGATTGTATGAAGGCCTGAGCTTGGCTGTCTTCTTCCTGATGAGTAGGACCAAGGACTAAGACTGACACTATACACACTTATTATACAAGTTCTTCAGTTATTTTCATAGTACTGAGTTACCATACCTATTTCGTGTAAGTGTACACTGAGTAGATTTAGTCAAGTCATTTGAGGTTTTCCCAATTCATGCTACTTCTACTTCAGTAAAAATTACTTTTCAAAGGGAAATGTACCCTATACTTTTTCTACTGCACAAGTCTGTCATGTGAGGTTGAAAGATATCTCTTTCACTTAAAGCAGTTCAGGGAGCACTTCTTAAATGCGAGGAATATTAAGTAGTATTATTAGTGCATTGTGTTGTTGTGTGGTGTCAACTTACATCGGTAATGTCTCCGGGTTCGCCTTTCTGACCCTGGCATTGAAAAGGTGAAACATAACAACAGCAATTAGCATTGGGACTACAAAATTGCATTTGGTTGTGTCTGTCTTTTCTCACCGACAAGAAATAGATTGTGGAGACAGTTTCTAAAAGCACATCTGATCTGTAAAAGTTGCTAATTGATTGGGAAACTGCAGCCAATAAATGTTGAAAATGATACAGTATCACGAGACACGTAAATAAGGCACAGAGTGTGAGGCAGGAAATAACTATTGTCCATCTGGCAAAGCTTTTTCACATCAAAGTATCATCCAAATCCATTAACTACAGGGCCCTCAGCACAGACAATGAGTCTGGGACAGATACACATTTATACACATTTAATTGCAGGGGAGCTTCAGGTCGCACACACACACACACACACACACACACACACACAAGCATCTTAATATCCATGGTCTCACCTTAGCACCGGGTACTCCTGTTATGTGGTCAGGGGGGGTAGAGGGGACAAACAGATCATGGTTAGTCAAAATCCATCAAGGTTGCACATTATTTTCCAGAGGTCCATTAGGGTCTACACAGGCTGATAACCAGTTGTACTTTCCTAAATCAAACTACTCTGAAGACCACCACCAAATAACACCTATGGTTCCCAAAGAGCCCATCTGGATTGAGGAAGTGTTGGCTGGATCACCATCTTAAGAGCGAAAGCAAAGCAGAGAGGCGAATTGCAGGAAGCAAATTGGAGTAGATTGTGTAAAGTACACATCTCATTACAATATTAACTGTTTCTACATTTCAAAGCATTTTAATAAGCAATGTTAGGTAGCAATGTTGATAAATCATGAGTTTGAATACTTTTTAGGCATGAATGTGTGTCACTGAAATGAAATAAAATGTATTTTCTTTCAAAATGTTTGGGTGCAAATTCCATATCGATTTAATTTTTTGTCCAAAACAATATGCTTTTGACACCTTACTTCTCAAATGTTAAATGTTATCTAAATACAAGCAGCCATAAGATATTTCTCCCTGGAATAAGCTAGAATTTACAAATTTCTTATTACAAATCAAGAACTATATGTTTAAAAGATTTGGAATTTAAGTGGATTTTAATTAAAGCCAACTTTTGGTACCTGACAGTCTGATAATCTGGGGTCCAGACAAGTGTCAGTCGTTAACCAGCCCTGTTTTTTTAGGTGTTTGGTAAAATTATGCTATATGAGTTACATAATTCTTACTAAGCACTTAACTTTGCCTAGAATGTAAGATAATCATTTTATAAAGCATTTTGACCAATAAGCATGCATTGCAAACAATGACATATCTGATTTCATTCATGCTCCTCATCAGAGTTTGACAACGTTTCCAAAGCTGACCAACGAAGTCCCCGTTTACCAGGAAGCGATGGCAGTTTAAAAATGTGTTGATAACTCAAGTCCACAGAGAGGATATAGAAATGTGAGGCCGTCTCTGCTTGACTGAGGTATTTCCTTAATGACTCCCATATGTTTTCACGATACTCGGGGAAGGACAGAGTATTCAAACAAGATGGGGCCAGGGTGGGCCGGCTACAGAAAAAAAAATGACGATGAGAAAGCATTTCACTGAAGTGTGTTCAGATGTGTCACTGCTGTCAATTATTTCTTATCAGTTGTGTGCTTTGGGGACAGAAAGCAGTATTCCAATCAAAGGGTGACATATTCAGCCGAGGCCCGATTAACACATTCAAGTGAAGAGGTTAATCTGAACCTTGCCACGCTTTGATTGATACCACATTGTCCTCGGGCCATTTTCCTCCCCAAAACAAACAACATGATGTTCGCAGAGTAATTTATTTATGAGAGGTGTGAGATAAATAAATTACAACCGATGGGCGTAGATGGGTCAGCTGCGCAGATGGGGCAACACTCTCCGAATGGGATTTCGGGTTTGGGGCAGTCTTTTAGCTCCTCGCAGACAATTTCATCGCACAGGACGGTTCCAGTGTCACACACACAGATGCGACAAGGCTCTGGCTTCCATACGTCCTTGTCACTATAGCCCTGTCC
Source organism: Scophthalmus maximus (assembly GCF_022379125.1). NCBI lineage: Eukaryota > Metazoa > Chordata > Actinopteri > Pleuronectiformes > Scophthalmidae > Scophthalmus > Scophthalmus maximus. The sequence goes on from NC_061520.1 coordinate 9,503,200, forward strand.
GTCTTGCATACAGCTAAATATATCCTCCTCTGTGTGTGGGATCATTGAGAGGGACACACAGAGGCCGAGGCAGTTAGGAGATGAAGGAGGTAAAAAAAAAGGGAGATTAGGCATCAGGGGTGAATATCACTGCAATATATGAATATATTAAAAAAAACAAAATAAGCATTGCATTGACTGTACAGTATAACGTGTTTGAGATGGGAAGCAAACCAGGTGGGAAATAAACTGTAAATTAAGTACAGTAACAGATTTTCCCAAAAAATCTTGTAAATTAATTACTATAATACTTTATTGATCTTTGCGAAAAAAAAATCTCAACTACAGATAAGTGTAATTAAAGATGGTTGAAATTAACTGTCAATAACAAAAGCAATTGAACTGTGTCTCTTAACAGTTGATGTCCCACCTACTGAATAATAATCTCATCTCATCATCAGGTTTATAAATATAAATAACCCAAAGTGAGTCCAGTTGTTGAACTAATGCATGCAGGCTCTCAAGTAGCCACAGGGTGGCAGTGTAACATCACAGTGATGCTGGACGAGACCTGCAAGAAACCTCCAATAACTTCAACAGGAGCTGGAGACCATGTGCCTGAATTCCTCGACAAGATAAATATAGGGCCAGTTTACATTGCAGGAGACACCCTCAGCTACTGCGGACGAGACAGACTTTGCATTGACTGAATGAAAAATGTTAGGATTTTTTTTTTTCCCGGGACCACAGCTTGGCAAATAGAGCACAGGCTCACGTGATGGAGGCGGGGCATGTTTCAATACAGGTACTGTACTCGGTCTTAATTACACCACTTACGTTAGAATTTTGACAATGGACACAGGTCATTAGCCTTTTTGCAGTTCATTTACAGCTTACTACTCGATAGGCAACAGAAGATCAAACACTTGCTCAAAGAAATGCTCTGAATGGAGCCACTGAACCTGCACTGAGGGGTGAACGTGCGGGACACACCAAAAAACAAAGACGGCCTTAGGGTTACAGAGAGCCGAGCGTGTGAGAGGAGAAGGAGCAAGTACAGTAGCTATATTTACCTCAAGTCTAGGTAACCTAACGGACCCCAGCCTCAATGAATGGGGTCTTTCTGGAAAGGGACAGAGTGGGCAATTCACAAACTACTGCCTTGTACAAACATGGGGGCACTTTTTAAACCCCACCTGGAAGCCGTAGCTGTTTCAGACGCCAGTTCAAACACACGAAAAAAGAAAAATGGTCAGCTTTCATGCACATACTTTGCGGTTTTCACATTTCGTCTGACTGGCCTGGACGCAACGTCAAAGGCCTGCACCTGTCCTTTCACTGACTCAGATATGAAAGATTCCTCTGACATGGGACGTTCTGGGACAAGGGCCCCTCTATCTACTGGAGAGCTGATAGAAAGCTGGCTTTTCATCACCGAGGAGTAATTTGTAAGGTCTCCTTTCCAATGTGTTGGCAGACGCACTGTTTTCCAGCGGAGTAGAAATGAACAGTGAAGATTTCAAAGTGAACCCAGGTGTACTCGAGAGGACAGTGGAATCAACCCTCTTTTTTTCCACTGTATTTTTCAACATTCACGCCTCGAACTACAGCTTCAACCGGCGTCTGATTAGTTTTCTGGCCCCCTCGCCTTCATAACGGGGTCATGTCAGTGGCCACAAGATGAAGAGCTGCAGAACTGAGCCCTGTCCCACCTGAGTGTCACTGAGCCCTGCGCTGAGGGCACAGTCAGACCTCTGCACCACTTTGAGCGTCTCCCAGAAATATTTCTGCCTCCAGTTAACGCAGAGGAAAAGGACTTGCATTGTAACCAGGGGCTTTCGTCTCTGAAAGGGTAACCTGAGACTAGCAGTTTCTTTGGCACGAGCTACCCCACCTCCTTTTTCTCATTCTTCTTCTAAAAAAAAAAAAACACAACTCTTTTTCTTGGCTTTAAAAGGTTAGTGGGCCCGACTCATTTCATACCGAGAAGACTGCACTTCTCAGAATTACAATAGCAAAGTGGCTGAGTTCTTTTTTTTCCAATCACCTCTCCCTTGCACCCTGGCTCTGTCTCTCTCTCTGGGCTGACTGTCACAGCTCATGGGTAATCTTTTAAGCAGATGGAAACCCTGAAATCATATGGAACATTATTTCTGGCCCCAAATCTACAGGCATACCTTCACTCTCACGTGTCTCCTGTGGGTACTAAAATCAATATTGGTGATGAATAACCCCAACCCAATTTTATTCAGAAAAAAAATAATAAGAAGACGGTTTTAGAGTCTGCAGGTATGAAGAATAATGAATCATTTGATCCTCAATATGTTATTTTTTAATGGAAATTTGGGTTATTAGTCCACCTTTCCACCTCAGCAAGCCAGGATTTGCCCGGATGCCCTCTGACAGCAAAGGAATGTGAACACTTTTCACCAAAGGCCCTTGAGCCTGACCACCTTTCACTTGTACCCATCCCCCCCCCCCCCCCCCCTCTATATCAAGTGAAGCTGCGGTTAAAAAGGGAGCTGTCAAGGCCCCTGAAGCACCCACAGGTGTCGAGGAGGGGGAGGCATGGCAAGACCCTGAGCTCCGCTACAGTAGATCAAAAATCTGCGACTACAACTGAGAGCATAAACTCCACCGAGAACGAATCAATTCAGCTGTCGAAAATGAACCTGGATTAAAAAATAAATAAAAAATAACTTAACACAGGCAAGAAAACAAACTGAGCTGTGTGCGCCCTATTTCGCGTAAACGTCCCACGTCCTCCATCCGCTCCACCTTTGTTCTTTACGCACGTCCACAACTCTGATACACTGAGTTTCATCAATTCGTGCATGAACAGTAATGTCAGTGTTCTTGTGGGACACACGGTTCCACACCTGTCCCCATCAGGTAACTGTTCTACCTGCAACACAGGAGCCGGGCGAGGACGAACCTTCCGTGCGTAAAAGTTGCGAGGGGGATACCGAAATCACTCCAAGCGCGAGAGCAGCCTCGAAACGGTTCAAATGCGCGCACCGTGCGCACAGATCAACTTATTTCGCTCATTCGCTCTCCATGTGCACTTGATGACAACCTCTCGCGTGTCTCTATTAACGCTCTGAAACGAGATGAAAACGGTCACTTACGGTCGTCCTCCTCCTGACATCTCACAACGGCTACGAGGCAGACCTGGGTTGCTACGAGCAGCAGTACAGTCCTGGAATCCACAAAGCTGAACATGTCTAAATATTAGACATGCAGGGGCCCCTTGGGGGAGAAAGAAGGGTGCGAAGGTGGCGGAGGCTTCTCTTCAGTATTCAGTGTGTTGGTCCCCGGTTACAGAAGCCGAACCATTCGAGCATTCACCCTTCCCACAAAAAAAAAAACAAAAAAAAAAACAACCCAAAACAACCGATGGGGGGAATCCAGCGGCAGGACCCGGACCTGCAGCAGAAAGTCAGCACCGACTGCCTTGGGCCTGACGCTGTAGTTTTATGTCCCCGTCGCCTTCAATGAATCTTCGTATATTCCCCCAAATCGGGCCGGCCCCTTACCCCCCGTCGGGCTGAAATCCGAGCCCCGTCTCCCTCCCATTCTGTCTCCCAGGTTCCACTCTCCCGGTCCCAGACCACTCCTTCCTCCACGTGCTGCTACTGAACCCAACCCCCCCCAAAGCCCTGGACACCCCCCCCCCCCCCCCCCCCCCCCCCCTCACTCCGGTGCCCCCCCCGTCCCGTCCCGTCCCGTCCCGAGCGCATGGCCTGGTTGGCCCGGATGAAGGCGCGTCTTCTGCACCGTGGCAGGTGCATTCGAACAGAGACGCGGTCTCCCGGAGGGGAGTCACCTTCAGCCCCACAGTGAGGGGACTAATGTCATCAGATCATTAAAAAAAAATACAATAGAATGGAACAATGCCACTGTGTGTGTGTGTGTGTGTGTGCAACAGAGACACAGAATCGTGTTTGGCTTTGAAACGCAGAGGAGACAAATCGTATTTGAATATGAATATGTCATTATCAATGTTGGAGAGATCCAAAAAAAGGGATTCGTTGACTGACTGCACAGAGGGACGGGAAGTGGAGATTTTAGAATGCGATAAGTCCCCCAAAAGTGGATCTTTTCATGTGTGTTTTGTTCTCACTGTGCAATAAATAAACACTGTAACGCACAAATAATGCATCGCTAATGAGTCTCATTGATGTGTCTACTTATAGTGATGCAAACATGTATCATGAAGACCTACAACCCAATATGATTACACTCTTAGGGCACCGTAACTTAATGTCAGTTCTTATCACTCAATGGTCCATCAATTGATTGGTAACGACTACAGATAAATTAGGCAGAATATGAGGACAAATAGGTTCCTGATCTGCTTCTATAATCATATACTTCATGTATATGAAGCTTTGTACTTTACGATCCTGTTGACTCGCAATAATTCACGATGGCCTGCTGTAATTCTGACAGATCATGATCAGACACATTGTCTTTGGCAAGTAAGCGCTGCAGTGATTAGTTATTTAAATGGTTGAGAGAAAATGAATTGACAGCTACTTTGATGATTTGTGTATTATTTCAAACATTTGCTGGGTCCAATTTCGTTTTTCCGAAAGTTTGCAGATTTTTTTGTCCTGTATTTATCTTTGAGTTTTACACCCATGCGAAATTGGGATGTAATTATCTTTCATACATTTACAGATTGATTCATCCAGGAAATGATGAGCATAATAACTGATATTGAATACAATCATAGGAGGAGCATTGATGGAGTTGTTTTTTGAGTGTAAATAAAAAAGATAGTGACTATATGTAAATTTTTTGATTTGCAACACCAGCATGTTGGGAATTGCTTTCACACCCGTCAGCTACATCAGCCCTGTGACATTTAAGGTGAGACATAAGGCTTCACCCTCTGAAGTATTATTTTAGTACCTATATTTGAAGTACTTTACAGCAGTGCCATCCCAAACCCACCTTGTCATGCTCAGCTCTTGATAAGGCAATTCTTAAAAATGACTTTCAAAAGGTTATGTTACGTTAGGTTGGTTAGGATTCTGACTGAGGTGGATTATTCTTATTATTAGCAGTGGTGTAGGAGAAAGTATTCAAAGAAACTTAAGCATTCAGAATTCTACTTCAGTTGAAATGCAGGAATATCGTAAGCAAAATATCCTCAAAGTATCAAAAGTTAAAGTTCTCATTCTGAAGAAATGTGGCCCCTGTGAGTAATATACTGTATTATTATAAGGGCTTATATTAGATCTTTAATACTGATGCGATAACTTATTTGAAGCATTTTAGTGTTGTAGCTCCTCATTGATAGTTTTAAAATATGTAGAAGTAGATACTGATCTTTATTCTCCTCATTTAAACAACGTTTGCTTTGAATTTAAACTACAGCGGCTGCAGCAACAACCGCAGCACCATTAATATGATAATCTGCAGGACCACTTCGGTTCACAGAGGAAACTCACGGGCCAAACCAAACAGCCTTGATCTTCTCATCAGACACGTGTCCCTGGTCAGACCCCGTCACATGTGGCAGGGGATATAAATCACAGCGGCTAACTGAGTGGTCATGCCACTAGCTACAGCTCTAACTATATATAAGTGGCGAGGGGCAGTTTGGCCGCATCATTTGTGTTGGGTCCTCACCGCTCTGCAGGTTGTGACCTGTGAGCTTTGAACTTTGACCCCTTCGCACTTTATTGGAAACTGGAGCAGCTGGTGCGTCCCGAGCGCGCAGCATTAGTGCCATTCTCCTTCTCTGGGTCGCCTACGGAGAACTGAGTTAGTCTTTCCTGTCAGAAAATCATACTGCAAGTTAGATGGGGTTTTTTTTAAGCTTTATTTATTGAGTCCATGTTCCAGTCGAGTACATAACTGAACTCAGATCAGTGGTCAATCCTGGTTGTCTCACTTGCAAACACTGATGATGGCTCACAGACACCTGCGGGTTTCAACACGGCCACATACAGTGAGTGGTGAAAAAGTTTTCTTTGGTCCAAAATAAATAATTTGACTTCAATGCTCGACCTGTTCAGCTGCAATGGTCAAAAGTGAAGCTGAGTCATATTTAATTATGGTATTTTGGGTTTTCATTTATTTATAAACCATGTAAAAGTGTTTGTTGGATGTAAATGTAAGATCCATGTATGTAATTCTTACTCTACAATCTCACACAAAACTTGTAACAACTTGTAATTTTGCAGTCTCGTGCCAACATTTCTTGCGGTTGGTATTGCACATAAAAGCTCATGTCTGACTATGAATAGTGAAATTCCTTGCATATGATAATCGTTTTCCTTGTGATCCAGTGGCCTGGCCCATAAACACTGTGCAACCCACGGATCAAAGACTCTGGATCACCCAACTACGAATTATCTATTCCTAGGCTGGAGTCGTACTGTAAAATCAGCTGTAGTTTCTTATTTTCTTATTGCTGGCAGAGCTTTGGGGAGTCACAATTTGTCAGCAGTTGTAAGACCAATAAAATACGGCTGCTTGACAAGAGTGTGTGTGCTACTTCATGATCTCAGTGCATGGATATGTGGGGTATTGTTTAGCAGAGGTGTCGCGCCGCATGTGTCTATGATCTCTCTCGGCGAGCAGCCCACTGTTGTCTTTGAAGAGACCTCTATGAAGACAACTCCCAAGGAAATGACACCCTGTGTCCTTGAGAAGCTTTGACATTTCCCGATTCCCGGTGGCTGTGTGTGCGTGTGCACGAAGGGTTTAAGTATTCAAAGATCACTGTCGGTGAGTCCAGACAAGACATTGCTTTGTGTCAGAAGTGAAAACCTCAACTATGCCGGGAAAAGACATGGGCTGCAGCGTGCTGTGGCTGGATTGTGATTACTTCTTCAGGGCTACTCGGTGCTGAACTGACAGACGTGTCATGCTCTCCAACAGGGGGAAGGGTTAAAGGTGACAGGGTCCCTGATGCTGCAGAAAGAATGAGAAAATAAACACTGGCACCAGAGGTATCAAATGTGTGTCATGCGAGCACCCAAGCCCCAGAGATCAGGAATCATTTTGAGCAACAGGAGGACAGGAAGAATCCCCAATTTTTACAACTTTCTTATTCTATTTTTTGGTTTAGGATTTTTGACACTGTATAGATTTAGGAAGACCGGAGGTGGTGACAAATTACAGCCGCAAGGAAGTTCAGTCTGCTTTGCCTCATTCACGGATCACGCTGGAGACCTGTGCGTTGAAGAGGCAGGAAATGATGGGAAGAGACTGTGAATATAGGTCTGTAGCTGTTCAGGAATGAAGAGTGTCTGGAAAGATAATCAGAGAGTATGGGAAAAAGAGAAGAAAGAGAGAGAGCGAGAGAATAGGAGAGAGAGAGAGAGAGAGAGAGAGAGAGAGGGAGGCAGACTGAGACAGGAGCTGCAGAAAAATAGAAAAAGAGGGAGAGAGTGAGGTGAGGTGAGGTGGGTGGGAAAGATGGAATGCAGGAGTGAGGGAGGGGACAACTGAAAGAGGAGGAGAGGGTGGGACCCTGGGAGTGGGAAGCAGATGGATAATGCAGAGAGAGAGAGAGAGAGGTGTGCACTGAGGCCATGTGAGATCGTCCCTGACACAACAAAAGGCCATGACATCACCAGTTGTGTTGGATGTGAACGAAGCGGCTGTCGGACGATCTATAGCCATAATAGCATCACTTCAAACAGCCTGGTTTCCAACTACGGGGACACAGAGAGAAGCCAAAATGTACTACCCACCTTACTCTCATTGTTGAAATTGACCATCAATTTCATTCAGTTTTCGAAAATTTTACTTATGTCAAAGCAACACCACCTGATCATTTTGGGCCACTTGGTGGCAGTGGAAACAAGTGATGATCATATTATAATACACCACTCACATATTATCACCATTTAAGTTGATATAGCGACTTGTGTTTGCAAACAGTTAATCATTTACACATCCAGCAGTTAGAGCGCAACGTTGTCATTCATTTGCAATCGTGCTTCTGGTCATCTTTGTACGCTCTCTTTTTTGGTCTCCACCAACTCTTTTTTTAGAGTTTTTTTTTTTTGCTATAGACTGTTACTTGCCTCGGCTAGTAACAGGCTGTCTATGACAGTGAAACAAAACAGTTAAGTTGTGGGATTGACAGCTAAACAAGGGCAGCAAACCCAAACCGTTAGTCACTATAAATCTCCATAAAGTTATATGTGCCGCTGTAACTAGCGGTATTCTAGATTTCAGTTATTGTCAATTAATCGCATCAAGATTTGAATCTTCTCAGTTATGCTTCTTGCCTCACATTTATGAATATAAGCGGCACATCTTTGAGTTTAGGATTGTTTATTGAACAAAAACACATTTTAACCTTGAACTCTTTGTTAAACTATCTTCTGAATTCATTACACTGATAAATGCACTCAGTGCACAAGTTTAATTGTAATCAGAATAATATCGCTAGACTTATTCTTTAACTCAATTGAGACTGAAATGGACGACTAATGCCCTTTTGGTTTTTGCACCACAAATTACATTGTGTCCGAATCAGCGAGCGACCTGTAATCAACAACAATAAATCTACAGTCTCGTCTCATGAACTTGGACGTTTATTGATGGAGTATGAAAGAACGGCTGGGAACTAGCAGTCTGGTGTGTTTCCATCTTGGCCAAATAAACTGTAGACACTAAACAAACGGTGGTGTTTTGATTCTGAACATCGCCATGAGAGTTATGAACTGAAAGGAAAATGGGTTAATCATATATATACAGTATTTTTTTTGCTATGTTTCCTTGGTATCTTCTAGTTTTGCACTGGTTCTGCTTTGACGTGGATATTAGCATGTGGAAATCAAGTATTTGATCCAAATCTTCCAGGGTTATCATGTCTCCCAGCGTTTCAGCGTAGGAACAAGTGCACGGCTACGACACCAGTGCAATAATGACCCTGAAAAAAAGGGACATTTCGCGGGAAGAATGGAGTTAAAATAAATTCCCCTTTCGTTGCCGGTTCATCACATTACGTGTGTTTGGGTGTGAATGCTGACATCTGTGCACATTTGTGTGTGTTTCTGAGTGGCCACCACTGTGTACCTGAGGATTCAGACTCAGAGAGACACCCCTCTGTCTGGCTCGGAGCACATCAGTCAATAACACAGCCCAATTATGTTTGCATAAGTCAATGACCGTCTCGCACAAAGCCCTCACTGTTTGAATTAGCAGCAGTTGACACCAAAGTGTGAGACCAAGTCCCCCCCCCCCCCAAAAAATGAGAATGAAATACGCTCACAATGAGAAGCATGTAAAAAACAACAACTTTACTTTAGTTATGGTGTGAGCTTTGAAAAGACACGACAAGAAGAAAAATACTTTTGGAAGGCTAGAATCGATTTCAGGTATTGCACATCAACAGTGCAATTGAGTCCAAAAATCAGAGGAAAATAGAGGAGAGCAGTAGAATGTGGCAGCGTCTATGGAAATCTCTTCACGGAGTCGGGGGTGGGGAGCGCTCTGGAATAGGCCAAATCTCTGGAAGAGCTTGGTTTCAGTGGTCCAGGCATGTGTTTTTGAGACTCCTCCGCTGTGTCGCAGAGAGAGAGAGAGAGAGAGAGAGAGAGAGAGGGGCGATGATGATGAAGGCAGGGGGAAGAAGTGGAAACTTCATGAGCATTTGTGAATGCTGACGTATACATTACTGAACTGCTTCACATATTTTTTAAAAGATCGTATTTTCCCAAAGCACTTCAGTGGCATATCCTGTCAAATATTGACCTCAATAGTCTCGACTGATACTTCACACAAACACAAGCAGCGTTAACACTGTTACTGATGTCTGGATTTGTCTCTGTTGGAGGAGGCGTCGGCTCACAGCCATTGGAAATACTTCAGGTACGAGAGAAAATATTGTTTTCACAGCAAGCGAAACATGAAGCTCTGATAAATCGTTTTTTTCTTTCACCGAGTCTATTTTCTCCTCAACTGCACTCATTTTTCTGTTTCTTAGTTCTGTCCCCCTTTTTTCTCTGAATGCCTCTGGTTTGTCTATCATTGTGATCAATGTTTCCACCTCTAGCGGGCCCATGCTTTGGGAACCAGGAAGGTTTTTCTTTCTGCAGGTCTGTCGAGTTCCCTGCTCGCTGTTTTCAATACATTCAAAAAAAAGTCCAGTATTTTCATTTGCAAATTCTCTGAACATTCTATTCTGCAGTTATTACGTAGACAATTTATGACACGTAAATGGGTATTTCTCACTTGACTGATCGGTATTGGTTCATTTGGGGTTTTTCATGTGCAAACTGATGAAGGCTTTCAGTGAAGACGTGCATCGTGATCTGTGTGGTTTTAACAGCTTTTATGGGAGCCATCGTGGTGGATGGTATTAAAGTTACTTGTGAAAGACTAATCGACAGTTAAAGTGTCTGTGAAGAGCCGCGGTCTCACACTTGTGCCAGGCCCTCACATCTGTTCTCTATGGCCTCTTGAAATTTCCAACAGGATCCACCTGGAAAGCTGAAATATAAACCGCCCACCGCTCGCTTCCTTTTCCCCTACTGCTTGTCCTTTAACTCTAAAAGTTTACTATTAAATGCAAATTTTTTAAAAGGGACGGAAAAGTTGGGGTATCAATAAAAGCCATGAAAGGACAGTGAGTCAGTCAAAGTACTCAGGTACAGGAGAGAGATGCTGCCTAAAGGAAGAGTGGCAAGCTGGAAACAGACTGCAGTCCAGAGTAGCTGTGGATCAAAGTCTATCCTGTGTTTCTTAATACCATTTGGTGCCTTTTATTGGTGCACATACTGAGCACAACAAAATCAAGACTTAGGTGAACCATGATACTGCACCTCAACGTCACTATGGCAGACAAAAAAGAATAGTATCTATAGTACCATTAATGTCATCGCTACTTATTTATAAAACACTATGTGGGTATAAATATTATGTGGAACTCCAATAAGCCGTATTCATTAGCAATAACATCCCATCAGACACTTTGACATGTGGCTTTTTTCACATTTATCATCCTGGTGTCCAAATTGTGGGATTTTCAGTAGGGAAATATATGATATTAAATAAATAAACACGTAAAGGAACAGACATGCAACCCACGTTAATAAGATCCACCTGTGTTGTGTTCTTCTTCTTTAAAGTGTTTATTTGTCCCCCCCCCCCCCCCGTACAGTAATGGAGTAAAAGTACTGGAGTTAAAGAGAAAAGGAAAAAATGCAGAAATTGTGGATTTCTTCGCTGTGCAGGACCAATGTTCCTGCAAATGAAGTTCTTAGGGTTTGCTCACTGACTGTGCTATGGACATATATGTTTAGAGGCTAATCGATGACAGATGTTTAATACCCATTGTAACAGACCAAACAAACAATCAGAGCAAAGACAGCGAAGGAGGAGCGAGTGACAAACGGGCTCATTGTGATCTACGCAGATCCATCTGGAAGTGATTCACTTGCTCCGATTTTGAAGAGATGCTTGCAGCTCATTTACTGTCTCATGGATGTATTTTTCTTGGGTAGGCAAATACCTTTCACCCTTCAGTCTGAAAACCTCAGCCAGTGCCATTAAATACTGTGACTCTGTCATGATAAGAATTCTTTAAAAGGTTCTTTGGGTCGGATGTAAACTTCCCTCAGGTGCTGTCCAAGCAATGCAAGTGTAAAGTTAGTTTACTCCACGAAGAATGAAATGCATTCTGAATACTGTTCCCAGAGAAACACAACAGCTGAATGAAGGAGTGTGGACCTTCGACCAGCTAAAATTAGATCATGAAATTCTATTTAAGTCAAATAAACAAACAAATGTCACAAATGAAAACCAGCCTTCTATTCCTCGTATGCATTCTTCAGATGATATTTCACCATGGCAAGAAAACACAGTTCAGCTCATCAAAAACAGGTCCAGGTTGATATGCATCTCATAACCGATGGTTGTGACACAGTCAAAACACTGGCGGCCGTATTTGTGAGGGAGGGGTACTGTATGGCAGAGTCTTGGTGGCCTGCACGTATGGAGCTCATTTCCTGCAGTATGTCAGCGTGGGTTAGGTCCATGAATAGGCCTATTTACGGGAGCTGACTGGTCCTGTAGATGAGACCAGGTGGTGCAATCTTAAAGAGATCTCACTTGAGTAGAAGTAGTTTGGGTTGTTTATTGTGCAGAAAAAAAGGCACATAGTTAGAAAAGTGAGAATAATGTAACACTCTGGAAGTTGATCATGATCATTATGTCCAGAGGTAATAATGGATTTTAAATCTCTAGTGTATATGTAGGATTTGACCATTTTTGACACCGAGTGTAGATTACAAAATTGACAGATTCATTTTTTGATGCAATAGGATTATCCAACCTCTGAACCTGTGACCAGTGCTACTGTAATTGCTGAGTTATGTTATATATGTTGGCTAGTCAAGGGCTGGTAACTAAGGGTGACCGGGCTTTTGCCATCAGGGCCCAGAGGCTCTGGAATTCATTGGCTGAGGAGATTGGACTTTATCAGCACTTTACCTGTTGCTTAAAAATATTTTTTATATAAAAGCTAGTTGTTCCAGTCAGTATTATAAAAGGCTGCAGTTGGGGAAATACGAAAGCCAAACTAAGAGACAATTACATTCTCAGTGCTGTTGTCTGAAGCTCAGTGTCCAGGTGGAAACAGAGAAGATGGCAGACGCTGTTTTTTTTTGTTTTTTTTGCTGAAGTCAGCAGTATCGCCGTGCTCCCTTTCTCCCTTCCACATTCTTGCCCTCAGGAACCCCCGGAGAAACTAGGCCTGGTGCCTTCCCTTCTTTTTGGAGCAACAGCTGCACAAGCAGACCTGAGCGAGCTGGGTTCCCCTGACCGATGGTGGACCTCCACACCTCTCACAGGTTCCAGTGATAAACTTTGTGCAGGCTCACTCAGAAGATGCCCAAAGTCAGTGGAGTCTGACAGCTGAGGAAAAATGTCTCCATGCCTTACGCAACTTATTTGTTCTTTTTAAAGTAATCTTCAGTAGGTCTATGTATCCTTCTTCTGCATGAAGCCAGATTCAGATAAATCCCGGCACTATTCTGAGATGATTCATTATGTAAGATATGATGAAACAGAAAAATATCAAAGAGAGACCACAGCAACTTCTCTCGCCAGAAAATAACCCATCATATAACAGGAAGTCACAGCGACACGGGATTTAGCTCACCACACCTACATTTGGTCATAATTAAAAGGCTGTCATTCAAATTAATTGGTGTCAAGTTGCAGGGGAACATACGGTGTACAAGCGTGCAATACAGAGTCAGACACTCCCCCACCCTCTCCCTTCATCTGTCCTTCACACACCAGTCAGCTCACGCACACACACACACACTCATAGAGCGTATATGGTACACATACAGTAAATGGCTTCTTTCTTTTCCACGTAATCCAACAAAATGTGCCAAACTTTAATTGAACCCATAAAAGCTCCACATCCACTGGTACATCAGCCTTTGATTGTGGCACATATTCTTGTATATTTTGATAACAGGGTCATGCAGCGGAATCTACAGTAGGTCGGGTAATCCACCAATCACAGAGTCTCCTTTTTAGTGGGGTAATAGTGGGGTTAAAGCGCGCCAGTGCTTCAGATGACAGACATTTAACCGAAAACATGCCATTAAGTTAAAGTGTGCCTGTGTTTCTTTTCTCCTTGAAGTTACATGAAGTGGGGGTGTATTCACTGGATGCCTTGTCCTTTAAAAGGGGACGGCTGTGGAGAGAACTTTGTTTCTGGCTCATGGTGCAATTATGTTTGTGCCAATTTTGCACATAAACTCAGTTTTGGCAAGAAAAGACATTTCAAAATAGCCTCACTAAATACTTCAGAGTGTGGACCTATAATTTTTTGCTATATGAGGAAATATGCATATTTGCTTTCTTGTTGAGAAATTGAAGAGACACCCCCCCCCCCCCTAAAAACAAAACAAAAAACAAAAACAAAAAAAACAAAGGCGTATCATTATTGATCAGATGCCCGAGCTGCAGTAAATACAATACGTTTATTTGCTGGTATTAAACAGGATGATATAGATAATTCATTTTTTTGCTGCACCTCAACAGATTTATGAGAACCACAGACAAATAAAAAGAGTATTGATAATTTCAACCCTCAGCTGTTCTGGTTGATTTAACGGAGTTGCATAATCACGGGGCAAAGAGTGTCTGCTGCTGTAAATGGAATGTTCCACACACAAGTGCACGGCTGCAGCTCCTGGCCAAAATCCATGAATCATGGGATTGTCATATATCCAGGAGGAAAGACAGGGAGAGAAAAAAAGACAGAAGCGGGGAGAGGCAGGGTGAACAGCGAGAGAAAGTGAGAGAAGAGAGTAAATAGTTGTTTTTTCTACCTGTCTAAGATGTTTAGGAAAAAGAGATTAACTCTTGGATTCAATAGATTCAATAGGGAGTTTGTCCAAAAGTAACAGACCCCCATTTCAAAAAAAAGGAGGACAGTTCTCCTCTGGAAAACAAAGACACACATTGAGCCCTATTTTGCTGGAAAGATGAACTGAGTCCCGGTGCCTCAAGCTGGGCCTTGTTAAGACAGAGGAAAAAAGGTAACCTTGAGTTTTAATGAAAAACAGAAGAGTTGTGGATTCTCTCTGTCCTTTGTGGGACTTCATATATGTCGCTGCACCGGATTGGCTGAAACTTAAATTTATTTCCCAAGAGCTTTTTTTCCCCCCAGTCTATGCCTGTCTGTCTGTCTGTCTGTCTGTTTCTATCGCCCTCCTTCCCGTCTTGCACACTGACCCACCCACACCCACATAAACTGTATGGGCAGCAGAGCTTCACAGCTCTCCAGGTCTGAGCTGCCATGCCCCCTGAAAATCTGTAAAGGATCTCTCCACTTCAACTCATCTTGGCTTCTCTCTTCAAAAAACTGCAGCAAAGCAGTTGGCTGCTGTCAGCTCAGCTGCTGTGCCCCTGCAGGTCTGAAGAGGAAAGACAGTGAAGGAGATCAATGACGAGAAAGAAATGGCAAAAAGCTCCTCAGAGGCTGTACCTCATCACATAAACCTTGACCTCAAGCAATCCCAACAGAAAAAGTCAAAGAAATGGTCTGACAAAAATATTAACAATCAATCAGCATCTTACTGTTGACCTATGTAGTGGACTCATGTGTATATTTCATGACTATCATCATCACTATCATCATTATCATCATCATCATTTTATATAATCAGAGCTGTAATTTATTTATTCGTAAGATTTTATTTAATTAATTAATTAAAAATAAAAACATTGCCAATATTGTGTTGTCCAGCTAAGGAATGATACATTTTAAATTACCAAGATAGTCATTAACAAAGTATGTTTTCATTTATCATATTATCATTTCATGGGGAATAAGCATATAATGTTTTGACCTCATCTGCCACATCTTTTGTTTCAGTTGTCCAGTGTTATGCTGATGTACAGATTATTGTGAAAATAGAAAACAATAAACTTCATCTATGGATTCTGGAGCAGGGAAACACTCAACACAGTAAGGGAATTAAAATATATGGTTTCCTTAGCTCTTGTCCAGATCTACTGTATCTCTGGTCCACACTTCATGTGAGCATCATATTGTTGCAATATAGGAGAACGTCACACCAATGGCAAGTTCTGCCACAGAGCGAGTTTGTGCAGGATGGAGTTGTGCAGTCAATTTTGTTGTGGAAGTCCTGTGGACACCGGCAAATTCTGACATTTGCAATGGTCTCACCCCAGCTGAATCAATAAAAGCACTGTCACAATGGTGCACTGACCTGACCCCCACCCATTCACACACATGCACGTGCATGTTCAAACACACACTCCCACACACACACACACACACGCTTAGTCATACAGGAAGACACTGGCACACAGACACACACTCACACATACAAGACACTAGACCCTTCCCAAATAGGTACATTCCTCACACCCGAATGAGACCCTGGGCTTTTTCCTCGGCTCTGTGTCCTTTTGGACAAGGAGACTTGTTACGTGAGTCCAGCCGTGCACTTCTCTTAAACACTTTATGTTTCTGCAGAGAAGCGCTGACATCATGTTGTCGACCCTCTTGATGGATGCTGGGCCCTAGCAGCCTCCAAGCTCGGAACAAAACCTGATTGATTTTTAATTCTTCTTCTGATTTCGCGTCTTAAGTTGATTTATGGGCCAAAAATTAGGTAAAATGTAGTCAAGATCTTATTACATATACAAATACTAAACTTTAAACCTGAGGAGAGATTCTGAGTCTCTTCTAGAGAGGTTTTCCATCTTAACACATATTTGTTTGATCCCATTAAATCAATAATGCTGATGATCCCCAACTTGTACATCAGAGGATTTAAGATGTTGTTTCTCACATTGTATCACATCGTCCATGGTTACTAATTGCTTTCTGTGACAGGTGACCAGCAGTCATCAATCAGACACTAACAGATGAGGAGGCTGTAAAAATAAAGTCGATGTTCTAGGTTCAAATGTTGAACTTCCTGCACTGACACTGACAATAATGTAGATATAAATGTAGAATAAAAGATACACACGTGGAAACACAGTGAGTGTCCCACATATATGCACATGTTGAAGTGTACCTCTAGCTGCTAAAGCTACTATATACTTCATTTTGTTTTAAACAGACCTCAAACTCTGGGATGGCCAGCAGGATTGTTGTTGGCCTAAATTGAAATGAGTTTATTGTAACTTTCATCCATTTTCTTGAGCTTTTCTGAGATCGGGTCACATGGGCAGCCGGCTAAGCAGGGTGTCCTAGTCATCCCTCTCCCCAGCCACACTTCCCAGCACCTCCTAGTGGATCCTGGCCAGATGGGATATCAAGTCCCTTCAGTGAGTTCTCGGTCAACCCCTGGGTCACCTCCTAGTTTGGCTTGCCAGGTAAACCTCCAGTGGAAGCTGCCCAGGAGGCATCTTGACAAGATTCCTCAACCGCCTCAACTCTTCTGATGTGAAGGAGCAGCGGCTCTACTCCAAGCACCCTCCAGATGTACTTTAGAGCAGAAGGACAAATAAAAGCTGCTATGTGTCGTCTAAAACCTAACCACCACGACTGAGTGATCATGGCCGTGCTGATGGTCGCTTTGGTGGTGGCTCCAAGAAAAGGCTGAAGTCACTGTAAGAATCTTGCACCTTCTCCCCTTAAGCATAGCTTAACTGACAAAATCTCCCTTCTCTACTTTGTCATGTTGTCTCCTTAGCCGTTTTTGTTCTTTTTTGAAGAAGAGAGATTAATAGATATATAGATAGGTAACTTCTTTTTGAAAGAACTACGAGAAATATATTAGAACATAGTGTTGTTGTTCTTTTGTAGAACTGCAACTATCTTGAGCAAGAAAATATGCAGTGGGGACACAAGCCTCAAGCAAAATACCATGCAAGTGCTTTGTAAATAAGTATTTTTTCTACTGTAAAGGTTTATTGAACATAACAAGTGTATATTGTTGCATTGCCGATCGATTTGTTTGTTTGAGATATGTCATTCTATGCTGTGATGCACTGTTACTGATCTAAATCAACTGAAATAGCCATGTCGAAGAAGTAAAGCAGATGTAAAGTATTAGAACAACATACAGTAACAGCACACACTAATCTACCTGTTTTGAAATGTGATACTCAAGTATTTCACTCTGCCCAATGCTTCCAGTCCCCAGGTCACGCTGAGTGCTCTGGCCGACTCTGTAATCTGGCTGAAAGCAGGCCACATGGCTCTCTATCTCGTGAGGAGATCCCTCTGTGTAGCTGCTCAGTCTATTCAGTCGGCATCTAAGCCTCTTTGGAATGCTGGACTCTCAGACTCGGACTGAGTGTGCAAAGTGTGCATGTGCGTGGAGTTATATTGTAGATTATAGTCCTAATTTTGTTGTATTAAAGACTGAAATGGCATAGTAATATTGGCCTGACTACACAGTCTCATTTTAACTCAAACAGAATCAAGTGCCTATGAGTATATAACATGTAAAGCTTTTTCTCAGCAAGAAAACAACACTGTTGTTCAGACTGCTGGTGCTTCTGGACCCACAGAGTCTTACAGAATTATGCTTCTGAGTCACACGTGATAATCTCTCAAACGAGTCCAATTGAACTCATTAACCTCGAGGCTGTTGAAATGGGTCAGTTCTTGCACCACAAAAGTTTGCAGACTTTCCCTTGTAGTCAGCCTCAAGGGATTTGAATATTCCTTATATTATGTTAAGGTTATAAAAAGGAGAGACTAATGATTAAACTAAATGTTTATTTATATTGCATATCTGAATGCAATAAAACAGTTTTATTCCATTGCCCTTTTGCAGTCATTTGCCCCAAGCAGGGGCGTAATCATGGGTGGTCAGAGGGGACATGTCCCCTGCACTTTTTCACAAGGCCGATTTTGATCCTCCCTCCCATAATAGTAAAAAAAAAGAAACTACAAGCACTAGGACCACACTGAAACAACGGCTGCTCAAGCTCCCGATCCCCTTTTTCAACCCCCCTCCTCTTCTGTGAGCGGGTGTGGGTGATGACTATTAAGTTATTGATAACATGACATCAGTATTCAAATGACATGACATCAAAGTTCTTTCCCAGTTAACTAGTGTCAATTATGCAGGGAACTGATCTGTAATATGGTGCTTATATGCCTTGAGGATTTGCACCAACACACACACACACACACACACACATTTAAAATCATCAAAATCATCGAGCTGGAGGAGACCAAAACAGAAACAAAAGCAGACTGAATGTTTGACTTGCATCATCAAGACTCCATTTGAATGATAACGTTTTTGCTCTATGACTTCTGGATGAGTTAATATCCAGTTATTTCCTAATAAATTCACCTTATATAACTAAAAATGTGTCAGTTCTATTTTTTTACAACTCGTTTATGCTGCCCTCAAGTGGTCAAAAGTCAGTTAAAGGTGGAGTGTAGGTGTTAAAGAAATTAGTGACCAGAAATCAATACAATTATGGTAACGCTGCTTTTCATTGTTAATTGCTTTGTGTAGGTTCTCTCTACAATACAGACTTAAGCTCACTTGGATATGTTTTGCTACTGTGCTGTTTAAAGTAACAGTCCAGTTTGAGTGGCAGGACAGGGTGGAGGTCTACACACTGGCACCTTGGGCATTTTATTCAGGAGAACATGGCCCCTCAAATTATACCTCCCCTCACTCACTCTTTCCTTCCATTCCTCCTCCTCCTCCTGAGGTTCTGCTTTCTCTCTTACTTTGAAACCTCGGAGTCTAATCAATAGCCTTTTTGAGCATTGCTGTTTGGTTATAAACATTGGTTTAGAAAAAAAGAGGGCGAAGCATGTTGATGGTGGCCAGCTTCCAAAAGCAGTGGAAGTGTGAGCGGAAGAAAAAGGTTGGAAGGGTGGAATGAAAGTACGGGAGATGGAGGAGAGTGATGGAACGAGGGAGGAAATGGGGACAGAAGGAGGCAAGGTGTGAGTTTGTATCTGTGTGTGTGTGTGTGTGTGTGCAAGTGCATGTGTATTTGTGTGTGAAAAGGCTGTACAGTAGTTTGTGGTCTCCTAAGGTGCGTCCAACGGCAGCACATGGTGAGAGGTTGGACTGTGTGCTCCCTCCCTCACCCACTGACACAATGGGGCTCTGTGTGGCGAACCTGAGGAATGCTGAAAGATGGCAGGACTTTGGAGAAGAGAAGGGAAGAGGGGGTTTGGGGGAGAGGGGGAGCAGGGGAGGGAGAGAAGAGGGAAGGATTGTGTATGGGTAATGGATAGGGAACAGCGCTATAGACATGACAATGAAGACTATTTGACTTTTTGCATCCTCAGGATGACCTTTGTGTCTTTAATCATTTTTCCCCCTACTTTTAATTCTTAAATTATTATTTTGTATTTTAGATTATTTCTAGGTGTGTGTTTTAGCAATTGTTATATTCATTTTCAAATTAAGGAGATGAGGATGGGAGGATGAATGTTAACTTCCTGCTCTCAGGCAGGCGTGAACGTTTTCAAACGTGACCAAAATTCAAATTAGCAGGCATGTAAAGTGTATCTACCATACCTAGGGAAGTACCTGGGAAAAAATCTGCAAAACCAGCTGAACACATACCAGGTTCACCAGTTACACCTGCCTCCAATGTCAAGGGCTCATTTTAAAGTTTGATATTGGGTAGGACTTCTATTTGAATTAACGTGATTTGATTGGCTGGCGCCTGCACGCGGGCAATTGTTTAAACACGATTTGATTTGCTTGCTGCCAGTGCTGCCGCTTGGTACCAACTGTGAGACACCTAAGAAACTTTAATTGGGAAAGATGGACAAATGGAAAAGGTCTGAATGCAGATGGCAAGAGATGGTGGCGCAAGTTAAGATAAGGAAGGTAAATTAAGAAATTAAGGAGTAAAGGCAGTAGAAATAAGGACAGAAGGAAGATGAAGCAGGATTAGGACAGAGCAGAAACAAGATGTGGGGTAGGTAACCTCAGTGTGTGATTTAAGGAGTGAAATGAAGGTAAGAGGAGCTTGAGTGCTTCAGTAATGAGGAAAGGTGATTAAGAAAGAAAAACACAGCGATTGAGGCAAATACCTGTAATGGACTGGTAAGTAATGTTGGTGGGAGAGAGACACAGAAATGGAGAGAGGAGAGAGAAGTGATGGCAGATTTGTTTACAGACTCCCCCACACTGAGCAGGATCCAGGGGTCTAAAAGGAGACTGGGACTCTGCAGTTGGCTGACCCGCTGAGGTCTTTTCTGACGGCACAGATATGGGGAAAATTTTGAATAACCAGCTTATTCTACATATGGGGTCTTAAATGAAAATAAAAGCAATTAAAAAATTAAGGAGGACTGTCCTACGTATAGTTTTACATAACACCCATAACACAGAATTACTCAGCTTTTTTATATATTGTGAGGAAACAAAAGCCTGAGACCACTTTGTCAGATTTGTGGTATGAACTCCACAGTGTAAGAGTAGTCACATCTTTGTCTGATTTAAAATGTTCTGAAAAATCACACTCCAGACGCATAGTATATTTCATATAACGTAAGTGATACATTTCGAGCTTCTGTTTTTCAAAAAGGTATAAAAGAGGAAGGCATCCTTGATACCACCGATCAGTCTCTTAATAAAATATATTACAGTCTGCACAAGCCTGATAGGTAATGACTTCCATTATAAGTCCACTGCCTTATGTTGACTACAGTATGATTGAATTTATTGTCCAGATGACATTTGACAACAGATGAGATTAGAGACTTATGTTCTACTGAAACACATGTTCACCAGGCTACAATGCTGCACCACTCTGTGAGCTGCACAGTTCTTTTTGCATGTCACATGTGTAAGTGGACTGATGGTTTCATTTAATGATCAAATGCATGGTAATTGGGGGACGGCAAATAAAACACTGGAACACTAGGCATTTTCATTTCTGGCTGTGGTGTTTATCACATTTGGATTATATCATGCAATTTTTCTTCTCTGCATATCTGAAAGATAGAAAAATATCACAACTAATACATTCAACCCCATTTATCATAAGCGCCTTGCTAGTTTTGAATATACTGTACTCCTATACCATCATGTTTGATATAATGTGATACAGTAGGGTGCATCACTCTTACACTGTATTTTATGTTTGATAAATAACAAATTCAAAACAATGCTTTTTTCCTGCTTTGTCCGAACTACCTAAGATAGATAGAAAGATAGATAGATGTCATTTAATTGAAGATATTGCAATTATTAGTTATTTGCCATCAGATGTTTCACATCCTGGAAGGGAGGTATAACTGAGCAACATTGGTAACATATTGCGATATTGTTTGCAGATGAAGATTGAGTCTAAAAAAAGCATGTTTAAAGTGAATAAGATGGGCCCTAGATTGGAGCCTTGAGGTACTCCACAGGTGACAGGATGAAACGACGAGTTTTCCACATTTAAAAGAAAATGAGGCAAAACACTGAAGAGCCCTAACCTGAATAACAACCTGATGCTCAAGACGGTTCAGGAGAAAGGTATGATCAACTGTGTCGAAAGTGTAGCTATGGTCTAGTAAATTTAGTATGGTGGATTTTCAGGAGTCAAGAGACAGGAGTAGGTTGTTGGCAATATTTAGAAGAGGTGACTATACTATGACGTGGCCCTGAAATTTGATGATTCTCCATAATATTGTTTTTTTCCCCATTTCTTTTCCATGACTTTTGATGAGAATGGCAAATGAGAAAAAAGGTTGAAAGTTATTTAAAACCGCTGCATTAATGTGTGTATGTATGTGTGTACAATAAATATTTCTCTTTGCTTCACTTCCGTTCACTCTTGTTTTCTCATTGTTTTGCTTCATTCAGATTTGTCCATATTGCTATGAAGGTGCCAAAAGAAAAGCCACCTTGATAGATCTCTGCAGGTACTGTATCTGTCATCCAGCCCAGCTAGCTCCAGCTGAGGGGAAGAATACTTTAGGCCAAGATCAGGGCAGCTTGGCAGGAAGCAGGTCACTGGGCCAAAGGAGAGCGCCACCTGCATGGGCGGACAAATGAACAGTGTTCTGGATGAGCCACCGATAATATGCTGTGCATATGGTGGTGATAACTCGTAAATAGATTAAAAGAAATCTAAACTCACCGTGGCATATTTGTCTTGTGGTTGGAGTTATTCACGATGTGTGTCCATGAATATGAATCTTTTACACAGAGAGGTGTGTGTGAGAGCTGGAAATAGTTAAACAGAGTATTGCATTTTAGTACGGAATGACTATGCTGTGTGTGGATGTTAGTCCAATCTATGGAGGCTGTGTTCCTGTGTGTGTGTGTGTGTGTATGTGTGTTCAGCCAAAGAACATGTATTTATATAGAGGGCCAATAGGCAATGTACAGTACGGTTCAATGTAACACTATAAAATTTAAGATTTAAGTATCCCCTTGTGGAAGAAATGCACATTAAACTTGTCAGTAAAAGAGCACCAATCCTCTAAGCCGATTAGAGTGCACCATTAAACAAAATGAATTAAACATTCTTGCCAAACAGCTCAAAATGTACCTGGAATGGTGGTGCTGGAATTATCTTCTTTTTTAATGGGCTTACTGCAGAATAATGGACTTACTCATACACAGGAGGATGAGATCTGCTGCTTTGTATTTCCTTCTTTTCCCTTTGATAAACTGAGGCAATGTTTCCAAAAGGCTTTTTTCAGCATTGTACTGTCAAACGGACAAGATAAAAACTTAATAAAACTGTCACTCAATGCCATTCATCATCACTGCAGCTTAAAATGTATCAATTCTTTTACATCTGTTTAGCACCTCATTGTGCAGGTACAATGCAGCATGTACCCCCTCGTTGGATTGGGTTGGTAGATCAGCAAGCTTTAATCTGTGACTGGCAGTGGTCCAGTAAATAACTTCAGAAATTTGTTGAATGGCTTCTCTGTTCACCTGTGGTGACTCAGATGTAGCCTTTTCCAGTCACTCACAAGAAAAAAGTAGTAGGGATCAGAGAGAAGTGCAGCCAGTGATTAGACGACGAAACTGAGTGTTGGCTCAATTCTGCAGTTAAAAATTAGAGAGCAGAGAGTTATTTGACCTGTAAAAAGGCAGTGATACTTAGAGATACAATGAACCAGAACAGATAAAGCTTTTTCAATGCTTTTTCTATTTACACAAATACGTACTTGGAAATATGTTATTAACCAATGATCAAGCCAATCTATGAATGTAGTTATACATGTGAGTATGTAAAGATAATTTCAATATCAAACCTTTATAAGTAAGATGTCACCAAGTATTCTGTAATAAAAGGTAAAAGTAAGACATTGAACAAAGAAATCAAGCAGTGCTAAAGGTCAGGATTGCGTTCACCAGCAGTGAAGAGACTGATTTGCCACACCTTTAATATGATAAAGGTATTAAAGGTGTGGCTTTATCTGATTATGTTTTCAATTAGTTCGACAGTTCCAGCTGCTACCAATGGGCTGACTCAGCAGCTGGGTGTCTGGTAGAGCGGTTTACTTTTCCAGGGACTGAGGAATAAATAATTGGTTAATGTTTTTTTAGTAGCTGCCTTGCCATGTGGCCATACCAGTTGGACTAATGAATCGTGATATCTGGTGTTTACAGACACGTGTTATATCCAACTTTTAGGTGGACTTCAGACATTTTCCTTTTTTTTCTTCATATAAATGTCAGATTATCATCTCATAAAGGGCATGCCGGTGCTGCTGAACCTATATTTTGTTGCAATAGGGTAATTTTTCTGTGTTCTCAGTGGGAGGAGGAGGTAAAAGTGTGAATGTATTAGTTGAGGGATGACATACATATCCTGCCCTTGTTTTGGTTCAAAACAGTAAGAGAAAGTAAAGGAGCTGAAGAAGTCTGTAAGGGGGGCGGCAGTTGTGATGATTCTACCCCCCACTCTGGAAACCTTATCCAATTGCAAGTTTATTGTGGGAGAAGAAAGTCAAATTCCCTCTCTGAAAGCTCTATTTTCTTTGAGCTAGCCAGGCATTTCAAAAGTCCCTCTGTTTATGATGTTTCCACAGGTAAACTTAGCTCTCGAGTGAAAGTATTTTCTGACACTGCACAAACTCTGATGGCTGGGATGCCCTTAATGCTCTGTTTGCTCCGACAAACAGATGAATTCAGTGAAGCAAATGTTTGACGAGAGCCTCCCTTCCAGCCAGGGAAACAAACCTTCCTTGGCTGCGGTCACAGTACTGCTTTCTTTTGCATAAATGTAGTTTTTGTGAGATTTGCTCCATTAGCAAGAGCATGGTGCATTTATTTTACTCTACATTTGTACTGGGGACACGAGATAATGTTGTTGAAGGAAAGTTCTGGAAACAGAATCACTGCATTTGCTGAGTAGCGATGGTGTATAGCTGCTGAAATAATGGTGATACAAAAAAACACTTTTTGCTAAAAATGCTCTTGCTCTCACTGTCACTATTGCTACGATGGCAGATACCACTCAAATTTCTTTGTCGTATTTGAAACATGTATGTATAAGAAAGGTTCGCATTTATAGTCACTGCTGTTGATATCCGAATTTGATTGCTACATTGACATTTTTTAACATAAATTGAACTTTATTGCTCATATTTTCAACTGGTATGTTACAGCAGGGTTTTTTTAACGCCACGTGTACCTGTCCCTCAAGACAATGTAGTAGCTAATGGTAAGTTAACACCTAAAAATAGTTAAGTAACGCTGGTTAATGTTGCTATGTTAGTTGGATAGTTATCTGGACATGCTCTTTTGAAGCCTTATGCTTTAACAACACAATGTTCAAGCCATTCCTTACAAATTCTTATTGTGTTTGGTTTTGGAAAGGCTTGCTGTTACGTCAGCTATATGAGGCTAGTATGACTAGCCTGCTATGGCTAGTTACAGTTGCTAAACTCTTCTGGACAATTACAAATATTAACTATATAAACTGTAACCGCTGAGCAATCACAAAAAAACTACAGTTTCTTCTGTGGTCTTCTAAGAGTAAAAACTGCTTAATTTCTCTGGATGAATCCCAGACTGGCAGAGGATTGTTGTCCCATTGAGACTGTGGTTCACTGTGTCCCACTGACCTCTCCATGTCTGGATAACTACTGTCTGCTGGATCATGGGGTTTCATAATGACACTTTTGAAGAGAGCCTTTGTGAATAAAAAGTCTGAGGATAGAATAGAATTATGTTTCTATACAACTTAACTGCAACAGCTAATGTAATTTTGTATATTTATATTTTGTATATACACACTATCAAATCTTGCAGTACAGAATTCACTTGAAGGGGCCACAGCATTATTAAACTTTTATGGTAATATTTAGACACCAACACTAGTGGTTAAGGGTATTTAGACAAAGACTGTGGTCCAGTGTAATACAGGCAGAGTTCACTGTGACTTCAGACAATGTAGACATTCACCCCAAACCACCATCTTTCCCAAATTTTAGCTTAAGCTCGTTTTTGACCAAACCTAACCACAGATGGGACTCACAGATGAATATGAACCCCATTTTTTGGTTTGACAGTTGAGTACTTTGCACACCCATCCTCCACCCCAACCATCTCCTGGAAACTCTACTACTGCTAATAAATTAGTGCTACATTCGTTGAACATAATACACTTGTGTTTCCTATAAAACATATTTTCTGTTACAGTTTGGTTATATTAATATTCAAAATCAATAATTCATATATAGTCTAATTTCAAAGAGAGAAGTACTGAACAAGAAGCTCATTGTTGCCATAATGTCAAACACATCACGTTTTATTTAAATTCACCCAGATCTCACAATGACATCCCAAATTTGAATGTTTAATCTTTGTACTCAGATTATACATTCCTCAGCCAAATGGGTTTTTACTTGTGAACACAACTTTTCAACCTGCACATTTTCCTGACACTCTACAGAGAGTCCTCTATACGTCCTGCTTGTGGTATCCTTCGTTCATCAAGGTGGAACTATGCAGTACGCAGGTTGGTAAAAGTGTAAACTGTGAAGTGTTCACCTCACACAGACAGTGAAAACTTTTCAAGCAGTAGAGAACAGTCTTGTGTCAATACTTGGCAAGACAAGGTCCTGATTTATCCAACAGTCTGACGCATTAGGATTAGCTGAATTACCAGTTTAAAGGCCTATTTGAAACGCCTACTATTTTTCCGAGAGCGACTTACAGTGAAACGTAACAGGAGGTAGTTGCTGCAAAACATTTCCAGGTGTAATGTGTGTACATGAAATGACTTAGGAGGGTTGCAACTCAGAGCTCAGGTAAAATAAATTGTAAGGGTCAATGTTTCTCATGAGACAGTACAATCAGTACGAGACAGTTATCTGCGTTTATGATAACTGCAGCATTACTCAGTCCAAATTATGTGAGGTAATGTTTTTATTTTCCAGTGCTGAGGAGCTGAACTTTCAATGGGTCCCAAAGGAAATGGGGTAGAAGAGACCCTGCCTGTGCAGTGAGTGACTCTTTGTGCGGTACAACAATACAACATTCTTCAACAAATCTCTCCACACATTTGCTGTGATGATTAAATTAATTTTCTTGCTTAATTCCAACCCTTGTTTCTTTCTTTCCTAGAGTTGCTGGCTCGTCAATTGAATTAACAGCCTGCCAAACAACCCCAGATTGGCTGCACTTTGAAGCACTGACACATTTATGAAAAATTAAATTAAAAACAAGTTCCAAGAATCAATCAGTCTACCTGTCAAACTCTTGTCTGATTGGAGGCCAATGATTTCAGGCCCATCTGTAGATTGTTTGAGAGTGACATGGACGTGATCAAGTTTCCTGGCAGCAAGCGAGTATCAATTCCATATGCAAACTCTCACAGTCCATGTCCAGCACAGTAGCGACTCGTCCTTCTCTCTAACATTGTACATACAGTGCTGTGTATTATAGTGACACTCTCCAGTGATCTGGACACTTTTTGCACAAGATAAAATCAAACTTCCCTCTGCTCACCTGTTTAAATTTGACACCTGTCTTCATCCGAGTCTCCTCTTTTATCCAATTCGCTTGCCGTTCTTCCCTTGGTGTGTCTTTGCACATGGGACATAAAAATTGATGAAACAATATTTCAGCTTTTCCACAGTGTACTACAGGTCATTGTACATGTCATACATTAGAAAGGCCATCTGTAAAGTAAAATGCTCATTTTATAGAAATATTTCTGGGGGAGAAATGAAACCCTTATGTTACTGATTGCAGTTGTAATCAGCAGATGGAAATGTACACAAACATTTGAATGGGGAGGTTAAACAGCTTCTCTTCTCACATGTTAGACATCTCTACACACTCAAACGTCAAGACTAAAGGATGGAAATTCTGCATGCCAGTTTACAGTATTACCCCCTGTATTATCCCGTTTGTTTTAATCACTTTCTCTCATTTGTCTGTTGTGAAGGGTATTGGTGCTCATTACATTATATTTGGATACGTTTTATTTAGAGAAAACTATTACCCATTCCAGCTCAACACCTACAACATCTTGGATCATTTCCAAAAATTAATCAAGCGTCTTCTGAGAAGAATACTGACACGCTCTACAGCGCAGCAGAAGCTCAGACAAAACAAAGCACACTGGAGCTTGAGAGAGGAAACAAGTTCTCCTTTATCTGTTGCCTCACTGCATAAACTGAGTGTGATCTCCATGTTGATGTTGGATGAACTGCAGAAAAGGTTTTAACCACCAGACATTTCCCACAATTCAGATCCAGAAAGGGGAGCACATCTCATCACGATGCTCTCGTACGCAATTTTACCACGAGTCAGTCAGCCAGTTCATATGTCTTGCAATGCAAACCAAAGAAATTAGGAGTCCTGTTAGTACTTCCACTGTGTTGTGTGTATTTGTATTAAAGTTGCCACAGTAGCATGGCTCTGTGGATGTTGGCCCATCAGGCGGTCAGAGTGTTTCGAGTGAAATATCTTGTAAAATGTTGTATAGACCCTGATGGTTCTGTATAAAGATATTGAAAGCTCATCTAAAGAAAATGACGACTCAAAGTGAAGAACAACATCAGCAAATCAAGAGGACTTTTGTATTTCGCTTTATGGTGTATCAGCGAAATTTTCCCACTGGGAAAACTCATATGGTAGCACGATAAAATCCGATGGACTCAATCCAGTATAAATTTATCTTGCCTTCTTTTGAGGGGCTTGAGAGAATAAAGCACAATAAACAGAAGCTCCCCCTCCAAAGGTCCACAACAAAAGCAAATAGCCCCAGCCTGGCTATAGCTTTATTAGCGGTCAGCTGGTTCCCATTAGAAAGGCTTTGTGAATTGCTATCTCCTCTCAAGAATCCCAAACAAACTGACCCTCAACTCTGTTTGTCTCCCTCTAACCTCTCTCCACATCCGCCGTGCTTCTCTTAGCAATATCCCTGGATACCGCTGCCCCCCCCACAAACAGGGGTCGACCTTAGTGACCTATCTGACCACTGATGTGGTCACAAAGCCACATAGGTGTAGATGGTGTTGAATGATTTGTTAGACTTCTGTTTTTGGCATGAAAGCAATAGCTGCCTAGACTATTTCACTTTACTTTTTTAAAAGTCCAATATACAGTATGTCCCTTTTCAAGGATAGAGCAAGCAATGATCTGTATTTATTGGTGTAGAAAAATCCAATGAAAAGACCAAAACGAGTAGTGAATTGGTCCTATTAACAACTATTGCCTAAGTTTAATGCCCGACAGATAATTCATTTTTTTGCGCCATAGGTTTTTATTGATGTCCACTTTAAAAACCACACCGACCAATTGTAACGTTTGTTCATTATGATGAATATGGCCATTGTAGTTAATTTCGAGAGAAGGACACCTACACCACCCTTCTGGTGTTAATATTCGCTAGTGCACCGGATGTGTCCTTATCTGAAACTACAAAATATAACTCAATTAATGCACCACTTGATGCAGTTTGTTTAAGTTTGCTGAAGACTACAGTGCCCAGCTCATTTAGGAAATAATTAACCTTTCTTCATAAGTAAAGATATTTGTTTCAGGCCTGTTTTTAAGAAGACTACAGGGAAGCAAGAGTTGTGTAAAATGATGTGTTTGTGTGTGTGTGTGTGTGTGGGGGGGGGGGGGGGGGGGGGATATGAAAGGTTGAAACAGAGACTCTTTCCTTTTCTTCATCAAATAAAGTTGGAGGGGCCTTGAGGACTGAGCATCCTTTGTTGAGCCCTGGCTCTTGGGTCTTACTCATGCTTTCAGACAACTCCATCTGGATCAAAGCTCCACCAGCCTTGCCCTGAACTTCTTACTTCCTGTGATTTAAAAAAAGGGGGTAGAGACAGATGTGTAGAAGGGAGGGAGGGAGAAATTCATATTTTTATATTTGTTAAACAGACACAACAAATGAGGAAAAAATGGCGAGAGAGATAATTGTAGTGGTTGTAAGATTTTGGGGTATGTAGTGGTGGTTGTCATGGGGCGACTCAAAGACCTGAACAAATCAACACGGAGACCAACCAACAAAGCTACCATTCATGTTCTTTTCCCAGTAATAGAAAACGTTTCCTTTCTGACACTGAAAACACGAGCAAGGGGCAAATCTGCAAAGACAACAGACAGGGAGAGGTCCCCGTCGCTGCGGATTAGGGTCTGCTTGCTGTGGGCCACATTCAGGTCTCCACAGGGGCGAAAGTATCCAGGCATCTGCACCACACAGAGCAGAATTAGGACAAAGTGAAAGGCCCGATCTTATTCCTCTGCGGTCAGAGGGATCGTATGGCCTTGGAGGCCAGGGGGACCTGTTGGAGATCCTGGGCCTGCTCTGACAACTCCTCATGATGCTGCTGGGTGTAACTGAGCATCTCATTTAGTTAATCTCCTGTTAAATATGGTGTATGTATGATCCTTCATTTGAGGTAACACTCACAATAAAGTACAACAAATCGTATATGACGATGATTTTTTTTAAAGAAATAAAAACTTCTCATTTTGATCTCCTAACAACTTTCAGTCATTTTGGTATTTTTTCTGTCCCCTGTCTGTAAACGCGTCTCACTGATGACGCTGCATGGAAACCCGTATCTAGTTATTTGAGGGAAGCCCAGTATCATTCGGTCTATGCATCACACTTTGCATAGATGCCAACATTTATTCTTTTCTTTTTTTTTACTGATCCATCCATTCCAACCTCCTCCCTATCCAGATCTTGTCAAACTAAAATTACCTCCTCATTTGCTCCTGTCATAATCACTACAGACCTTCCTCATCCAATTGATAATTTTGCAGGAACCCCCGGAAGTTACTTACCAGCTTTGCTTCCTAAAAGATATGATGGCGTACAGGATGGGATGATCAAAATGGTGAAACAGCTTTGGGTGGCCTCTGAGCTTCCGATTGCCCCAATATTGGGTTTTGGAAAAACTTTGTCAGGACATCCTGTTTCCTGAGGGAAAGATATTTCTCTCTTTCCCTCTCTTTCCTGGGGTGCTGCCTACAGTGCTGGAGAAACTTGAAGGCCTTGAGTGTTGATGTTTTTATTAAGAAGTCTGTGTTTGTGTGTGTGTGCGTGTGTGTGTGTGTGTGTGTGTGTGTGTGTGTGTGTGTGTGTTATAAGTGAGATCAAAGAGCCAAACAAAGAATAACTAATTAGGTCAATATATATCAGAGTTTCTGTAAGCGTGTATCCCGGGGTCATTCAGAGGATGAGATAATGTATATGATTCTGCCCTACACAGTCGATTTTAACAGTACAAGCCTGACTGTTTTCTTGCTTCAGATACAGATAATTATCACTTTAATTTGTCTCTCTTCAGTATATTACTATACAGTGTGTATTGTTGTTCTGTATTTGTTGGATACTACACAACTTCACAGATTTTCATCAGATTTCACCTTTCAATTAAAAATGGATTTACAGGTAACCTATTAAGCACTTGACCATACACATGAAAACTAGAGTCAATTCTGAGGTCAAATACCACATTTGACCTTTAAAGGTCAAGATCACAGTACCAATTTTTTTTTCTTCGAGGTTCTCATTCAATAGCCCTATTGGTTCATAGAATAATATCCGTAGGCAACTTGATAAAGACCATATGTAATGTTATGTGAATGGGGGTGAAGTCTACCATGCCAGATTGCCTTGGCCTGCAATCTGCCTTCCAAAAAAAATTAGCCTTGAGGACAAACTGTGAAGGCGAGCGCTCGTTTTTCTACGTGACAAGAATAAAAAATTAACTGAGAAAAGGGGTGAGTCAACAATGTTTGAACCCTATCAATACAATGAGGAGAAGAGGAGAAAGGCCAGAAAGAAGACCATTGCATGAAGTAGGTTTTCTTTGATGGACCATTTTAATTTGAGGTATATGTTCTTGTTCCTGAGGCGTTTACAATATATACTGAGAGGTTGACACTGGTTGTTTTTGAAAGACATTAGGCTACTGTATCATTACGTGTCTATGCCATTGAGCTACTTAGTGTAGACTAATGTGTTGATATGTCTGCTGCTGGCCCAGTGAAGTAAATTGTTTCAACCATTTGGTGTAAATCCTGTACGATAGAAGATCTACAGGTGTTGATATTGTCCTTCAGGTTGTGAACATAGGCTGTAGTTTGTCAGTGTAAATCCTGAATAGGGTGGGAGCTCCAAGATTTTGTGCCCAGGGGCCTCTGCATTTCTAATCCATGCCAGAGAGTGTGTGCCTCTCTCTCAAAGGTGCCTCTTCAGGTATCCTTTTCCTTTTAGACCATGAAGAGCACGTTAGGGAGAAAGGAATGTAGTAATTTGCGGTAATCAAGTGGGAGGTGGTGGTGTTGGTGGTGGTGGTGGGGGGTAGAAAATAGTTGTATGCTCCTACACTGAGAGGTTATTCTACAGATTCTTACAGTGTACAACCTTGTATATTGTTCCAAAAAGTATGGAATTGTGTATAGGTAAATATATTCACTGGCAATGATTTTTGAGAAATAAAAGACGTTCAATGTTCTCACTACAGCTGGGCATCCCTCACCCCATATGGGTGTTGTGCCTCTGGGTGTTATCTTTGATTCTGACCTGTCTCGACAAACAAATCAGTTTTGTTGTTTAAAAAAACAGTGACAATCATTTCTATACTCATCATCTGTGTATGTTGACTAGTACTAAAGTGTGAGCATATCACCCTAGTCCTATAGCTTCTCTTCGCTGGCTCCCTGTTCATATTCATTTTGAATTTAAATTGAAGAGATTGTTATTTGTTTTCTTGGCCCGAAAACGGTCAAACCCATATTATATCACAAACCAGACCTTCATCTCTTAGATCTGACAACAAATGTCTCTTGAATGTCCCAACAAAAACTTAGTCCTCTTCTGGAAAATGACCTGCTTAATGTGTTAACAAAGACGCCTGACAGGCGCAATTACCTTGTCGGCTGTCACGTCCCTCCTTCAGCAGCCTCATTAGCCGCTCTCCTTGTATGATGACAGGTTAAACTACACATTGCCTGACCATGAGCTCACTCGCTGCTCTACCGACTGTCAGGGGAGTAAGTTACTATGGAAACAGATGGGTGCCCATGTCAGCTGTGGAAGAACAATATTATAATAATTTGAGAGTATAGGAGGTATTTTCACCTAAACAGCGAATAAGCAGTAGCTCAACTTACGAGTATCTACAATAAGCCTTTTTTGTAATGTGACTCATTGACAGGACTTCAGCTGAGTGTGTGTCACAATCTGTAGCTGTTTCATGTGAGTATTTGGAGGCAGGTGAGAGCAGCAGTCACTGTGGGAGTTTAATGATGAATCTGCAAATGAGTCAAGGTCAGCGGATTGGTATGATTAGGACAGCCACAGTAAAACAGAGGGATGGAAGGGGGGCAGAAACAGGTAGGGGTAACCAGAAGTAGGAGAGTGAGACTTGTCGGGGGAGCCAAGCAAGGTTTTCAACCAGCCGCTGAGGACTCATTCATGGTTAGTTGGACGTGAACACTGGGCACTCTGTGTATGTGGAGGTGATGTCTACTGAGAGATGCTATCTTTACTTCATTAATACAATGGCCTCATAGACAGGCAGACAGTGGGCCAGAAGCCACAGATCTCCATACTGTACTGCACTGCCAGGAAGAGTGCGCCACCTACTGGTGCTGACAGAGAGTGAGAATGTGGAGGCAAAGACATTCTTTATTCCATTAATATAATTTGTGCCTAAATGTTTATTTTTTTCAATACTTTCTGACTCCCCTATGGCTCTGGAATACACTGGACCTATTGAATATATTTTAAAAATATAATTTTTATTTTTTACTTTCTAAATAGGCTCAGCACTTTCCTGAACCAACTGCACGCTGTGGTGCTGAGCAAGTGTTACTCTATCAAAAAAAAAAAATAATGCATTTGTTTGGGACTATTTTCAGTGGCATATAAATATATGTTTTGTGCTGTAGTGAGTATTCACAGTGGCAGGAAGGGTGGGGGCATGACACAAAAACAGAAAAAGAAACTGACAGCAGGGGGTTCTGACAGACAGAAAGTATGAAAGCAGACAAAGAGTCCCGGTAACATGCTGCATGCCAACATAAATTACACGAAAGTGGCAGGGGACTGAAAAACAGAGAGCTTTGACAGACAAAGTCGGCAGTGATTATAACACAAAAGTGAAGAACATATAAACGCACTCACACTGCCATCGTTTTATAGAACATTTGGCTGCCATTTAGCATAACTCCATCTTCTGGACTGTCAACTTCAAATTTCTTCTTCTTTTAGTTTGAAAGAAGGGAGCCTCACTGTGGCAGCTCTTGGTAAATATAGAAGCATGCCTGCAAGAGCCATTTCCTTTTGGCATGCCTCAACTCTCCTCTCATGATGAGACGTTCTGGCAGTGAGGAGGGAAGATGAGAAGAGTGATGGGAGCAGAAAGGAACATTTTGCTTCTTTTTCTAAACGGACAGATGCCAGGTGTCACAAAAGATAGAAGAAGGCAAACACATTAACAATACGTTGTAAGTGCTGCCTCCTCCACGAGGTACATCCCATGTTTAGAGCATATTTTGTGGAAGGAAAACCCCACATCAGGGAAGGAATGTATCGCCCGCCTCCTTGCTCACCTCGTCTTTTTCACTTTTGCCTCCTCCCTCTCACCTAGATTTTTTTTCTCTCTCACTCTTTACATTCCTCTTTTCTCCTCTCTCACCCTTCCCTGGACCAATCCTTTCCCTCAGACTTTTTGTATTATCTTATCAACTCCACCCTGTGGTTGGGAGGAGTTATCTGCCAGAGTTAAGGTACCAGCTGAGTGACTCCTTAATCACTTTAAAGGGACTGTAAAGAAGCATCATAAGGAAGAAAAGATTTCCAAAAATTGTTCAGAAAAAAATATTTCCTGTTAAAAAGCAAAAGCTTATATATAATGCACCAATGCAGGAAAAAGGGGTTTATGATATACTCATATGCTCCCCAAGGCCAAGTTTGTGGTGAGTCACTGTAGATGATAATATACAAATAAAAACACTCATGGAAAGACTTTGCCAGAGAAACCACAGCCCACAACACTATACAACTCAGAAATGTCTTTCAAACAGACCTACACATACATATAAATAATGTGTGTAAGTATCTGCCTCAAATCATACGTGAGTCAGAGTAGTGGTCACTGCAGTGGTAAAAGTAAAAAAAAATCAAATAAAACCACCTGTTATTTAATCTGTGCTACCAGCTGAGCGAGTAGCAGACAGCTGACCGGTTTCCGATGCGGGGCCAGACCGTCTGTGAGCAATTTACATTCTTTTCACTGACTGTTTGACACATTTTAGCCGCCTTGTTAATATAACAAACGAAAAATACAGCCTCAGAAACAGCTGACCAATAACAGTGAGGCCAAGGGCTTTGCACTTTCACCAGATGTTATAAGAGTGTACATTTAATGAACTGTTTTAGTCTTTTTTTAGGCATGGCGCTGTTGTTGTTGTTTCTTCTCTTTTGAATGTGCGTTGGCATTTTGATAGTGAAAAAATAAACTTGGTCTCTAAATGGAGACTGGAAAAAAAGGAGAAGTGGGGATTGTTCCGAGTCTGAGAAAGTGGCCCATTAATAAAGCTCCAAATTGTCTTTGAAAAGTGCAATGTGCAGTGAAGGGACACACCCCGGCTAAATGAGCCCTGACAGGCTCTCAGAGACGCCAGAGCAAAGCTGGAGGGGGGGGGGGGGCAGAGTCATGAGTGGAAAAGAAAAACAAACTATGAGAAAAATCTCCACCCAGAGCAATGCAGAGAATTTTGCACATCTCGCGTGTTGTCTTTGATTATCAAAGCAAGGTGTCTACTTCTTATACCTGGCCTTCTTTGTCTTTTCCTGATTGTGCATGTTTGGAATACTTCCCTTCATTCAGAAGCTCACGTGATCTTCAGATGTAGCTGTCAGGTGACAGTTGTGCGGTATTTTGGAAAATCTTGCACAAGCTGATGGCTTTACCATCTGTATAGCAGCAGCAGCAGCCATCAGCCAACTCCACACATTTCACAGCTTCTGCAGTAAATAAGCTCCAGCTATTCATTTTATTCTTTTAAGGTTTTTAAGATTTATCAGCCATTTGCTGTATAAATGAAAATATTCTCTAATGGCTTTCTTTTTCCCTGAGTTTTGACCAGACTTTACAGGTCACTTTCCCATAAAGACTGTGAAACTAACAGTTACAGGATTAACTTCATCCTTCAAAAGACACTACCACCTCCCCCTCACAATTTCAATTGCCTGACCTGCGCTCACATTTCTCTCTCTCTCTCTGTTTGTGTGAAGTTTTGCCAGCTTACTGGATTTACAAGACTGTGAATGTCCCTCTCCAATGAATTTACTGGCGCTGCCCATTGGCAAACCCTGAAGGATCCAAACTATCTCAGCTCACAGTGTAATTATCAGACAAATTAGGAGGGCAGTTCTAGTGTCCTGCAGTTGCACACCCCTTAGATATGAGGAAAAACCAGCCTCCAGGTCATTGGGTTACTTTCTTTTTGCATCCCTCTTGTTCTTTCTCACCTCGTCTCGCCTTTCTATGTTCCACACTTTGAATCTCGCTGTCAACCACGTTTTGGGGGCGTTATTAAGCTACTGTAATGCATTCCTCTGTCACTTTGACATGAAAACCTGAGCTGAGGAAAGTATTGAATCAACTTGGACATGACTCCCATTGAACATTTACAACATACAGTAAAACGGGAAAAGTATGTAATTCTGTGCAGATTATAAATCAGGTTAAATTTACCTCACATTTGATCCTGCAGGCATCTACATTGTGCTAGCTATTAGATAAATGGCTTGAATTATACAGTACATTTATATAAGGATCTGTTATGCCTGGATTATTTAAAAATGATCGTTAATTGCTGATATTTGGTTTAATATATAAGGATAAGACTGACATTATTCTATCTTCAACAAAGCTCTGAAATAAAAAACAAAGACAAAATTAAGTTAATATCATAAAACAGTAGTGCTCTGTCATTTTTAGCTAATTTCATTTTAAATATATTATTCATATAATTTACAGTGGATTTAACATGTCACACAGTGGAGGCCTATGGGACAGACGAATAACCTAAATCTGGCTTGGCTGCACTGACAGTACTTGTTTGAAAGAATATTTAAATGTTACTTTTCGATGTGATTTGTAGACACTAAGTGAAGTACAGACTATTGCTTGTCTTATCCAAAGTCAGACATTGTGTGCTGCTATATGCACAAACTTTACACTGTTTTATGTTACTGTTATCACAATTGTGCTAGTGACCTGAAACCTTTTGGCCAAATATCAATAACTCATTATAACATTACCATCATGTTAATAACTGTCAACAAACTACACCACTGCCAATAAGATATGTGGTCTCTGCCAGCCTCGACACTGCTTTTTATTTTTTTGGGAAACCTGGCCGGTTGTGGTCCATGGTAAAAACAAAATGTGAGCATTTTTTTCAGTGTAAATACAGCGAAATCTTCCTGACAATGTTGCAAAGAGTGAAAATAGAATTGTCTGTTCCTTTCTGCGCTGAATAAACAGTGGTTTGTATTATATATGTATATATAGAAATATATATACAGTACTTTATTAGTAACACAGACAATGTTTTTTCAATATCACAGCAGAAGGTTAGGTACTAGACTAATCCATTTAAGTGGTACGTGTAAATCTATTTCCCTGTAGTGTGTAAGTGAATCTGATTTTTGAAGAGCTAACCATCCGTCATACAGTATTTATGTGAAACCTGTATGCATGTGCCCTCCCTTATACAGTAACTCATCCCATGCCGCTGTTAAGTAGTTAAAGTGTTGAGACTTATTGTCTATATTCTTGCTGCCTGTCACTTATATTTCACTCTTTTCATCAGAGCTGTATATTATACTCAGTGTCTTGTTTTCATTTCTGTCTCTGTACCATGTCCAAGCGTGTCAAGGAAGAATGCTGTCTCTTTCAACTCCTCAGTACGTTTTACCATTTAGATGTGTAATTACACACTGTGCAGGATGTCACAGCCGCAGGGCCACATTTACCACAATTTTCTTGAAAGAGAAATGCCAAATCCCTTGATATGTTAAAAGACCCACGGCTGAGAAAGTCAGTGATAGCTGAAGGATGAGCAGAACATCCGTTTCAAAATCGATGGCCAAAGTTAACCCACACACTAAATAGTGTCTTTCATACATAGCGACCCCTATTGGCACGGCTCCACGACAGTTACAGTTTAACAAGCATCGTTACGTCCACCATTTAGTTGGGACTTTATCTGTAGGTACATGTACTGTACTATTTTGGTTACGTGGTTTCTGTGTTTGTTACAACCATGGATCACTGGTTACAATTTTTAAAGTGACTGAAATTTATAAAATGTGATTGCGATTGAGTCCGCAGCACTCTCTGAGGGTTGACCATTGGTACACGGTAGCCGCTGAATACATATCCTCAAAACATGAAGCCGTTGATTAGCCTGCAAATAACATTTTGTGTTTCACAGTTATGACTTGTGTCGATGTGAGTTGATTTCTGTGGTAATCTGAGATGCTTAATCTGACTCTTACCATACCCAATCCCTACTAGTCATCTCTGCTACATCTAACCATCCCGTACATGCAAGCACCAAACCCAACTCTAGGGGATGCGCTATGGAAAACACTATATTAGCAACAGGAATATGGGAACAATTTCTGATATTTTTGGTCCATTTGAAGGCAGTGAAGCTTTAACACAATGACGAATAGTTATCATCTTTAAGTTGATATGGCGAACTTGCTAGCATTTAGACTGTCTACTTTTAATAAATTATATATAACTATAGCATTCATTTGAAAGTTGTGTTCGAATGGCCACCACACCCGAACAAACGTATTCAAGTCTGATAGTTACTCTCCTTTTAGCTCTGTTTTGGTCCCCACCAAGTAATATATGTGGTTCATATGCTGCTACTGTACATTCTCTAAAAGTTTGTCAATTAGTTGATAAAGTCTGTCTTTCTGTCTTTTTAGAACTTTTTGCTGTCCAAAAGTATCGCTATGAAGGTGGCCAGATAGACCCACAGAAGCAAACACAACAATCAGCTGACAGATGATAAAACACAGTAGATAATGGAAACAAAAGAGTAAAATATGAATATATTGATTATATTTTTAAAAAGATTTAAGATATTGACATGTAACTGTCATGCCTCTTCTATACTGTACTTGTGTTTAGGCCCTTGTGGTTTGCCATCTCTTTTGACATCTGGGCTGCAGTTGGAGCTCGGGGCACTTCCTTAAACCCTTCCACTGTCGTTGCCATTTCCTCCCCCTACAGCCATGCTCATAGACTGCATCGACTGAAGTGTCACAATATAGTCTCTGTATTTCCCCAGTTTCACCTCATTATACTCCCATATCTGAATGGTTTCAGCTGCTGCCTCAGTCCTTCAGCGTGCGCATCTGGAACAAGCAGCTGTTTTCTAAAATGATGAGCTGGGAAGTTAAACTGCTTCATCCATCTCTCATAACAAACCAGGTAATATTCCAGATTCTTTTTTTTACATCCCATTCCCTGCCCCTCCTCCCACATCCACATCCTTCTGTCTTCTTTCCCAGACAGCCTTGTTAACATGTCTACCGCTCTGTGACCTTCAGCCAGCAGGGAAATAATAAACTGATTATTTCTTTGAGTCCACTTAATCATCGTTTTGCTACGCGCTGCACTTGCTGTGGTTGACAGCCTTGCTAAATTCAACACATATTGGTGTCCTAAACTGTTGTTGGAATTTACTGTTTTTGAGCTACCCTTATACCTAACATGTGGCAGATACACATTTCAATGGCTTTATGATGTAACTAAAACAAGAAGTGAACACATCTTAAATAACCAACATGGAAAATTAATTTTGAAAGAAATGAATTAATTCACTGTGCAGTTCTCTTGCGGTTACCATTTGTTGCCACTGTGGCCTCTGTTCAGCAATAGTACAATGGCACTTTAATGCATCTCACCAAAGTAAAGAAAAAGCTTTGTAATTGTCAGAAATGACTGTGCAAATCTGTTTTTTTTTTAGGTATGTGGTTGCACAAACTGAAACAATCAAGCAAAATGCCGGTTGTATCATATAAATGTCTTTTTCTGTGTTGTATTATTTTTTGTTATTCACGTTTGCTGCAGGTTTGTCACCAGTCTGTCATTTTTGTGACATAGGGGATTATGCCAGTGTAAATGTGTCTCAGCCTGTTGTGTAATTGATCCCCCATTTATTCACAAAGGTAGAGAGTTTGAGTGGGTAAATGGTGCCATCTTGTGGTAAAAAGGAGAACAACTTTTTAAATATGTCAGGCCTGAAAATGATTTTACATTCCCTCCAAGTAGTATATGCAAAGCACACATTTTAAATATCATTAATATGATTTCTACCTCTATACCTTTCTGTAATCTTAGCTGACAGGGATATTTTTACAGTGCAAGAGGAAGTGGCTCAAACTGCAAAGAAGAGGTGCTGTGACAAAGAGGAAATGGGATTTTCATATTTCATTGAAGTCATACCTCATGTCATTCATTTATATTAGTTTATCAATATTTTTTTTACTTTCAATCATTAGTGTTGAGTGATACCATAAAATGTAACTTTCAAAAAATTTTGATTGATAATCCAAATATAACAAAGTTTTGTTATAGTTGTTAAAGTTTTACCACTTACTAATTTGTCAACTTTATATAATTTTAAGACTTTTCAAATACAATTTAAATTTCATCTTATTTTCTTAATGATCATTTTTATCCACCTTTTTGCCAAAAAAAAAATCTGTGTATATGAGTGATACTGACACTGAACCCAGCTTAGGGCTCCACCTCCAGCCATCATCCCCATGTGACCTAGTGACAGGGTGAGGCCCACGGTGCACTTGTTTCCAGGGGTTCCACCGCTACACAGGACCAGGAGGCCAAGGCTCGAACGGAGGGAGAGGTGCAGTGTGTCCGCAGCAATGGCCTACCAACAGAAACTGGCCGAGAAACTCACCATCCTTACTGAGAGAGGGAATGGGGTGCTGATACGTATGAACTACATTAAGAAGGTGAGGGAGAATAGGAACTTTAAATAGGCGAGTGGTGTGTGTGAAACAGAGAGGAGAAATGAGGAACTCAGCTTTCGTCTCATACGCTTCGCCTTGGTAATTTTTCTCAAAATGTATTCCTGCGTGCAACATTTAAGAATAAACATATTACTACATTGTCTTTTACAATGAAAAACGGTGGTTTGATAATATTTAGGAACGGTATGCTTTCATTTTCTATTTTCCGTTTCAAAAGACCGGGAAATGAGAACTGGTTATACACTATTGTGTAGATTACTAACTGCTTTTGGATCTACAATATGAAGAATACTGCTTGTATGAAGCCAAACACATTAAAGTATATAATCTGTGCAGCAAGAAAGTGAAACAGAGTCCAATAGGGATGTAAACCACATATCAAAACCCTGTAATGTCATAACTGTTTCTCAAAGGCAAGAGACTCTCCAGCAGTTGTAACTCAAACTGCAGTCATAAAATGAAGTGAGAATATTGTCACATCTGTTTACAGTTTATAAAAGTGATTTGTGTGTTCAGCACTTCAGCAGTAATGAGAGCACTGTCCTCCAACTGCGACTGTGCTTTTTTAGCTTAAGAGGAAGTGCAAACAGGAAATTATTTTGAGCTGACAGTCACCACAAATTTCAGTTATTCTCAACTGAACGCTGTGAAACACAGCCACACACAACCATCCTGTCATGAAGTGATCGTACAATATTATAATTTAATATTTACATTGCTTGACAGCTCTATAATGCAATGGCTGCTGGGAAGTGGATGCAAATACAGAGTGATTGTTGGTTAAGATGTTATTTTTTGACGTGACAGAGATGTCTGGATGAGAAAAAAGCAGGAAGTGACTGAAGAACATACAATGTGTTTTATCTACTTTGCACTTGCATGAACAGACCTCCCCCTTTCTGTAACCCTGTATGAGCATGCAGTACTGTGTTTGCATTTGTGTGTATAGGAAATAGAAAATGCATGTTTGTATTTATTTTGTCCAGTACATACTTGGGAGCTGCTTCACAGTATTCTACTGTCAGTTTGGTGTAAACTGTCCTGCTCAAGGTCACCATGGGGGTGGTTGTTGAGGGAGTTGGGGAGAAACAATATTACTCACCCTGCCTGTAATGGTCCAAGCCAGTCTGTGGATTCAGCTACTTTCTGCTGACAAGCTCACTTTGCTAGGCTTGCCACTCAAAATCTTTTTCTTTTTTTTTTAAAATCACAATCAAATCCTGCTAAGGAGACACACTATCGTTCCAGGGAATGAAAATGTGTCAGAAATCCCAGTGTCACAGTCTGATGTGCAAACTCAT
The DNA here is from genome assembly GCF_022379125.1 of Scophthalmus maximus. Classification (NCBI taxonomy): domain Eukaryota; kingdom Metazoa; phylum Chordata; class Actinopteri; order Pleuronectiformes; family Scophthalmidae; genus Scophthalmus; species Scophthalmus maximus. Next base: position 9,545,433 of record NC_061520.1, read on the forward strand.
CACACTCTCACATCTGTATCTTCTTCTATGTCTCAGAGCTGTGCAGACCCAAAGCAGCGGCCGTCTGTCCTGACAGATAAAACCATGGAGTCCGCCGTCAAATACATCAACAAAAAATTCCCCAACATTGACTTCAGGGGAAACATTGTAAGTTTGAAGCAGCTTTTCTTGTCTTACTTGGTGAAACATTAAATTTATATTTTTCATTTTCCTTTTTACTTGTGGTCATAATAGTATTATTTCAGCATCTTGACACAAAAATGTTTGCTTCTTCTAAGTGAATATCACATGTGATGCAGTGAACACATTATGATGTACTTAGCGTTCACAAAATAAAACATGTTTAGACACAGTCTTTTTAATATTGAGACCATAAAATAACAAAGAATGATCAGTGTAACTCAGGCACATACTCTGGCACTGTAGAAATAATATTCATTCATTCAAAGGCACTGTTGTCCTGGGATGTGTTGACCAAGTATCTGTGATTCTGTCAATGTTGTGTGCGTGTGTGTGTTTATTTGTTTTTGTCATTTAATTTACATTCATGAGCCTGTCAACTCACCCACAGGACTCAAGATTTAAACAGATACTGTAGTTCACATTACACAAAATGTGTGTCCTCACACCTGACCAGTAATGAACCCTTTTTCATTGTTGTTTATTACAGCAACATCTGACGAGCGTCCAGCGACAGAAAGCTGAAGTGTTGTCAGCCACGACGAGCTACTATGACTCTTTCCTGGACGTCATAGAGTTCAGGGTGATTTTCTTTCTATTTCCTTCTCGTTTTAATTACAGGTTTTGCTCCTCCAGTATGTGGTTGAAGCCAAACATACCAACTGCCTACGGTAATACAATAGTGAAAAACAGTCTAAATAAAACAATGAAAAACACCAATGCATAATCTTTCAAAATTAAAAACACAAGTCTAAAATGGAGGACAATGGTGGTGTTTGCAGAAAACAGACAGCTCTTTCTTTCTCTATTTCCTTCTGCACATTTTGGTTTCTGGAATACATTTACATATAGAGTGGTCTATTCTGATATGGGGGAATGTGATTTTATTCCAAATATCCGTTTACAACACCTCACTGTACATTTGCATATTTCTGCGATGGAGGTCGCAGCCAGGCCAAGGGATCGCCGGTGTTTGTAGGACTGAGAATAGATTACTCATAATGTTATAGGAATGTGCAGATGGGCAGTGGTTATCAGGAACCTATGAAAATGATAATGTGTTGTGGAAATTGCATTAGAGGCTTAACATGATTGAAATACCGTTTTGTTTTTGGACATGTGTTGGAATTTTTCTAATTAGTCCCTGTTCCTCGTTCAGGACCATGTGTACGAGTTGCTGAACACCATCGACGCCTGTCAGTGTTTCTTTGATATTGTGAGTATTTACTATGTGGCTTGTAATTGAAAGGGTTGAAGTTTCACACATCTGCTGATGATTCTACAAGCTCTCACTGTATTGTCCTCTTTTTCCCCCAGTCTGCTGTTACTATTAGTGCTTATTTCTACAGTACATGCTACATACTGCAGGTTGTTTTTCCTCTCCTGACTGCCCCAACCTCTTTTTATCATAATAATTAAACTGGTACCTCTACCCTTGTGCATTATGTATATCCTACTGTTTATTTCAGTGAGCTCCGTTTTCTGTGATGTGATCTCCACACTTAATGTGGGAATTTTAAGCATGTCTCAAATTTAAATTTATTTGGGGAGCATCTCTTTTGTGCAAGACATTTTATGCCAAATACAACAGCCCATTTCTCACTGTACAAAAATGTTTTTTATTCAGTCATGAGGAATTTCACATTCACTATTCTCTCTCATAAAAGAAAACATAGCTGATGAAATTCCACCTCAAGCTGACAAGGTTGAAGTGATATTTACTCACAAAATCTGAATAGTGAATATTAAAAAATATAGTTTCCCCATAGAGGGAGAATAGGGCCAGTCTGAATACACTCATTTCCATCTAATTCTAATGAAGATAGCTTTTCAGGTTTAAATCAGAAATTTGCTTCTGTAATATATATACATAAACATATAGTCACTATGTTCCAAACTCATATTTTCATCAAAATGTGGCTAAATATTGTGCTTTGCTTCTCCTAACTGACTGACAATGAATAATCTGCTCCATTTGTGACGTTCAATAAGTGCCTTTCTTTTAAGTCTCCTTAGCTCTTTGCAATGCTGACATATGGGGGCTTGTAATTTTAAGACTACATCAAAATATTGATTTCAGGCAATCAACTTTGACTTCACCAAGAACTACTTGGATCTGATCATCACGTACACCTCAGTTATCATAACGCTCTCTCGCATCGATGACAAGAAGGCTCTGGTGGGCATGTTCAACTGTGCCCACGAGATGACCAATGGGTGCAGGTGAGGCATCATGAACTGCTCAATGAATGCAGAGGAGATGTTCCATAAGATGTAAAGAGTATTTTTATGATTTGATGCATTATCCATATGCTCACTCTTTCTTTTAAACATAACATTTTGTCATTCGAGTGATTAAATTAATGTCAGTACAAGTTTCCACTGCCATCAACGAGAATATTTTTCTGATTCTGACAATTAACTACAGTTTAAATTGCCACAGACATCAACAGCCCACCACCGACCTGCTGCCAGGTTCGATTCTGACATTTTGAGTCCACCCATTTTGCATATTTATTTATACATTCCTACACCGCAGGTTACTTGTCTGAGTTTGAGACGAGACCAGGAAAAACAAACACACATTCATTTTAATGCAACATTTGATTTGCACACCACACGTGGTTGGTCCCTGGGAGCAGCCTCATCTCTTTAGCCACCAGGAAAATAACAAAACAAAGAAAACATTGAAAAGAATTATATAATTGCTGAAATACAAAGATTTTAACATCAGTAAAATACCGATAGGAATTATTGAATTGAAACAGGTTTGTCAATGCTGTGTAGTCATAATGTCCTATACTTCTTCTCGACTCTCCATTGATTAATATTTGTCGGCTGTAATCAATCTCACAGCGACCCCTCCTACCCGAGACTCGGGCAGATGTTTGTGGAGTATGAGCATTCTTGGAAAAAGCTCGCTGAGGAGTTTGGCCCTCACACAAGGGTAAGGTTTGCGTGTCACTGTGTGTATTTGTACAAAGAAAAGGTAGATAAGCAGTTGGTGATTTGCCTTAATTGAAAGGTGGATGGTGGCTCGGAAAAGCAAAGTCAAACATTACACCCATATCTTTATATCTACACACCTCAGTTAACAACCATGCGGATTAATCGGCTGCTATGACAGCCTCCACTTGTCCAGGAAGGATTTCCACAAGATTGTGGTTGGGTGGGCACTGATGTTGGGTGAAAATGCCAAGGCTCTCACTTGATATCCCCAAAGGTTTTGGAGGGGTGAAGGTCAGAGCTGTGTGCAAGTGTCTCACGCAATTTATTCATGGAGGTGTTGCTTTGTGCAAGCAGTGTTTGTAATCTGTAAACTGTTGCCACACATTTCTAAACACACTATTTTCAAGAATATTAAGATTATCCCTTAGGGTTTCTCCCGAATATGTGGACATACAATGGTGACAACAGCTGTACTGTGCTAGCGAATACAATATTAATATAAATTATTTATCTTTCTATTTACTTCTTAAACAAATGCAGTTGCATCGGTCTTTGTGTGGATCATAACATGTGCCTATGTACAAACAATCAAGTCAAAGCTTGAGTCATTTTGTTTTGACATGACTTTCCCTTTTCCCAAGTTGCTCTGCCTGTCTCCACCTTCCTCAATCATTCTTTTCCTTTCTTTCTCCTAGTCTGTGACGGCAGCATTGCTTTCTCTCAAAATGGTCTACCCACGCAGGAACCTGCCAGCAGAGCAGTGGCGGAGTGCCCAGCTCCTCAGCCTGCTCAGTGCTCCAGCTGCCATGTTGGACCCAGCTTGCTGTGACACAGTGAGTCCTCCCTTCCTGCCTCCTCTTTTCCTGTATTTATCTCTCGACAGAGGCAGAAAGAAAGAGGGAGGGGGTCATGTCTACAATATGGTTTTTCAAGTGTTATCAGGTGCAGAAATGAGAGAAGGTGTCACAGTCAATAGACGCAATAACAGTATTTGTCTTGTCTTCAACGGTTGAGGCAATCAACGCAACTGTTTTTTCCTCTCGACCTATTACAGGGCTATCATTTAGAAAATGATTTGTTTCATTGTGGCTATAATGGCGTGTGATCATTTGAGTTCACTATAAGGTCCGCCTTGGATGTTAATACTCTTGCTGTCCACTACAGATGGCATGTGAATACTTGTCTATCGAGGTGATGGAGCGATGGATCATTGGTGAGTATTGCTCGTCCTCATAATTGATAACTTCCTTGGTCATTACACCTAATTAGAGGATACCCAACTACAGTACACGGCAGGGTAAACTATTGGACCAACTTGCTATGAACTATTGGGTTCATTCTACCTCATAAATAGGCTATTATAATTTCCACGTCTGTTTCAGTAAAATCTGCCATACAGGCCATCTATATTCTCATATAAGTGTTTGGAAAAATTTACATAAAATGAAAAAGTGAAAACTTTTGATTGACTTCATATCTCAGGTGTGGGTTTTAATTTGATCACAAGCTAACCCAGGCAATGAATGTATTAATTAAGCTGTGAAATGATGATACAATCACTGACAGCAGTATAGAGACAGTCTATCAGATCATGAGTTGTGCCGACTGCCCTTTTTGTAGTCGGCTTCCTGTTGTGCCACAGCAGCCTGAACAACAACCAGGCCTCCCAGGAGCTGTGGAAGATGGCTCTGCGGAGCGGCCTCTACCTCACCCTCACCAGAGACGAAAGCCTCATCATACACAAAGTCACCGAGGACCTGTTCGACAGCATCAAAGGGTTTGGAAGCTGCACTGCTCCAGTGTTTTCTCTCCCTCTACACTGTGGACTATGTGAAAAACAGACCAACCTGAATAATTCAATTTTAAAGACGGGGATAATCGGTAATAAATTTCTTTATTGGACCCCTTATTTCAGACTCCTAACAATGGACAATGGATTTCTAAAAATGTTTAAGTGACTGAAGTATCTAAGGCTATTGACTATTGAGTAAATTAAATGTATTTTGTTAAAGCTGTCTGTCCCTAAAGCGAAGATATGCACATGAAGCGAGACAAACTTTAAATGAATATGGTAATAAAACAATCTTAAATTATCCATCAATTATTTCAAAACAACAAACAAGAAACAGAGTAATATCAAAAGGTTTGGGACCTTAGTGTCTTTGTAGTGAGAGAAGAAGAGCCTGGATTGTAGACTAAAAGTGAGGCAGAAAAAATTATGATGGAGATATGATACGCAAGGTAAATCAGTGATTACAGTACAGCAGTGCCTAATCAGAGTGTAGGACTTATTCAGAGTTTCATAAGATGAAGACTGATTCCACTGCATAATTTAAACATGCCAAGATAAACATGATAAATATTTGACAACGGTCTGTGTTGCATTATGACACTGTAGCAATTAATGTCTGAACTGCTTTAACTTTGTAGATTGTTAACAAGCTCTCTGTTGCACTTGTTTTTCTTCAGATACAGTAAGCGAGTCGCAGACATCAAGGAATGCCGTGAGCATGCTCTACTCAACTGGTGAGCCTGGCAAGAAAACTAAGCTATGATTTTGCAACTTTTGTTTCATAAATATTCAAAATGTGTATTTACTTTAAAATAATTTGTGAGACCCGAGTGACCCGTGACCACTTCCTGCGTTATCAACAGCGGAGCTATGCACAGGGAGAGGAGGCAGTTTCTGAGGGGAGTGCTGAAGGAATTATTCAAGATTCTGGAGGATGAACCTGGACTTCTGGGACCAAAGGTAGAAGTGCATTAATGGGCATAACGGTGGCACTCGAGGAATTTAAATAATTTCATTACTGCAAGTTATAACTCAAAAATGAAAATCTGGTTACATGGCTTGTGAAAAAAGTCTGATCCAGTTTCCAAACTCCACACCTCGTGGACTCTGGGGAATATTTGGACGAAGGGATTTCCAATCGTAGCTAATACACTTTAATAACACATCTTTCTTCTCTGATCTGTTTGCCAATCAAATCCCTAAGGCCCTGTTTGTCATCATGGCTCTGTCATTTTCCCGTGACGAGGTCCTGTGGCTCGTCAGACACTCTGAGAATATGCCAAAGATAAAGACGCCTGAAGACTACGTTGACAAGTAGGTTATAGGTGCAGATGAAGTCCACCGTGTACGGCTGCAGCTGAAAGACACTAGGTCATGTCAGTGTAGAATAATCGGACACTCGGTCAGTCATCCAGTGGAGATAATGATACATAATCTTCAAGTCTTTTGTATTCATTTGGTATTCATTAGTGTATTCTCCATCCTGACCTCAACCATCCCTCCCCGCAACTCCCCCTTTTAAGTTAAAAACAAAAGATCAGTGCAGCAGCTGCATACAATGGGGTTCTACTAGTACAGTTATCCTAAACATCCTAAACTGTGCACAATTTTATTTGGGGTTCATTTGCTTTGCCTGTTTTTCCAGTCAGATGGCAGAGTTGCTGTTCCACATGGAGAAGCTGAGAGGTCTCATGAGGAAGTACAATTATGTGATACTGCGCTACCATGTTCAGTACCTCGCACAGTTTGACGCCTTGGTTCTCAATGACACCATACAGGTACTGGCAGATGGCGTGTGCATGTTCTGTATAACACTATTTAAATTCTGTGCACTTCTCGTAGCCATTATTTTAGATGTAGTTATTGCCAAGGGGGAAAGACGCAACAATAAGTACATCGCTTGTCCAGCTATTTTACATCAGCAAGACATTTATGAACCAACAGCATCATACTTTGTCTCTCTCCATGACAGAACATGTATGTGTGTCCAGAAGAGGAATCAGTCCTGATGAGCTCTTTTGTCTCGTCCCTCTCTGCTCTCTCAGTCAAACAAGGTAACCACGACAAAATACTAAGCCATGCCTACACTGAAAACAAAATAAATACAGAAGTTCTAATGATGATGAATGGCATTTTGCTCTGCAGTGGACAACAAAGAGGAGTTCGATTTCAGAGCGCTTAGACTGGACTGGCTGAGATTACAGGTAAACATGTTGAGTTCAATTTATGATTGTAAAATGTTGTCAAACCATTAAACAGGGAGACAAATATTAACACAAGGTTTTCTTGTTGTAGGCCTACACAAGTGTGAACAAGGCTCCTCTTCCGATAAAGGACTACCCCGACTTAGCAAAGGTGATGAACGTGATCCAGTTTCACACCAAGATGGTGGACAGTGTGGAAGAACTGCTGCAGGAGACATCAGAGGTGTCCATACTCTGGTCAGTCTCTTCTCTTCTCTTCTGTTCTGTTCTCTTTTCTTCTCTTGAACTGTTTGTCTTTTTGTTTCCCAGCTTCTACCCACGTGTCTTTGAGAGGATGTTCAACCAGAGCGCAGAGGAGACGACCATGAAGCATTACCTCATGTCCTTCCCTTCTGTCTGTTCCCACTTCAGCCAGTGTGGACACTCTCTCTGCCCAGAAGAGGTCAGCGTTCTGTCATCTGTGTACTAACCTATTGATCAGCCACTGAGGGACAGTGAAAAACTTTTGACACTACTCGTGAATTTTAATTTTCAAATACTTTCACACCGTCGCGACACCAACCGTACACGAAGAACTCTATATTCCTAAAAACATTTTGTTTTTTGTTTTATGCTGAAACAGAGAGATTTCCTTGTTGTAGTGCCTTTTGCCCAGCTTAGGCTGTCACACTGAAATTGGGATTTCTTGTTTTAAAAATGTTTCTATTGCCTGTACATTGTGTACTATGTTTGTGTGTCCATTAATATATATATAGTGTACCTTTTTGCATGCCAAACTTTGTTCCTCTGTGTTTGTGTGTCTAGACAGAGGAAATGGAGAAGAGGAGTCTGCGCCTGTGTGTGACCTTCCTGGAGCTGATAGCCAAGCAAACCAGCAGTGTTGTGTTAGAGATATGTGCTGAGCAGTGCAAGCTCAATGAGCAGGTAAAGTCTTTGTCGGTTTGAAAAAAAATAAGAAACACAATTATCTAGTGGAGATTAATTCTGCCAAACTCCACAACCAAACATAATCACACTAGACACAACTTGGCATGAGGATTTAGCTGGAGGCAGTGAACAGACTTGAGGATTTTAATATAAGACAAGATGGGGCTTAAACTCTACAGTTAATTAATGCAATGTGGCTTTTCTAATCCCCTGAGGAGAATATGATGAAAGTATTGACATTTTTAAAGAGTTATCGTAATGTGAACACAGACCTCCCGCATTTGTCTTTGAGCTCGTTACTTAATATTTGCTTACCTGGACACTCCCTCCCACTGTCTCCTTTTCTTTCCACTTTCTTCTCTCCCTCTCTGTATCTATCGCTCTCCCCCTTGGCAACCCCTTAGTTACAGCCCAAGCACTGTGCGGAGGCCATCAGCGCTGCTCGCCACAGAAAGCAAAAGAAGGCGGTGCCAAAGAAAGGAGAGTTGCAGAAAGAGAAACCAGGCGCTGAAAGCCTAAGGAAAGACCGGATCATCGTCACAAAGTCAGCTTTTTTTTTTACTCATTTCCCTCTTTATCTCCATCTCTTCCTCTTCGTATCTCACCTCTGCCTCATGGTTTAATAATTTGAATGACTTGGCAGAAGAACTTATAATGGATACATCCATGATTTCTGGAAACATGCAGCAGTATCAGCAACATTATCAGCAGTTGTGTTGGATTCTAGTTCAGGTTAATGCAGTTCATGCTGCTGAGATTTTCCAAATAATCTTCTCCCCCCCATGACACATTTCTTACACTACATTATCAGGATGAAAATACTCCCCCTTACAGGGCATTTATAGTTTTGAACTCTATTTCCCTTCAGCTTGAATCAGGCAGTGTTGACAGGTGGTGAAACACGCTATTAAAAATAAGTAACAAAACACCACAGCCACTTAGAGAAATGCTTTTACTGGCAGCACATGTTATGTTGTTGGATTGTTCATTGTGTTGGTAATATTCTGTATATAGCTACAGTTAGAAAGGTCCTTGATTAAATTTGAAGAGTTGTAATTCGGCCTCTCTCCCTCCTCTCAGTTTTCCTCCCATCTGACTCAGTTTGGAGTGTTTTACAATTTGCTAATACGTTTATTACCTTATTTGTCTGAGTAAAACACATCCACACCTAAGTCATTGTAAAAATATTTGACTTGCATCCCCCTTCTCTCTCTCTCTCTCTCTCTCTCTCTCTCTCTCTCTCTCTCTCCCTCGCCTCTAGGGTTGACAAGATGCATCTGACGCTGACAGAGCTCTGCTCCACCTACAGTCTCTCCACTGACTTTATCGTCTTCGAACACATTGTGATCCCTACAGAGTTCCTCCTTTCTCATCTGGAGATAAACCTCTCTGAGTATGCAAACTGGGGATGGAGGAATTATCGTAATTGTCTATATAAATGATACATTGAGTCCAGCTGGTGTATGAAAAGTCCCTGGGGTGACATTTGCATTTATTTTTCGTTTCCCATTTTTTTCTGATGCTATTTGCGTCAGAATCTTTTTTTGCATATATCACTTCAGCATCTCAATTAATCAGAAATGCACTAATTACTATCATAAGGACCCGCTTTTATCATAAGAGAAACATAGTGTCCATGAAACATCGACTCCTCTATCAGTGCATACATGAGCTGTACAACTGTACCTCAGTGTTACATGCAATGCCATCACTTCACTGTTTACATACTGCTGGCTCAATTACTCACATTCATCCTGTCCAGTAGCCTGACCTTAATGTATCTAAAGTCAAATCACTGTGACCAAGATGTGAAAGAGTGCAGACGTAAAAAACATCACAGGCAACATCTTACACATTTTTTTTTAAATCCTCCTGAGAGTCAGAGAATAATTTGGAGCTTGTCTCCTGTGAAATGTCTCTTCCATCACTATAATGAATCCTGCTTTACTCACTGATTCCTCCATGTCGGGTCGCATTGCCCCCACTTAAAAAATCTGAGAAGAGATCCATCATGTCTCCCCCTTGCTCTGTGTCATTTCAGTCTTAGCTGTTATTTAGATTAGAGCTTGGTACCAGGGCAACCTAATGTTTCTGTGTTTATGCTCTGCTTAGTCTCCTTGTCTTAGCTGATGATTATCTCCCCTGTCACCCTAAAATTAGCACCCTCGAGTAGCAGCACACTCGCAGTGATTGGCCCTCCCGTTGCCAAATTGTAAATACAGTCTAGTCAGAGAGAGAAGCGCCCTTACAAAAAAATAAATATAATTTCAGTGATGCCCCGGAGCAGCGAATGGGCCCACCCTAATACGAGTAGTGCCATGTCGCCATGGCTCGTTTAACCCGTTTCAAGGTCCCATCTGTCCAGCCCTAAATCCACTCTAGGCTGATGATAAGTGACGTTGGTTAAACATGTTTCTCCAGGATCATCGTGAGAATGGCCAATTACAACCGGACCACCCAGGAGATAGCCCGTCCCTCAGACCTCCTTGCAGGAATAAGAGCCTATACAGCCACCCTGCACAGCATCTCCAGCTACATCAGTGTGGACATCACCCGGCTGGTGAAGAGTGTCCTGCTGCAGCAAACACAGCCACTGGACTCGCGCGGAAGGCAAACCATCACAACCCTCTACACAACCTGGTGTGTGTGATATACAAGTGTATCCACTTAAAGCAGTGCAAGAGTCCATTTAAAACACAAGTATGCAATATATATTGACTCACTGACACCTACAGCATAACCATATGTAGAACTGCAAAAGAGACATGATCACACATGTAGCATGGTAGGTAGTGTAAAATACATTCAGTTGATTTATCTCGCAGTCTATTTTCTTTGTCTCTCACTTTTATTCAAACACCTCCTGTAATTGTTTTTTGTTTTTTTACTACTTCTCAGGTTCCTAGAGAGTCTCTTGCGTCAGGCCAGCAACTACCTCATTGTCCACTGTCCTGCGATGCACTGCTTTGTCAACCAGACTACCGACAATGAACCAAGTTTCAGAGCCGAAGAGTTCTCTGATGTATCAGGTCAGCCCCAAATCTTAACAATATTTTGAATCTGCAGCATGCTGCATGTTGATATGTCAAATTATGAACCTTATCATAGTTGAATGCACACGGATCTAGACAGAAATTATATACAAATAACACAAAGCAGCACACATTTAGAGTTGTGCAAGTGTAAGAATGACTGAGAAAGAGATGTTTTCCTTCGTTTAAAATTATTGCGGGTTCCCCTGTGCTGTACTGAGGTTTCATGATCAGGGGCCCACAGATCCAAGAGATGACTCACTCTTTTCAAAAGGCACAACTTGCTGATCTGGTTCACTCCTTTGACACCACATGCAGAGGGAGAGTTATTGCTCAAGACGATGTGGAGCTTGTTATTGTCGTGGCGTGTGGTGTTTTCTTTCACAATGCCTGTCATGCAGTTTATTCTGACACTGCCTGACTAATGTAAACTAAAATATTGCTTATCATCTCCCCCGCTGATCCGCCTCCTCCACACAGTCTCTTCTTCCACCTCCGCGCCAGCAGAGCTCCTCCTTATTGACTGTATTAAGGCTGTTTTCACACCACCACATAGACATTATACACACAACGAATTCACGAGGCATGGTACCTTGGAGACCACTGCACTTCACTAGACGCCCCCTCACACTGTCCTCATCATTGTCTATATTTACTCCACAGTGAGGTATCAGCCTGCCGCACAGTGACTCACTCGCCCCTCCATTATCCACTGCCAATTTTAACCATGCGTCTCCTTATCCATCCATATTCAGGCAGAGCTGTCGAGTGGAGTGAAGGGTCTAAATCCTGCAGTTGTTTCTTTCTCACTGATTCGGCTACGCTCATAAATAATATGTAATCCGTGTCCTTTCCTGTGAATGTGACTGGGAAAGATTTGGGCTTTTGCATTAGATTGCCACACTCTCTAGTGTGGCTCCAGCTGAGCTTCGTTCTGTTCGGGTTATGTTTTGGCTGCTTGACATCAACATCAATTTCAGACTTGGTTGATTCCGTAATTCCCTCCAGTCATCACTCTTTAAATATTCGTATGACTCTCTGAACAGAGCTACAGGCCCTGGCGGAGCTAATTGGTCCATATGGCCTGAAGTTCCTCAGCGAGAACCTGATGTGGCACATCACCTCTCAAGTCAGTGAGCTAAAGGTACAGTATGATGCAATTGGCTCATTTCAAGAATTTAAGAATTTCATGTGGCTCTTTGGCCTGCTAGGTTATCTGGGTGTGAGTCATCTGCTGAATTAAACTTACCTCCCTAAAGATGGAATATAGACAGACACAAAAAAATACCTCCAGGTTTAACAAAGTTATCCATATAACTGGATTACTTAATAGTTAATATGATAAACCAGCCTCAGGTTGTTAAAAAATGATTATGACCCACTTAACGATATTTAGAGAACCTTGATAAAAAGTGAACTTGACATTTTTGTAGTTGTAATGGTGTGTTCACAACAAACGCAGAGGAATGAGATTATTTCACTAGCGTTGAGATCCTCCCAACGTCACTGATGTCCACATCAAAAAAAGACAAAGTCAAAATGCAGCAACTCCAGAAGCAGTGATGCTGAGAAAAAAAAGGCTGGCTGCAATACTTTTTTCCTACACTGATTAAAATAAAATCATTGCTGTACAACCAATGATACCTGTAGCTACACTACAGCACTCTACCTTTATAGTCTCTAGGCAATGTCAGGAGTACAGGAATTATTTACCAAATGTATTCCTGTATATCTGCATTTTGTAAGGTCTCTTTCTGCCCATCTGCGATTGATGTTAACATTGAAATAAATATAAAACATTTGCATTATAATTTACTTATATGGAATAACAAACATTAATAATTATATTTCAAGTCGTCAAAATTTGGATTTTTCTTCTGCTAATAACCTAGAAAAAAAATGGTTTTAATATGTAATTGACTGTTTCTCCTTGGCGAAGTTCCAAAATTTGGTTGAAAAAGATTGTACTGTAGCTCATAAATTACCTGAAAAGATTTCAATGGCTGTGGTTTATAGCTCTATTTTTTAGCAAAAGTTAATTTTAAAAAGCTATTTTACATTCACACATTATATATTCCCACAGAATAATATCGTCTGTTTCCTTCAAGATACATTATTGAAGAAAATAAATGATACTTAATTTACACTATCACACTATTTTGTAGGGAAACGTTTTCATCTACAAGCAGCTTTGCACTTTATCTTGCCAAACTCTTTTAAAACAGCAGATCCTCAAGTACAAGAAATCACTTTTGACTTCTGCACTGCATCAGGCTTCCTACCTTGACCCCTGTGATTGAACTGTAGCAGCTCTGAACTCACTGAAAGATTTGTCTCAGCAATGACGTTTGTCCATTAAAACTCCTGCCTGGTGGTGGTTTTCTCACTTATCTCACTTCTTTTCTCTCCTGTCAGAAACTGGTGATTGAGAACATGGACACCCTGGTGCAGATGAGAAGCAACTTTGATAAGCCAGAGGAAATGGCCAATCTTAAAAAGAGGCTGACAGGTGAGAAGTGGAGTGATAAAGAGGAGAAAGATTTGAAGGAGGAGGTCGGGGGTTGAAATGAGAGGAAGGGAGTATAGGCAGGCAGGTAGTGTACGAAGTGAAGGAGAAAGTGATGACAGAGAGAAGAGGAACAGTAACAAGAGGTTAAGGAGAAGTACTATACAATAGATGAATCACTCTGAGCAGGAGCCATTATCATTTCTTATCTGACTGACATAAACAAACAAGCCTTCACGCCTACAGGCAGAAAAGCAGGAACCTTAGAAACCACCTCTTTTATTCAGGCTAACATGATAATATTATACTAAAATTACCTTTAAATGAGGTTCAATTTTTTGTTCTTAGGAGTTTTTCTGGAAGAAGTGAAAAGAAAACGCTTCAAGCAGCGACATGCATAAATGAGATCTTGCCTTTGCTGTTTTGTCATGATGATTTGTATTTTAGTCCATAATTTCACTACTCTCAGTTAGGAAAATGACTCTTTGTCACTTTAAGATGATTCCCAACTCTTCTGTCCGTACATTTTCACTCCCTGGGCCTATCATTCAAAATGACCAATGGGCTGCCAAGGTTTTCTTTCTCTGGCTGCATTATTTCATAGGGGATATTATTCACTCTAAAAAGTGTATTTTCTTAGGCAGACAAGAAATCTTTAATTAAGTTTGTGTTCCATCTTAATTTACTCTGACCCAGTAACATCCATAGTGATGCTAACACCTGCAGAAATCTCCAAAGCGTTACCTTTATATATATTCTCTCTAGTCTCTGCCTCATGAGCTAAGGGGTCCAGTTTTGAGTTTGAGTGTACGTAATACACACATTGATATTACAGCTCTGAGCTCTGATCTGTTTCATATGGACTTCTAGGTGGAGAGAATGTGCTGAAGAGGATGACCATCATCGGGGTGATCCTGTCCTTCAAATCAATGGCACAGGACTGTCTGAACGATGTAATGTGAAACAATATTCCATAATAATGTAAAACTCTTTGGACAGATGATAAGATGATGAAACCGTTTGTAATACAGTGTGGGTGCAACAGATAAGGGCCTGCGATATTTGGATATCAGAAATTAAGGCTAAAATTACAGGTGAAAGATTCCTTCTTGACCTTGGAAAAAAAGTGGTTTGGTTACAAAAAAAGGTTATTCAAGGTTCAATCAAATTGACCATGGCAGCTGTATATATAAGGTCTCTCATTTAATATGTATGATCTAAGTAATACTGTGTCATATAATCCTATAATCTAGATCCTACATAAACATTGCCCGTACCTGATGGGGCCCATCAAGTGCCTGAGAGACTTCATCTCCCCTGAAGATGACATCAAGGTAAGCAGCTTTTATTCCACTAATTTAATATCCATATGTTGAGCTCCAACAGAGGAATGAATGTGTATCAATCGTCCCTTCATTATTTATAAACAGAATATGAACAGTTTATTTGCAGAGGGGCAGCTTAATGTGGGAGAATTTAAATTTAAAACATACTGTTGTGGAGACATTTACTCAAATGTATATTTACATTTCAGACTTTGGGAAGTTGAGTGATTGCCATCAGAGGTTAAGAAAGCAGACTATACTGTAGCACAATGTGAGGCTGAACATAATTTATTTAAATAATACACAGTGAGCAACAGTAGATCTGGGTTGGAGTTGCAGAGACTTTTTTTTCATCATATTCTTCAGTACCAACTAAATTAAATTCCTTATCTCCCTCTGGAGAAATGTGTGTGGCTGTGCCTCGTGAACTCCGGCTCCCTTTACTTACGTCTGGCCTCTGAGTGAGGAATGACAGTCGTGCCACAGCCCGGGCCAGGATAACCCCAAAGACGTCAGCAGCCCCCTCTTGCCGCCGTGAGAGAGACTCTGATCACTGCTGCAGCTCTAGAATCTAAACCACATCAGTGGAAACATTTTGCCCAGACAGGCCAACCATCCATGCAACCACAAATAGGGCAAGATCAAAACTTGTGTCAAGACAAATACACTCACTACTGATTTAGTATTACCCCTTAGAGAAAATACTGTATGTTTTGTGGTGGATTGGGCAATAAAATACAACAAAAATGATTAACATTTAAATGGTGCATCAAATTTTACCCCTTAAACCTCTGTGGGTCGGTCATTGGAAACTCATGTTGTACAGCTAAACATTGTTGGAAACAACACGTCTCTTTTAAATTATAGTTAAAATCCTTACGTTATATAAAAGAAACGTATGTCAGGCTGTAACTTCCGGGAAAGTGTCTGGATACTACTTACTTTTTATTTCACTGCATCACAGAGGGAAACATTGTATTATTTACTCCACTACATAAAAATCCAGCTATAGCTACTAGTAACTCTACAAATTAAGATTTAAAATATATGATCTTATAAGATATTACTGTAGTACCCAATAGAAAATAAAATACTTGGAATTGGCCTACATTAATGCGTCAGGATACTGCTGCTGCTGCTACTACTACTACTACTACATGCAAGTACATGCTTAGTAGTGATACTTACCATCATGTTATATTTTAGGTGTTGGACATTTTTGTGTATTGGAATATTTAAGTCTACTTTTTGTCAATTGAACTGAAAATATGAGGGACAAAAATATATCACGTTAATTAAAATGTGGTTTTGGATTTGAATATTAATTTTAATATCAAATATTGTCTAAACATCACAGAGTTTCAAAGAAGACGTGGGAGATGCTGATAAAGAATAAAAAATACGTACAATAGTGTAAAAGAAAAAAACATTTTACAAGTTTAAAGCTATTAAAGGGAAAACTGCATGTGAAAGGGTTTAATTGCGCTTCATGTCAGCACCGTTGCGCCCTTTGCTGCTTTATAACTGTACAGGTGACTCTGAGCGTTTTTGAGTTGGCATCTGCTGCAGGGTTGACATGCAACATCGACCCTGCCCTTGTTGCAGCCATCAGCAGTATGCAGACAGGTAACCACTCAAACTGTATCGGTACCATTTGTACAGCATGAGGTGCCCTAAACAGATTAGTCAAACATGTTTTAACGTCTTATTTGCAGATAACACATCCGCCGATGAAGAGTATAAGCTGTCCTGTTTGCTGCTCGTCTACATCGCTGTATCCCTGCCTACCCTGGCCCTGGACAACAACTCGTCCTACAGCCGAGAGCATGGAGGTGCATATTCATTCCATCATTTTCATCTACTGCGACCTGAATGACATTAATTAGTCTCAAGACAGCTAACCCTCAACCAATTACTACTCACTGCTTCTTCCGGACATTACCAGCTGCCGATAGTGGATGAAAAGGGTATTCCGCTCGGAAACACAAAGCTTACTAGCATCTCTGTGTATCAGACTTTCCAGTCTGACTGACGTGGTCCAAAGCAAATTATGTTGGTTAATGTGAAACACGTTTCTCTTGAGGGACTTTTGTTTACAGATAACTTGGGCTGACGTGCATCGATACAGCTACTCTTGGCATGTGGCCGTGTTGACCCCGACCACTTGGCTCCGAGCCTGGACTCCAACGTTAAGAGCAGCAAATAGCCAAGATTTTTATCAAAGCACAGGGTGGCGTTTGTCTGAGATTACTTTCTTTGTCTCTATTTTCCATTGACATGTTTCAAATATATTTACCCTTTGAGCCTGAGGAAATTTGCTCTGAATGCTTCCTCTTATATGTCACGGATCATTTAGTTAATTTCTCTAATCGTCGGACTACGAAACAATCTTCTTTGAGGCTAAAGTTACAGGACACGCTATTCCATTCTCTCTGTTTCTGAGCAATGCATCTTGTATTCTTATCTTCTCAGGCCACAACAACAACATCCACTGTTTAGCTTCAGCTATCAACCAGCTGGCTGCTGCCATGTTCACTGTTCAGAACAAGAACATAGAGCAGCATCTCAAAGAGTTTCTTCTGGTGAGTAGCAAACATTTCATTACGTTTATGTTATATTTTGCACGCCCCCCCCCCCCCACAAAAAAAAAATATGGCCTCAAAAATCAGTGAATTAATGCAATGGTTCCCAACAAAAGGTCATAAAATGATCTAAATTCCACTGAACAAAATATTTTCATACAGACTCTAATGTTTTTTTTTGGGGTGCATGTGAAATACATATTTTTATGAACTCTAAAATCATTCAAATTAAAGTAGCCGGACAAGAAAAATTGCTCAATTAGTTTAAAACTCATAGACATGCACGCTGAAATGAGGGGTCTAAGTAGACATTACTTCTTAATCATTGCATGATGCAAAGAATTTTAGTAAGGCCAAAGAACATAATAATAATAATAATAATTACTTTAAATAGCACCTTTTAAGGCACTTGGGTAATGATGTAATATAAATCTAAAAATAAAACCAAAAAATGAAAAATCAGTGGTTTCTTTGACACGCTACCTTTTCAAGACTGTGCCAACCTCTTGCCTCCGTTGAGGTCAAATCCAGCTCTGTTGACTGATCTCTCTCTTTTTTTTTTTTATCATTTCACAGATTGCCTCCTCAACTCTGCTACAGCTGGGACAAAATGTAGAGAGAGCGGAGGTCAAAAACCGAGAATCCATCTACCTGCTCCTGCACATGGTAGGTTGCCAGTACAATAGTAGTAATATATTTTCAAATTTACAAGAAGGCATGAGAGGGTTAATAATTTGACTAATGGAAAAACAAATCTACAACTTAATTGAACTTTTTTCTCTTTACAATAAAAAATTAAGCCTGCAGTGACTACTATAATGACTTATCTGAATAATAAAAATGAATAATTATAATGATAATTAACTGTAAAGTCATTACTGAAAAAGTGTAAACCCTGTATATTAAGTATGCATATTTTAAAGCGGCACTGCAATTTAAAATGGACGTAATTTTGTGCTATGGAAAACCATCATTGTCCTGATGATTTTGAGACACCTGTAATTCTCAATATTATTGTATTGTCAACAAATCTCATGAAAATAACAGAACCAGCAAAGAACTGATCCTACTAAGTATTCTCTGTGTAGCCAGAGTGTGTTTCAACTTCTCTGTGGTCATAGAACTCGTTTTCCAAAACTAATGAAAACATAAATGAATCACACCATTCACCTGGAAGACATATTCCTTCACTAGAGTGAACACAAACTGCAGTTTATTTTGAGTCAGAGTCACAGTTCACCAGGTGTGTATTAATCCACCTCTGAAAGTAGTCCCTAATGAAGGCAGTATTTCCTCCTGTTTTCTAAAAGAAACTTTAGCGCTCAGCTGCTTTAGAAAACAACTTGTTGGAGACATGTTTTGGTCTTTTTATGGGATAAAAATGGACGGCGAGAAAAAATGTAAAAATTACTTGAGTTGTAATATTTTTAACACTGATTGATTTAGATCGTGGACGAGTCTCCGTTCCTGAGCCAGGACCTGCTCGAGAGCTGCTTCCCATATGCTCTGCTCCGAAATGCATACAGAGACGTGTACAGATCCTTCGTCGTCACTCTGGGCTGAAGAATGTTTTTAATACTTTTAATTTAACCTTTATTTATCCATGGGACTATTTTAATTTAAATTTTCCTCACTTTCATTCACTGTCTTATATTTCGATCACAGTTAGTGCTGATAATGTATTTCCTGTGAGTTAGGACTCTTGATTTACCCTCTTTCCCCCTTTTTACAAACTTTCAACTTAAATTATAGTGTAGATTCACAACTACTGTGATATTACTTATATCAACTTGAATCATTCAAATGCAAATCAGCTTTATTCTGCTTTTCAAAAGATTATTATTTTAATAGCTGTTATTCCTTACGAATTTCCCACAAATAAAGATGATAATTATAAGTTGTCAGTCTATATTCAACATGTGTTTCTCATCTATTTCCAGTCAGCTCTCCTCCCTCTCATCCTTCCTCCCTCTTGTCCTCTTCTTATTTCATGTACAAATTTAAATGATGCACTCCAGTTTTACAGAATCAAAAACACTTGTTAAAATTAGATTGCCCTTGAGTGATTTTTATTTGCAACTGCCACTGTTCCTTCTCTCTTCCTCTTCCCTCTCTCCGCCCCTCTTGCCCCGTTCTGCAGCTATGGTTGCCACACTGGAGATAACAATGCTAACATCTGTGTGTGTGTGCGTGCGTGCGTGCGTGCGTGCGTGCGTGTGTGTGTGTGCGTTTGTGCGTGTGTGTTTGTGCGTGCGTGCGTGCGTGCGTGTGTGTGCGTGCGTGTGTGTGTGTGCGTGTGTGAGCACAAGAGGTTCAATTTCCACTACAGGCAACAATTGTGTGAATACACAGATGAACGTTAACGCATAAACAAATGACAGATCTGAAAGCAGCACATTGTCAGACACTTACAGCTAAATCACAAGCACAGAATTAAACAGTACGATTGGGTGTGTTTATGTGTTATATTATGTGTTATGTGTTTGTATATTGTAAGGCCTTGAATGCAAACAAACAGCCCCACAGTGGATCTTGTCCCAAGACCCTGAGGACAGTTAATGGTGGAAACTCTGGTCCGGATATAAAGACTCTCCCCTGATTGTGATGGTGACGCAGAGCCATTCCTGCTGACTATTGGAACACTGAAGATCACACGCACACAAAAACACACACACGCGCACACACTGCAAATGCAGTAGCCCATACGTACACAGAGGGAAGGACTACACATATCATTGTGTTACCAGAGCAGCGTTTATTAAAATAACTACTGCAGGTGTACACACACATTCAAACAGGGGACAATCACGTATGCTGAATTTATAGAAACACACAGAGGCACAAACTCTCTAACACACACACATGGGCTGCAGCAGCATTCGGAGCCAGAGGTCATGACACCGACTTGTAAAATACACAAAGCAGCTGATAGACATCTCCGTCTCTTGACATGGGAGACCACGCTGGAAAGGTGAGATACTCCCTCCGATGTTTTATTCTTCTTCTTCTTCTGACTCTACAGTTTTTGCAAACATGTACATTTACTTATAGAAATGATAATTGTTGTAAATCTGCTGATTGGACAACAGTTTTACAGGTTACAGGTTTTTGCAGCAAGGCTTTAATAATTCCTAAATTGTTGCTTTGATCAGAAACACTACTGGTAGCATCATAACTTGCTCCAAAGGACAGCAGGACCATGCAGCAGGTCAGCTGATATTAGCTCTGAGCTGTGGCTAACGGATGGTAAACTGACATTGACCATCCCCGGAGGCAAAATGCTATTGTAACTAAAATTTCAATACTAACGTGTCTTTTGAGACAACACAATCTTGTTACTGTGAACGATCCACAAACCACACTGTGCAAAGGTTTTTCATAGAGACTATTTTGTTATTGAAAAGTAGCCACAATCACGGTTGGGTCCGTGGATTGTTCTCTTCTGGAAAGAGATTGTATCACCCGCAAGACCACTCTCTTTGCTCCTCAGCAACCTCAGTGTCATGAACATCTCATTCCCATGCAGACACATGTAACATTTCAATGTGATTTATGGGGCCACAGAGCTAGATTTCTCTCTCTGAAGTGTTGAGTCTGTGAGTAATAATTACCACAGGTCATTCAGTAGACAGAGCCAGATCAGAGGGTGTATGTTCGTCATCATCAGACGGAGACTGAGGGGGTGACGGACGAATGTAGGGGAAAAAGATAACGCACTGGTTTAGAATATAAACAGAGACGTTAGATGGAGGCTGGCAGGAACACAGAGGGAAATTAGTTTACAGTTTTTAACTGACTGTAAAGGAAACTAGATGAATATCTTGTGTTGTCTTTATTAGACATCTTTAATTGACGTGACTGAATATGATTGAGTCCATTGAGTGTTTATTCTCTATCTTTATGACATGAAGCATTACTTTTGGTTAGAGAGAGGCAACTTCAAGTGACACATGGAGATGGAGAATTGTGTGTCGTAATGTTACGTCTCTTAATTTTTGTAATATGCCATGTCATGTCAAAGAGCATGGGAGCATGAGAGTCAGTCTGACCCAGCAGCCAAAGCAGGACACGCAGGGAGGACGACAGCGAGCAGGGGTTTTCCCAAGCCATGGTGGAGCTCTGCTCACTCAGTGCTCTACAAATAAAGACTAGTGATGGATTTAGGACCTGCAACTGTGAGAGACATCGACTTTCATTGTCGTGTCTGATCTTTTGGGTTTCCATTTATGGTGCTTCAATGGACACTCAAGGGTCAGACTCTTTTTGCTGCTCACAAAACACAAAACTCTAACATTTATTCATGAGGCATCTCATTAAGACTGTTTTGGCTCTGCTGTTGTAATGTAAATTGCTGATATGATCTTAACAATGATTGGAGCTTCTGTTGATTTAAGCTGCCACCGCTGGGTGTGTGTCAGCCGTTGTAGTATCTTGTTGAATTTTGTCTAGTCAAATTTCTTTTCACTTTGTGACTTTTGTAGAAAACAGCTGCTTAAATGGCACCATGTTAAAGCTGCCATTGAAAACTTATTTTTAATGTAAGGGCGGCGTTTCTACCCTACTATACTCTATTTTCTGCGAACAGCACTTAAACTATCGGGCAGTTGTGGGTGGCTTTCGAGGACAAGTTTTGTTTGTGTATTTTTGGTTACAGGGTGACTGGTGGGTTTCACTGGAAGACTCTCTATGTGTATTTCCCTGATTTGCGGCTGTCGTGGAAAATTCTCATTTGGGATTTGAGTACACACGGCTTGAAAGCCTCGCAGTCAACACTTCATCAGTGAGTCAGGTCAAGTAACTCACTTCACACAACGGGTGTATGCATATACACAAACACTTGCTCACTGACAAAGACACACAAGTCTCTCTCTCTCTCTCTCTCTCTCTCTCTCTCTCTCTCTCTCTCTCTCTCTCTCTCTCTCTCTCTCTCTCTCTCTCTCTCTCTCTCTCACACACACACACACACAAACACACACACAGAGTTTTGGCCTGCCTAACCAATCAGAGTGAACTGCAATATGTCCCCCAGAAGTGGGTGGGACAGCTGTTGAAACACAAGTCTTGTCTCAGGACGAACAAAGTTTGCGTTGGTGGTTTGGAGAACTTTTTCTGCTTACTCTTCTTTTCTGCAATAATTTTCGTTTTTCATACTGCATACTTTTTTTTTTATTGAACTCTGGGGTCCATTAGTGCACAGCTTGAGTGTGGAATGGCTGAACTGGTGCGAATCCGTAAGAAACGGCTGCAGATCCCCATCTCTAGGTAAGACAGGGTTAAGATTAGTACATATTATGTCATAATTAGTTATCTACTGTACATGCTCAGCCTCTCTGTGACTGCATAAATAAGGCTGGAGGACTTGAACCAATGTGGTTCATTTTTTTAAATGAACAGTTAAGTACTGTTTGGTGCAGTCAGGCTGTCTGGGACATATCATGATGTAGGAGTAGTTTTCTTGTTTTGCAGCAATAGAAATTTGTGACTCAAAAATACACCATGCATTGAACTGTGCTGAATCATAATGCAGTAGATTTTTTTTGGACACATCTAATAGCTGCTTTCCATTAGTTACTGCAAGGGGGAAAAAAAGATGTTTATTCCTACCTTAAAAAAAAAATCAATTTTCACAGAAAGTTATTCTTCTTCCTGAACATGTAAGGCTTTCATAGAGATTGTATCTGACTTGCAGCATGTGAACAAACACTTGTTGCTCTGTGGTTGCGCGAACACTCATCTTGCTAATACTTTTGCAGTGGGAGGGAAATGTGCTGCAGAGGTGATGGGTCATGTGGTTTTGTTTTGGTTAACACATTGATGTATGAGTGTGTGCAGGGTTCAGAGCTCTAAACCTTGATGGGTGTTTGTGGGTTATTGACAGAAAGTGACATTTATTTATGTCATGTTATTGCATTTTTACAAGTGACAATCCAAAGCACTTGATGGTGAATTGGGATAAAATCTGGTGTGGATTCAAGTTTTTGTTTCCTACTCTTTGTGAAGTACATTCTATACATACGACTTAAGATTTGTGTTGACAAAGCTGATACCATTCAGTCTTCTGTATTACTGCTCTAATTCACACTTTACGCGGTGGAGAGATTCAACAGAGTCTGCGCCAAAGGGAAATGTGTCATTTGTCTCTATAAACAAAGCTTCTCCAGTGCACTTGACAAGTAATTTCCTGTAAATGTCCTGTCAGAGGCTTTTCTCCTGCAAACTGTTGAAACAAAAAAGACTGTGCTATCACAAAAGATTACTTGAGATTGAAAGTGAGCGGTGGTATTCAGACGCATGCTATTTTTATGACTCAACAGCTTTTGGAAGCCCTTGCCAGCATGATAAACACTTGAAAAGCTGTGAGCATCTCATCCGCAGGAGTTGGCTCCACTGCGTGGCCTGGCGCAGTTTGAGCACTATCGTCCTGGTCACGGCACCATGCAGGCGGCCCACCACAATATTTCAGAGGAATTATCTGTGGCACAAATGTGCTGTCGTATCAAACAAACCTCCCTTTCAAACAGCCAGGGAGAAAACAAAATCCAATCAAAGCAGAAAGCTTCAAGTTCTAGAAAATGAGGGTGGGATCTTTCATCAGACACTGTATTAAACTATAGTGTTTTGCTTTATTCCTGATGAGATTGAAAGTACAAACTGCAGGTGGGTACAATCTAGGTGACGTGCTCAAAGCATTCATTTTTTGATCTACTGGTGATTGATGCATTTCTCTTTTGTAATCGTTTCAAAACCAAGAGTGAGCAATGTGTTCTCAGATGAAATCACAATGTGGCCCAAAAATGCAAAAACAAAATTCTTCACGGAGCCACTTTGACAAAATGTTGGTTACATAAGTCCCTGACCATGGGAAGTTTTCCCCTCATGGAAAATGTGGCACTAATGATGCCCTTTTGCCACTGGCTTTCTTAGGACCGTTTGGCATTTAGATCGCTTCCAAATGAGCTCTTTCATGAGGACATTTCTCAACCTGTTGTAAAGGCACTTCTCATTTCATTTTCTCGAGACAGTGACAAGTGCTGACAATTCACAGAGGGCTGCGGTTAGAAAGCTCCTGTCACACATCGCCATCATTTTGTTCAATTTGTATCACCTTTATGGCTG
The DNA here is from genome assembly GCF_022379125.1 of Scophthalmus maximus. NCBI lineage: Eukaryota > Metazoa > Chordata > Actinopteri > Pleuronectiformes > Scophthalmidae > Scophthalmus > Scophthalmus maximus. Next base: position 9,570,046 of record NC_061520.1, read on the forward strand.
TACCCAGTGTGATTGAAGACTTTCAAGCAAACCTACTGTAACCACCAACCATTTTTCACTCTATCACATCTATCTGTCAGCGCTTTGCAGTTTTCGAGAGATGAAACTGCTGCCCAGTACTTTTAAAAAGGGCATCTTTCCCATCCAAATGAATATTTTTTTTCCTTTCAGGCTCAGGAGCATGCTGAAGCAGCTGGAGGAGAAAGATGTTGACTTTGAAGAAGTCAAAAAGAATCTGGATTTCACAGCATCGTTACTAGAGGCAGTTTACCTCGATGGAACAAGGTTTTATTAATTTACTCTTCATTTTGTCTTCATTTAATCAGGCAGTCTCAGTTACATTAAGATTGGAGTAAGGTAGAGTATAGTAGGAAAATATGCTTTTAAAAAGAAAAGTTGGTGCAAGTTGGGTGCATTAAGGGTGTGGTTCCAAGGGGTTGTCTTTTAATCAGGTGTGTTTTGGTTGTAATATGAAATAATGCCAATAAACCTATGAGTGCCATCTCCCAGCCAGGGAGTGTGTGTGTACCTTGGCATATTGCTATCACAACTGCTAAGCTGTGAAGTAAGAGAGAACTCTTTTAAGCAGGGTGAACTGAGCTGTTTGTGCTCTCCGACCTTGCCCACAAACAGACCCTCTTTGTGTTCAATAGTGTATGCACATTGTGCACAAAATAATGTAAAATAAAATAACAGTAAAATACTGCTCAATTCACTTCAGACTAGGTTTTTGTTAGTGAGTTACTCAATAGCTTTTCAATGCCTCAACCATGTACCTGACCACACCTCATTTTAAGACTAACACTTCCATGGGTGTTCAGATGGGGGCATTTAATATTTATACACTTGGTGGTAAAATGACAACTGGCAAAGACACTTGTGTCGTGATTGATCCAAGTAGTTGATCTCAGCTAACTATCGATCAGAAAGCCAATAACTATTAATTTAAAGGTCCCATATTTTACACTTTTCTCAATACAGCTGAGGTCAGGTCAGTCAGTCAATCAGAAAAAAAGGCTGTGATCGGCTGACTTGCATAGCCAGACCAACCAAATGTAAACACATAAGTTACAGTAATAATTCCCCATAAATGGAAATAACAATTAGATGAATCAAGCTATCAATATATACCTAACCTTCAGCTCACCTCAAATTCAAAAATACACACAAAACTCAGTTGGCGCACACGCGCACATGGATTGGGCCAAAACAGTTTGGCAGTTTCCCTCAACAGAGCAATACAATAAAAGTGTGGTACCTCAGTCCAACGTGCAGCTTCTGCCGTCTTGGCTGAAGAGACGTGGGCAGGTAGGTGTTCAGAGAGGGCGTGGCTTCGGTCTCCCGGTGTCCCGCGAAGATCAAGGTGGCGGACCACTGTCCAGACATGGCGGTGGTCTGTCCCGCGAAGTAGAGGGGGGTCTGGGCGTCACCGGGACAGCTCCAGCACCGTCTCACAAATCCTTCAGGTTTCCATGGCGAAAACGGCGAAACTAAAGGCTTCGGCGCAAGCTTGGTTAGCTACTCAATGGCTAAGAGTCCATTCGCTTTGCCAATGAATGCTAATACAATCAACTCGGTAGGCGAATGAGCTAACACACGTGGAGCTAATGCAAACACGTGAGCGACGGTATGATAAACTACGAGAATATGTGGAGGGAATATTCTGATTAAGACTGTCGAGTAGATAATCCGGGGACATCAACTACATATTTGTTTGCACTGACTTTACACGGACTTTTTTTTTTCACTGTGACTACGTCAGTCAAGAGTCCACACTGCACTCACACTCTACTTCCGGTCTCTGTGTGCGCATCTCAGATTTTACTCACCAATGAATGACCATTATGACTCTTCATCGCGTATACTACTTCCTCTTACTGCAAGGCAACTTTCACAATAAAAGAGGAGATTTAGAGCGATATATTTGTATGCTTTGAAACTTATTTATTACACTGTACCCTTTTCACTGTTCATGAAATGACTTTTTAAACCATATTTATAACAACATCTCATGTAGGTTTTTAATTAAGTTTAAAAAAAAATTCAATGTGTAACATTTTTAACCAGGTTATGATGTGAAGTGGGGCACGGAATTTGGATTGCCCCTAGACCTGCTTGACAATCAAAAGTAATTAGATAGATAGTAGGTATCTCACTTTCTACATTATGGGACCTTTGAAGATTTGTAGGGTTAGGGGCTATTTTCTGAATAAGCAATGAAAGATTTGCAGAACTCATTACATGTACTTTTTTTCTGCTCAGAAAAAGTCTAAGACACTGATCATTTAGTACTTTGAACCAGTGTTTTCATCGACTCCGTCTTCATACCACATTTTTGTGTGTCTGTTGTCCCTCTCTCAGGCAGTGTCTGGAGACTGAAGATGATCTTCAGCAGCTGCAGTCGGACGGCGTGCCTTCAGAGGTCACCGACTGGTTGGCGTCCACCTTCACGCAGAGGGTTCGACGGCCCGTGCGACGCTCAGACGAGAAGCCCAAGTTCCGCAGCATTGTCCATGCAGTGCAGGCTGGGATATTTGTGGAGAGGTATAACAACGCATTTGCTCATTGTATTATAGTTCAGGATCATAAAATGGTTGATTTCATGACAGATAGGGGATTTTACCAATGGACCAATGTTAAACAAATCCAGTGTAATTCTGTCAGGATGTTTGATACTTTGCAGTAGCAATGCAGCTTCTGTAGAGAAGATACAGAAGCAGTGGTGCAGCTTCATGTTTTTTTTCATGACACATCAATACAGTTAAATAAGATAAGTATTGCATTGTACCATAAAACTCTATTATATGTAGTATGTGTATGCAGTTCCAGCTGCAGAAAACACAGACAGCTGCACTGCTCTGTAAAACATTGACCTCCTTTTCTCTTTAAAACATCCTTCCAAGGGGGACAGGGACTTTGGAGAATTTATATAAACAGCTCCTTAGGCGAGTTCACTGCACAGCGTCAACATCTGAACTTTAACTGAACTCAACATAAACATTGCGTTATTCCAGGATGTTCAAGAGAGCCTACACGGCAGCCATGCCGGACCAACCTGCGGCTGTCGTAAACTGCCTCAGGGTAAGCCCCCGACTTATCATAAATCTCACAGTGAGCCGTGTGTTTATGCAATAAATCGTACATCACTAAAGATAGAGTATACGCAGCACAAGTATGCATTAATACTGCAGTCACTCTCTCCTCTTTTTCCTCAGGATGTTGACCGCTGGAACTTTGACGTGTTTGCTCTGAACTCGGCCAGCTCTGATCACGCTCTACAAACTCTTTTCTTTGAGCTGATCACAAGATATGAGCTCAACAGCCGTTTTAAGGTCTTTGAATTTTTGATTTCATGACAATTTTTCATGGATGTCAATGCTTTTGATGGAAAACCTTAGATTGTATTTGGGGTTAATTTCCAGTTTGTGGTGTTGCCAGATTACGTTTGTACAAATTACACAGACACACTTCTGATGATGATGTAATGAATTTCGCAGATCCCCATCTCGTGCCTGGCAGAGTTCCTGTCTGCACTCGAGAGAGGATACTGCAGACATAGCAACCCCTACCACAGCCATGTTCATGCAGCTGATGTGACTCAAACACTGCACTGTCTGCTGCTGCGCTCTGGACTTGTGGTACACTGCACACACACTTTATTTTGATTATCATATTGGTCAACTGCCTCATCATAGTTTTTCTCATTTCCAGCAAACCCTTATGAAAAGATCAAAACCAACAATATTTTGTTTCATTATCTTTTCCGCTCTTCCTAATATATCTGTGACACTCAGGCCCAAACCCATTCAAAAATAATAATGCGTGGATGTTCGTGTACGATTTGGTGCGGTTTGATTGAATTTAAGGTGACTCTTGGTCCATGGTGGAGGTATGTGCTCTACTGAGTGTCATTCTGTCTCTGTTTTAAGGAAAATGGACAGATCAGTTACTTGTTCCTTGATCGAACATCTCTAACTAAATCATGACTCTGACATGTTGCAACTGTTTGTTATTACTAACATGTAAGGCATGTACAAGCTGCTACAGATAAAGTTTATTTTAATGTTCATTTGTTTTGTCTCTTGTATCTAAAAAAGCACTGGCTGACCGAGCTCGAGGTGATGGCATCGCTATTTGCTGCGGCGATCCATGACTATGAACACACGGGAACCACAAACAACTTTCACATCCACACAAAGTAAGCCCTTTTTCTGACAAACATTTTATTAACCCTCTCTTAGAAAAACACCAGCTTTATATATATATATGCATATATATATATATATGCAATATCCTGTTGTGAAACAGTAAAGTAGTACAAGATTTCAGCGGATAAATATAAATGGCAAGGTAGTTTAAGAAAAGAGAGAGAGAGAGAGCAGTCTAAAGCAAACATATTTTAATGGAAGGAACACAGTATTTTTAGATGTTGATTTTCCACATAAGAGAGCTGAAGAACGCAGTCTCTTGGCACCCATCATCATCATTAAGCGTTATACTGGGAAAAGAGCACAAAGATGCTTGTCCATGAAAAGAGTACATGTCTTGTTTATTGTATCTAAGCAGCATCTATCTTAAAGTCACACTCCACCCTAAATATATCAAACACTGTAAAACACTCACCTCATTAAAAACGGGTTATTATAGCCTTGTAGTTTGTTACTTCATGAAGAGTATTGGTGTCCAGTGGTTGAATTCATATTCTTTACAAATAAAGTTTTCACCATGGGGAAATAAAAATGTTTGCCCCAAACACTTAACATTTCACCATCATATACAATACACAATGAACAGCTTGATGTTGTGCAGCACATGGATCCTTCAAGCTCTGCACGTCTCAGCTGGATGACATTTGCAGATTTTATGTTTGTCGAATAAAAATTAGGTCCAAAGAGCAATGAAATATAATGGTTTCAGTGTGTGGTTTGGTACTGTAGCATTTTATGGGTACTATACAGGTAGTTTCCTATAATTTCATAAAAAGGGCCAGTTAAGATAAGTCGTTGGTAAAGTCATATAAATGTTTGTCAAAATGAACAGTCATTTAGTGGTAATTATGGGTAATTATAGCTAATATATTCTGTTCCGGGGGGATTTTTTATCTTAACAATGATTATTACCAAATTACATTAATTTTACCAGGCCACTACTAGACATTATTAGGAAATAATGGACCCATCAAAGCAAGTGACGACTATGTTTTTTTCCACCATGAAATCTTCCATGAAATCCATGAAGTCATTATTAGAGACCATTGAATGAACTCAAGCTGGCCACTGAAACTACAAACTTTCTCCCAAAGGACATTTAAAACTCAACTGAGTGTTGAATGGAAGACTTTTCCCAGTGTAGTTAGTTACCCATTTCAACAGTCTAATCAAGTAGATTTTGTAAATGACTGGACAAAGGATGCCTGTCTGAGAAATTAGTTAATTACCTTGCTAAAGTGAGTCATTGATACCCACTGTGCCAGTTTTAAAAAACACCCCACTTCCTCTGTAGCACTTTTGAATTCATCATTATAGACCTGCAGTCATACGCATTTAATTACTCCCTGAAGACTTAACTTTTATCTTGTCCTCACCACCTCCATCCTGTCCTATTACAGCGTTTGTACATTGGCACCGTACTCTCTCCCTGTCTCCTTCCTCTCATGCTTCCTCATGCACTTTCTGTTTTCCAGGTCAGAGTTTGCGTTGATCTACAACGACCGAGCGGTACAGGAAAGCCATCACCTGAGTGCAGCATTTCGGCTGCTGCAGGACGATCAAATGAACATCTTCATTAATTTGACACGAGAGGAGTGGATGTAAGATCACAAGATTTATAATGACAGAAAATAATAACTTAAACATTCAAATTGGATAAAAGTTTACAGGAAAAATCGAATGTAGTAAAAAAGGTTTTGTTCTTTGTTTTTCCGTTTATATGTTGGTATGACACGATGTTACGGGACATCCAACATGGCAACGATGCCCTTTAACCTACAGAGGTTTTTAAACCACCTAGTATGAATACAGTAAATGCCCATATAGTCAAAGAGTCCAGCATGAACTAAATGTATATTTTTCTTATTGACAATAAATCCCATGAAAAAGACTGAAAACTTCCTACTGATAAATATCATCAGTGGAGCAAAGTCTGATGGGTCAGTAGCTTTTTGTCTGTGCCATAGATTTTCCAAACCCCCCCCCCCCCCCCCCCCCCCACACACACACACACACACACCATACTGTAATTACTCACCGGACTACCAAATGTGTATCCATCCGCATCTGAAAATAATCCCATACAAATACACTTACTATTCCTATTAGAATAACATTTGCTAAAAACTACAACGCCTAAATGGTTTTTGTTTTTATGAAGCTATATAGGTTCTACTTGAATAATAAAGAGTGAGGTTGGAGTTGGGTGTCACAAACAGTGTAGAGAAGTCAGAAAATATTGAGACACAGTAACATGGCATATGTTGACAGTAGGAAATTACAAAAGAACACATCAACTGCAAATGCACCATTATTGGAGTATACATCTAGGGAGGCATATTGATGGGGACAAAAGCCCCATGACAGGAACCTAATTGTCCATCTGTCAAGGATTGTCCTTGTGAGCTGCTCCGCCTGCCCACCCTGATCTTTGACCTCCTGAGATAAAATGCCTCCTTTATGAATCAATAATGGATAACATTACTATCGCTGCCTAATGACTAATTCACTTGTCAGCAGTGATATAGTGAATGAGTCACATGTGCTTTTCACCAACTAGCAGAGATGTGGTCATTAAGCTAAAATTGTCATTTTTTTATGATTTACATTGGCAACTAAGGTAAAAGTCAAATTTGGCTAATTGAACTAGAAGGTTCACTTTCTGTTTATTCTGTAAGAACAACCTTGTCTACAGTAAAGCACAGATGGTGATTTCAAAATACCCACACTGTATATACTCTACAGTTTTTGTATTAATAGTGGTTGATGAAGCTTCATGTGTCACAGATACAGTATGTGACTTTGTTATTTATGGAAGAGCTCTGCAGATATCACCAAAGATAAACGCCAGCAGCATACTCTACTGGGCTTTTTTCTAGCAGTCATTGTTACCATGGGAACAAGAGAATCCATCAGGAAATCTAATAAGGTTGCAACCTCACTGCGCCATCCTGCCTGCCTTTTTAACACTAGTCCTTTGCCATCATGCAAGGTCAACAAGTAAAGTGTGTGTGTGTGTTTGTGTGTGTGTGTGTGTGTGTGTGTGCGCCTGCGTGTGTGTGCGCCTGCGTGTGTTTGTGCGTGCGTGCGCGTTCACAGGGAGCTGCGGTCACTGGTGATAGAGATGGTGTTGTCCACAGACATGTCCTCCCACCTCCTCCAAGTCAAAGCGATGAAATCCTGCCTACAACAACAAGAGCGGTAACACTGATGGACTGTGCTTGTTGCTCGCACTGTGTTGCATCATCAACAGGTCACAAAGTGAATGACCACAGCAGATTCAGACAAATTACTGTCACGCTGACTGGTGTTAAGTTTGCTTTTCATACACGTCTGGGAGCACAACAACAAAAACAAGAAATCACATGCATTATGCTTTTTTACAGCAGGATTGACAAGCCCAAAGCACTGTCTCTGTTACTCCACACGGCTGACATAAGCCATCCATCCAAGCCCTGGGCACTGCACTCTCGCTGGACCAAAGCCCTGATGGAGGAGTTTTTCAGACAGGTAGGAAATCTGCTCTTCTTCATCTCTTTTGTCTTCTCTTCTCCTCTCTTCTCTTACTTTCAGCATTCGTATGATCACACTTACAGATTAAACAGAATTTAGAATGCTGCAATGGGTAATCATTTGTCTTGGTAAAAGGAATAGTTTTCACTTTTTACAAGATACACTTATTCACTGTCTTGCGGACAGTGGCATGAATGGCCTGATACCACTGTCGTGTCGCTGCAGTAATTATATATAGCTGGAGTCAGCAGATGGTTAGCTGAGCTTAGCATAGCGATACTGGAAGCAGGCGAAAACAACAAACTCTAAATAATGCTGTTTGCTGTAGCTCAATTCTCAGCTACTGTATATGGTGTGGTTTGCTCGTATGCTAAACTTTAGGTTTGGGATTTGAATTCAAATGGAAACCAAAAAGGAGAGATTTAGCTTAATGTCACAGAAGGATTCAGGAAACAAGAAAATAATCATATTTTAGAGGATAAAACCATTAAAATGATTAGGTATTTTTGGTCAAATCTGAAAAATACATTTGAATGAAAAATTATCATAAATTGTATTTAAGCTCTATTGAAGAAAACCAGTAAATCATCATGTAGGAATATACCAATAACATAACATATGACTGACACACACACACACACACCATACTGTAATTACTCACCGGACTACCAAATGTGTATCCATCCGCATCTGAAAATAATCCCATACAAATCCACTATCTATTCCTATTAGAATTACATTTGCTAAAAGCTACAATGCCCAAATGTTTTTTTTATGAAACAATATAGGTTCTACTTGAATAATAAAGAGTGAGGTTGGAGTTGGGTGTCACACACAGTGTAGAGAAGTCAGAAAATATTGAGACACAGTATTATGGCATATGTTGACAGTAAGAAAATAAATATTAATATAATACAGTAATAACAAAAAAAAGAGGAGAAAAACCTTATGGTATCTTTGGTACCAGATTTGCGTTTACGTTACTGTGTTGTTTTTGCCTCAGGGTTTGTGTCAGTGTGGTCAAAGTCTTTTTGTGAATGCGGATGTCAGATCTTAAGCTTAACATTTTTCCTGAAGATTGGTAAGGAAATGTATTCTCTTCTTTGGAGCTGCAGTGTGCTCAAATCATTTGTGCTATGTTCTCTTCTGTTCTTTTACATTTTTTCTACCTCTGACTGGTTTGATCTGTTATCATCTCAGCGTGATTGGTGCATCAAAAGGTTGAACACTTAATAGCAGCTTTGTAAATGACTCATCCGAGTCTAAAAGTCAGAGTGGGAAACCTTCAAAGACCCTGTTTATGACAGAGTAAAAACAACAACCCCACAGGTAGAGTATTAAGTAGAGATGGTTAGAGAGAGGAAAGCCTTTTTAAAAAATGTTGCTGAAGCCAGATTAGATCTTAGAAACTTATTCCAAATGGAAGCCTGTAAAACATCTGCTGAGACTGAATGAGTCAGATATGTACCAAACCATTTGATGTTGTTAAAATCTACAAAGCACGGAGGAAAAACTGAGTTTAGAAGTTTGTTCTTATGCAGTTAGGACAGCTGGGATAATCCCCCACGATAGGAGAACAAAAATATGACGAGGCAGTTCAGAAGAAAGTCACAAGAATGAGAAAGACAGCGCAGAATTTTCCATTTCTTTGGAATAAAATCAGTTGGCTCCCACTTGTGGATGGAATTGGATAGTAAATGTGAAAAGCAGATAAGATGACCTGTAACCTTCTGTGGAGCCAGAGGTTGTGGAGGTGCTTTAACATGTTTCTCTGATAGTCTCAATTGAATTTGTAAGAAGCTAATGACGTTGTTTCTACTGAAGGTTAAAGGAATATACAGCTCAATAGGGCTCGTGCTGGGCATTGGGAGGCTGGTACTTTGACTGACTGTTATTACAGTCAATGCAGCAATGACTTGCTGTATGTTGTCATCTCCTCTCTGTGTCTCGTCTGTTTTCACTGCCTGGACTTCAAAAAGAAATAGAATGGAGGAGGTGTTGGGCAGTCCTGTTTCATGTGAGAAACTTCACTCTTTGAACAAGTCACAGGTTACCAGGGTTGGAACCAAATAACCTTTGGGGAGTTATGTCTGGTTGATGTGTGGGATGCCCTTTAAGATATCTTCTCTCTCTCTTTCTATCTTTGTGAGGGTGATAGAGAGGCGGAGCTCGGTCTACCCTTCTCTCCTCTGTGTGATCGAAAAAGCACTCTGGTTGCCGAGTCCCAGATTGGTACGTCTCCCAAAAACCTTCTGAAACCTGTTTTCTTGACCGTGATGTCTTTTGTGAAAAAACATTCTTCCTGTGGGGAACAATTTTGTTCCTTTTTCCGAATGTAACAAGCCACTCAGTGTATAGTTCATGCTGGTCTGTTTTTTTTAAGGCTCAGTGCTGAGAGATATGACCTTTAAAATCACTGAACTTCATTTGAATTTCTTCGCTGACGTAACAGAAATTGCATGACAGAATTCCAATTTTTACAGCTTAGAAAGTGCTTATGTGCCATCATTTGCTCTCGCAGGTTTCATAGACTTCATTGTGTATCCTACATTCTCTCTGCTGACGGACATGGCGGAAAAGATTGTTATCCCTTTGGTGGAGGAGAATCCAGGTCCACCAGACCCCTGTAACAGAAACAGGTATACACAGAGACAAGGCAAACAAGACAGTGACACCAGTTGGAAGCGTATTCAAAAATGTGGTTATGGTACTGAATGATAAGGTAATGTACATTTTGCAAAGTTTTGGGGAAATACATTGGCTCACTAATTAACTTTTTGTGGTTTTACTGGGTGAATGTGGGGGACAATTTCTCAGCAAAGAGAACTATTTGGTGACTTAATTGCATAGGGACAACAATCACATGTTTTCATTTTTACACATTTTTTTTACAGATTAGATACAATGTGATAATTAGCGGGTTTTGGAATTGCTGGAATGAATTTATTTACCAGTTACCTCAAGTCATTAGTGCTAGAATTAGATAAATAGCTTCTGGTTGTAGCTTTACATTTCAGGAACAAGACATAAGACTAATATCCATCTTCTCATCCAATTCTTGGCACGGAATTGAATAATAGAGTCTCATAAAGTCTAAAGCTATCCCTTTGAGAGGACACGTCAAGTAAACACAAGAATGGCATGGAGAAAATATATAGAAACAATTATCTGAACCTCATTGTGTGAAATTAATCAAGAAAACAAATGGGAAAAAAGGGAAGCTAAAAAAATGAAATTGTTGTTTCTCAATAGTAATCTGTGGAAGGAGAGCTCCAGAGGTCTTCAGTGGAGCCTCGCTCACATCACAGCCGAGCTGGTGAGCTTCCGCTCCACATGGACACGACACACCGAAGACAACAAGCTCAAATGGAAGGAAAGTGGCTCCAATGGTATGTAAACACATTATATGAGTTCATTTACATTGTGAGTGCACAGTATGTCTTAATGAGGAAACAAAGGATCTTAACATGCCTTACCACAGGAAAAAATGCAAAAACACACCCAACCAACAAAACAAAAGTTTGACAGATGTTTTATTTCTTGTTTTTTAAAGATAAGTGATTGATTTGTCAGAGACAAAGCCCCTCGGCTCCATAAATGTGCCCAGCTCTTGATTTGATTTGTTATATACACTAATTTCAGAGCGATCCCTCGAGGAGATTAATAGATGCAGATATCGTTTCCCTGTCAGCTGAACAAAACATTCTTATGCCTTTCCCAATATTCTTGATCCTCCAGGATTTTCAGATCCCACACTGACAACAGAACAGAGGTCAAGACAAGAGGAGCTGTCAGAAAAATTCCAGCAAGAGCCCACGAAACATACAAACCAGTAGACAGGGCCTCATTTGTGATATGTACTTTTAAAAGAATCTCTACCAAGGTTAACTGAGGTTAACATGGAGTCACTGTTTGTAACAAAACGACAATGCCTTCTTATATTATGATTGAGAGATGGAGCGGTGGTTGGCGATGGTGTGAAAGATTAAGATCATCTTCCCAAGGTAAGATGCAGAAATGTCCTCATGTCTTATTCCAAGTGTAGTATATACTATGCTAATTTAAATGCAACGTCTACATGCTGGTCATGTTATACAGTATAGTCCATGTAATTAATTTAATTTGCTACCTAAACACTTGTAAGGAACATTTTACCTTTTATAGTTTGAACAGTACACAAATCATTTAATCATACAATAAACCTCGAAACAGTGTTTGTCATGTGTGACTAATGCAGTACAGAGACCAATATATAGGCTTTCTTTATGCAACTGTTAAACATGCTTTATTGGATCCTCCTTATTTTTCAAATTCACGTTCCCATTTTTAAAACCTGTGCCGGTGCCTGCTGCTGTAAACCATTCTTTTCAGTTCTCTGCTCTCCCAGCAGGAGGGGCTATGGAGCATAGTGAGACAACTGTGCCCCAGGGCTACCCAGAGGCCTCGGCTTCAAACACAATTTCCAATTCTCACAAGTGTCAGTAAAGCAGTTTACAATTACATTTACGGCCTTCTTCATTTTAGGGGGCAAACAGGAAAATGTACCTTTGTTCTATATTTGATTCGACGGGGGGATTTAACCTAACAAATAACACAGAACAATGACTGAAGACACAGTTCTGTTACTGCTCTGTGTAATGTGCATGGTCTAAAGTATGCATGTCTTGCTCACACGGTTGCAACCCAACCCCCCCCAACACACGCAAACACATACATAAGTAGCAATGCTGTAAATGCAATGTACAACACAGGCATGACGTTTCTTGCTTGCTGTATGTGTGTGCATGTATTTGCTTTACTGTATCCCAGCGTAAAAAAAAAAGAGATGCTCAGGTTGTCCTGCATTTGTTAAAAAAAAGACTCACTGCTTTTCTTGAGTCAAATTTAAAAAGTACAAGATCAGAATGATAATGAAGTCAATCACAGCCTGTGCACCTCTGGCGATGACAGCAAACATTTGCACCAAAGCTGATCAGTCTCACACATTCAAAGGCCACTAGTATCTGTGTAGATCACATGTAGCTTAAATGTCTGCAGTGTCCCCAAAGATATTTGTGAAAAACGGTTCTGTTGATGAAAAATGTATGTGTCTTTTACGCTCCTGGCACCGAGTACATTGCATTATTTATTGGCAGACGGCCTATTTTTAGGATAAAGCCAAAGTGAACCTCAACTAAACACATTACCAGTGGCGCAATGTCAGATACTGTTAGTTCAGTTCATGTCAAGTTTATATATATACATATATATATATATATATATATATATATATATATATATATATATATATATATATATATATATATATATATATATCTTACTTTTTTGTTTTGTTTTTACATAAAAATAGGAAATCAAACCCTGGTTTAGTTGGCAAGACAACTATTTTCTTATAAAATACATATAGTTGAGAGCAGATATCATGCTGACACTGATGGATGGAAGTAAAAACATCCAATCACGAATTTAAACATTTTATTGTATCAAACAAATTTAGATTACAGATGTAATCATCAATCAATTCTAGTAAAATTCGAACAAAAAACTCCCCACATTGAATTAATGTAAAGGTCACTACTACCATTCAAAAACAGAACAAACATCACGTGGTCCATAAATACACCGAAGAAGAAAAGAAAAAACAAAAGCTTGCACAGGAATGTTTTGCCATCTTTCTTGTTCAACTGCTCACATGCGGCTGGTTAATCTGCTAAAGTGACATCGGTACTAGGGTGGCTGTAGTTTTCTGTTTCACTTTTATTCTTTTGTTATATCTCTTTCAGACATGTCAAGAATAACATGAAGGTTATGGAAGGATTGTAACAGAATGAACATACATAACGATGCCAAATCAGTGATAAGAACCACAAATCAAATGACAAACATTTACAATGGTGTGATGATGACGAAAATAATGATGATGTTCACATTGCATACAAAACTAAAATTAAAAGGGAAAGCCAGTAATCACAATTTAGATATGTTTGCTTCGCTGTTTAAATTATTTCCCATTCGGAATGAAACATGGTAGAGACCTTGGGGAAAAACTCAATGTGCGTTCAGTGTCATGCAAGAAGGTGTTTTATGAATAGGATTTAAATTCCTTAAAGCATTCAAGCATCAACAATCAGGAATTTGTCCTTTTTAGTTGAAATTATGTAAATCAAAATGTAAGTAAACATATACCCTGCTTGTCAACAACAGAGATTGGCAACCACATGGACTGGCTTGTCAAAGTCTGCTTTTCAGTACATTACTGTAACTGGACATGTCGTTATTGTTATTTGAGCTATGACCAGTAAATATGTCCTCGTCCAACAGGACAGCAGTGACTTTATAGTAAGTATAGTGCATGTTTTCACATTGAACAAACGGAGGTGCCGGAGATGTTGAGTGTTCATGTTTGTGAGTTGGATAAGAAGGTGGCTTTAGCGGGACGACTTTTCTCATAGTCTTAAGTAGCAGGATGACTGTTGCCTCGGTTCAGAATGAGGCCATTTCATTGGCTGTAGGAAAAAATGTTCTCCTTTTAAGGGAAGAGGAAAAAATGCTTAAATCGTGGTAACCATCACGAAACCAAAAACAAAGTATAAATGTTTTCTTTTTGGTTTCATATTTTTTTTCTTTTATCGAAGAAGGGTATGTGAGGCATAATGAGAGGGCTGCAACTTTTTCGTTAATCTGTTGACGATTTTTCAGTTAATCAACATATCTATAAAATGTCGGAAAATAGTTGAAATTTTCCCACAGAGTTCAACATGACAAAACCCCGCAAGTATACCAGATAGACCAACAGACAGTCACACTGGAGAAACTGGAACCAGATAATTATGGCATTTATTATTAGAAGATGATTAATCATTCATCAAAATATTTGCCAATTCATTTTCTGCAGATCAACTAATAAAGGAATTAACTAATTGTTGCAGCTCAATTCGCCGTAGCAGAAAAGAAACATGCGGTTAGTTTCGGTTGGAACATATTTGTGTATGTCCAGTCTATTAATGTAAACAAATATTTATGCATTTAATCCGCCAGGGAACCCAAATATGTGAGCTACTAATTAAAGATTGAGCATCTAGCCCACTGGAACTAAACAATGACTTCAGAATTAAAAAATGATAGTTTCAGTCCGAGTTATCTATGAGGTACAAATTTATCATTATTGCTTAGACCTGGAATTAAACATTGCAGAAGTCATGGCTCAGGTGTGATGATGGAAACTGACTAAAAGGATTGCAAATAGAAGATGTGATGCCTTTGAACATTGAAAGAGACATTAAGCGTGTGAGTCGTGGTAGTGAATGATAATGACAGTGTGTTCGAGATATTAACTCCCAGTCTGGTTCATACATACAGTAGGCTAGTCGTAGTTTTAGTCGAGTGCCGGGGAGGCAACAGAAAAGCAATATAATTGAATTACGGAGGAACATTGGCACAAATTAAATGTCAAAACCTTTGTTCTTGTTGTCGAGGTGGTAACTGATGCCTGACTGTAGAGGAATATACAGTATGTATATATTGCCCTGATGTTTCTAAAAAGTGGATCTGCAGACACAATCTTCTGTCATTGTCGGCCATGGCTGGCTGAGCCGACTGAGAGGAAAACTCTATTTCTCTTTCTCCAGGCTGCATTTCTTTGTCTTTTCCTCGGCCGGCTGACTCGCGCTGGATGCTGCAGCTTTGGTTCCTGCACAATATAGACAGAGGCAGGAAAGAATAAGAGAGGAAAGAGGAAGACGTGAGCAATTTTAAGGGTTTCTCCATTTTTCCAGCTATGAAAAAATATTCACTAACTAACAAGAGAAAAAGATTATAGTATATTATTCCAATTGGCTTTACAGTATGAGTTATGGGGAGTTGGGCAGGAAGTCAGCTAGAAGATTCACTTCTTTTGTTTTTTGTATTTCCTTATATGAAGGTAGGAGTAATCTTGTGCCACGGCTTATTGGTGCTGATACACCACAGATATGCACCTTATTATGACAACAACAAACTTGTAACATGTCTGTCACAAATCACATTGCTAATGTTAATATGAAGGTGACTAGTGTTTTTGGCACCTGATCCACAAAGTCATATCATGCCTAGAAGTTTACACATGTATGTATGAAACACGTGTCTAAGAAAAGGTTTGACGGGTCTGAATACACAGTTCTGATGTCAGACCAACAAAAGGATTGGTCCCGAGCAGCGGACATACCAGGAACTAACACTCCAGCCTCTGACCGTGGCTGTGGCAATGCAGTGAATTGCAGCGTGTTTGTGTCAAGCTCAGCCTCCGACTGATCTCAGGCTTCATCCACGCGAATAAGTTCAAGTTTTGAAAAAACAGTTTCGCTCCTGTCCGGCGGCTCTTTCGACTCTTGCATACCTGCTTGTGCCTTGTTTTGTTGCGTTGACTGATCTGCCACATTGGCAACGCTGGAACAATCCTCCTCCTCCTCCTCCTCCTCGGGGCGGGGGCACCCGGGTCCACCTGCCGCCTCGAATAGACTCTCCCTCGAGAATTCTGCCGGGGGAGCAGAGACAAACGGAGGAAGAGGTTGAGGTGATGATAGTGGCTAAAAGCAGAGAGAGAGAGATGAAGCAAACAACCCCTTCAATCGCACGGCGATGCGGATGGAACGGTTCGATATTTTATAGTTACGGAATCCAACGCGTATCATCAATCAGTTCGCTGATATGAAGGCAATGCCGATCAACGCCGTGTGGCATTTACGGTTTGTGTTTATCTACTGATGCGGAGTGAATTCAAAAAAAGGTTGAAGCCACACTCAACCGGACTGATGCGAGCGGTCATTGATTTGTTTCCCCCCACCTCCCGCTTTTCACCTGGACCGAGGACTTAATCCGCAGCTCGTCTGTAACACATGAGCAATTCTGAAGAAAGACATCACGGTCGTCTCCAGGTAACAGAGAAAATCTGTCTCCCAAGTCAATACAAATTTAGAGTAGAACGACGTGAACATTTTTTTTTTTTTTTTTAAACAATCTGGTGCATCGCCTCAGAAAATAGAAGCATGATGCATTAGTCCTGGGCAATTACTCAACGTGTGGGCTGCAGGGCTGCTCTCTGTGACCGTCCACTCACCCGCTGTCTGGGGGAATTGTTTGGCGCGAGCTGAAAAAGCTGACCTCTGCTTTACGTTCGTAGACGTAAAGTGTCTGGCACAGAGAGGGGGGCAGTATCTGCCAAGTCTGTCGCAGTGTTTATAGCAAAGGATTAGTTCAACATTTGAGGGAAATACTATGATTTGCTGTAAGCTGAAGGCAACACTTACTATACTCGCTGAAGGGGTAAAAGAGCAAAGTGAAATTACGTTTCAGTAGTTTGATTCATACACAAATGAAAAAAAATATACACATTGCTGTTTTACTGTTGTTTTAGTCGTAGGTTGTTGTTTTCTTTGTGTGTGCCTTTGGACAGATGCACGGTTTCGGTCTTCATGTCCAACTGAGTGAACTAGATGCTCCCTCGGGCGACACATTTGGAGTGAGAACGTCGTGGATCTTCTCATGTAACGCTCAACAAAAAAACAAACAAATTCTTATATTTCCTAAACTCATTTCCCTTCATGCCCCCGTTCCGTTCTGTTGGTCGCGTGCCTGGAGATAACATACTGTACCTTTGAGACAGTTCGATCACACACGGACGGCTCTCGGTTGAAGGCAGCAATGCATTTGGTCTTCGCAGAGGGAAAATGATGCGCGTGTTTGTTTGCATACAGGGGGTCGGAGAGTGAGATCCGATCACATGCATCTCAAGTCGTCGCTTGAGATGCATGGGGGGACTCGTCTATCTGTCAGAGCTGTCCACTTGATCAGATCACCCTAGACACGTGTTATTGCGTGGTATGAACAGGGCTTCAGTTTTGCTTCCAGCTGACTTTCATACTTCATACCTCATTTACTTTACCTACGCTTTACTTTCATCCCCTTTACTGATTATTCTACACCCTCACGTCGTATTAATAAGCTTTTTTTGGCTTCACTTCTTCATGTGCTCCTTGCCTCTTCCTCCTCTCTCTCTCTCTCTCTCTCTCTCCTCGGCCCTCGTCCCTCCATCTGCTCTCGTTTTTTTCTCGTGGGACCACAACATCCATTTTTTCAGAGGCAGCAGTCGCCTCCTTATGTCTTTCTGTTGCCTAAGCACGCTCATGACATTCTCTCTCCTACTCCCATTCATTCTTTTTCTACGTCTTTTCTTGACCTAGACCTGTTTTGGCACACTACCTTTTGGCACTGTTCACAAATGAATTAATGTTCTCTGTACTGTACCTGTTACCAGCTTACAGTTATTGAGGTGGACAGTGCACGTACTCAGGTGCTGTACTTTTGAGGTACTTCATTCATTTGACTACAGATTATTGTAATGCTACTTCAAACTTCTACTCCATTACCTTTGAGGGAAATACCGCTCTTTTTTACGCCACTAATAACATAAAAATCAGTCATCGGTTTATAAAATATAGAGCATTATTGCCTAGTACTTGTAAAGAATTACTGTGACATTGTTGTATGCATACTATTATTAGAAAATGACCAGAGCTCTTTTTACATGTTGCAAGTCCAGACAGACAGTTCAGTTCCCCTTATATTTAGTGAAAAAGCATAAACTTGATTCCCTCCTTGCGGCAGTAGAGTTGCAAGGAGGTTTGTGTCGCTGTGCAGGCAGCCACAACGCTGCGAGCATGCAAGTGAAATCCTCTGACTCAATGTCTCCAAACATACCCTCCATTTGGCAGCGCAGTTTCTCAAAGGCCTCGGAAGTGGCCTCGTTGTCGTGTGGGAGCTCCTCCCCGGTGGGAACAGAGTCGGGGCTGGGCCGGTCGGAGAGGCAGCTCTCCGAGGAGCACTCGTCCCCGGCCCCCTGCTGCTGCATGTACAGGTGGTGCTCCACCATGAACTGCAGCTCTGGGAGGACGGAGGTGACGGAGAAGATGAAAAGGGAGGAGAAGTTGAGTGGGAAAGAGTTAACAGTGTGACAGAGAGAAGAGGGGAGAGCGGTTTGGTTATAGTGAAGTCAAAGTGGAAAGTGGAAAGCACCAAGTCATCGGGGAGAAGGAGGACGAGCAGGAGACGGGAAGGAGAGAGAAAGTGGTGTGAGATGAAGGGAACCAATGGGAGAGAAGAGGGCTATGAACAATACACGGGAAAGAGAGATTGATGGGAAGAGAGTCTGTAGGTGGAGATTTACGGAGACATCCATCGCTTCAAAAGAATATTGTATGTCAAGCATTTTTTAATGAACTAGCAAGATTTAATTAACAATCTGGGATGTTTGGGGGGCAGGGTTGAGATACATCAAAGTTTGGAGGTGATCATTTTAATCGCCTCCACATATGGTTTATTAGTTTTTAATCCACATGTAGTAGGAAACTAAAGCACACTGACTATCGCCTGGGTTTCCTCTAAACAGTGACTCTCATTGCACTGTGAAACTAATTGAAGAATAAACATCCTGGAGCCGCACATTCTATTGATCTTCTCATTATTGTTCCCCTGCTTCAGTTTCTGGGCTGGAAACTATTCCCGTGTTTTACTGCATCCACAACGTTAAATCATTCACATTCGTATAAAGTGGAAATTGACACTTGAAATAGGATTAGAGTTGCGTTGCTTGTGACCAAAACAACCTGCCGAAAAGGACGAGTGCTGGAACAGTCCTCAGGCTCTGTGTGCATTTAGTTTCCTTCAGGCTTTGTGTAGGTGTCTCCGATTTATAAATGCCCTAAACTTTAAGCTCATAAAATGGAAATTGGGAGGAATTCTGGTCAGAAACTATGAGATAATGAGTCCTCGCTGTGACAAGTGCAGCCCTGATTGGCTCCAAGGTTGACGTATAGGACACTCAAGGTAGAACAAACTTCCATCAATAGCTTTTTTTAGTTCACTGAGTAAAATTCTATTTACCTGATATTTGATATCTGGGAGCAATCTGAAGACTGGAAATTGGACTTACCAATAGCTTTATCCCATTAAAGGAAAGGTAGACATTTTTATATTCTGTGTTTAAACAGTTCCGACATGCCTTTAAGTATATTTATTCAGACATTTTTCTCCTTGGCGGCTATAGGCCTGGCGTTTTTTGTTTTCAGGAGTGTTTTCTTTCACTTGCTTCTTCGGGCCTTTTTATGTAAGGGGGTATGGTGTTTTTGACGTGACCTGGCGAACATGGCCACGTGCAACTTCGGTTAACTATAATATCATTTTGGTTTGACCAGCTCACACAACATCTGACACGTGACAGGCAGTTTGAGGCCCAGCAGGATTCTCATGGAAGACACAATAGACGTCAGAGGACATGGTACTGTAGGACTGTCGCTGTCGCAGCCTGTTTGCACACACAGAAAGGCATAATGTTGTCCTTGTTTTGTATTTTTGCCCTTCGGCAGCGGGTCAGGAGTAGTGTGTGTCTGAGAGAATGGCGTGAACTCGCACGTAAAATGCCAACATCACATTAAGGATGACGAGAAGGCCGAGGATCTGACACTACCTTTCATCGTCGGAGTTCCCTTTTGCCCTTTTCGCCGCTGTCGAGGGGAGTTCAACAAGGCCGCCTGTAAAACATCACCATCGCTTATCAGCTGAGCAGAGAGCACCAAGATGGGAAATAATGTTTTAAAGATACATAGAACTAATTAAAAAAAAAGGAAGTACGAAAAACAGAACACACATAATTCGGTTTATTTAACCTTATTTCAATAAAACGCTCTGTAATGCATTGACCAGATTACCTTGTACAGCTGGTTCGGGAGACGATCTTCATCAATTTCTGTGATGGAGAATATAATCAGTTAAGTTCTGTACACAACGAAATGATGAACTTAAGACGTTCAAAGCACACACAGACTGAACAGACAAACATGGTACACAATTGCTTTCTTCAGAAAGCAGAGCACTGGAGCTGGAGTGCTGCTGTGGATATAAGGTGACCTCCAGCCAGATGGTCATCTGATACACTACAATCACTGCTCTAAGTGTTTTTACAGAGCAACGTGGGAGGAACAGTTTATTTTCTATTTGCCGCTTTCATTTATGATTTAAAACCAGACTCTGGATACAGTTTTACAAACAGAGAGGATGCTAATCCACTTCTACCAACCTCCTTATGAACCTTCACATACAGTAAACTACTGGTACTCTGTGAAACACTGTTTATACAAACACCCTGAAGAGAAGTATAGCAAAATGAACATCGACTAACAGTGAAACCTGTTCTGCCCCCCCTGTAGTCCCAAACTTAAAATTCTTAAAAGATGAATTAAAAAACACCAAATCCTCATATGTAAGAAGCTGGGCCCATGAAATATATTGGCTTTGTTACATGAACAAATTACTTTTGGCCAATTCATTGTCTAATCATTGGCTTAAGTTAACATCATATTATATAGCTATGCATATGTTTTTACTTGTGAAGTAACCAGTTAAGGTGCTAGATACTTTTAATAATACACAAAGTACAATATAAGCACTACAAGCAAAAGTACTTGAGTACACCACACACACACATAAGCTCATATAACTCGGACGGGACGAGGAAAAGCTTCTTCATTAGTATGTGGAACATGACTCTGTAGTCACGATAGGGAAGTACTGAAATGGAAGAAAAAAAATCTGTTTGAGTGAAACCATCAACGGTGATCAATAGTGAATATGTTGAACCCTCATCCAACACCATGTTTCACAGCCTTGGAACTTTTTCTAGGACACCACCTTGTTGCTTGGCAACCTATGCATCCCAAGGCAGTAGGAGGGCTGTGCGTGTGCGCGTGTGTGCGTGTGCATATATTATTCCCACTTAAAAGTATGCGCCCGGGTGTTCAAAATGCCAGAGATGTGCTTGTTTCTGTATCCATCACTCTCTTACTCCTTTTCTCTGCACCAAACACAAACCCAGCGGTTTCATGAAAACTGTTCAATTCATTTCATTTGGGAAGCGTTTCGTCTTCATGCCGTGCATGTTGACAGCGATGCTGGAAACTGATTCTTATTTTTAGCGACTTCCAGGAGTGCGACAAGGTTCAAACCGCCGATATGGATTTTTGTCACAGATCAATCCCAGGAAATGGGCCAGTCAAGGGCCGCCCTTCAACTAACAGGGAGGATCTTCACATTCATGAACAGATATTTGACAGTTATCGAATCACGTCAGTCTGAAAGGAGAGTTCCATCCCACCAGTAAAACAGTTCTCAGTGAAGATCACGATAAAGGAAAATGTTTAAAACATGAAGAATCGGGTGAACCTGTGGAAAAATGTTGTGGGTAAGCATGTCGTACAATTCAAAAGAAGATTGTTTGAAAGAGGTTCCAAAAAAATAAAACACGATAGCTTCTTATTCCATCACAATGTGTACGTGACGTCACTTCTTGTCAATGAATTACTGTCGATAGGATGTTTTATGTTGTGAAATTGCTATGGTTAAGATTTAGTTGGGCACAAAGACAACTTGCAGTTAGGAAAAGATCATGTGCATTAATCACATCATTAACTTGCAGTGCTGATGATAGCTCTAACTACTTAGCTAGCTTTGGGTACATGAAAAGCGCTTTATAAATCCAATATATTATTATTATTATTAGAATCACTGCATCTTCATTTTCCTCCTGCTGCAATTTAACAAGAATGATATAATATACACATAATAATAAATGTTTGGACCCTGAAAAGATTCTCCCATTTCACCCTTATTGATTAGACTTGTTTTTGCACCACAGATGATACTTCATCAGTACGTCATATGATTTTTGTTGTCGCTCGCATTAGAAGTAGACGTGGTTGAAATATCATTCGGGACTAGAAATAAATGCTTTTCTTTCTCACAAATAATAACATGGCTCATTTCGTTTCATTTCAAAGGAAATCATTGTTCTTTCCCATCACCTCCCAATTATTTGGCCTAAAATGAGCTGTATTTAAACACAGATATTATCTCCTCAACAAGAGGACAGAAATGCAAATTGTGTTGTGATCATTGTACTATACTATCTGGCAATTACTGGCTAGAGAAAGATGTTAAATTGTGAATGTGTACCACTTTTTGTCGGTGATATCCAAACACCGTGTGATCAATACATTGATTTAAACATGAATCGGTCCATCTTGTATTTTGACGAGTTTCATGCGTTAGTGTCGCAGGTAGCAGCACACACTCCCTCTCTAAAAGGGAACAACACGAACCGGGATCCTTGACGTGAGCGTGGGGTCACATCCTCCCGT
This sequence comes from Scophthalmus maximus, assembly GCF_022379125.1. Lineage (NCBI taxonomy): Eukaryota > Metazoa > Chordata > Actinopteri > Pleuronectiformes > Scophthalmidae > Scophthalmus > Scophthalmus maximus. The sequence continues at coordinate 9,592,991 of NC_061520.1, forward strand.
TCTCAGAGCACATACAGTGCAATGTTGTTCAAATGTTCCGGAAAAAATGAATAAGCAAATGAAACGCAATGCAATGCCCGCCCCCACGTTGTCTCGCCCTCTGCCCCATCTGTGTGTTCATCTGTGGTTCACAGTGCACGGGGCAGAGCAATCTGCAGGGCTTTAAATAATGCAGGTCTCTGTCTGATGAGGGGCACAGCATCACTGCACCAGCACAGCTCCCCTCCCTCATCATCGTATAGATCATATATATATATATTCTTCTTTCCTCTCTCCCCATCCCCCTCCTCACACTGTAACTATCTCTCTCGGTCTCTGATTGTGTCTGATTTGATATTGTCCTTCGCCTCTGTCGATCTGCGTCAATTCCTTCATCTCTGGCCCCAATTTTCTTTTTATCTATGCCTTGAATCTCTTCGTGACACGGCTTTGTCTTTGTCAGACAGACACTCGGCAAGTGGCAAACCAGCGCGAGATTAAACACGAGCTAACAAAAACTTGACAAGTACTCAAAGGTCTTCCCCAATATTCGCTGACTCATTCCCTAAATATTTGGGGCAATCTTTACCTGATTATGGAAACTTCCCTCTTTAGATGCACCACTGTTTTTATCCAAGACCAAATGCATTGTTTTCCCCAATTGGTGGGAGTCAACAATTCACATCCCGTGCCTAGTTTGCCTGAAATTTAAAGGAAAATACAAACAATACAGTACGGGTCTATTACTGCAGTGGGATAATATTTACCATGTTCAAAAGATGAGTCCACGTCAACGCCATAATATAGAATCTATTATGTAACACACGTCCTCTTATGATGTCTGTCTTTTTGTTCTTTTTTCATCTTTCCATTTCTACGCCATGTGATATTCTCTTAAATGTATTCTCTCCCCCCCCCCCCCCCTCCTCTGGTCTCTAATCTGGAGGATTGTTCAGGATTTCATCTGCACTTTCATTCAGAGATGAAAGTGGACCCTGACACACTCCACATGCCGAGTGTCCAATTACAGCATCAAACACAGAAACAAGTGCACGTAATCATACGCACATAGACACACATTAAGCAAACACATGGCAGTGAGTGTTGACCACATCCAATTGGACAGACATGAAATCATTTCAAAATATGTATAATAAAGAAGGCACTGGCATTTTTTTTTTTTGCCAGTAAACTCAGCGTTACGAACTTGTATTTAGTCCTATTCCCATCTGATCATCTCTTTATTCTGCAGTGTGTTACACACTCATACAACCGGCAGAGGCAGCGAGGGGAAGCAGCGAGCCAACGGATGACTCACAGGAGAGGGTAAACTCTCCGGAGGAGCGCTGCTGTGTTTGAACATTGAGATCCCGAGAGAAGAGACACACACGTACACACACAGATGCTGCTGCTGCTGCTGCTGCTGCTGCCGCCGTAGTACTGTTGGCGCACAATGAGGCAAAGATGCAGCATCAGAGGAAAAACAAAAGTGAAGCGATAGAAATGTCTGCAAGTGAAATATATTGTGACTGTTGGAACTTGTGTCGTCTGTATTCATCAATCACATCAAGCTCTGAGCAGGTATTTTAATGTTCCAACTAGGTTCAAGGTTAAGGTTGGTATTCTAGTTTATTACCATGCTTTTGTACAATACAATTTAGGTCTTATTCTATTGATTGTAATAACACTTTAATATTCACCAAAGTCATTGCTGAGACCTCGGATCACAAAACTTCACTTCTGACTTTGGCCCTGCGTACATAATGGCTCCTTATTCAAGTTTAAAATATATGTTCAATATTTAAATATTTAAAAACAGAATGTTTTAACACATTTGTAAAAATGGGGAAACACTTCATCTCCTGTCCAGACACTTGCTCTCTTCCAAAACCTGGTGTGCACCTGCCAAGCTCAGCATGAGAGCTGACCCCTTCACTGCAATAATCTTTAAATGGACTGTGGCCCCGACCCCGTGAGCTGGGCAGCGCAGGCAAAGACTGCAGGAGAGCACGACAAAGAACTAAATTAATAATGGAAAAAAAAAAAAAAAGAAGCAGACCAAACTTGATGAATTAAATGAAAAAAGACAGAAGACAGGCAGAAGAGCGGTGAATGATTTCCGCTCGTGTTTCCTCATGCTCAGACCGGCTGAATGGCACAAGGCAAACATCGCACCTCTCCACTAAACGTGTGTTATGTTACACACGGCTATCACAGCATGGATACAGTCATTAATTATTCAAATCCTCTGACAAGACCCCAGGAATTAACTGTTAACTGACCCCGTGCCAGTGTCCATGTCAGCACCTGCTGCACCAGTGAGCTACATCAGCTGTCTGCCCACCGTCTGTTCTCCTCAACATCAAAAACCTATCAAATACAATTTACAATATAGATAAGAAGAAAAATAATTAAATCCCCTCAAAATGTTAATTTGGCATCTTCTCTGGGTCACCTGGCATGGCCTTGTTTTGGCTGGTGCATATCCCTGGTAGAGAAGTATCTAAATAAAGGCTGTATTATTATTTTTTACACCATTGTCATGATGAAAGATTAAATAGTTGCCCACATAATAACTTTCCAGAGTTGTAAAATCTTGTCTCACCCTATTATTACTCAGCTATCTGTTACTCGAATAAGACACCCAGGATTCTACTCTCTGTCTCATTTATGAAGCAACCCCGTCCCACTAACACACAACCCTTGTGTTGTTTTAATATACGACATCACATCAGAGATACGAACTTGAGGAATGCAATAAAACTACAAAAAAAATAAAAGACCAAAACTTTAATGAAAAATATCAAGTAAGGTAATGATTATAAGTCAATGGGACGTCCTCTCGTCTCGTGTGTGTGTGTGTGTGTGTGTGTGTGTGTGTGTGTGTGTGTGTGTGTGTGTGTGTGTGTGTGTGTGTGTGTGTGTGTCTGTGTGTGTGTGTGTGTGTGTGTGTGGTGAAGGGCCTTACCAGGTGAAGACTGATCACTGGAAGCCACTAGAGTGGCCGGGGTGGGTCTGCGTCTTCTGATCTGAAAAAGTAGAACATTTTCATGCTGCGGTCAGACTTTCCCTCGGGTGAAATTAAAAGAAAAGAAGGAACAAAACAGGTTCCATCGAAAACATTTTTGCTGCCACGACTGGAAAGCCGTTCAGAGGCTTTTGGACCGGGGAATAATCCCGAGACCTTTGTTCTGGAAGATGTTTGAAAGTGTTTTTAGGTATCGAGTGCTGAATCCCAAGCGCTTTCTTGGCCTAAATTCTGTTCTGTAATGGGTTTTATTGGCTCTACCAAACAAAATGCTATGTAGTGCACTAACATTTGCATAGTCCACATAGACAGCCGGTCTTGGAGACCGCCCCCGTTCCCTCAGGGCAAGGACTATGTCTGTAATTACCCAGACCAAGCATCCACTGTCCCCCATGCCACAGCCTGTGTGATCCATATTTTGGGTTTGGGGGTCTTACAGTTTGAAGATGCCCGAGCTGTGTGAGAGCAGTGCTGGGGGGGGTCTGCCACCGCCTACTTGCGTCTTGGCTCATGACTAGTGGCGGGGGGCAGCTGTGGAGCATTGTGGGACGATACATGAAGACACGAGAGAGGTCTGTGGGTATAGATACTCAAGTTATGATGCAAAACCGTTATGTTTTACTTCTATCGGACCAAAGTGTCCATTGTTATTATAATACTGCTAGAAAAGTATTAGGTGATGCCAGCAGGTTTTTTGATGGAAATGTCAGATTTGATATTGGTTTCAATTAAGGACACTGCATCAGAATTAACTAGTAGAAAAAATTCTGTTAATTTTACTGTCAACCGTATACTAATGAAAATAGGGATAATGGATTTAAAACTGTATGTGATTTTAAAAAATTGTGATAATTTTAACTAATCATCAGGATCTGGATTTCAAACCCCCCAGACAGCACTACATGATACCATGCCCTGTGTTGGCTATAAGAGTTGTCCAAAAAATATAATATTATAATATTATATTTATACATATTATAAATACTGATATATAAAAATAGTAGTTAGTGGTCTATTTATATCAGTTTTCCACAAATGTTAAATTATTAGTTTGGAAAATGTATGCGACTTTTACTTTGTACTGTACCTTGCATCCAACTCTACACTAGAAAAGTCACGCCCAGGCACAACCCTTCAGCACACACGAACGTCTACTGACTTTGTCCTTTGGTCCTCTACCAGCGGAAACGCAACGATTGAACGATAAAGATGTAATTTACATCCCCGAGCTGAGAAACACTTTTAGAGGCAAACAGACTGCCTAGTTCTGCAACTCTCAAATAAATTCACTGCCTTATCTCCTAAATCTGTTGAAACCACAGATGAGATATTTCTTTGGAGAAAGCACAGCGGAGGTTCAGTCACCTCCACAATCAGGTGATTGCTTTTACTGCTCCATAAACCTAAAAGGCTGTGATATAGGAATTCAAATAGACAGTCAATTACTCTCTCGCACGCACGCACACGCGCAGCTGACATAGCGCTGACTAACACTGGAAGTCGTGTGAGCTCCAGTCCTCAATACATCTTTTCTAAATGCTGCTTGTGCAGCTGTTTCACTTCAGCCTCTACACAGTGGAGCGTCACGTTGTACTCTACAGGACATTTGAAGTGGGCTATTCAAACTCTTTTCAATGGAGATGAGAAATGAATTGACAGCACCAAAGGTTTGCGCTGCGCGGTAAATGTGACTTTATGATGGGAAGCTAGAAGAGGGGTCGCATCGTTATTGCAGTCGCATTCAAAGGGACAGGAAAACTGAGAAATTGAATCGTTGACCTTGGACTGTGTCCCCATGTGTTCATGTTTGACTTGGAAACTTTGCGGTGGCATAACAAAATTCGAGAAAAAAAAATTAGATTACGCAAAAAAAAAATGGTAAGAAGCAGAAAACATCGCTAAACATCACCTTTCCTGTGCAGTGTATCACTGTTCACACACACACACACATTAACACACATCGACTGACAAATGTGAGGTAGGAGCCCTGCATGGCGTTACAACCTAAACTGCACATGACACATCAGTCACACTATGGGACTAATGACATGAAATAATTATGCACCTTCAGAAATAGTGTGCAGTGATGAAATATGAGCAGTCAGAAGCGTCTCGACAGCGCGGTCTAATTGGGTATTCAGACTTTCAATAGACTTCATTATCTTTCACATCACAGGAAGGCTGCGTGAACAGGCAGCAGCACTTGGTGCCTCTTCTTTTCAGTCACTCTAACAACAAAACTGCTGATCTGACGTCCTGAGATTGCGCGTCAACTATTCAGTGTTGCCTGCCATTTGCTGTTTGCTGTGATTCCAATGGTAGTATAGTTGTTGCTATATCTGATCGCACCTAATTACAAATAAATCCAGGTATGCCCAGGATGTAGTGTCTAAAGATGCTGATCCAGTTGCTTAACTGCACACTACACAATCCCACATACAGTTGTGTTGATGCAATTGCATCCTCACTACGCTGAAGGAAAATGGAAAACCCAGTCTCCTGGAAATTATGTTAATTCATATACTACAAAATTACTGATTTATTGGGAAAGATTGTGTTTTTTGTGGAGCGCAAAAAACATGTTGTGTCTGACAGATATTGTCCTGAAAAATCTGTCATACACTTCATTACTACATTTTAATGATGCAGTCAGTATCAACATTTTCATAATTTGCCAAATGCAAAAATAAAATAACATATCCTCAATATGTCACTATTAAAAACATCACCGATATGCAATCACATTCCCTATTATCTGTGTTTGCTGTGTTGTGTATGAAGAGTTTCTCGGAGACGGGTTTAAACAGGGCACAGAACAGAAGGACTCTGCCACACACAGTGGTAACTTGGACACGATGTTTTAAGTCTGTGAACCAAAAGAGATCATTTTGCAATTTAACAATAGTAATTTGAAGAATTCTGTTTTTAAAAATGTTCCCCCCCCCGAGGTCAGATGCAGGAAACGCACCAGCAGCTGAAGTTGATGCGTCATGCAAATCTATACAGATGTTTTCAGACATGAACTGTTTGACGTTCACATGAAGACGAGGCAGGAGATTCAGGCGCCTTCACACGGCCGGAACTCGCATTTGAACTTTTACTAGAGTTCCGGCAGGAAGATGTCCGCAGCAACATCTGTGGACATTTGCGTTTTCACATACAGCCCCTCTGGAGAAGTCGAGGAAGTTGTCAGAACTTCCGTGCACGTCTCAAAGCAGCTTTGGTCTGTACATTATGTTGCTCTCCCAGATCCCGGAACTCTCACGCTTGTGTACAAATACCTCAGCCTTGTGTGTGTGTGTGTGTGTGTGTGTGTGTGAGTTTTATGTTGTCATTCTACAAAATCCCACATTAAAGCCCAAGGTCATTGTTATTCTCCTCAGCAGCAGAGCGAACTCCCGATCCGTCACTCGCGCAAACACCTCCGCTTACTGGACAGCCTCAACCTTCAAACCACCATGCCAGCTTTTCAACCCACCGGGCATTTCTATGCGGCTCTGTCATTCCTCACAACAATGAACAAAAACCCCCTTCAAAAGTGATGGGCGGGCTTGAAGAGCTGCGCGGGCCTGACATTCTTGCTGCGCGGGGGCATTGGACGAAATACCCTTGGCTGGAAAATATAGGTCAAGCCAAGAGACGGCAGACTTCCCCAGCAGACCACAATGGTGTATATGCAAAAAGAGTTTATGTACACATTATACCGTATTTTAATTTTGTTTGCCAAATGGAGACAAAATAACGTGGTGGGACGCAAATACTGTGGAACATCACAGACAGAATATATGAAAATATATTTCACCGTATTTGAAAAGTTCGGAAAAAACATATTTGAGGATATTCTTCTTCTCCTCAAATTCAACGTATGCTACAAAAAAATAAAGGTTACAGAAAAAACCTTCTCATTGAGTGGACCAAGGCACCACTGAGCTGCCCAGGACTCACCGGAGTTCGGCACAACGCAGTGGCCATTCGAGGCCGAGAGGATTCATGTGATTCTTCTTCCTTCATCCTGTCGTTTGACAGAAGGTTTTTGTGTCGCTCAGGGTATAAAATCAGCGCGCTGCCATTTTAAATCCTTGCTCACTCTCCAACTTTGACCTCGTTTGGCTCTGAAGTGAAATAATTATCTTATTCTTTCTTTTGTCTCTCTCTTTTGTTTCTACTTTCATCTCAGTATCTCAGCTTCTGGGTTGTTTGTAGGTTCAACCTGACTCAGCTTTTGCTGCAGTGCAATGTGACGTCGTCTGGGGAGGCGCTGCACTGGCCACGCACATTTCTGGTTTATTACATGGAAGAGTGAACGACACATAGTCACTGTTAGAGGTTTAATTTGAATAACTCATTAATCTGTGACAACCTGAACTCTGTACACATCTGTTTTAGTCTGCTGAAGTTCACTGATCAACAGAATTTTTTTTTCAGAATTTATGTCTCCTTGTTTAATCCTTACAAAAAATAAAATGAAAAGTTACAGTCTTCTGTAAGATTATGCATCAGATCATTTTCTGTCTTTTTCTCAGGCTACCTGTTTTCCTGCTTTATATTTAACAAATTGATATTAGAGCGTTACTGATCTTCTCTCGGCAAGAATCTCGGGTCATAACCCCCAAATGTCAAACTATTTCCTAAAATATTCAATCAAACTGTAAATAATGTATAATATATAATTAATAATTTGGATAAGGAAAGTGAACTTAAATTACTTCTGCTTGGCATTATATGTAAAATACATTTTTCAATTAAAATGAATTTGACTTTCCAGGGGGGACGGGGGCTCCCGTCGGAGGGGCCGGGCGGGGCGCCCCCCCCCCCCCCCCCCCCCCCCATTCAATGGTAGGGGAAACACTGCCGATAAAAGGAAATAGTCTAGTTTCAACAATCCTTACGTCATCCTCTGACACCGTCAGATCTCGGCCTTTATCAGTTACAGTCAGTTTGTGCTCGTAGGTACAAAGTGAGCTCTAATGCGAGGTCAAGATAACGGGGACACACTGTATCTGTGTGTGGATAAGAGGGGGAGTGTTGTGTGCTGTTGTCGTGAGGGTCTGACCTCGGGGAGGCTTTTTCCGACTGACGTGCGGTTCTCCACGGACGCTGATTCACCGTGCTGGGGACGGGGACGGGGGGGTCAGGTTGCAGAGATTACTGAACCGTGGGTGAAGGCCCCTGCTGTGACATTCATACGTGGGCTTCACAAACACACGCACATACACAGGTTTCATTTTTACCGATTGTTCTTTTTAGTCTCACATCTATGAAATGTTCCTTTTCTTTCTGACATGTCTAATTGGTGCATCTGTGTCGTTGCTGGGTTGTCGGTCGTCGGTCGTCGGTCTCACACATGCTGCAAAACCACACGCTTAAGAACCAGCATGCCACGGAGGCATGCACGGAGTGGCCTTTCTTTCTACAGTAAGTGGCCTCTGAACACATTGAAAACGTATCGCTCAGCCAAGCGTTTGTCATGCTTATTGAGGCTGAGAGCCAAGAACTCTCTTGGGTCTGTCTCGCAGAAGAAGTAAACTGCATTTTCCTTGTGTGCAGATAAAAGGAGCCTCGTCTGCCGGTGAGGAGGAGTAGGTAAACACAAGGCTGGAGGTGTTGAAGAACGGGCATTGAATCACCAGAACCTTGGCCCGAGGAGGACACCCTGACACCCAGACACAAACAGGACGGAGAGAGAGACGCGGCCAGCTTTAATAACATCCCAAGCCGTCAAACAGAAACGCAGAGTAGAAGTGTTAAGGTGACAAAAGGCTCTAGAGATGCACAGACACACAGCTACACATTCGGTAAAACATTCAGTTTTAAACTTGTACCATACGGGCACCAATTTACAGACTGTGTTCCTAACATCACTTGGCTGATTACACACCAACGTAATCTGCTCCAAGCCAAAGACAAAAGTTCCACGCCTGGATACTGAGACAATCCATCCTTAGAGCGCATCTGCTGCCACTTGTATTAAAGAAATAATCCTGATGATTTTTGGTCCTTGTTGATTCGGTGACACCCGTTTTGGCAGCAGCGTATGGAGTTAAATACAATAGCAAAAACTTGTAGCCGCTAATCAGAAACACAACTGAGCAGTTCCAACTGGCTGCTCATCTTTCGGCCACGCTCATCAAAGTGAAAAATATGTTTCACACTTTAATTGTGAAGCAGTCATCTAGCAGTAGGAAATGTTCAGTTTGCATAAAGTAAACAGTGAGGAGGATGTCAATTTGATCATATCAAAAACAATAATAATGAATAACATGCATGTTAAGTTCCCAATAAATCCCTTATAGGCAATTTGAATTCCGTGTGAGAACGGCAGACTATATACTGACCACAAATGCTACCAAAAAATTGGATTTCATTTCACAAAAACCTTGAGGATTTGTTAGAAATACGGTAATTTAAAGTTCTGAGGCAAAAAGTTCATGTTTAACTCCTCATTGGACTTATTATCGACATGGGCGTGAAGGTTTTTGTCAGCAAGGACATGATGACCCTGCTCTGCTTTCAAGAGTTGTTTCTTTCATCCGTTGAAATTCTCTCTGCGGAGCAAACCCCTTCAGAGTAACTTTGATGACATGAGTATTTCACCTGCAGTAAAAAGTGCACATCCTACGACGAGCCACGAGCCGAGGGAGGTCGGCTGACATTTACTGAAATGACAATCAAATGAAACTCCTTTACTGGCCTCCATTCCTCTTATTGTGCGACTCCTAAATACAAATGACCGTCTCCACAGCAGACTGAAAAAACACAGGTGTAATAATTCATTATGTTCAGGGCCGCATGTTGGGCTTTTGTTATTGTTCAAGCTATGTCATAATTGCGGGCACCCTGGGACCTTGATGGAAACGAAACCATGATTAATGACATCTGTTTGTGCTTTTCCCGCTACAAGACAGGTCAAGATGTCCGCTGTGAACAGGGTGAGTCAACAGCACCGGTGATGATTCAGATTTAAACGGATCACCATTTGACATTTACAATGATTTTGTTGTTTTGGTGTATTTTAATAAATCCTTTCTGAATCCATGGTTAAACCATTTAACATTAAAAGTGTGATGTTACACTGCGAGTTGCAGTGTCACACACTGATACGACAGGCCAGGAACAAATCTAGGTAGCTATGTTCGAGAAAACAGTAATAAAATTGTATTCATATTACATAAGGTAGATGACACCATCCGCACTTAAAGTGGTCCCGTATCAGCCTTGCTCTCACCATGGTATTGTCTTGGTCGCGCGGTCTTTGTGGACAGTTTTTTTTTTTACTGCACAAAGGATCAGCAAAGCATTGACAAAACAATCAAGAGAATATCAATCCCCTATTATCTATCCCCAGTTATGGAAATGCCAGACGGTGGAACAGCCAAAAACAACTCAACCTTGCCTAAAACAAAGAATCCCGTTGACGGAGGAACGAAAGCAGGTGAAGAAGGAGAGTGATAGAAAAAGAGATAAAACCAGAGTTAACCTCAGACGGACCCTCACTCAGTGGAGAGCGCGCCGAGACTTTAGAGGATTTCATAACGACACGCAGTTTGTCTTCTTTCTGCTGGATCAGTAAGTAGCACAACCAATATACTAACAACACTACAGGACGTTTAACTGAACCTTATTTGTCCGAAGTGGGTTTTCCACGGTTGTTTTCTACTTTGGACAGTAGCCAGGCTGCTGGCATTGAGTGAGCCCATGATGACAACTTCCTAACAAGTCGTCCAACTCGTACGACGAACTATGTCGTATGTGGTAAAAACGCCCATATCGACCGTGTCCTCAAATAGCGCCCCTACTGGTGACAGGAGGTACGCCACAAATCCTTTTCCGGCCTGAGAGCATCGTGGGCCTTTATTACAGGGCAGAGAATCAGCATGATTGATTTACAGAATGTAAGCAAATCCATTTAAATACACAAACTTGACGGACTGACCAGGGCCACTGCTGCCCTCTAGTGGCCGTGTACACAACTGCCGCTAGAGGTCTACCGTCTTAAAGACGAGCACATACGTCGTAATACGCTGCTTTAAAAACAACCTATCTGGTCGTTTTTTGTTTGAGTAAAGGTGTCCAACTTCTTTAGGGGCTCTGAGGAAAAAGTATCTGTGTCCTAACCAAACCAGGGGCACAGAAGTTGTCTGTTGCCTCTTAAAAGTTCTAATTCATTCTGTGAAGGTGGGAGTTATTTCACGTTTTTCATCAGCAGTCTTCTTAGCCGTATATGTGCATTTCCCAAAATATGGTCATACCCATGTAGCTTTCACTCAAATGCATTGACACAGCAACAGCGCTCGGCTGTTTCTCATTCAGGTCTTCATATCTGAACCTTTTGTAAACTTATAATACTTGACCAGAAGTTCTCACCTAATACTAACCTTGACCATACTCCCAAACCATTCCACAAAATGTCTTCACAGGGGAAAACTCTCACGCACACGCACACGCACGCGTGATGTCAGTTAACACGTGGCTCATTCATTATGAATGACCTGACCTGTTCATATTATATTTATGTAAAAAGAAAGTGGGACACGTCTTTTCACTATATTCTCGACAGGGTACATGAGCTGCACCCACTGGGTCTCTTCAGTCACTGATGAGACGTCTTCACTCTCACGGCATGAAGTAGGATCCTAATACAAGTCATTTTTGAATCTTTATCTTTTTAACCTTCTATGATAATTGCCTTTATAGACAGTATTTGAGATTGACGTGGAGGAAATGATCCCATTGCAGATATGAGGTGTGATGTGTTCATCTATTGATACCACACCAAGTGTTGCTGTACAGTACGTGGAGTCAGTGTTGAAAACCAAAACAACACCAAACCCCTGGAGATGCATCCGTATGCAGCAGCACCCCCTTTTCACCACCGACGAGATATTGTGTGTCTCTGAGAAGCTGCTACTCCGCGAACGGCAGGTTCATCATGTTCACTTCAGAGCTGCGTTCAAAAGATGCAGCCTGCTAATTGGCTGCCCGGGAGTAATAAGAAATTCTGATAATGTGGATTCTGCCGAGCAGCAACTCATCATCAGGCTGTAACACAGCATGTGTTTTTCAATCCAGTTCAGTTGCCCAGATATGCCTGCGCATGCTGGAGTCAACATTTTTACAGTTGTTTGTTCCAATTTGATCAAAGTGACAAGTATAATGTCACTAAATGTCCATTAATGTCGCTGGCCCATAGAGAAAACCTGAAAAGGCCAAAGGTCCCTGATCAGCCACATCCCCTCCTCTCCCCTCTCCCCTCTCCCTCCTTACCTGTTCAGCTGCCTCTGGGTCCAGGTGGGTGTCTAGTAGGGGGACAGTGAACTGTATCTTCCTGGGGCTCCCGGTTTCCATGGTGGCACTGTCTGTTAGAGAGGAGGACAGGGCCAAGAGGAGGAAGAGGAGGAGGAGGAGGAGGAGGAGAAGGGAAGAAAATCCGTACACGAGAAGGAGACTAGAAAGCTCAGTGAAGGTTGACTGAAACTGAGTGAGGGGGCTCCAGTTTGGGAAAAAAGAATACGCAGATTGTTGGTCACTCTCTTGATTATTCCCTGCTCTTTAAATGTATCTTTCGACACACTTTTCCCTGACTGTCTCGCTCCCTGGCACTGTATTTCTGTCCTGTCCTATCTTTCCTACGCTCAGCACCTGCCCGGTGTCTCTGTCGTGGCTTCACTCTCCTCCTCTCTGTCTCTCCCGGCTCACAGCGCAGAGGCAAGGGCATTCTGGGATAGGAACTCCTCTCCTTGGCTGTGATTCGCTGCGCCCGACTCCCTTTCACACCAAGTCCCGCCCTCTCTTCACATTTCTTCCTGACGGTATTGGATGTCAGCGCTCAGGGCCGTTCTGCAGCACTGCCTGCACAGACGGGGAGAGGGAGGATGAGGATGACATACGCTCTCTCTCTCTCTCTCTCTCTCTCTCTCTTGGATGAGGAGGAAAGATACATCATCTGAGTATTTTAAAAGCACCTTCCTACACATGCCCGAATGAAAACTATTTCAACTGCCAAACAATTCATGCATACAATGACTCTCTCATGCTTGAGTCGTATTCATCTGTACATTGTATGTATGTAAACCTCTGACAAGCAACAATACTAAGGCACAAGTCATTTTTACCAAACATGGTAGTTTGGTTTTTGATGATTAATAACAATTTCACCAAGATCACTTTACAGTGTATTTCAAAAATGACCATGGCCACATAATTAAAAGAAATTCTGCCCAAACTTAGAATGAGGCCTTTAAGTGCTAATGATCTTTGTTCACATCGGACTGAGCTCGTCCTTGCGGCCGCCTGGCCTGTACGATCTGTATTGATCGTCTGCAGCCTGAGTGTCCCTACACCCCACGCCGACTGGGCCCTGACACCTGACACCAGCAAAGAAGCATATGACGCCTGTTTTGTTTCTTATTTCCACTATCTTTTTTGAGCAGTAAAAATCTGAGAAATATTATTAGGTGGTAAACAGACACATCAATTTAACAATAGGGTTTAAAGGGTCCATTTTGCATTGTCACCCTCTGTATATTTTTTATGTCACACACTCTTCTTCCAAACTTACACGCAGCTCGACCACAGTTGTGTCATGCAGTCAGGCGTGTCATGCTTGTAGTTGCAATGTCAACTTAAGCTGCTACAGCTCAAGCAGAGATGAGGAAGCTCAATTCCTGATTTTTCATTTTCAAAAATGAAAATGAAAAATGAATCTCTTTCACTTGATCCACACATGATTTCCTGAGAACATACAGTTATATATGTTTTGACGTATTTATTTGCCTGTCTGCTGATAAAAGTGACAAGCAATGAGAACCACATTAGGGATAAAGTAATCACCCCTGGTCACCATGGTCACCAGCCTTCATTCGTACCTTTTGCAATAAATTGAGAAGCAGTTTTTACTGTTCCATGTAGCTCCTTGTTTTATCTTCCCTGGATGGGCTGGGAAAGACCTACAGTGAGCTGGATGAAGGCAGTATTTCTCCTCACAAGGACCTTAAGGGCCTCCCTCTCTCTTCCCAGGTATATAAATAAATGAAAACAACATCAGAATCCTTTTTTTCTAAAAAGAAAACCCAGCCATTATTTTTACCGAGAGCTGCACACAAATCCTCAATCCTCCTTTTTCTTGTAGCTGAGAATGAAAAGCATGAGAGAGATGGTAAAAGGTTTGTCATCAAAGCATAGCAGTGTGTTAATAAGAGGAGACAACAGCTGGCCACGTCTTCTCTTTTACAACCTCTGATATTTACTGTGAATGAGAGGAAAGCGCTGGTCATATTGTCCTTTAAAGGGCACACCGTCCCCCAGCAGTGCTTTAAAGGAAGAAGGTTACAGCCGTGTCCATAAGCTACATCCACATTACTATGTTTCTCCTTGGTAGTATTTTCTGCAACTAAGCAACATGCTGCAAAATGATAATCTGCTTCTCATGTGATTTACATTTTCAGTGTGGACGTGGCGCCATAGTCTCCTACTGGTCTGGGTTGGTAAAGGTTCTGTTCAATTCAATTATAGAGGCTTTTTTATTATTTCACAGTTTTTACTTTGTGTTTTGTGTCTCAAAATGAATTGCGTGCTTGCTGATCTGGTTCCTCCTGCTTTACCTTGCGCGTTGATTGGATTCTCACTGTCTATCGGACTAGTTTGCTGCTCTGGCCCAGGACAACCTCAATATCTTGTAAGTCTTAATTTAATAATAGCGTCATTGAACTGCATCTGCCATTAGGTCCCATTTCCTGTGATCCTGGCGTCAGCGTGGCAAGTCAGGTCCATGCTCTACTCTGATCTTCTCAGATTTGTTTTACACAATGCATGTCAGAAAGAGAAAACAAGATTAAAAAAAACAAAAAAAACTATCAGACCAAATTGCTGCTGGAAATCATCAACCCACCCACATGCAGGCATCTTCAGTCCCATCCGCCTTCAATTATCCAGCCAATAATCTTGTACAATAGATGAGTGCGCTGCATTTAATTTCCTCCTTCCCAGACGATCGCATGCAGAAGGTCATTTGTTCCCACCCTCTGATGAGACTCCAGCATTCGCTGAATTAGCACAGCAGGCGACACAACACAGAAACGGTCCAAAGTCACTCTTGCATACACGTGTATAAATATATATTGTTAGATGTACGAATGGAAATCAATGGTTGCCCAGAACTATAGAAAAAATGCTTCCACTTACCTGTTGCCACTTCTCATCCAACCTGCAGTCACACGATCTCGGCCCACCTTCCCCTCATTCCCTCCGCAGCCTTGTTCACTTCCCTTTGCCCACGTCAGATTGTTTGCTTTTGTCCCAGTGCGTCTCCCCGTGTGCCTGACACCCGTGTGTGGTGTCGTATTGGAGCCTCACGTTCTGTCTCATTCCGGAGCCAAATGCAGAGCAGGTAGGGACACGTGAAATGAGATAAAGACAACAGAAGAACTTGAAGCAACTCAGGTAATCCAGACTCCACACCTCAGGAAACGACAAGGAGCAAAGACACTAACTCAGCTGAACATCGTGGTGGAGCAGAACAGACAAACTGACCAAGGACTGGGAGCACAATGGCTAAATACACCAGGGAGGGAGGGGTGATGGGACACAGGTGAGCACATGAGGGGCGGGTCACAAGGGCGGGAAACTCAGGGGAAGTAAAGTGGCCAATAAGAGACACAGGTGAAAGAGGAAGTGGACGGACAATCACAAAATAAAACAGGAAATGAGAGGACATATCATTTTCTCACTCAGAGTTCTGGTGACTTGTTTGTGGAGTCGCCCTCTGCTGGTCATTCGACAGGATACAGGTTTCAGGCACTGTGGCATTGTGACAGCTTCTGAACAAAAATTAAAAAAAATACGACAGCATGATTTGCAAAACGACTGTAATACCATACTGCCACATTAATTTAATTCAAATCTGCATTGACTTGGATTCTGTCCAATCACGTAAAAGAATCATTATCCAAATCTTTTCCATTCAACGAAATGTTCTGTTTTGTTGTTGTGTTTGTGTGTTTTGTCCAGTGTCGTCCTTTGCACTTCAAGGGGTTGATTAAAAAAATAAAATAAAATCTGGAAAGCAACCTGATACTTTTTTTTTTACTTAATCATCACACTATACTTATTGTAGAGTTTAATCTTGTACTTTAGATCTGCTCATCTCATCAAACGCTCTTGACACATGCAGGAGAGCGTGTCAATGCAGTTTTCTCTTGACATTGCTTTTTCTTTTCTGTTTTTTTTCTGTTTTTTTACACGTTAGTCATTAAATTGTGCTGCGTGTGACAAATTGTGCTTGTGTCACGGTCGTGGGCCACTAATGGCTGAGATGTCCCTCTCCGCTGGTTCACACACGGCTGCCTTTCGAGAATATGACCACGGTCAGCTGGACACAAATGGAGGAGAAAAGCTATTTGCCAGAACTGTAAGTGCATGTACTGTACAAAGTAGGTGACATTGATAATATCTTCATATCTTATGATGTCACGTTGGTAACATATTTCTTTTTTATTTTCCTTATTGTGGTTATAATGATGCGGTTAGATCAGTAAAAAGGACTATACAATACTTTTGCACAATAATTTCTAACTCTGATGAATATTCAAGATGTTGGTTTGAGGTTTAAATTGACAGTGTTAGAGAAAAACTAGGGGGAAAAAAATCATATACCTGCAGCCAATGCACTTTGATTAAACCTGGTCAAAAAACAAACAAACAGGCGTAATTAAAATGTCTGTCAGCAGTCTGCATTCACTGGTTATCCTTCATGTTGTGTTCTGGGCCCATGGAGGGGGACGGAAGGTCAGCAGGCTAATAAAAGACTCTACACAGAGAAATTAACATACTGTCCTTCCCCCTAATTGGCTGCGGAAACAGTGAAAGCGTGGAGTAATTGCATGTTTCTGTGTTTTAATTATCACTGACGCTTATTGCATGCTGCTTCCCCAGGTGGCCTGTAAATCCAGCACACGCACACACACACACACACACACTCACTCACACTCACACGCACACGCACACACACACACACACACACACACACACACACTCACACTCACACGCACACGCACACACACACACACACACACACACACACACACACACACACACACTCTCACACACACAGACACACACACACACACTCTCACACACACAGACACACACACACACACACACACACACACACACATACACACACTCACAGGCACGCACACGCACACACACACACTCTCACACACACACACACACACACACACACTCTCTCACACACAGACACACACACACACACACACACACACACACACACACACACACATACACACACTCACAGGCACGCACACACACACACACACACACACTCTCACACACACACACACACACACACACACACACACACAGACACACACACACACACACACACACACACACACACACTCTCACACACACAAACAAACCGATAATCAGTCGCAGCTATTCGGCAGAAAAATAAAATTGGGCTTCACTTTACATTAAAGAGATAATAAAGATGGATATAATTATTTCCATCCAGGTCCTATAAAATGTAATCCTTCTCACTGCTGTCTGCGTAGACACAAATTGCAAGTGGCTGACTGCTCTGTGACATATTTTTACAATCAAGATTTCATCTTTCATACATGTGTTACAGTGCGTATCTTATTTTGTGTGTCCCTCAGTTAATTTATATTGCTCTGACGAGTGATCCGCTACAGACAAATTTCATATAGTTAAAAAAACAAAACACTTCAGTGCTTTCGTGTGGTCTAGCAGATGATCTTCACTGTTTAACAGTCCTGTAGAAAAGTGTCAGTAGAATTATAATGCAATTTCTCACAGAACCTTTTTTGCATCAAAACACCTTTACTGTACTAATAAACAGCTGCTGTGCAGCCAGAGAAACTAAAGACAGAAATAGAGGAAGGCTGACAGTCCCCGAGTGAGACCAGCGATGAATTTTTTTACACCTACAGCCTAACAAAAATGTCATGACATCTAAATTTAAATTAGAGTTGAACTTACTGATTGGTGAGCTTGTTTGTTCAAATATTTGTTGAGTAGAGCTCTTCAAATTTGAAGATTTGCACATTTTCTCTGTGTTACACTCGTCTAAATGTGATGGTTTGACACCTCAGGCTTCCAGAACTTGTTTTTGTTTTTTAGCTCTTGTCTGACATTTGTGGAATATTTGTCTGACTGCCAGTGAAAATAATTGTGTCATCATCTGTAATCTGAGATTAATATTTACTATAGTAATTGTGTTTGCATCATGCCCCTGTAAATGTCAAACCACAGACAGTTACTGCATTTGTGGCGTACGTTGTCAAGACCCTACAGGTGAGTGTGATCCCGACCTTTGAACATTTTCCACAATGAACACACACACGTGCGAGTTTAGCTTTTTCCAAATTCAAAGCTCTTTTATTTGACCAGAGAACAAAGGGATAACAAAAATATTGCAGCAAATTTACAGCAAAAACTTTTGGTCCTCACTGTTGTTCAAGTCAGGACAGATGAGGTCTGCTCAGAAAACTTTAATAGGCACCAGTTTACATGCTTTGCGTTGTTGGAAAACCGGGAGAGACGAAACCGAGGCTCTCGTCATCTGTGGGTAAACGACGGGGTGTCAAGTCGGGCCCCATGGGTTGTGGCGATGTTGAAAGGAACAGAGAGTTTTACACATAATTCAGATTCATTCATTCAAATTTAGTCTCTCCACATTTGCCCGCTGCTCGGCCTCGTGCCGGGACAGTGATGTGCAGATCGGCCTGCCAGGTTACTTCTTGCCAAACCTCTGGGGCACGGCCATACTCCAGATCTGACTGGGGGCCCCCTCCCAGTTACGGGGATGCATTTGATCCTCCATCACACCTTGCCCTCTGGAATCACGGCCAAACCTGCACGTTGGGACACAACAACATAAAAAAAAACTGTGTTTGATGGGGGATATACAATGACAGATATACATTGAGTCACTGTGTATAAATACTAAGGAATTATGTCTAACTTGTCTCAGCTTTACTACATTTCACTGTTCAGAGCAGGAATGGCTGCAGCATAACAGGCAGGTTGAAGGCAACAGAGAACCACAGGCGACAGTTTTAGTACAATGTTTAAACACTTGAATCCAAGACTACAAAAATGGAATGCATCGTGTATTAAAATTTGTGTTTGAAAATTCTGACATCAGATATATCTGCGTGGTCATCTGCAACAATCAGTTGTTGACTAGTCAGTTGACAGAATTAAACTATTTTGATGGTAGATTAATGGATCCGTAATGTGAATTTATTATAAAAATTATCTGGTTTGCATCTTTTTCTCCACTTACTTACCGTGATAAAAAAAAAAAAAATCCATTGATTCAGAAAATGATTCCACAATTCAAGTTGCAGCCTTTCTGCATGAGATACTTTCAGAAATCAGGTCGCATCTAAAGAGTTTCAGAGGGGTTGTGTATGTTGGTTTTTGCTTGTTGGTGAGGGGGTTTTATCTTATTTCATTAAAAATCTTATGGTGACCCCTGTGTAGCGTCTGGTTACCAAGTGCAAGAAAATGTTTTTACCCAAACAGACCCGAGGGGAGCTACAGTACTGGCATCACACGTCACATTTTTCTGCAGTAGAATCAATAAATATTTGCCTTTAATCCAGTGCTGACATGAAAACTGCTGTACAAAAGGTTGAGATTTCTAAATGATTCATTTCCTCTGTGTGTGTGTGTGTGTGTGTGTGTGTGTGTGTGTGTGTGTGTGTGTGTGTCATGTCACCGACCTCTGTGGCTGATGGAGGACTGAGCTCCTGGTTTCTCTCTGCGATCCGAGCAGCAGAGCTCTGAGCACTGAGGTCAGCAGACGATCGTCAATGCTGCTATCTGTGTTTTCACTCTCCTGTAGCGCGCGCGCACACACACGCACGCGCACACACACACACACACACACACACACACACCCACACACACACACACACAAACAGAGAAATACAAAGGCTAATATCAAAACGCTTCTTTTGGCTTATGAATAAAACCTCGCAAACACATCTTGGGAACCTTGGGAAACTGAATTCATATTTGGGCTGCAACTCAAACCCTGGGGGGAAGAAACCCCAGTCAGTGTGTCCTGCTGTGACAAGGGACCTTGAGATGTTGATAGCACACTACAAAGGCAATGAAATGTGCCCCCCGGCTCTTCCAAATATCCATGCACCTTTATCTTTATGCTAAATAAACCCAGAGCTGTCTGTCCCACAAAGGGAAAACCCCATATTCCTTACTCATGATGTGACTCCCCCTCCTTCATCTGCTCTGCCTGTCTCTTGACCCCAGAATATATCACGGTTTATATCCCTCTCTGGCATGAGGGGGATCACTGTCTGAGCTCTAAATGGATTGTTTGAATGAGCTTCTCACACCTGATAAAAGAGCGACAATCCCGTTTATCAAACCGCGTCACATGGAGTGACAACTTATCTGAAAATGTTGCCGCGACTTCTGGTTGTGCACAGAATTTGTCACTCTCTGCAATGTGGCTGAGCTGTTTATGAGCCCTGCCCACAACACGTGTGGCTGGGATAAGTCTCAAAAGGAGATTTTTGTTTTCAGATGCCAAGATTATTCGGGGCAAATTGATTCATATGACGTTGCATCAAGCAGTGAGCTGAGGTGTGACGGATAGATGCTGAATTCCCACAGGTCAAGTGTGCGAGTGGCGTGTTGACTCACCAGTCCCAGCAGGCGGTCGGCCACGATCTCCTCTGAGCTGCCGGGCGGGATTTCATTTTTGTCCAGACCCCCTTGGATGTGAAGGGCCTGACTGACGCCGGCCATCGCCACAAGCAGAGCCAGAAGAGTCACCACTGCAGCCGCGTCCATGGTCTCACAGTCTCGGTTGAGGAGTTCGGATGACCGCTGGTGACGAAAAACAGAGGGAGAGGAAGATCTGAGTTGTCTGCTCACGCCTGATGACTCCGGGCGGCAGAGGAAGGGGCTCGTCCTGGTGCAGGGGGAAGTGTCCTCTGTGTGCGGTGCCCTGGCGAACTTGGTTTGGTGGTAACATCCTTGCCGGGGGCTTATATACACCTCATGGTCACAGGCTGGACACCCCCAGGAGAGCAGGAGAAAGATGCTGCTGTGCAGAGGGGACCAAGGGACAGGATGGAGGAAGAACGATCCCCTAATATGAGACTTAACCGGGTCCATTTAGTAGGATCAGGGCATTAGTGATGACAGAGTGTGTTGCTGGGCGTCCCTCGGGGTCGTCCAACACAACTCTCCCAGTTATTAAACAGATAAATCCCTGCAAATGGACCCTGATCCACCAGTCCCCTCTGACCAGTGGTCCGCACAGCACGTACACACAGGCAGCACCCATTACCCACTTAATAATGAGTCAATATGAAACAGATTAGTATGCAAATCTTCGGTGATCTAATGGGAAAAAGTATTTTGAGGCAGAGAAGCACAAAAGAACTGCAAACAACATGAATAATATAATGATATCATTTTTTTCTCCAGCCCAAATGTTTTACAGTAATATCTAAACTGGAGGCTACATTCATCATATCTTCTCACAGCTCAGGGTTTACCATAAAGTTACTAATTTTCATTTGAAGAAATATTTTGATGTTCAACATGACACGTGAAAATTTTTTTTGCAGGTGGATATCTTGTGATTTCTCACCTTAAAAATCATTATTGGTGCCATATAACGCACACATTCATACTTCTTACTTATTATTGGCATGAGTGTTAAGCACACTACAGGTCAATAGTGACGCTCTATATATATATAGATATAATTTTCTTTTTTCTTTTTAAACTGGCAGCTGAAGGGATTTCAGAAAGAACCTTATCGTGTCTCAGAAGGAAATCCTCCATTTGTTGAGTGCCAGCTTCCTTCGTTGAGTTAATTTAGAACAGAGACAACTGTAGACTTGATTTGTGTGAGTGACAGTGGCTTTATTGGTGCCATTGGGGTTCACTTGTTGTGTGCGCGCGAGCGTGTGTGTGTGTGTGTGTGTGTGTAATAATTAGTCACATCTTCAATTCTGGAAGAGACAACAGATTTGCCTCATCAAAGAGCCTAATGGGTGACAATCCGCTTAGACCCACACACACGCACACACACACACACACACACACACACACACACTACCCTTTGACTGCCATGGTAACCGGGATGACATCTGAAGGATTCAGGGGGGAATGAGTTTCCATCACTGTGGTAAGATCAAAAGTGCTATTTTGTTTTTGTGAATTTGTTAATGTGAAAGTTATTATTTTCAATTATTATCCATCATTTAATATGATGCTGAGTCAAACATATCATAATGTTTGATTTGTAAACGATCTGCTTTACCTCCGTATATTATACTGTATATAAGTTTATATATGTATATATGTGTGTATCGGTGAGGTGAGTGCGACCCTGAGCTATATTTTGATTACCTGATGGTGATTTTAGTGATTTTTATGAGCCTGAGCACAGAACGAGCTGCCCTTACTGTGCCCTTACTACCTGATGATGATGATGATGATGATGAAGATTGCCGTCATTACTGCTGCATTGATCGTCTATAACCATTGTCCTCTCTTAGCAGCCACTTGTTATTTTGTGTTTACCTACTCACAAACAACAGATAGCTTCTTACTTCTTCTTCAAGAGGACATTTACTATTTATGTGCCACTAATCTCTGCCCTTGTGGTGCAATATGTATCCTCGTGCTGAAAAAAAAAAAATCACAGCACAAGGTTATGGGCAACATAGACAGTTGTTTTTATTTTAAAAAAAAAGAAGGAAAACAAAGAATAGTACAGATAGTTAGATAGCATTTCGGATGTCAGAGGTTTTGCCGCCCTCTAGTGTTCTCTGAGTGAACTGCAGCTTTTACAAACCTACTTCTCTCACACAATGTAAATTGTCTGATGGGTTTATTTCGCCTCCTTTCAGTTTATCTACAATGTTAAACAGTGCAGCCAAACAAAAAAATAAATAAAAAACTGAGTCAGTCGGGGGGTACAAGAGAACATCAACAGGAGCTTCATGCAGCTAATACAAGATTGTCCAGCAATACCTAAAGAAAGAAAGAAACCAAGCCGACTCTTCATGCTTTACAGCCACTTCATCCACCCAGATTGCATCTAAAAAGAAAGCGTGTCTCATTCTGATGAATTCCTCTCCCCTCCTCTCTCTTCATGTTGATTTGTCCACAGATGCTCTGGGGCAGCGTCGTCTAATTTGCAGTCGCCTCATGTTCTGAGCCAGTGGCTCACAATCCGCCACTTTCCCCATAAGGCACTTGTGATGCAATTAGAAATGTCTCCACTGACACGGATGTACAATCTCGCCCTCACTCATCGGTCGGGATCAGTGCTACAAGCAGGGTAATACACTTCAACTAAATTTGGAAACAGTGTTTATACAAACGATGTCACCTGGTAAAACATTTTATACATCTCAGTAATAACAAACAAAAAATGAATGACGTCACTTGAAAACTTAAATGTGTCTGGGGTTAATGGGAGCATTAAGTGTGGTTTCACACAGTCATCTTATACACTGGGAACACGAGTCCCCTCATCAGCAGGGAAATCCGTTCAAATATTAATGTGTGGTTCAGAAATTTAAATGTCTATATATTGACCACATTTGGATATTGCTTCAGTCTTCAGACACATTTGGTTTCCATGCAACAGTGCTACAGCCATTGGCTATTAGAGGCTGTATCGTGGTTTTCTTTTTTTCTTGTTCAAGTTGGCTCAGGCAACTGAGTACATGTGACTGACATATTGACGAAAAAAATGCAAAAGATACAAACTGAAGAGGCTCCTCATTTTAAAAGCCATTTTCCTTTCCTTTAAACAAGGATATACAAAAACCATCAGGTTTACTTTTTCATTATCTTCTTTTCTAAGCCAGCCCAGAGCAAACAGCAAGGCCGGAAAACAACGCATTCAGTGTCCTGCAACAACTTTACACATATCTTACATACTGACATATTCCCACCGTTTACCATTCCATGGTGCTAACTTAGAGAAAATCCCAAAACATCGAATTTATATTTAAAAAAAAAGATTCTTTTCATTGCCCATATCAGTCGTCAGTCTCACAGTAGTTGAGGCAGGAAAGTAGTTTTTGTCATGGGCAGTGGCTTTTTCTTCAACAATGTCCAGTGTGTCTGTATGCATCTACTATTTGCAATATGTTTTTGTGGTCATGCAGTTCTTTGAGTTGTGATTTGCTGTCCTCCTTTCCTGCGCCGCTCAAATCTGATGACTGAGAGCATCGGTGCTCCCGTGCAGGCTGTGAAACACTCAGAGCAGCTTGACTGGACAGTCGGCATTTGCCGCAAAACACTGGTGTTTTCGGAGATGCACGGTACAAGTAGAATATTCAAGGCCAACCATCAGTGGGCTACAGAATAGGAGAATATAGATCCAGTGTAACAGGCCACCAATATGTGTGTGTACTGACGCAGTACAGTGTGCACAAGATTTCATGATCTCAGTCTACATGTGCACTTGTGTTTAGTCCGTTAGTTCCAAAGCAAAGACAGAATGAGAGCCACATGTGGTGATTTTAATGAATTCAGTCAGTCCGCGCTTCAGACAGAGTTACGAGGTCCCGTCGCTCCAGTGTGTGGCCCATTCCTTTTTATGGACAACGCCGGACTTCTCAGTCTGGAACTGTGGCCTGTCCTCGCGAGGGATCTTCACCGCGTGGTACTGAGGCACTTTGTCCTGGTGGTGGGCCCGTCGGAAGAAGCCACACTGTTGGCACGGGGAGAAGTGAAGCAGGTAGAGGATTAAAGGAGGAGGAGGGAAGAGCGGAGGAGAGGAAGGAAAAAACAACGATTTAACTGGTGACATATATGAGACAGCAAATCAGTTCACTAGGTAAGATATTCTGCTTTCAACATCATGAATAACATCTCATTTATTTCATCAGTAATGTCTCCTAGTTCATCTCAGATAGAAAAAAGCTAATTATCTCATGATGCCTTTGTGCAGACAGGGTGACAGTTTAATAAAAGGCGAATCCAACACGTCTATAATTCAGCATCAGACCTAAGTGCTTTCGATTAACGCACCAACACGCTGGCAAAGTGCTATTAGGAAAAATGTGTGCACACATTAATATGAACAAAAACCACCAAATGAACCTAATGATGAGTTTCTCCTGACATCAGGGGAGAACCAGTTGGCCACCAGGCGCTTGTCAAACGGTGGTATAAAGACAAGCACATCACGAAAATGAATAGTCTTCTTTGACCGGTGCCAGATTGAAAACGTGCAGATGATTAAACAGTGACGTCAGAGCAGGAGAGGCACAGCACACAGGTCAACAGACATCTCACAGCCCCGAGGGAGAGAAACAGTTTTGCATATATTCATTTACTCGCTAAAATGCATTTTATTTAATATTGAAGATCTAATAATATTGAATAAGAGCTCAGTGGCAAAAGTATATATATCAGGTTAATGTGGGGCTGTTACTAATTATGTACTTTGCCACTGTCTGCTGATTAGTTTTCATTAATAATTCATTATGCAAATGTCAGAAAATAGAGAAAATGCCAAGGATCAAAACTCCTTTAACTAAAGTTAACATATTCCTGTGTGCTTTATTTCGTTGGACAACCAGGTAAAACTCAGATGTATTCTGTTCCTAATCAGAAGAGACCGGGTAATACTTGAATTTGAAAAGCAGGACTGACAGAATTTTTTGGCATTTGGCATCATTTAATTGTTTATTGAAATGATTACTGATTCCAGTCACTAGATTAGGTTGGATTAGGAGGTTAATCTTGTCAGACAAACACAGCAACACTAACTAATTAAATGAAGTTGGGTTTAGAAAACATCCTTAAAACAATAACCATCTCTGCTATGATACCACATTTTTGTGATGATTTGTGCAAGAGTTGTTTGAATATGTCATGCTGTAATGAACACCACCAGCCACACAAGCGTGAGTTTTGTGGGTGAGGACTTTTACCGCTTGGAGTGAGAGGAGAACAGGCCAGAGGGAAATATGTGTTATATCATAGTTCTGATGCCTGCTTCTCCGCCTCAGAGGGTTGGACCCCCAAATGGGCGTGGTAGTACTCCGTCTCATAGTGTCGGCGCCGCTCACTGCGTTTGAAGAACCCACACTGGGGCAACGGACCACCACAGGGAAGTGGGGAAAGGTAGAACAGGGGGGGGGGGGGGAGAAATGGAATTTAAAAATGAAAAAAATAAAAAGGGATTTAGGGACAGAGAGAGTTCCCAGATGGGATTGAGAGAGGACACAATGAAGGAGGTGGGACAGAGGGGGGACAAACACAGGAACAACAGAGGACAGATGAGAGCGAGCTGGAAGGAATAAAATGATTACAGGACAGAACAAAGCAGACTGAAATAATTGGGCTGACACGGAAAGTGATGAGAAAATGCCAGAGTAATGGGAGAGATGGGATGAAGCCAGGGCGTCGTACAGCTGTTTATTACTGTGGTATTTGCTCCCAAGGGACTCGTGGGGAGGTGGTCCTTTTCTGTCACCTTGTAGATTTTCTCTACAGTTATTGATCTAATAATAATTGTTCGGGGACTTCAGAACATAGGACAGGTAGGTGCATACGTTCTGAAAATACATGAGTCAGGTGTGTGTGTGTGTGTGTGTGTGTGTGTGTGTGTGTGTGTGTGTGTGTGTGTGTGTGTTACCTTCCACAGTAGGCAGACAAGCAGAGTCAGCAGCAGGATGCCTGCCAGTATGGCTATGAGGATGATCCACCAGGGGATCCGGTACTGGTCCGCCAGACCAGGCTCGGGGTAGATCATCACTGGAACCTGGAGGGAAAGGGAGGACGGATTTAAAAGAAATCTAGGCTATATTTATCACTGCTGGGTTACCACATGGTAAAGAGACAGGACCGAAATCCCACTCTGTGGTGAAGATACGTGCTTTTAAAATGAGTTCAGAAAAGTGTAGGAAGAAGTGGACAAAGCACTGCCAGCAAAGAACATTTCGAATTGACATTGAGTGCCCGACACAAAGCGCCGTAGGCAGTGTAAGCATCGTGTTAACCCAGTCGATTTTTTTCCTGTACCTGTGCAGCAGCATCCCTGAGGACCAGGTGCTTGATGCTGGACTTGACGGTGATGTTGGCCCTGACCAGCAGCTCCAGAGCACTAACTGCCGGGAACTCCTGAGAGACAGAGAGACAGTGACCATTGTGAAAACCCGGTTTTTCGTAGCTAATCAGGTACGTTAACTGATCTTCATCAAAAGGCCTCCCCTGCAGGTTTAAAGGGGACATGATGTCCTTGAGACCCATGCAAGATAAAATGAAAATGAGAACAAAAGGCACGATAATGTTCAAAATTATACCAACATTTTCATTCATCTGGAATAAATCAAACCACAGAAGAAAACGACCTTGTCAACGCCATGTTCTTGGATGACCATGTTGGTTACAAAGCATATTTCTTGTTACTCTTGGATCTCTCGCTGCATATCAAAGGTGCAGCTGCGGGTCACTCAGCGGTCAAAGCTCTGTCACAGTTGCATCTGTAGTTGTTGTTCTGTAAATATTACTCCCTGCATTTATCCCTCATTCACTTGCATTACTTCCTTAAATCATCGCAAGGGCCAGCGAATGAGATTGAGAGTACTGTGCCAATAAGAAATGATGATGTAATGATGACAGGATTTTTTTCTTCCTCCCCCCTCACCTCAATAAAACTGCTGTTCCATAACCTGGCGTGGATCCTGAGGACAGCCTGGCCAGAGAAGCTGTGGAGGGGACACTGGAACAGGACACAACGTGCCGATCCCAAGAGACAGTCCTGTGTAGAAAACAAAAAGTGACAGCTGAGCCCTCAGGGGAAAGTTTTAGGTGGAACTGGAGACATACGCAGTTACAAAAGTATTGAAAAACGAAGTCTGCATCTTCTCTTTGAGGCGTCTACATTTTCAAATCTACAACAACACTACGTGATTCTTTTTTCCTTCCTTCTACTTTTACCTCTTCTCTCGCCTCTTACCAGTTTGAGCGACTTGCGTCTCTCTGAGGCTGCCACCGCTGGGGTGGTTCGTCCCACGCTGCCTTTTGAATTCACCTGACCTCCGTCCTCTGGGTGGGAGCGGCGAGATCTCCCGGTCTGGTGGAGGTGATGCATTAAAACAGGCAGGGGTGGATCAGTCACATGACACGGTTCAGGGGGAAAAAAGGATTTAAGTCTGCACGGACATGACATCAAACTGTACAAATTTGTTGTTGCCACAAATATCTTATTTTGTCTTGCCAATGGTCAAAAATATAAAGATGTTGAGTTAACTATGATATAAAACCAACAAATATTCACATTCAAGAAGCTGGTACTAGTGAATTTTTGAAAATCAACTTTCCTGGGGGCCTGTGGAAATAATACAACTGTCATGTGTAGTTGTGGGGGTTAATAGGCCAAAACAACAAAGTTTTGCCAAAGGAATCCTTGCCTGAGATACCTTCAGGTCCCATTGCTCAGTGTGGGAAGCCTCAGGGCAGTAAACATTAACTGGAGGCTGGACCTTCATTGGTCGTAATGGTGCATGAAATTAAGCTCTGTGAAAAATCGTGTCCAGTCTTTATCAGTGTTGTAAAATAAAATGTCTGACCTGTGCTCTGCTTACGCTGTGATCGAGAGACTGCGGGGGCTCTGCAGGTGAGGACGTCTGTAACTTCAGAGGATTCAAGGCCGTAGTCGGGGCACAGTGTGTGTCTGGGTGACCCTGAAACTTCAGGCTGGCGGGATACAGGAGCCATTTCTCATTGGCCAGCTCGTAAGGCCACATGATGTTTAGGAAGGCCGAGCCGAGCGTCTGCAGAGCTGGTCCGGGATTAGCCACCTGGCAGAAGAAGCGTATTATATGAGAAACTAATAACTGTTTTTTTTTCTCTTGGGTCATTTTAATTATTTATTACTTGTGTCAAAGACTGCATTCATACGAACACATAAAGATGGAAAAGACAAACACATGTGGGTCCTTCACACACACACACACACACACACACACACACACACTTATTCCTCACCACAAACTCAAAATCCACAGGGCTGCCGACGTCCTCCAGACTGGTCATGGCGCTCTCTCCCCTCACTGTGCCGCTGAAGAACAGCTGGTGAGGACGAGCGAGCCTACAGTAAAACACAACATCACACGTGCATGCTTCAGACAGCTGCATACGCACTCACACAGCTTTATATGGCTGTTTAGTAGAACACTTTTGTTTAAACTGAATTATATTTAATCTAAAAAAAAATTTGGGGCTTACGTGTGGCCATAAAGTTTTACCATTGTAATTCACTCAAACTCAGAAGTTTATTTTTATTTTAGGTTCCTAACAATTCTACAAGAAGGATGCACAAGACAACCTGAATTTTAGTTTGATTGATTTCCATTGGGTTTAAACATTTCCCTCAATGTAAGACATCAATCCAGCACAACAAGAAGTTACTACGGAACAAATGTGTCTGTCAACTAATTTGGAATTAAGATTAACAAAGGCTAAGTGTGTTTTTTAAGACTTTCCAAAGCCTAAGAAGGTTAGAAATATTGAAGTCACTGTTCAGGTTCTACTCACCCACTGACAGACAGAGGGAGCTCTATCACAACTTTAGCAAACGCGGTGACCGGGGCCAGGTCGAGCTGCTCGCTGATACTGAGAACAAGACAAGAACCAAACACAGGAATCAAATCAAAAGAGCGTTCGTTTGCAATAAAAACAACCAAAGCTTGACGTGAGTGAAATAAAACATGAGTACATCATGTTTGTCATTTTTATAAGAGAACATACGTTGTCACTAAGAGATCTGCTGTCAACTCAGTGGTCTCAATGGTGATGTTGGATGTGCTCAAGTTGATGGAGAATTTCAGCTGAGGGTCAAACACACACACGTATTTGTTACAACCAATATCAAATCAAACGACAAAAAAATAAGCAAAAAAAAAAGGTACTTTATAGAAGACTCCTTGATGTTTTTTGTTGTTGAGTCTCAGTGAATCGTTTTATTGCTTTGTCCATAAAATATGTGTAAAGAGATGGACAAAAATATTTCATTCATGATCAGACAGGACAGAGAAAGTAATCAAATCATCACATTTGAGAAGCTTTAAACAGCTAATGTTTGGAATTGTTGCTTGAAAAATGGTTTAGTAAATTTCTGCCAATTTATTTTCTGTCCTGTATTTATTAATTCATTTTACACTTACTATATTTTCCTGTCCAGAAAATCAGCTTGGACTGAATTTGTTTCTTTACCTTTGTATCACGTTTCACAGGGTTTCCCAGGTCACATTCAACTTGGGAACCGTTCTGGTTCGCTTGACATATCATCTGCAGTCAGTCATGACACATCAAAGAGCATTTTAGGAGGAGTACAATCATACAAAACATAAGAGTCAATATCATCACATGAGTAAGTTAACTAGGTCATCATTTCCGATACTCTGATATTGGAACCCGCGTCTAAAATACCAATTCGAAACTTGTTCCAAATGGTGCTGTTGTACCTGTGGTGGGACCCTGGAGCCGGCGTACGACAGCGTGTTGGGCAGGGTGATAAGCAGCTGAGCAGCATGAGCGTCATCTCCGTCCTCGTCGGGGTGAAGGGGGTCAGAGGGCATGTTGGTGACGGTGATCTCCAGCACCACCAGCCGCTGGTCCGACAGGGAGAACACCTGCACGTCATCCTCATCTCTGCAGAAAGATAGAGACGAGATCAGGGATGGAGAAGAAAACTAAAATCTACAGTTGCCAGGATGAAAGTCTGAAGGAAGGGTATAATTGGTTTAAAGTATAAGTAAAGCAGAATGTTGTTCACTGTATGTTGGCACGTAATCTCACAATATTTTATTGTACAAGAAATACCTCTATGTAAGGAAACTTTCTCATGAGTCTGCACTTAAAAAGGGTTTGTAATTTTAAAAATCCCTCCCTCTGATATGATAATAATAATTATACAAACTATATTACCCCCTTTGCAAATGTATAGCTGTTTGAGTTGGTGTCGGTTACTACAGGCAACTGTTTTATTAATCGACTTCACCAGCTCACACAGAAGGAGTCGGGCGAATACTAACTTTGGCAGAGGGGTGAAGAGGTCAGAGGTCAGGGGTCGTGTTCCAAACTGGTAGCTCAGCTTCAGGTTGCTCTGGCAGATTTTGTCACTGCCACATCCTTCTCGCAGGAAGTTCACCTTGAGGGGGGGAGGACAGATGAGAAGTGTAAGTATCAACTTTCAAGTTTTTGATATAAAAAAGAAATTATGTAGAAAGATAAGTGCTAATATGTGTGGTTGTATTTCATTTTACTTTTCTACGTCACTATGCTTAAAATGCAGAAATACAATTAAGCACATTTAACCTGAACAATGCTGTAGAGACTTTCCCCCACTACTTTACTTGTTACTTTATGAAGAGGATGCTCTCTGCAGAGATGTTGTATTTAACAAAGCTTAATTTGAATCAACTTGAATTCAATTTGAATCAACCATTGTACAAAAAAAAATTTTGCAACAGGATGAAATCCTGCAATTAAAAAACTGTTCTTTCCCTTGCATTTTCATGTTGTGAACAGACATCAGTATTCCAGCTGAATATTTTCCATGATATATTTTGCAAAATAAACTGTTTAACTTCTTTCTATAGAAATGATTGAATGGGAATAGCCGGTTAATTCGTCCCGACTCAGAAATGCTTTTGCTTCCTGCTAGTTACAGACCTCGGAGTGCAGCGTGTTGGAGGGGGAAACACTCAGTACAGGCGCCAGCTTCTCCAGCCTCTTGGCACCTGAGTGTCTGCGAGGAGGCACAGGCTTGATATTGTGAGTTATTGCCAATGAGATGGGACGCAGTTTGTCCTGGATGCTCTCCTGCACGGACAGAGATGATGATTAACACTCCACAAACAGTTAACAAAGTATCTGGTCACACAGTTAGGATGGAGAATGAAGAATCATTTCAAGCATTTTGAACCCTATTGAACAAAATATTCGGTGCACCAAAACAAAAGTAAAAACTAAGAACAAGTACCTAAAAAAAGATACTATAATCTCATTCCACAATAAAAAAAAATTAAATAGAGTTTCTGATCCGGACAACACAAACACATAAGTCACTGACGTGCAGTTGGAAGACAGCAGAAGTGCACACAGGGTGACGCTGCTGATGCAGCTGCACTTCTTCCGTCTGAGTGTACTCGGGCTCCAGTGAACTGCGGCCCAGGAAGTTCACACGGTGCGGGAGGCCCAACTTCCTGCGCTCTGTGTCAGCTTCAAAATGCACCACCAGGGCTTGACGGGAGTAAAAAAGGGGGTGAGGCATTGACAGAGAGAGAAAGTGGGTTAAAATACAGACATGTTAGCACACACACAGAGCACTTCAGGAGCCCACCAGGGGCAGAGCATATATTAAACCCCCTCATCTCAGGGAATACAGTATTACACAGCTGTGATTTAATCATAATAAAGGCTAATGTTACCACAGATAAGGTTACTAGCCACTGCAAATAGAAATGACTCCTGTCACTGTGCAGGGTGAGATGAAGTCCCACGTGAGAGAATGAACACAAATGGTCATGACAACAGAGGCGCGACTTACTCATGTGTGGTGAGTAGTGTTCTGGGTGGGCTGTGAAGGTGAAGCAGGCCTTGACCTCCACACTAAAAGAGTCAGAGGACGGAGACAGTTTGTTACTGATACAGGTTTACAACAACCACATCAAAAATGTAAATAGTAGATTGTTTTCTAAATTATATTTTTAAAGGTTGTATATGAGATTATTAACATTTATACAGCATATATGTGTCGTAATCCGATCTTCTCTCTTCTTTGTTTTGGTTGCCACTGTGTGCTTGTTCAATTTAGTGCAAGTGCAGTGAGTTTGAAACCGTCTCCAGGTCTGATCGGCAGTGATATAAAAATATGAACTTATTTCACTTGTGCTTCTGCTCATGTGTTTCACTGAGACAACACGTATAAACAACACCTTGCTGAGAAAACTAAAGGAGTCGGGCAGTTGGGCCGACAAATCGTTTGTTCTGGTCTGAGATGCTGGTGCTAGCGCGACATCTTGTGGCTGTGAATATCGTACATATAACCTTTATAATTTAGGTTCACTTAAGTTGTCCTGGAAGTTTATCACGTTATTTGTTCTTACCAGACTCCATGTCTACCCTTGCAATTGTGCTGCTCCAGATCAATGTACTGAGGGTCAATCGATATGTCTCTGATCACGTGAATGACTGGACGGGACCTGAGGGACAGAGAAAAACACAACAAAAAAATTTGTAGGTAGAACAAATAATCACCTACTGATGCTAAAACAGATGTTATGTTTCACGTCAAATGTGATGATGCTTATGATGATGATATTGTTGACATTTCTCACCTGAAGAGAACCACTGAATCATTAAGGGAGCCCACTGCAATGTCTGGGTATTGGTTATTGTCAATATCCAGACCACCTGAGATGGAGTATCCAAAACGTCTCACGTCAAAGTCACGGCCGTCCAACACCTGATGGGATAAGAGACACTGATTATAGTCATTCATTTAGCGTCATAATCAATTTATTTCCTTGATCCCTCTTTTCATCTTTCCTTCTTGCTCTTTGCTCATTCGTCAAATGAAGCATGTAACTCACCTGAGCAGGTTTGGTCTCAATTCCAGAATCTGAGCCTCTGTAGATAAAAACTTTGCCATCTCCATCATATGGCGCTCCGACAGCAATATCTGAACACATACAGGGTTGGGTGGTTTACTGGTTTAATTCTTTCTTATATTTCAATAGTTAAAACATAAACGACAATGTGATTAGGACAAGAAGGAAACATTCTACCACTGCATGTTCAAATAGTATAAAAGATTAATTTAATATGATATAATGATGAATTCCTTATTCCTTACTCATAATTCCATATTTTGTTTGGGAAAAAATGATATCTCTTTTAACCACATTTCGAAGGACATATTTTTTTTAAATATTAGATATCTTAGCGTTAAACTGAATCACTTTCTGGTTATGTTCGGTAATAATTTTTTTCTCACCTCCGTATCCATCCTGGTCCAGATCTCCAATGTTACTGACCGTCATCCCAAACATGGAGTCATACGTCCCGTTGAGACGGATTGGCCGAGCCTGATCGTCCCAGTGACCAAAGGGGTTCAAGTACACATAAACAGCTCCACCAATCTCTGCCTTACGGTCAAAGAAGTTAGGGGCTCCAACAATTAGATCTGTCCAACTGAAGATGGGAACAGGAACAGAAACAAAGAACTCAAAGTTAAAGACCATCTCCAGACATTTTTAACAGAGTATCCAAAATCCTTATTCAAAGTGCTTCAAATTATTATATAATTTAAAGGATTTGCAGCTGCAGCACCCAGGGAGAAATTGAATTGGATTAGGTGCACTGCTTAAGGGCACTTTGGCCCACGTTATTTATCCTGCCTGTCAAGGGATTCAACCCAGCAACCATTCCATACCAAGCCCACTCCTCTAAGATCTATGCTACAGCTGCATGCTCAGCATTTCCTCACCCGTCCCTGTTTAGATCCGTCGTAGCTACAGAGTACCCGAACGAAGATGCCAGCTCCTCCCCCCAGAAAATGTGCTGTGGCACCAGTCGGTAGACGTTGTCCTTCCTCAGCAGCACCACCGCCCCTGTGTGATTGGCCCGGGGTGCGCCCGCCACAAAGGTCAGCTCCCCGAGGCTCATTATCCCTAAGGCCGAGTCCACAGAAAACCCTGCAAAACGAAGAGGAAGAAAGGCAGGGCGGAGGAGGAGGAAGGGTCAGGGGTTAGTATTGACCACGGGCCTCGGAGGCTAATCTCCTCTCAGTGTAGCGTGTTCTGCTCATCTTCTTACTAATGAAATGTGTGCCTTAAGTGACTATTGATTTTATGCCAAACCCATGAGGGGTATGAATGTCCTGTGCACTGTGTTTGCTCGAGGAAGGCTTTGGGAGGAGAGTGAATGGTTTTGTGTCCACTGGTAAGAGCAAAAGGGCAGAAGAAGATGTATTGGTCTTCACATAATGTCTCATGAGATTCATGATCCTGCTGTTGTGCATCAGCTGCCTCTGGTGAAGGCAGTATGTAAACATAGTGGGTGGATATTAATCCGATTTATAGCCTAAAGCATCTCCTCCTTTGTATGTGTGTGTGTGTGTGTGTGTCTGTGTGTGTGTGTGTGTACGTGTGTGTGTGTGTGTGTGTGTGTACACGTGTACGTGAAGGAATTTGAGGATGTGTTTGCATGTAAATCACATAATTGAACAAGTGGAAGGGGGAGGGTGTGTGTGTGTGTGTGTGTGTACGTGTTTTTGCACCATGACAAGATTGTGTTGACATTTTCTTATCAAGCTGTGAAAAAATAACACATCATATCAAATAATTTCACTTAAATAGAAGCAGCCACATGCACTTGCTTTACTAGTTCAAAAAGAAAAACATGCAGAGGGTGTGTTAAGGGAGGATAATATATGCGAGGACATTTGTCAGTCCTGAGTAAACATGCAGGGGGAGACAAAACGGAGACAAACAGTGAGCAGCTCCAGGGTGGCAGGTGTGGAATGCAGCAGTCTTTACTCAGCTCCTGTAAAAACCCAACGGACAGAGACAAGGTGCTACTTTTTCCACACAGGGTGGCTTTTAACACATAGGCTTACTAAGAGGTCGACACAGTAAAACTAAATGGAGACTGGAGGCTTAATGCTGCGAAAGGTTTTTTAAAGGGGAGGGGGACCTGCATCAGCCTAGTAATGGCGGGGCAATCAACTGATTAGATTTATTTCAGAGGCCTAAGAAATTATTAGTGATAACTGGGTGAAACTTTTTTCTTACCCAGATTCCCATTTATTTTTTAATATGCTTGGTTTTGTCTCATGCAATGATGGCAACAGCATGATATAATTGAAATTATTTTTAGGAATCCATGTTATACTTTTTTATCATTTACTCAATGTTTTTATCTTTTTCTTTCTATTTTGTCTTGTTGTCTTCTGTGTGTGTTTTTTTAAATGGACAAATAAAATAAAATGAATGGTAAAGTAAAAAAAATAATTTTTCTTGGGTTCTTTTTTTGACTTTTGGAAAATGAAAACGTGGAGACCTGTGCAATAGGTTTCACCATTTTATTTTGGCATAACAATAGTTAGCCTGACAACCTACTTTAAAGAGATTATAAGGGTAGGATTGAACCTTAGAGGTAAAAAAGGATGTATGCCTTTTTTCAGCGCTGCTCATTGGAATTTCAGAGTGTGGATTTACTCTTTGTACGTGGACATTTTAACAGAAACAACTGAAAAACCAGATTTAAAAACAGTTTAGTGAAATAATTCAGGAACATATACGCTACAAACCGTCTCTGTCCTGTTAGTAAACATGCACAGGTGTGGCATCTCATCTGGTTAGGATCAATGGAAGCATGTGAGTTATAAATGAAGGCTAGGAGGTCATGTGGGAATTAGTGTTGTCAAGGAGACGGCTCAATATGGTGAGTAGGAGGGTAAAACAGGCTCGGAGGTATGTGGATGGAGAGATTTATAGCAGGGCCACACACTCGGTGAAAAGTAAAAGTCACATGATAACATTAAATGAATAAAAAAAAGAAGGGCCTGTTAATGGCGATGACTCATTACACGTGGACACTAAAGATACTAAGAGAAGTTACAAGACTATTCTCTTTACAAAAAGAAATGGCACACCGCTGTGGTCCAGACTGAAATATCTCAACAACTACTGATTCAATTCATGAATCTGCAGACATTCATGGTCCCCAGAGGACGAATACGTCTGAGCTTTTTCATCCGGCACTGAAGTTCCATCAAAGTCCTCCGGTCTTATCCGGTGGAAACATGGGAGAAAAAAATGTGTCATTCCTAGTTCCATGCCAATGCATCCGAATATGTTTTATTCTGGCAACATCATCAGATCAAAATTTAAATGTGTCCAGTTATTAAGTTCATGACGTAATACGTAACCGCACAACTACTAACATTCCCAACAGCCTTAGCTGTGTGTTAGCTTTGTGTTGAGCGCTGTCAGCGTTAGCATGCTAACACTCTGACCTACCTAAGTGAACCCGCTTAACATTGTGCTTTAGCATTAGCATGTAAGCAATGCAAATGTGACCATGTTAGCAATTGCTGATGTTAGCATTTGGCTCAGAGCACATCTGGCTGTATATCCCTCAGTCCTGTCTGTTAGTTCAATCCTTATTCCAAGTAAAACGACGACAACCGGCAAGAAAAAAACACCGCCACCTGGAAAGCCTCGTACCGACACTCACATGCAGACCGACAGACGTCTGACTAAACACACTACAGTCGACAGACAACTACAGACAGAACAGACAAAACACCCTGCTACTTAAAGAGACAACCATCTTTCCAATTCACCTAAAAACAAAAAGGAAAAATGATCATCCCAAACATGAACAAAAAGGAAAAAAAGAAAGGTTTATAGTATATTTCAGTTTTGGATGGCTGTCTCTTTATAACAGTGAAGGTGAGACTGTCCCATGTTGTACATAGATTACACACTAAATTCTGCAGACGTAGACACGGGGTGGAATTAGCAGGAAGGATTAAGACGGAGATGGAGAAGAGGGAGGGACTACTTCCACTACAAGCCCAGTCCGGTCCAAACGACAGACAACACCTCACGCCTACAAACCTAAGTAGCTATTATGAGCTACATCCTCAAACGGCGTGGGCCGGCTGGAGGGCTCCAGAGTTTTGTACAGCAGCGCGTCTTCAACGGGGCTAGCCATGAACAAGAGCCCTATGGCCCGAGAGAGGGGAAGGAAGACAGAGAGAGAGATACAGAGGGAGGAGTGTAGGGGGGGGTGATGGGGAGGTGAAATGGTGAGGAGAAAATAAAGAGTGAAGAGAGAAGGAACAAAAAGGGAAGAGGGAGGTGCAGGTGAGACAGCCTGTGATTGATTGGTGCTTCGTCTTTTCGTGGTGGCGCGGCGTTCTTTTTCCTGCCAAACCACCGGGTACCCAGAAGAGAGATGACGTTCACGGCCCAGACTGTAGCCCGACATGTTTTTTTCTGTGGCTTCATTTCTGGAGGAGGGCGCTGGAAGGAGTGGGGATGACATGGTTGTGTTGTTTTGTTGTTTTAATTGATATCAGGCCACAATGATTTGGGTCATAGTTTGACATCCACCCACAGTCTCATGAGAAAGTGTTTAAGGAATGAGGTGGAGTCAAATGCGCCGCCTTATGAGTCACAGCAGAAGTACTCAGCAGGGAATTACAGCAACACAACGTTTTCTCACAACTGGGCAGGAGGGCCGTTTGGGAGTTGCCATACTGTTGCCAGGTCCTGTGGTCATGTCCGTCATGTGGGGCGTACAGTCAGAGCCCTGGTGTCACCCCTCCTCCAGCCCTCGCTTTCTCTCCTGTGCCCAGGCAGCAGTGAGCAGGGAGGGCAACTCCTACCCAGGTAACTGTGAGAAGGCACAGGGATGAGCTGTGCATTAAGTTGTTTCTGATCTGCCACCTCGTAGGGTCCATCGTCATAGAAACCGAGGTCAAGCAGAGTCTGGTTTAGGAGCTGGACGCGCATCTCACCTGGAATGGAAATAGTCGAGGGCACAGCAAAGCATGCATAATAACACAGTTTCATAATGTATGTTTGAGCGCATGTATTCATTTTCTTTAGATGTTGTTTTGTGGAGACAATGGAAACAGTCTCACGCAGGGCTGATTCTTTACCTTGGGTAAGATCTGAATCGTCAACCATATCTCACAGACAAAATGCAGAACCATATTTCCATGTAGAACAATGTGAATTATATAAATGTCAGAAACAATTACATTAAATTTGTGTCGTAAACTACTGCACTATGACACTATAACAAGATTAATTAATCCAGTATCATATTACTGAATCATAAAAATCTTGGTGCTTCACTGTTCAATCACTAGATTGGCTCATGAATCAATTAGATTTGTTTCCCCCTGAGTATAGTCCTGTTAGTATTACTGCTTTAATTAGATTGTATATGGGGGTTGGCTTCGTTAGTGCGTAAACTATAACCGTGTAATGCTTTTGTTCACGTTAAAACGTCACACTATTCAAGGTTGAGCTTCATACCAAGAGGGAATATTTTAACGTAATGGCAAATACACTTATTCACTTTCTTACCAGGAACAGTAACTGTCTGGTGTTTCTGCCGATTGTCTGAAATGTTTTAAAAGTTTTGTACACTAAAAACAAAGAAGATAAAAAGGGCTAATTAGAAACCTTCAGACATGCTGCTAGACAGATTTAACAGTAGTTAAATTTGGAAACTGTTCCCCTTGTTGTCAGTCCTGATGCTAATTTAAACTAATCTGCATATCGATTTAACAGTTTTAACTCTTAGTGAGTGATTGAATAAGTGCATTTCCAAAGTTTGGCCACAGGATCATTAACTTGGGCTACTTGGGCGAGTCACAGTTCGTGAATATCTGCCCACTCGCTCGAGTTGACATATAACTCCCAATAAAACATCTGATAATCCATTTGGTCAGATGAATGTGTACTTGTCCAATTTCTGATGAACACAAAACAATCACATTGGCCATAACATTATGGCCATTATAAAGCAGTAAATGCTAACGGAGTCCGCTTGTTGCTGCCAGCGTCCTGAAAATACGACAACATTTCTCTGTAGGAATAAAACATATTTGTAAAGTTTTGTTTCTATGTTCCAGCCCTCCGCAGGCCAATGAGACGGCTTACCTTTCCAGTTGTATGTTCCTGGAGCACCAAACAGAATGAAGTTGTTGTCCGGGGTGAAACTGACAGACATGCCCTGCTGACAGAAGCCGAACTGCTCGTGTCCCTGCGGTCGACCCTCGCAGAACTTCCACTCCCCTCCGTCCAGGTCATCTCGCTCTGTCAGGTCCTCACTCAGGACGTAGCAGCGTCCAATGGGGTCACGAGTCTCCGAGGGTTGACTCACACGTTGCCTGAGCTCGTACAGGTGAGCGCAGGTCTGGTGAGGGAGAGGTAACAGCATTATCATATTTATTTGTGAGTGATAACAAAATAGTTTATTTTATACAACACACAAGATCAAGCAAAAGTGAGAATGTGTGTCCACATGTAGGTTCTCAAACAGCAGACCTACTGTAGATTGCTGCACTTATGAATTTGCACAACGTGCTCTCTACTCACCACCACCTTCCCTCCAATCCCCTGACTTTTGACAGTAACTCCCAGCCACTGGTTGTCTTTGCTCTCTCTGTCCAGACTCACTGAGAGAAAACACAGAAGGAAGTGGCAAACATGGTGGTTTCCATATTGTAAACCAATTAGGATCTGAGCCACAGTGAGCAAACAGCACTTTGTAATGTACTGGAGTTATTAAAGTTCAAGTTATAGTGTACTTTCATTTTATGTCATGCAAATGGCCCGGTATAAGTGGAATTTAGAGGAAATTCATTTCAGTGACAACATTAGTCTGAAGCCTTTGAATACAAAGATATAATAACATGCAAATGCTCATTTTTTCAACCACCTAGTGGACCTAGAAAGTCAAACAGTATTGTGGTGTTTAAAATAAAGGCAGGTAAATTCAATTATACATTAACCAGTATTTATATAAATTATTCATATAAATATAACATTTCTTTAATAATTAAATACAACAATTTAAATAGTTTCTGATTGTTTTTACATTACTTAATCGACCAATCATTTCAGCTCTTCTACTAAACTCACCATCTCCATCAATATCCACCCTCTCACAGTCATACTCCTCTGGTGTGATTGGACACCTGAACAGGGCTCCTGGTCGACTACCCAGCAACTGGCCCTGCCCTGCTGCCTGCGGCGCCCCCACCAGGATCCTGAGGGAACATCAGTGACATTTCATTTACGTGGTGTCATGGCTGATATGTCTCAAAAGTCTGCACATAACAATAGGCCTTTTATCTGTGGTGAAGAGTTGCGAATAAACAGTATCAAACGGTCGTAATTCTACTTGGTCAAAGGGCTTTGAGTGTGTGAGCGATCCCAAACACACGTGAATGAATGTCACCAGCGATGTAGGCTGACATGCATGTAACCCTGGGCAAAACAAGTCTGTGAAGCACTTGCTGCTGCTCCTGAAGCTCGTTGGTTTCAGTGCACCAATCAAGAAGCAACATTTTCATCAACTCGTCTCTTCTCTAATGTGGACCATAGTGACTGGACTGTTCGGAGACCTTTTTGTGAAAAAGTTAACTTGAAGCAATAAAAAAAAAAATACAGCGGACCGAAATTAGGAGGCTATGTCACTCGTGGGTGTTCCGCACGTGACTTTGGGCCATTTTAACCCAGTGATAGCCTCAGCTGGCCGATGCCACCTTCACTCAAGCTCAAGCAAAACTACTGAAATCCTGCTGGCAATGCCCACAGTCGAGCTGTCACGTTGTCGTGACTTGAAATTGACCCAAAGCAGCTCTGTGAAGTCTGCGGGTCCTGTGTCTCGCTATCACGGGAAGGAAAAAGTTTTATGCTCAGTGAGGTGGCGGCTGATATTCTGGGGCCAGTGTCACTGCCCTCTGCCTTATTAGGAGTGGCTGATTCGGACTAGGGATGCTATTTAAAAACCGAACGTTGAGCCACATTCCACCCAACGCCGCCGGCCGTGGCATACTGTATGCGCGGGAGCGAGACGTGGGGAACCTGAGGGCGAACTGAAAGATCAGAGAATAAAGAGCAGATAATGAAAGATGGAAAGACAAGAGACAGCGAGAGACAATTCCTAAATTTGTTGCAACAACAGAAGTTATAATTGTTCCCGCAGTTTAGATTTAATCATAACAATGACGTTGGCAAAGAAAATGCTGCGCTCAAGTGAGTGACTACAAACTACATGTATTAAAGGTTCCCTCCCTTCATATCTACCTTGTTATGTACA
Source organism: Scophthalmus maximus (assembly GCF_022379125.1). Lineage (NCBI taxonomy): Eukaryota > Metazoa > Chordata > Actinopteri > Pleuronectiformes > Scophthalmidae > Scophthalmus > Scophthalmus maximus. The sequence continues at coordinate 9,634,923 of NC_061520.1, forward strand.
CCCTCAAATTAGAGCTCTGTGTGGCTGAGAAGTATTTTTGCCTATAAATACAGCATAGCAAGCTGATAGCACTGCATGGACCATGCAGAAAAACAGGGAGCGGACGCAGTCATGCATGGAACAGGAATGATTTCCCTAACCTTAATGAATGAAAACCCAAAACAGAGAACCCAAGCAAAGACATCTCGTGTGAACTAATGACTGCTGCACATCACTGGTGGTCCCGCGTGAAAAATCCAAGCAAACTGTGTTAATCCAATGAAAACACATCAAACAAAAGGGATCTGATTGAGAGGAAGAACATATCTCAAACAAAAAAATGATAAGATCGGCTCCCTCTTAGAGCTCAGCATTCCAGGGGGCTCCGGTTTATGTTTAGACGTTACGGTGATTCCTCTCTTTATCCCCCCACATACGCAGATATACATACATACAGGTGTCAGGGTGTAAGGGTGGGAGGTCTGTTAGGCTGTTACACCACCGGTATTTGAAAAAGAGAGTTGGATGTCTTCCAGCGTAGCATCATCCGTGGACAGGTCATCTGTGCAACAGATGGATTGATTTCTTCAATGGATAAACACCTAATAGTTCATGAAAAAGACTCAAAGGCTAAAAGATGTGTTCATGTATTATGGTAGACGAGAACCTGTCTCGTTGTTGTTAACTGCATATCAGGTCATATGAGGTGAGAGACAGTGTGAGGGGAGTTTAAGCTTTGCTAATGTCATGATTTGTGATTCAGTCACTCGTTCTCGGTCTACTCACTGTGAGCCTGCCTCAAATTTGAGAAATGAGTTAAGAACCATTCAGTCCCTCGCTGTACTTCATCGCCCATCAAATAAAACATATCATTATGTGAAAAGATGAATATGCTCCAGGGCATTAAATCTGTCAGGATTGGGACAGTTGTGAGGTCACAGTGACCTTGAACTTTTACCTGTGATCACCAAAATCAAATCAGTTCATCCTTGAGTACAAGTGAAGGCATGTGGCAAATTTGAAGAAATTCGCTGAAGACATTCCTGAGATATCACATTCACCTGAACAGGACGGACGCAGCGGGAGGGAGGGACAGACGGACAGAACGAACCGACTGACAACACGAAACTGTAATGTTTCCAGACACATCTGTCGCTGCCAGAGAGACATCAAAATAAGTACTAAAACATTTCTTCAGCCCAGCCCTTTGTATCTTTTAATACAAGGGATTGATAATTGAAAGTTTGGAGTATGAAGAGATGCAGACAGGGAACAAATGTCCCTGATTCGACACAGATAAAGTGTCATGGCTGACTAATGCTTTATGTTATTTGACCTCTACCCACTTCTTAGCTCGTCTCATTGTTCACGACTGAGTCAGATAGTGTGATCGTGATTTCCATTGGCCAGCTCATATTTCAGTAAACCCGCATTTGACATGGAGTTAGAAAAGTGTGTGTGTGTGTGTGTGTGTGTGTGTGGTGCTGCTGCGCACTGAGCCTGGAGGAGATATCGGGGGGTTGAGTGTGAAGCCGATGGAGTCTAGAGAAATACCCACATGAACCCAGACACCAGTGTGTGTGTGTGTGTGTGTGTGATTTACGTTACCAGGCTGTACATTGAGATTAGATAACACACCTTAGGCTTGTCTGCATCAGACAAATCTAACTAACTGATTAAAACAGGAGTCTGCTTTGTGCTAAATTCTAACGTTGAAATGCCAGTAGGCTATTTGCTAACTAGCATGAAACTCAAAGTACAGCTGAGGCGGGTGGGAATGTCATTAGTTCCACAGATATTTGGTCTTAAATCAAACTACAGGACACATTTTTATGTCTACACATTTCATGGCAATTCATCCATTAGTACGTGGTAACAGTGGTGAACCCAGCGACAGACCAATCCTTGACTATGAACGCTACTAAAAATGAAAAAGTAAGTATATGCCGATGAGATGATGAATTGAAATCAGCAGATGGATTTTAGTGTTATGTGTACATGGAGTCACAGGGTAAGCTCATTGTTCATTGTTCAACCGAGTGAAATCAGAAGGAGGAACACAGTGTACAATATAAATCATTGTGGTCTTGTTACTGTCATGTTTTTCGGAAACAAAACTCAGCTTCCATTTTCAGTTTTACCCAGGGACCCTGTGGGGTTTTGGCCGGGTGACTGAGACTGTGACTGTGACTGTGAGTATTAATGGTTGTTTGTCTCCATGTGTCAGTCCCGTGATAAACTGGAGACCTGTCCAGGGTGCACCCCACCTCTCACCCGATGTCCGCTGGGATTGCCTCCAGGCCCCTCCTTTGACCCTCAAATAAGGATAAGTGGTGGAGACAATGGACTGATAGGTGCTATCGCCGAAGGAATATCAGTGTTTGTCTGTTTAAAATTCATATGCCCCTGTTTATCACCCTCGGTCGCCATCCTTGTTTTTCCAACTAATCATTGCAAGTGAAACACAACTCACAGCCCCGTCAGTACCCATGTGTTTTTTTCATTCAGCTGCACTTGTGCAGTGACCCCAATACACTCTTTCCACTATCCTGTCAACCCCTCCCCCCCAAAAAACCCCAAACCCCTACACACAGACAAACACAATTCCATCCTTCCTTCACACCTCCCCCCACTCTTAGGAGTCTCATCTCAGCACAAGTGTCAGAAAGCCTGGAAAACAATGTGATCGAATTGAAAAAGGACATTGCACAAATCATACCAGCATGATTTCTCTAATTATCAATAAAAGAGGTATATATATATATATATATATATAAGAGTGCTGGTCTATCTCATCTAAGTAAATGACGGACAACCATAAAACATGATAAGGTCATGTGATCCTGTCTGGCTTCCCCATACACTTGCACTTGCAGCTTGTTGAAAACCATGTTGGCAGCTATCATGTTTCCTTTTGCAGGATCATATGCACCTCAAGCATTGATAAAAATTTCACACCTTATATTTATTAACATTTGGCTTAAAAAAAGCTTCCCTTTTCTTTGTTACTCACATTAACACATACCAGCAAGTACCCAGGGGTATTAAGTAAGAACATTTGTGTTTTGTTTGTTTATAGAGACAAGTTAGTGGCATTCAAAAAAAATTTAAAAAAAGAGAAAAAAAGTGGTAAAGAGATTAGATAAACATTATGACATTCAGGCAGACTCACAAGTTTCCTCTACATCTATCTGTAAAGGGCCTAAATGTGACATCATTAAAACAGTATGTTTAAGGGGACAGAAGCTCCAGCAGAAGATCCATTTAAAGAGAAACTAAAACAGCAGATACAAACTTTATTCAAATCCCAACCCTTTCTTGGAATTTTCCAGGCGTGGGCATGTGAACTGTTGTACAGTTTCGAAATGTTGAATCAGACACACCCTAAACATTTCCAATTTTATTAAAAAGTTTCCTGGCCATCTCAGTTGATGCCTCCTAAACTGTCTGCCCACAACCTCTAACATCTGTCAGTCGCAGAGCAGCGTGGGGCTATAGTGGCTCTACGGGATCAGCATGGGGGCCAGGGGCTCTTTAGGCCTTCTGTTGTTATCCTGAGGCAAGACTGTGACCTCTGACCTGAAAACACACACACACACGCACACATACACACACTTAAACACACACACACACACGCACACACACACGCACACGCACACGCACACTTAAACACGCAGACATATATGCAAAGGACAGCATGTGCAAGCATGCAGATATTAACAGAGGCAGGAGTGTGCAAATAACCTGTTATTTTTATTCACCAGTTCTCACACACACACACACACACACACACACACACACACACCAGACAACAGAGGGCTGTCCAACAACTGTGTAAACTATGGATCAACACACTGACTACAGCCTGTCCAACAACATCCACTATGACAACCAGTCTCATAAAACTAAAGTGCCTGTTTCAGAAAGTACCGCGCTCACACCTCACTCCAGTCTCGGCTTTCAGTTTTGCTGATGAGAAACCAGCAGCTGAGAATGAGGTGACCGAGCTCTGAATCATCTTCTAAGATCTCGTCTCACTTTAGGCAGAAGAGGAAAGGGTTTTGGGAATGCCCAATAATGTGCAAAGAGAGGGACAGAAGCAGCTGCCAGTCCCTGCAAGAACCCCTTTGGGATATCATGGTTCACTGCCCACGGGTGTGACTCAACTTCCTGCTCAAACGATTTGTCCTGTGGGCATCACCGGGGGCAGTTTAGTATTCATTTATGAAACTAAAAAGATTTTCGCACAGCCCCTTGGAACTTGAACGCAACGCTGGAAGTATATTTCATGAAGTTTAAAGGTACAAACTCAATTTTGTATGTGTATTAGAGGACACTGGTAACTCAATCCTCACTTGACATGCATCTTTAACAGCCCCTGAGCTCACCACCTGCCCCACTACTGATCAATACATGAACAGCTATTTCCAGGCATAGACGGGGTAATGATTGGCCCTCAGCTCCAAAGTGAAACAAGGACACAGCCCTGAAACCATCCCGCCTCAGTTTCTTTTAATCTCCTCCTTTTTTTCCCCTTTCCCCTTATCCACTCATCCATCTATTGATTTGTCAATTCAGATACTGATCTACTCTGTTCTCATATTCCACCTTCAGTTGCTCTTTCCGTCCTTTTCTTATTGTATTTCTTTAAAATGAGACATTAACTTTACTGCACCTTGTACTTAAGGTCACGTACATCCATCCATCCATCCATCCATCCATCTTTATGAGAGCGTCCATCCATCTAACACAGCGATAGAAATTTGGAGCTTCAGGTTTTCGGAAAATGCAAATGAACAAAGGGGCAGAGGCAGAATAATTTCTCACCCAATCACAAAATAAATACTGAAGTGAATGTCTGCAAATTGCCTCTTTAACATTCAAGTCATATTGACCCCTATATGGCTTGAACAAAAAAAACCTTGAAGCTCACCCCCATCAAAACTGAAATGAATATTATTTAAAACACTGGCAGCCTTATTTATTGGTTGTCACGTTCCCTTTATCTCTGTGGCAGTTCTCTTGGATCTACTTAATGTCTGCTCATATTGACTTTACTGAGGTGAGAAAAAGCTAAAAGCTTAAATCATGTACTACCCCAAAACATGATGTATTTTTGGTAGTTCCAAAATAGAAACCAGCCAATAACTAAATGATTTCATAACAGTAAAAGAACTGCGTTGGTACTTTGAGCTGGTTACGTCAATGACAGATTTGATACCTCATCTTCAATTTGCTTAAACCTGACGGATTAATGTCACACATTCAGCTGAGCTAATTCAACCCATAATTGTTTGAGGAAATTAGAAAAAGGCGAACAAAGGACTTCAGTGCACATCACATAGACACAACGTTCACCATCTGATTCCCTGCCGCCCTACCCTTGCTACATGCTACATCCCTCTCTATATTCTGCCCTTGTTTCCCGTGGCTCCTGTCCAGTGTTTTATTCCAAAAATAAATCTCACAATGAAAAATTAAGCCAGTGACAATACAATGAAAATCTATGAAAGATATTTTTGGGATGTACAAGTGGTTAAATCATTTTAGATTAACCTGCAAAATCAACCAGCAAATCTCTTAATGAATGTAAACAAAAAGCCTTCTCGTTCTTTGCAATTTCCTTTTCCTGTCTGCTTTCCATGGCTCATATCTGATCCCAGTTCAGTATCAGCTCCCACTGACGCTGCCATCAGCTGATTGATTAAACTGCATCTTTATCAGCCCAATTGCCTTAAAATGCACACACACACAGACACACACACACACACACACACACACACACACACATATAATCAAAGTGGAGGCCTGCCATGATTTATTCATCCTGCAGCTCCCATTCCCATCAGAGCCTCTAGCCCTCCCCCACACACAGATCATACGATTTTCATAGTCATTTCAAGGTAATGGATTAACAGCTGAGATTTTTTTTAATCAACTAACAAAGCCTGAAAAACACGATTAATTCAAACCAAAGATAATAACCATTTTTTACTAATAATGCAACAAAACATTAGACATGTTGTCATCTTGACATTCCCAGGTGACCCCTGTGTGTTCATCTTCCATCTATCTCTATCCATCTAAGTGACAGCGCAGAATCAGCTCCTGCTTCTCTTACACTGCCAAACTGTGCATTTTCTTTCTGCATCTGCATCAGATTGAAGTTGCGTGTTTCCACCTGACTCCGCAGATTGTCCCTCTCCCCCGAGTGAGCACGTGGTCCGCAGGGTAATATTCCTGAAAGCTCTGGGCCGGGCAGTGGTGCTCCCCACCGAGCTTTTGTCCAGACCGAGGCAGTGGAGGAATGGGAGAATGCTAAATAGACAGAGAGTGAGTCGGAGGTAGCAAAGAGCATTAAACGTGTGAGTGTGTGTGTGTGTGTGTGTGTGTGCGTGCATACTAGACTGTAAAGCCCATGCTATATAGCCTTTGCTCTTTCTCATCTCTCATATAAATAAGCACCGCAACAGGGGGAGCTCCTACATTTACGAGGCTTTCACATGAATGGCCTATAAGAGATTTAGCAACAAGAGTTACTGCGGGACTAACTGAACTGAAAAGAAGAGGGAGAGAGGGGGAGAGAGAGAGAGAGAGGGAGACAGAGGAGGAGAGCTTGAGAAATGTCATGAATTGAATTAGGGAGGGGAAGAGGGGAAGGCTCATTCTCAACTGTTAAGCCGAGGCTAAAAAAGCAGCTTTTATTTGGCTATTTTAATGCAAATCAGCAGAAATTCTTCTTTGTGATATGAATGTGTGACGCAGTTTTACTGGGTCCCATTTGAACTCGTTCATATATGTCAATGTGCATTAAATCATGCCACTGGAGGGTCCTGGGGATATTGTGTTTGTGTCTTTTCTTTTAACTCCAGAGCAAATAAAAATGAACCAAAATATCTAACTATTGCTTTAATACAAATAAATGTTATCACTTAAAGAGCCATTGAGAGTGCTGTGTTTCCTATCTTTTGCTTTTGACTTCGCTTGCAATCTCTGTAACCTTTTCAGAGGTCATCCTCAAATGACTTCCAACACCACTCTTGTTTTTTAATCTCGTGTTAATCAAGCCTCCAGTTCAATGAGAGGATTTGTTCGGCTTCAGAAAGCTCTGTTTTACAGAAGATTCTTACTCAGCCAATGAGACCGAACTCCAGACTGGGTGTGCGGGATTACATCAGGTGCCCGAGGCCCCACTGCCACCGAGACTGAGTGTTCTTGCTCAGAAAGGAACCGAAGCATGTCCACAGTGAACATGAACCTTGCTGCAACCTGACACTTCCCACTTTCTCTGTGACAGCAGTGCAACAAAGACAATTCTAGGTCTACATGGCAGTCTGATAAATCACAGTCTGACCATATTGTCAATGACGTGTGGCATCGGTTCACCCAAAACAGACCGACAGGGTCCGGGGGGGGGGGGGGGGGGGGGGGGGGGATCGTTGTTGGGGGAGGAAATCGTTGTTTAAAATGTATTAATTTGCCACAGGAACAATCCGGACAAAATCCAATGAGAAGCAGAACATTAGGTGTCATTCGAGGCCAGATAGAAAGAAAGAAACAACAACAGATGATGTGTGGCCTGTCATGGTAGCAGCCAGCATGAACTGTCTCCCCCCCACCTTTGTCAAAGCGCTCTGAAAACAGAACATTAAATCATGAGGCAGGGAGCAATAAAAACAACATTAACAAACTGGAGAAGCTGCAAAGGACGGTGTGATTTGCACATACATGACCTCAACATTTGTATCTGCAGGGTTGTCCATGTTATATCACGCTGTCACGGTTCCGTTTCAAAGGGTGTGTGACATCAAAAGCCTGTAGGAGGAAGAATCTGCCCGTCCTGGATATCGATCAGTGTTTTCAGGCAGGAGAGCCAAAGATGGTGAACTCTGCAAAGTTTGACTTGCTAAACAGTTCATTTCTCTGGTCCAAATCGGTGGATGATGAGATGAGAAAGCTCTCATTCTGCTCATTGGTTAGATGTTTCTGGGGGAGGAGCAGTAAGGTTCTGTGAAAAGGTTCCATCCCCCACATCGGGCCTTGGTTCCGACACAATTGGACCAAAATCGCTCATCATTTTTCTGAACATGAAGCAAAATAATCCATACAGCATATTCACAGAACGGCAAGGAACTCGACTACACCTCAATATCAACCATTTACACCTGTATGAAACACATTAAAACGATAAGCAAATAAATCAGCTTATCGCAGAAAAACACAAAAATTGTACATGTCCGATATGTCCACGTGACAGACGTGATATTCCAAGCTTAGAACAGCAACAACAAGAAAACCACACAAGCTACATATGAATTGAAGGCTCAGAGTTCAAAGATTGCAATAGTGTGTTCATTATAACTCTCCGATCAACTGCCATCGAATAAGCAGCTGAAGAAGAGCAACGTTGTCCTTCCTCTAATCTAACTCTCAGACAAACATTCAGCTCACCAGCCGCCGACCAATGTTCGTATCAACACAGCAGCATACATAACTCATGTCTTGCCGCCGAAAGTACAGGTACTTGCAGGAAAAGTTGTGTTTCGATCCATAAATCCGATTGCGTTAGCTTAGCACAAAGGCCGCTCGTCATTTCAAGATATTAATCCACCTGGTCCGTCCTACTTCGACTACACAGGCGGAAGTCGCATGTCAAATGGTGTCGGGGAAAATATGCGTCGCAGTGGGTTCGCCCCCTCACAGATAGCGAATGGTGCTGTCCGTCGATTCTACTGGCTCTGCCAAGTGTCAATCACCCAGCTCGACCAATGCGCTGCTGAGAGACACGCCCTTTGTACTTCCCGTAGTCTGTTGGAAGGTCTGATGACTTTGGGTCGCACTACAAAGATCGTTTATGGAGAAACAGATGCTCACCCGTCTTCATTAAAACAGTTAGATTCGATGTAATACTCACTTACAGAGACATGTAGGGAAATTAAATGAGTTTTGCAGTAAGAGACCTCACATGGAACAGAGTCCGTCTGACCGTGTCCCTATTAAAGCCTGTAATTTTGCCCTGATTCACTTTATCAGCATGACATTTTGCACAGATTATGTTCAGATGTTGTTCTATGGATTCCAAGAGGAATGGTCTTCATCTGCATAATTACATAGGAGATATTCACTCTGAATTCTTTTTTAATTTTCGAGGCGGACATGAAATTTTGTGTTCCATCTTCATTTAATCTGACCCAATAATATCTATATTTGATTATTTACCTTTATATAGATACCAAGATTATTCATATAGACCTTGCAGTTGCAGAGATATACTCTTTTCATTTTGGGCATGTCATTTTTGAGCAGGGACCTACAAAAGGTGCCTGGAGCATAGCTAGGAAGGAAATGTACTTCATTGGTGGTCCATGTCAGCCTCCAACAGGAGCCAGTTAGTAAGCAGTTACAGTTGGATCAAATGGAGATCGTCTCATGTTCCCAACAGAAACAAACCACCCCAGAATTTGTTTGTGACGACACACTAACTCTAAAGGCTCTGAGTGCAGCTGCTTTGGTCCACACCAGATCTGAAGACAGCAAGTCTTCAGATCTGCACCAACAAATTGTGCCAAGCATGAAAATAAAGGATTTGATTCAAATGGACTAAACAGCGCTGGTGAGAAAATCCCCTTGGAAGTGAAAACGTAAGGACAAATTGCAAGTCCCCAAAAATGCACCCTAACAGTATTAATACCTTTTTTTTTACTGCTTTACTGTTACATGTTTTTTGGCAGATTTACTACAGAATAGAAAAAACACATGCAGTAGCTGTTTTCAGGAACATTGGCAGTGGAGGGATTAAGGTCAGGGGGGCTTCCTGTCTTCACTAGGCAATGAACTATTCATGGAAGCACGTCTCATAGCAGTACAAATAGCAGACCCTCACATAACTCAGACTCAAATACCCTCTCATCTCATCCTCTGTCTGGCATCGGCAGTAGCAAAAGAAGATAAGTTCGGCTTGGGGCCTCTGCTTTAGGACAACAGTGGCCGAGACAGATAATACAGAAAGTTTACATGAGTTTAAGATGCCAGATCAAGGTTCTTCATGCCACGCTGTGTGTGGCATACTTGTACTTCCTCCTCACATGCCAATGACCAGGCTCTCCTTGCAGTACATCAATCAATATGAGATTATTGTGTCACACGGGTTCACCTTTGCCCCGGCCTTTGGTACCACACTGAAAAGGAAGTGTAGGGCTCGGAGCAGCAACAATCCTGTTCTGGGGAGTTACTGTAACGCTGAGCCAAAAAACATTCATTACATAAACCAGCCATCTGTCTGTGTAGTTGACTCTCTGTGCCCCGAGCGTGTGTGTTGCTCGGCCTTTGAAGAAATAAACACAATTTCTCTGATAACTATTTTTCTCGTGAGCCTCCCACAAACAGACTGAGACTCCAAAACCAAAGAAGTTGAAACTCTACGAGTGTGACAGGATGACTAAGCCGATATGTATTAGCACTTGGACAATTAACGCTGTGTGATACAATCATGAGTAAGCACAAGACAGCACATCAAAGCAGTTATATCATTTTCACCCTTGAATGCGGCGACATCGCACAATAAGTGCGACACAGTGTGGCCACAGGCGACAGTAACCCAAAACCTCACCATACAAAGAGAAAATGAGTCAACAGCATCTCATCACAGCAAGTTTCAGGCAAATTGTGTCATGACAGTATATCAGAGAGGATTATGAGCAGAGATAATAATGAGTAGAACCTTGGAAACTTCCTGATCTGAGCAGCAGTAACACAGAAAGGGCACTGTCATGATGCGAAATGGAAATGTATTATTCAGACAGGCAAGATAACTGCTGTGCTGCCACCTGAATAATACATTCTTCTAATCGAAAGTGTAATAACAACAACTCCAGATGTTTTGAGCTCCTGATAGTCCACCGTGCTGACGAAATCATCCTTGATTCGTCGGGGCTTGGTGACTTGTGAATGAGAATATTAGCCTCATCATCTGCAAATCCTGTTTACAAGCTTATTGTTTTAGCATAATTGTTGTTTTCAAATGTTCCAAGACACTCTTTTGGGTGAAACAGTACAATAAATCGACTTTTCACAGTTGTTTACCAACAGCAGGCAGACACAGTGAACAACTAGCTGTTGAACATAAAGGAGCATTTAGCAACTAAAGAGCCGGAAACTCCTCTCAACAGTTGGAGGAGACCAAAAATAGAGCTTAAAAACAGAGTGAATATTGGACTTAAATTCAATAAGACATCCCCAAATGAACGTTAATGATGCTGGAAATGTAAATAAACATATTTTCTAAATAGAATGGTGCTTGGAGAGCGCATACCCCTGCGAAGGCTGACACTGAAAAATAAGTACATAATTCTCTCGATAAGATCGTATAGAAATTTAAGAATCTAAACCATATTATTTAAAATCAGGCAATCATTTCGATGTCAAATGTTTCTGGCATATTGATCCATGACCTCGGTATTTCTAAAATCCTGTCCTACGGCGAATCATGTGTGCGCGCAGCAGGTGTGATGTCACCGCGTACTGGAAGCAGGATCATTCGTGCCTCTCTCTTCCAGTAGATGCATCACATCAGCACATCAAGTCAGACTCATTTATGGACAATCTCCTGGCACTCCTCGGCTCCGCTGGCGCAGCGTGGGCTGCGTTCTCTGTTCCCGTTTGTGGCAGGCTGCGGCAGTGAGTGATACAACACTTAGAGCTCATGGTCAGGTTTTTTTAAATCAGTTCCAGGAATGCTGCCGGACAGTGAGCAGGTTTCAGAGGGGGTGACATGGCTCTCGCTGACTGACTGTGCGAACGCTGATGTCATCCTCCCCCCTGGTCCCACCCGGCGACAGGGTGGCTGCATCCCCCGGTTAAACTGAGGAGCCGGCTGCTAAATACGGAGCTCCAAAAACAGGGACCTGCAGTCAATGAACTCCCTTTTTTCAGTTTGAATTGCACCACACACACCCGTCATGCATTTTGTTTTACTCAAATACAGTTTTGAACTATTTGTACTTTAAGAATTTCGATATTATGCCACTTCATACTTCTACTACACAACATTTCTGGGGGAAATGTTGGACTTTTTAGACTTATTTCACCTCTGCAATTACTAGCTACTCTGCGGATTAAGATTTTCCATAAAAATATAATCCTTTCAATCGCATTTATAGTAATAATCTACGCTACAATACTCAATACTATACTTTTATGTAAGCAAAATTTTACTTGTAACGGAGTATTTCTATATTGTGGTGCTGGTACATTTACTCGGGTAAAGGATCTGAAAATGTCTTCCATTATTGGTTAGAATTATATAGCTGTGCAATGTGTTCATGTCTCACTTGTGATGCTCATTTGCTTCCTAAATGGTGAACAAAAATGATTGAGCTTGTTAATGTGTATGATGGCAATAAACATTTCAATTGAATATGCGTTGGAAAATGTAGCACAGACCTGTGGGTTACTGAAAGAAAAAACTAAGAGAACTGCAATAGACCCAAATATTTCTGCTTACCACATAGTCAGAAATGTCTCCGTCCCTCCCTCCACTATTAATTGCAAAGCGGTATATTAAGGTCATCTCTTATTTTTAGTTGTGCAATAAACACACACTTCTCAAAGATTTACAAGCAGATTTATTATTCTCTGATTATCTGGAGGACATTTTCCAGTCGCACTGAAAAACATTTCAAAAGAGCTGTCGGCAGAGAGTAGATGAGAGAACAAACAGTCACGTGGACCAGCAAACACACATGCACAGCTCAACCAGCACTGCCGTACACACTTGAGGACACTTGGGTGTCTCCTCTCCTCGTCCCATCAGAGGATCTTCAGCACCAGACCTGAACTGCCCCAGAAAAATCACCTGAGAGTCATTTTCTCCCTTTTACAGAGATCAATGCCTGCCAGCTGATTCAGCAAAAACCTTACTCTCATCCGCTCTCCACTGGCTGTAAATCGTCATCTACTAACTCAGAGCTCAGGCTGCTCTCTCCCTCTCCCTCTCTCTCTCTCTGTACGTGGCTCACATAAACATGCTACAACTCCTGCATCCAGCTCAGAGTTATGACTGTAGCAAGGATTTTGCAGATCCGAGGGGTTGGTGCAGCATAGAAATGCCGACTGTGCTAGCCACGGAGCGAAAGATATCAGCTTTTACAATGAAAAATTCATTGCATTGGTAGCATTGTGTATTGCGTGTTGAGGAGCAGGTGCAGACATGAGGTATTGCACATTTAAAGTGTGTGTGTGTGTGTGTATATAGGTAGAACGAAAAAGTCAAATGCACACAGGACACACAGGACAAACTAAGTGCCACATGCACTCACTCACCAGCTCTGAGGCTCTGGGGTGAGCTGTTGGTGAAGTGCGAGGGAGAAACCAAAGAAGGTGCCATGGTCTCCCAACTTGTGCAGAGTGTGGGTAGTGTCCAGGTTGAAGCCCCGGGCTTGGCTTAAAAGGGTCAACAGCACCCAGAGGAGGGTAGTCCAGCAACGAGAGGGGCAGGATGAGAGGGGGCCAATGGCCCCACGTCCCACCGGTGCTGCCATAGCCGGGTCCAGGTCCTTTTAGCAGAGCAAGTTCAGTTCAAGAGGAGAACGGGGGGGAGAGAATCCTTTTATGGCTCCCAGGGAGCTAAAAGATTTTTAAAAAAGGGGCCAAAATCCTGTGTGAGGGTCCTTCCCTTCTTCCCTCCCCGGCAGATGCCTCCCCTGTTTCCAATCCTCCCTCGCTCCGCCGCGTTGGCTCTCAACTCCGTTTGCTGCTGTCAGTCTGAAGAGCAGGCTGTGAAAATGTGGCTGCTACTAGTATGTGTGTGTGTGTGTGTGTGTGTGTGTGTGTGTGTGTGTGAGAGAGAGTGTGTTTCTCTCAATGCATGTGCGCCTCCCCCTCCTCTATGCTCAAAAGGGAGACAGAGGACAAGTGCCTTGAATAGCCCGCTCACTCCTCCTCCCCCCTTCCCTCTCTCTTTCAGTGCCCCCCACCCTACTCCCTCCCTCCCTCCCTCCCTCCCCTCTCTCAGCTGACATCAACACTCAAGGGACTGCTGCCAAAATACCAGGCAAGGTTGTCAAGATACTTGGAGGCTATTGAATAGAGAGAGAGAGAGAGAGAGACAGCAGACCGTTTTATCTGTAGTGGAGTTCACACGGCCCAAACTGCCTCCTTCTGTGGGCCACTGGCTGCCGCAGGTGCTCACAGACCCGAGGAGACATGAAGGCGAAACACCGAGGAACAAACACGGAAGTTGAAAAAGCTGTCGGACGGAGAAAAAAAGGCGGCTTTACTGAGGAAAGTTTGCAAGGCCTGATTTGTGACGTCTGGTGGCGGCGATCAGGAACAAAAGGGCCCGAAATGTGCACAGTGACCCGGGACACTTTATTGCCGACCGTTCGCTCTCCTGAAAAGGCGTTGGTCAACGCAGAGACGCAATCAGGGAAATTGCAAGGATTACAATGAGGTCCAATCGAAAATCGAATTCTGATCTGAGCTGATATGAGTCATGTGTTCGCGCCATTGAAACGTCCTTCATTTTCCGACAGATGTTTCCCCTATCCGACAGATGGCTGGAACATGCAGCATGCCAGTCTGTGCCCCCTCTGCGTTGTCTCCGCGACGGGCGGCCACGTCCACAGCTGCTCTGGTTTCAACCAGCTGATTTTCTGTTTCTCTCGAGTCAATCTGTGTGCAGCTGTCAGCGAGTCACCTCCACTGTCCCACACAGTAAAAGCTCACACACAACAGTTGCGCACACCACTGACACAAACAGGTGAAATGTTTCGGACGGGCGAGAGGGATTTAGTCGTCGAGAGGGACGTAACCTGAGATCTTTGACGAAAGGATCATTTGATTGATAGAGAAAATAATCAGCAGGCAAATCGATTATGAAAATAACCAATATACTGTAGCTGAAGCACTAGTTCTTTATTTTTCTTTAAGGAGACGTCTTTTTGTATAGACTATATTTTAATACCATCTCAGATATCAGCATATTTAAGTAGTTGTGTCTTATCACAGAATCATAATTTGAAAAAGTTTATGAGATTATGTTTTGGTCAGTTATCGGTTGTCATCAGCTATCACTCGTTGTACGTCAAGCCGAGCCAACCGAAGTTAGTTCCTTTAATCTTTATCAAACGAATTAGACGTGGGAAGGAATTTCTTTGACTATATAACTTGACATCGGTGGAAATTGCCCAAATGATACAAAACGAGGCCAAATTGTCAGAGTCTAAGAAAACCTATTTTTGCAGGCGCGTGTGAATAAAGGGGTTTGAGTTGGTGTCGACAATGGCAGTGGCAACAGAGAGCGATTGAAACGGACATGAGATTAGTGTCCCTGCGTGGTCTGCAGGTTTCACTAGGGATGAGGGTGAAGTGCTCTCGTGTGATATGGCCGCCATCATGAGCCAGCCTCTGGTGTGAAACACTTTCTGCCCAATGCTGTACTTTATCAAAGTTTTAACTTCTTGCCTTAGGACGTGTCGAATCAGTCATTCTTTTAATCACCATAATTCAAATTCTGTCCGTCACACTTTTGGCTTGGATTGAATATAACTGGGTTGTGTGGCACTGAGTGTGACCTCCTGTTTTCAGTGAATAACCCTGAGGGGGCATGATTGTCTGCACCAAATTTGAATTCTCCCCAACAGTTGTAGAGAAACTTCCACTGGGGACAATGAACGTCTGGACAAAATGTCAAAAGTTGATGGTGTTGAATGGAGGGAGGACATATTTCAGTCTGTCCATAAGCCATGCAGTTAGCATACAGCGGTTAGTAAAAACAAATCTCTGAAGTCCAATCATTTGTAACTGGGGACCTCTTATCACATATCTTTATGCATGGAAAAGATTTAAAAATATCCAAATATAGATAATGCTTCCGTGTCTGTTTGTGTTTCCATGCATGTCGAAAAGTTCAGCAAGTCTCTATCGCTGCAGAACATCGTGGCCAGAGAGAGGACACACTCACTGGGGAGTTCTTTTCTTCGGTCAGCAGTTGCTCCCACATACAGTACAGTTCATTAATGCACCATCATCGAAAACCCCGATCAATGGGTTGGTTTCCAACTGATATCCAGTAACACACAGTGTGTTCCTTGTCCGCTGTGCCGGGCAACACTGATGTGAGTTGTACTGTAAATACCGCAGAGGCCTTCACGGAGCAGAAGAAAGGGGAATTAGAGGAGAGGAATGGAGTGGGATGTCGAGAAAATGCTGAAAATATCGTAATGGCAGCTCGGGCCGGAGGCCAGATCGAGAAACGCCTTGGGACAGAGAAAAGCACATCCGGAGGGAGAGATGGAGGGAGGGAGAGGGGAGAAGAAGAAAGGGAAGGAGAAAAGAAAAACAGCGATGGCCCGCTGTAAAGATTAGCTGCCATATTGCCCATGACTGTGGCATCCTTACTCTGGTGCTCATTAGCAGTGTGAGCCACGCTTCAAGGAGAGGGCTTATTTTTAACAGCAGGCAGGCAGCAGCTCGTATGGGCGGGGGGTCATTCCTCCCGTTTAGAGCCCAGTCACGTCGATGACTGAAATAGCCGCAGTCAGCACTATTACTGTGTTGATTAATGGATGGTGTGGGATGCTATAAGTGGGAGTGGCTGTGGTTATCATGGAATTAAATGCAGACATGCCCCACTCTGGCTATTAAACTGCACATGATCCCAGAGTAGCTTTGTCACACTGTAGGTACTGTAGGTAGTACTTTACAATATATCACACACTGAATTCATTATGGGATGATTTATGAAGCTTATATATTACAGTGTTTCCACATTGCTTTCATGCCTTGTTAGAAACAAAACTGAAGTTCGGAGGAAAATGATTTTTAACAACCTTTTCCTTATCATGCAGTCCTATGAATGGCAGAAGTTTGTCATATCAGAGGAGAAAAACTGTAATATATATATATATTAAACTCTCAGTCTTACAGATTTCAAAATAAATTATTAAATTAGTAAAAGATATTTACTCTCAGGACTTTTTATCACCAATACATTCCTGCAATAAGACATTTAAAAGTAAAGATAATGATAACATGTGTGCAGCTTCCAGAAAGTCTTGATGATTCCCCAACATGTGCATTGGACTGAAAACACATTGCACCACATGGATGTTTCAAAATCTAAAAAGCGAAAAAAGAAGCTAAAGCTTTCTTCAGATTTAGGATCCTGGTTAGCTGATAGTCGTGTCTCAGAATTAGTAGTGCTTAGGTAAAATGTCGACTGTGAAAAAGGCGTATTTTTCACTACATACATCGGCGTGTATTTCAGTGTAACTATGAAATAGACAGGAACTTTTGGAAAACTTTTTTTCCCAGCTATTTCAAATTAACCATAGAAATTATCAACCTCATAAAATCATAACTACTACAGTTCCTTGGGCTCAGGGTGGTAGGATAAAAAGTAAGTTTTAATAATCCAGGTGTACCGGAAAGAGACTGGAAGTGAATTTACTTCGTAAAGCAAAGACTTGTACTTTACTATCCCTGGAGATGCTGCAGTTTGCACAACACAGGGAGTGTTGTTTGTGTTAAGGTTATTTTGTTGTGCTGTGCATTCACCCTGTGCAATCACTGTATAGTTATTGAAAAACCATATCTTATTACAGCAATTAAAGGCATTTGATGATTACCCAGTGTATTTCTGTTGTAACCAGCAAACGTGAAGTTTATAGACTTGAGACTACAGAGTGCGTCCACCTCGATAAGTACCCCCCAGCACTGAAAGAGGGCAGTCAACTCAATGTACCCTGTACATCGGGTGTTTGAAATATACTCACCTGGGATTTTTGCAAGAAAGAGAAATGAACCGCCTTTTGTGAGTATCACAGATTTATTGATTTAGCACTTAAAACAATCTGCAATAGTGTAGCACCAGCAGTTCCACCGCTTCCCTTTTATTTTCAGAAGTGGGGTGGAGGCGACCTCTAGTGGCAGTCGGAGTTCATTGAAAAAGTAATTTGGACTTGTAGGTAAACTGAGAGAGTCTAAACTTATATGAGCAAATCACTGTATAAGCATATTGACAGCGCTGTTCGAAAGTGATGTCAAAATGTGACTTTGTACATAAGGGTCGAGTAAAATGAATACATGAATTGCCAGCTGACGAAAAAAACGGCCAAACATACGATGCGTCATTATCATCCGCAGGAAAAACAACACTGCACAATTAAAAACACTTTTCTACTTATTTCGGACTATAGATAACTTCATACATATCGCTGTTAAACAGCACGTTATTTTTAATAGTATTTCCTCATATTTTCAACAGGTGCATTGGCACAAGACAGTTTAAACTGCATTAATCCCGAAAAAATAATGGACACATTACGATAAAACTGTAGTTTTCACCAGATATATTAAAATTCCTCTCACAGTGTTTTGTATCTGGTAAGCTGCCCGGGTTCAGGGGTTTGGGCCATATGATGGGTTGTAGGGCGGCTGTTCGAGTTCTGAATATGTTGGTGGGAGACAGGACTGGCCGGGAGTCTGGAGGGGGTTCATCTGCTGCCCCAGAGGGAATGGAAATGGACAGTGAGCTGGATCAGCTACGAAGACAAACAAAAAAGTGGTTTAGTGTTACTGAAAAATTGTGTTGCTTTCCCAATTATTAACTTTTCCCTGAAACAATAATAGTAATGGTGAAAGGATAAGGCCGGTGTTTTTCTTTATTTTTGTTTTTGTCAGCATATCCAGTGACAATCCTTCCCTGTCATGTCTGTTAGCCAAAGATATCAATCTATGAATTAGTCTTTAATTTTGATTCCCTAAAAAAAAACCTGGACACTGTTGTTTTTGGAAAACATCCCTCAATCAGCAGTAAATAGTGAATTTGTTGAATAATCTGCGGATTAATATACATTTTGTTGGCTAGTGTCTTTACAGCAGGATGTGAGATTTACTTACAATAATCTATAGTGGTCGTAGAGGAACATGTCATCCAGTGCAATACTGCCCACTGGTGTGTTTCAATAGTATCTGAATATTTTTTTGAATAACAATGGGGGTCAACGGCGCGGAGGAGTAAGACATGTCAGGCTTGACCTACACAGAAATATCGAATGTCACCAGACATGGTTTTCACAACTTAGTGTGTGGTAAGTAACACCAACACTGGTTCTTTGAAGTGAATCAGACGGTTACAGTACTCACTCGCTTCCGGGTACGAGTGTGGTGGTGCTGTGGGTGTGGGTTGGCCTCCGTATCCGTGCAGGACAGGCACAGGCTGGTAGCCTGGGTGGGACGGCTGAGGCGAGAGTGGCTGCTGGGGCGCGTTGATTACAGTGGTTGTGTTTATCGCAACTATAGGGAAAAGGCATAGGTTCGGTTTGAGAATGGGTAAGACGTACGATGTCGTTTGTCGGAGAGATTCAACATTTTGGGAAACACGGGACAATATTTGCTTTCTTTTGCCGATTTCCAAAGGAATCCAAATTTGCCTAAAGGCACCTCTGAAAGCTCACGTTTGCTGACATGGCACTTTTCACCAATGCCACGGTTAGAAAACTCCCAATATCGCGGACTCACAGTCGGAGGCTGCTGGCCTTAATGTAACACATCATATCATACCGTCAAATGAAATGTGTCAATCTTCTCATCCAACTCTCGGCAAGACTGCAAGTGCAAAAGTGTCCTACCTTGTTGGTTGCGTCTTCTTCGACACTTCTTGTAAACCACGCAGCAGGGACACACAAAGCAGATGATAAGACCCACGCAGAGGACAATGGGAAAGACACATGCAAAGATGCCTCCCACAATATAAGGAACTAGGACGTTTTTCACTTTGCCCGACCTGGAGGAAAAAGACACATTTTGTTTTTTTGCAGTGTAACTGAATCAATTAGATCACTAGAATGCTCGGAGTAAATTAGCTATTGAACTGACGCCATGGTTGAAAAACAGGAGCGCACCTCACAACACAGCCTTCTTGTTTTTCTTGGGTGAGACGTTTATTCTGTCCAAAGCAGCAGTATTTCTTGTTGCAGTCTCCACAGCAGTACCACGTGCCACATGGCCGCGTATCATGGTACAAACCACCGCCGTCCCAGTAGCTGCTGCAGTCATCGGCTGAAAGACACAAAACAGAGTCACGGGGAAGGAGTGGTGAAGGTGAGAGATTTCCAATGACAAAGGTTCACAGCTAAAAAGCTCTAAAACTGTGGCACTTTATTATTATCTTTGTTTCACAGTCCTAATTAACCTGCTGAATATATCGCAAAATATAACTCACCCCATACAGCCGGGAGCCGGGTGGCACACAAAATACACACGAGACTGGACGCGACGGTTGAAACCATAACTGCTTTGGTAAGGAAATGACTCTGACTGCACTGAAACAATCACTTCAGCCCGTCTGTCTGAACCACCACCCCGTGGCAAGTGACCCGACGACATTCCTCAGTTCATGTGAAAAGACATACTGGATAGTTTATGAAAGATTGTTGCAGCAGTTGTTGCTGCAGTCAAACCATTTTTGTTATCTATCTGCACTACTGAGCCCTTGAACCTTTAACATGGGTTGTACTTAACAAAAAGACGGGAATTCTTCCTGAGAAACCCCTGAGAATGAAAGTGGGTAGAAACTCATGCCACAGCTGGGTCATGCATCGTTAAATTTCAGTTTCTTTTCTTGTGACTCCACCCAAATTTGATTTTAGCTCGTGTGTTTACCTGTTTCAACAGACACTCCTCTGATCTGTCCTATAAGCACTTATTTATTTAGCCTTATTCTTCAAAGAGTGTATGCGCATTGGTTTTACTTGTACACTTGCAAAAAAGTCTCCTTGGTTAGTTAATAGTAATGACCTAATTATAGTATCTTGTTTTTTTCAGGAAACCTTTAGGAAACTGCAAACCCATAACATTAACTGTGACCATATTCAGGTCTTCTAAATTACATAAAAGATCGTAAGATAGATAATTAGTGGCATTGCTGTCTGAATAATTATATTCACTTCCTCTACTGATTTGTATATCCCTTGTGTTCAGTTGTATGTGGTGTCTATTATGTCTGGTGTACACTTCACTTAAAGATATCTTCTATGCTGCGTATTCAATGACAAATAGTTGGGGGAAGCAGAAAATATATATTTTATTAAATCCTGCAGAACAAGCTGATTTTCTTTAAACAAAATAAAGGTCATACATGTATTCTTAAAGTCGCATCAATGACAATTATTCTTTGACGAGAAACAGGTGGAACAAGAATGGCTATAATTCACAAACACAAATAAAAAAACACTCCAATTAAAGTCACCTTGAAGAGTCAACACTGGCCAAAGGACTATCACGGGCAGAGTCTACGATGAAACACAGACAACCCGATTGGTCGATACGGGCAACGTCAACACATTCTTCACACAAACTATTTTGCAAATTACAAGGATACGTGACGACGTTAGTCCACCATCATTAGCTGGTGTGTGGCCTCATGTGTCAGGGGGTAAATGGAGCCACAGCATGTATGTGACTGAATGACATTCTGACGACAATACCTGTCACATCAAGATTTAATGGAGGACATCAGGTTCTATTTTCCTTGAGCACAATCCAAGTCTAAACTAGGGAAGTTGAAGAATCAGGCATTTTGAACAGGATGATCATCTGGCCTGTCACATGAGCTGTGACTACTTCTGAGAAAAAGGTCACTTTTAGTTAAAACTGATTTCAAGTAATTTCAGTGGGCAGAAAGCAGAAGTGGTGGCTTTGCTGCAAAACACAAAGACAGGAGAACACACGTGACAAAGAAAAAGGCCTATTAGTTTAGTTTTTAGATCCAAACAATGACAAGACTTATTTCTAAGAACCTCCCCGTTACATTGGTGTTATGTAATAAAGGCAATAGTGATGACAAGATGATTTGACAGGGCAAATAATACTGTTTAAGAAAATATTCAATACATGAACAGTTTGGGTTGTAACTTAAGAAGATGAAGTTGAAAGACTTTGTGACAGTAAAGTACATGTCGAACATGGCACACTGCAAATTATTGTGGCTGGTGTATATAACGTAAGCCTTTATGTGGACAGTCGGTACGAGTAACAGAACGGTAACAGAACGATACCAGAAAAACAAAACACTCCAGAATAAATATAAAAATTGATTTTAAAGTGTTTGACATGCACACAGCTGTTGGATAAAGGTAACATGGCTAAGAAGGCACACGTGTTTCTTGCATTTTGAGAGTAACATTGGTCTTTGAATGTGGACTAGACTATATGAAAAGAAATTCATCTGCTTTGATTGACTGATTAAAAAGGTGCCAATGCATTTTACCTCAGTCAGACTTGCGCAGTTAAATGTGCAAATGAAAATTTAAAAAAAACCTGAAGGGGAAAAAAAAGCAACTCAAGGTGAAGTCTGTTTTCAACACAAACCCATAAAACGTAAATGTAAAGTGAAGCTTCCCTGTGTGCAAATAATATTTCTTTCTAACTAAATGATGAAAGCTCCCTTTTGCTGAAGGGAAGAACCCAAATACCCTCCAAATATTGGTAAATGACAATGATATGATTCCTCTCTAAATGCTCTAGTGACAAATAAATTCACAATGTACTAACGCATATGTGGTATTACACATCTACCATAACACTAGAGAAAGCACATGAAAAAAAAAAGGTGCAAAGCACTTAATCGGTACGAAATAAACTGGAAAGAGAGCCACAGAATCACGGCCACGGATGCAAAAAAACTGCTCTCAAATTTGACTGAGTGTGACGGCGATCACTGCAGACGGTGGATTAGAGGTCGAGAAGGTTCAGTCAGGTGCCCGGTACAGACCGGGGAGAGCAGGGACATGTTGAATCCTGTTCAGAGGGCTGGAATATGGCAAAGCACTTCATATACTTTAAAATCACACCCAGCAGTTTTATGTTTAATGTAAGTCCATGCAATACGAGCCAAGACGAGTCGAGAATTTCACCTTGGTGCGTCTTCTACAGAATTTCTACAACGACAGGTGTGTCATTAAAACCAATGAAAGCACATGAATGAAGACCCTCTGGAGCAACTCACGTCGTGACTGAGATCACACATTTCAAGTTCCCTAAATGCCGCAGCATGTTTATAGTGGCTGAGAGCGTGGCGCGGCCATCCATTATCCAGTCTAGGGTGCAGCGTAAGCCGGGTTATACGCAGGCTGTGCCAAGTAGTCTGTGTTCGCGAGCGGAGCGTTTGGCGGCGGCTGGACCTGTGGCTGGACAGGCGGCTTCAGAGGGTACGCTGGCTGGTTGGGGCTGAACGCAGCCTGGCTGTAAGACATCGGGTTGGGAGAGTAGACGGGACCGGCTGCACACAAAAAGAAAACATGGCATGAAGATGAAGGGGTTGAAAACGCTTTAGACAGTAACCACAAGTTGAGTTTTTCCAAACAAAACCATAAATGTCATTTTCCTATTTGACAAAATCCAGGCATGACTAACTGTACGCCAGCAGACGTTATTCCACCTCTGCTTCCAGATGCAGCTATTTTTAAAGCACCCAAAATTCCTGTGTAATTACCTCATGTTAAAGAATGCTTTTTTTTTTACATTACTAAAACCACTATGCATAATCATTAACTTTGTGTAATGATGTTAATCCTTAAACCCAAACAGCTTAATTTTTGTGCCCCATTTGAGAAATACTTCTGTTAAAATCCGTTCCAAGGACACAAACAGCCATTCTAAGAAACAAATGTGTGTTTTAACTGAAGTCAGGAAAAGAAGAATGTGACTCCCGTGAATCAGCTTAAATATTGCATAAGAGTCACGCAGTAATATTAATTTGGCGAACATCACATGCTTAACGGCTGAACAAACTTATCTCTATTAATTGTAGAACAAAAGACAGCCGATAGATAAAGACTTATAATCACAACCACTGCCATAATAATGATCCATAAATTCCAGTAATATTGTTTCGTATTCAGTGGAATTATGAGTGAATTTTTCTCCTTTAAGTCTGTTACATTTATCCTCCCCAAAAACAATTATGGTCGGTAACATTACAGGAAGTGTAATTTTGTTGCTGGGTGCAAATGTTGTCCATAGACTGTATATAAAGATGGATGACAGGGCAGCACAAAAAAGTGAAGCCATATCATCTGGATCACCCCTTGGTGGCTGGCTGCCGTATAGGTCCTAAACCCTACGTCCTCTAAGGCTGCTTTTTTATTTAGTTTTAATCTAGTCAACGCATATTTTGTTGACAAAAAGTAATACTGCTAGGGTGTTAAGGTGTCTTCGACTTGACAACAGGCTGTTGTCACAATCAAACCCGTCACAGTTTATCTAGGTCCTAATAAAATCCCCACTCACTGGCTTCCTGATATGTTGGAGGTGGCCCTGGTACGAACGGTTGTCCCTGGAAGGGTACTGCGGGCATGGGTTGAGCTCCATAGCCCTGGGGCATGGGCTGGGTTCCATATCCTGGCTGCACTGGTACGGGCTGGTAGGGCTGATACTGACCCCCCTGGTAGGGCTGA
Source organism: Scophthalmus maximus (assembly GCF_022379125.1). Lineage (NCBI taxonomy): Eukaryota > Metazoa > Chordata > Actinopteri > Pleuronectiformes > Scophthalmidae > Scophthalmus > Scophthalmus maximus. The sequence goes on from NC_061520.1 coordinate 9,659,360, forward strand.
GGCTGGCTGGGTGTTGCAGTAGGCTGCTGCGGGTAATTCAGAGGAGCAGCAGTGACTATGGTCGTGTGGGTGGAGGTAGCTACCACAGCTGTAAGCAAAGATAACACAGAAATCAGATTTTTAAAAATACATTTAATATGGGCCAGGCTGTAGTGTCAGTGGTAGTGTCTGATGGAGTGAGGGAGCAAAGGTTAGATCAAAAAATAAGTAAATAACTAAACAAGTAATGTAGCCTTGACAAACAAAAGCTCAAGCTTATCCATGTTCTGGAAAACATGCTGAGATCACCAAGGCTGAGAGAGTAAAACTGCCCCACATACCAGCCGGATACCTGCTGCTGTAACACCGGATATTCACAGTTTGTAGTATCTATATGTGTACTACAGACTTTGAGCCGCACTGTAAGCTCAAACATATCACTAAAGTTCACCAGCATTTGTTTTCAGAGCATGACCACCACTTCCAACACAGTCTAAAAATAACACTTGCACACAAATGGTTAGTACAAAGTGTTACAACATTTCAATCAAAAGAGAAGTTCAGATTTCACACAGAGAAGTCATCTTTTTGTCCCTTAATATGTTGTTAGACTTCGGTCAGACTTCTACATTCATCCAACGACAGAAACCCAAAAGTGAAACTATGCCAAAAAAACAAATCCTATGAAGTCAACAAAGCTTAAAAATAAAATAATAATTTGAACTATCCTATTAATTTCACTTAATTTAATGTCTCTAAAATCATTGTATGGTCTTCATCATTTTATTTTCACTGGAGGACGATATGGGGACTCAACTCTTAACGTTTCTTTTTAAAATATGCACTAAAATCCACTGTCTGCCCTGCTGCCAAAATCCAGACAAGAGCTGATAAAAATGACTGTCTAATTATCATATGTACAGAACAACGAAATGGAAAAAGTGTGTTCACATATCATTTTGGAGTAAACCTGTCCCTTTGACCCCCCAACCCTGGCAAAGTTCTTCACAGTTTAAAAATCTATTTAGTGACTCTTTTGTGTTTGTGTGTGTGTGTGTGTGTGTGTGTGTGTGTGTGTGTGTGTGTGTGTGTGTGTGTGTGTGTGTGTGTGTGTGTGTGTGTGTGTGTGTGTGTGTGTGTGTGTGTGTGTGTGTCAATTCACCACCACTTTTCTTTCTTCTTCATAACAGAGTGGGGGGAGTCATTACGACCACTTCCTGTAAATGACGTGGGAAGTTTTCCCCACTGTGGTTGGCATGGAAACAATGAGTCACGGGAGGTGGAGCTCTCACATTCCTAGATGTGATCCCAACATGCATCAGCCCGAGTCAGGAAATCCACATTCATACTTGCGTTGCTTAATGTGCCAGGGCTTAAGTCTCTGCATGGCACAATGAACAGGCTGGCAAAAAGAGAAAACTGACAGGAAGTGCACAAGTGTGTATTATTAACAACTACCGAGTGCCTACACAAATACACACACCTCCCTACCAGTGCGGGTGTTACAAGAGATTTGTTCTGAGAATTGGGTCAGAGAGTACATATAAATGACATCTACTTGAATAACTGAAAGAAAGAAATCTGGTTGCAGGAATACTGTGTTAAGGGCAAGGTGCGTTTTTTCTTTCTATCCTACCAATATGCTTGTCTCAACCAAGCACAGTGGCCCACATTCAAGAACAACTGCTGTGGCATACACAAACGCTCTGAGAGAATCTGTAATATTTCTTGTACTTATAATTTACACCGGTGGTCAGATCTGTCATACTAGTCCGGTACAGTCTGTTTTTCTTCATAGGAGGAAAACACACTTGTTAATTACATGTAGCACTGGTATCCTGTGTATTAAAAAATGATACCAAAATTAACTCAAATAAAACATAAAGAATAACTCTATGCTGTTTATTAAATAAATAAGACGATGTATCCTCTGTTGCACTTCACAGTGTGACATCACCTATTGTAGGCTACGATATTCGCAATATGAATGTGATTGTCAAATTCCTGCCACTCATATTCATACATGGATTACATTACTTTTTTTTTTTTACTTTCATGTAACTCGATGTGGCCTGATTCATCCCCTCTTTATTTATGCATCAATAAAGCACTGCTCTGATGACACGTCGTTGATATTAGTGATAGTTTCCTACTGATTTCTCGGGATTTAAGCGCCACCTCTGACTCTGCTGCACTTGTCATCTTTTTATCTGCTGATTTCTGACAGCAGGATTTGAGAGTTAAGAGCAAGAGAGTTTGATGAATCAGGACTTGGACATATAAGAGGAAACCTCATTGAAAAAAGTAAGCAAGGTTTGGGATATGTTAGTGCTAATGAATTAGGCCATTTTTCTTTCTTGAATACTTTAACTCTTAGTGATGAAAGAAATTTAGCAGACAGTAATTAAAAAGTAAAGATTATATTACATACCATTCTGATCTGCATTTGAGATGAAGATGAAACGAAGAAGAACAAATGAGTTGCAAACCACATGGGAGTGGTTCCAAGGTTTTTGAATACTGACACTTAATGATAGGATAGACGGACTAGTTTGATTCTGCCATTTTGTCTCACTAGAGTTCTTGTGGGAACCCGAAAGCCACTCAAAAAGCAGGAGTGGTCACAGGCAAGCAGCAGCAGATAAACCTTAATGTCTGCTGCTACTCCAGACACCAAGCTACATACAGGACAACAAAGGCGCGAAGCAAAATTCTGTGGCAGGAGCATTAAAAAAAGAGAATGTGTGTGAAGTAGTCAGGTGAGGTATACAGTACATGCAGCAAGAAAAAAGATAATTTAAATAGAATTATAATTAAAAGGATAAGAATAGCGACAAAATATTCCATGAAAACCAACAATGTGCTTTGCCTCTCTGTAGTTTCGGACTTCCCTGCCCTGTCTGTTGCAATCAGCTGCAGGCCCACTGACTCCTAATGAAGATATAAACCTTTAACAACAGTTAACAAATGCATACATTCATAAAAAAAACCTAAAAAAAAAACCAAACCAATTCCCCAGCTCTTCAGTTCCTACCAAAGAATACTCAAGTAAATACTTAATTTAACACTGTGTGGGATTAACTTTAAATAAACTAACGTTCCCATTGTTCATTGTAACGAAGGAGCATGTCATCCAGTTGATGATGTGTTTTAATCACCGGCAGGAATAAGGCCCTGGCTCTGGCTACACAGAAAATAAATGTTAGAAGGGTTGATTCATAGCTGGTTGTGTTGTTCTGATGGGATTTGATATCAGTGAGAAAAAATACATACTATCACCAGGCCATCCTCTAAAAAAAGTCCATAAAGGCATTTTTAAGTATCTTAAAGCTAGTATTTGCATATACAGAACATATATGGCCTTATTCACCATAGCATTGGATATGAACGGGCCCTGGCTGGTAACACAGCGGCAAAAGGTTTGGTCTGAATCCAAACAGTGACTATCTCTGATGACTACACTGCATCATCCATCAGTTGTGTACACTGCTAACCACAGAAGCCAAACAAAACTTTGCGCAACAAACGTGATAGGAAACACGAAAAGAAGAACTTCACAGTCCTGGACTCCAGTAAATGATTCTAACTGTCCTCAGTTGTGATTTCAGGAACATTAGATCAGTTGATGCTCTGTGTTGTTAGTCAGGCCAAGTTACCGCAGTAATAAAAGTCATGTGGTGGGAGGGCCACAAACCTCAAATGAGTCCCCTCGTGTTCCACTGTGAAAAAAAAACAGACGGACAAATACCCCAACCCACTGGAAACAAAGACTCTGACTTCTTCTTTCAAACAGAGGGTAAAATCAGACACTGCATGTACACGTACGTTGAGACGCTCTCAACAGCCAGAGACTGCCACTCAGAAATCATGTTGCTTGTCTGCAGGAAACCTGCACATGTGCAGCAACATGTTGCAGAAACTGCAGCACATGGCTTTGAGCTGTCGACACATTACTCCCAGCTCCAGGCGGGTATTAAGTGCCTGTTGACGACATCATGACATGTTTATGAACTTGGATCTTTTGACACTACCTGAGGATGTTTCCATTCAAGTGAATGTGAACGTGGTCTCACACTTTTGGAGAAAGTGTAACGCCACTTTTGGAGAAAGTGTAAATCGGCCATTTAACCCCCAGTTTATCATCACAACAGATTAAGAGAACCAGCAAATAGTCACAGTTGAGAACATTTTTGTATTTTGTGTAGCATCTTTCTTTTTGCTTTCGAAAAAAATCCCTTTCTGTCACTCGACTTGGTGACAAACTGTTTCAGCTGTTAAAATTCCTGTCTGATGAAAATGCCACTGATTAGTAACCTCAGTGGCATCCTGTTTTGTACAAGCGTGTGGTTACTTCATTTGGACGTTACTTCATTTGATCGTTCAGCTGCTGACAGCTGAACGATCAGATTTCTGTTAAAACTGTGCTAATAGTCAACCGAGTTTAAGTAACTCTATCGATGCTGGGAAATTGATTCAACAGCTTGTTTACATGAGGTGGTATAGGTTTCTGGTAGTGGTATCAATGGATGGGCATTGATATCCTGTTGACTAACACCAATGTTTATTTTGGGAATATGAATTTATTTTTCAACAATAACGAAGCATCAGAAATATACACTAAAGATGTCCTATGATGTTGTGGTTGGTTTTCGAAGTTTTTGTCAAAAGGCTCCACCCATTTTTTTGTTTGACAAAGTACAAGCTTAAAGAGCGTCTTCTATTCAGCTGATGTCCTCTAACTCGCTACAGTTCAACAGTGAACCAAACTATTACACTTCACTTTCTCATGCACTGAATTATTTGAGGCATCTAGCACAATATTAACCCTCACATAATTTTGTCTCCAAAAAAACACAAAATTACATACAAGTTTATTTCGGTATAGAGCGGGGAAGTGAGATCCAATCAGGTGTGAACTGACGCAACTCGAGCTGTCCACTCGTGATCGGATCTCAGAGGACGGATGTTAATACTAGGTCCGAACAGGGCCATATGACAGCTAAACATCGTCTTCTTGTATATATCGTCATACCACCCATCCCTACTAAGTAACCTCGTTATTAAAAAAGCTGATCAAGCCCGTGGCGATCTTCAGTGTAACCCGTTAATTATTTTAGTGGCAACAAAGTTAACAAAGTTAAGCCTTACTTACATAGGAGGAATATTTTTTCATCATATGCTTTTTTGGTATTTACAATACAGTTAACAGATATTAAGACGAATAAGAAAAATTTCAATCAAAATGAAGCATCAGCGCTGAACTGATACAAAAGATCTTTGTGTTTTTTTATCAAAAATATTAAATAAATCAGGGCACAGCTCATTTTGAGATCCTGAAACATTGGCAAATCAAGGCACTTTAACCCTGAACCCTGCATTCATTTATACTTCGGAACTCTGGTTTATCATTCCATTGTAATCTCGGAACTCACAATTTCAACATCCGGGTCGGAAATTGTAATTGGAATTCCCCAAGGTCGAAAAAAACAAATCATCACCACCCCGAATTTGGGGCTCGGAGATCAGAGTTCCAAGCTATAATGGAACCCAGCATTACTCTACTAACAACGGTATGCAAGTCGGCATTAATTGTTGGTGAAAGGCTACTTACGTTGTGGCTTGCGGCACACTTTGTACATGCAGCAGCAGGGACAAACACAGCAGCAGATGAAGATGAGCAAAATGATGATCGTGCCGACAATACCAAAGATCATGTGCACTGGTGTGGAATGATTGAGAATAGACTCGGCTTCACTGAGAAGGAAACAAAGAAAAAAAATAGTCAAAAACAATATGTGCTGCTATTACTTAACTGGTACAGAATAGTTTTTAAAAAATGCAGAGTGATGTCAATTCTAAATCATGGTTATAAGCATCAACACATTTATTCTATGAATCTGTTGGTTATAATGTCAAATACTGCTGGAACAGGTTTTAGCTGGTTCACAACAACTTCACGCTGGTGGTCTTGCACAGGAAAACACATCTTCCTGTTTCTCGACTGCACACTCGTTGTATAATGGGATGCAAAAACACATCTGTACCGTGGTTACACAGGGACAGAGAGTGCGCACACAACAATGTTGTTTGAGACAGTTCTTCATCAAGTCCAGAATAAAATTGTATACCATTGTTCTTGTTTATCCTCAGAAAGCTGCATGTAACTCTGGCGACAGCAGTATCTGTTGTAGCAGGTACCACAGCAAAATTCACCGTAGCAGCTTTGGTACCCCTGGTACATGTTGGTCGAATCTGTATAGGACATACAGTCCGAGTCCCCCGCTGTAACACAACAGACACAGAAAGAGAGGAGAGGGGCGAGAAAAGGTTAGTCTCGCTGCCACTGAAGACAAGACTGTACTGCCAGCGATGGTAAAACTATCAGGGAGAATAACAAAACTCATTTTGATGCCTCATATCAGCTTCTCAAGGACAATCCAATAAAGATGACACAATAAGCTAATTAATAGAATTATTTATGATAGAATGCTCTCCAATGTGAGGGATTTCTACTTACTTTCTTAGTTATTCATGTTAATGAACTGAATATCTGTGAGATTTGGGCTGTTGGTTGGACATAAATGCTATTTGAGCATGTTGCTCTGGTCTCTGGGAAATTGTGGTTTACTTTATTTTCTTAGGTAGAGCCAGGTAAAACTAATGAACAGCCACAAAATGACTAAAACATATTTTCTGATGATTGATTTTTGTGTTAATGTTGGAGGATGTAGTTTCTGGTGCTGTGGAGCCGTATTTCTTTATTCGGAAAGGTTGTTTCCTGAACTTTCCCTCTGGGTGAATAAAGTATCTACCTATCCGGCCCTCTTTTGTTCCCTCTCATTTACACTCAATTGTCGAAATATTAGGTACGCCTAGCTAAAAATGAATAATGACCCTCCTTTCAAGAAGGTTATAATTTTGCTTTTTTGTCCGGACATGTCAAGTGAGGTGTCAACTCAACTGGAGGATGTAGTTCATGGTGATGTTCAATTATGTCGAGACCTGTTTTGTCCCGTATTGTGTCCAGATGTATTTGTTTCAATAAAAATGAATGAGTAAATAACAGAAAGACCTCTCGGTATAATACAATGACCACAGAGCTCAATAAAAACACCCCTCCAAAACAATGCAACCATAACTGAACATTATAACTTTCATATGGGCAGGGTTTTTTTCTAATAATAATAATAATTTTATTAATGTAAAAGTAAATAAGTGCGTTCACACAAAAAAAACATACAAATCACAATTAAAATCAGCATTCCAACAATAATACGGTTTTCAGGTCACATCTGTATTTAAAAAATGATATAAAAAGACTATTAAAAGATTCGCCTAAAATGGCTGTTGCATAATAATAATAATCATAATAATACATTTTTGAATACATAGCATCTTTCAAAACCGGGTTTCTATGTAATTTTACAAGATAAACAATAATAATTTAAGGAAAACAATTCGAATATCACATTATAAAAACATTTGATGAGAATAAAGAATGCACGGGTTATTTATTTTACCGACAGATTCTTAAGACAGCGTCATTAAAACTTCATATGATGAGATGACGGTGGTCAAACAAACGGTATAATACACAATGAAATACCGCAGCTCGGACAACGATTGGCTAGTTCGACTTCTCACACGCTAGAACTGTTCGTATCTTTAGTTTTTATTCTTTGTCCACCGACGTTGACTGGATTCGGTTTCGCTGTCCGTTGACTTGTTGATTCCCATTAGAAGTAATAAAACGTCCGTTTGATCGACGGGCGGTAACTTTTCAACGTCACTGACATCGCCCTCAGTCTAAATTAGGTGGCGTCCTTTCGCCCGCGACGGTGGTTTTTGTTTGTTAAACCCACAAGTCGCCCCGAGGTAACGGCTGAGACCCGCGCGGTTCGGCGGGGCTACGACAGACGACGACGGCCAGTGTCTAGTTCTCAGATCGAGTCAAACTCACCGGACACACAGGGGCACAGGATCGCACACAGCGCCAACACCACGACACCGCACAGGCCGGACGCCATGGCTTTTCTTCGAGGATCCCGGATTCTGGCGGAGGGTGGGAATCTCGTCTGGCTGCTGGGGAGGAGGAGCTCTGCTCTGGTGTGGAGACGCCGCGAAGATCGTCTGAACGCGGAGATGACTCACTGCAGTGACAATACCGCGCTCTTCCCGGATGTCAGCAGCTTCTCTTCAGTGTCTATTGGACAGGAGACAGTTTGCCTACCAGTCGCTAGACCGAGGTGTGTTATATGTCATGACAATAAAACACCACTCACTTTGATTCTGTGTGTATTAATTGAATAGATATAGTGCAATTTCGTTCAGGTTGTTTCCGGGGTGTCGTCTCGACTCCTGTCTTGGGTGACGTTGGGCCGCTCGTGATCAAAGGAGCCGTGCCTCCTTTAGTGTAAACAAGAACCAATCAGAATTAGGCTCTATTGTAGGGGAGGAAGGGGGTCAAACTTTCACCCTGGAGATTGTGGTTAACTTTTTATTTTTTACACAACTACACTGTTAGTTCTTATCGCAGGTCCTTCCTTCCTGCTGCTGTGAGACTCTATAACCAGCACTGCTCTCAGTAGAACACACAAACACACAGGACTCAACCACTGTGCAATAAAAAAGTGCAATAACCAACTGTGCAATATTTATATTTAGTCTCCATGTGCAACTATTGCTACTGCTCTGTATATAGTATTTATATACCTTTTGTATTTAATGTTAATATTTTGTTATATTTTGTACATACTATTGCTTTTATTTAAATTTCTTTCCATATTCTTCTGTCCACTTTGCTGCTGTATTGCCCAAATTTCCCCATTGTGGGAGGTATAAAGGTATATCTTATCTTATGTTTAGACAACAAAACTACAGTACATGGCTAGGTTCAGGTTCAGACAACGTGATTGTGGCAATGAATGTCTTACATATATCCGTTAATCAATCAGATGTCAAGACTTGCTGCCGATACATTTTCTTTCAATTTACTTATCAACCTAATATTATGAAGTGAATATTAAATTAACACAGTAATTCAGTCTGACTAACCGGAAGGAGCCTACCTTACTGCACAATGGCATTTTATGGACCTCAAGCAGAGGCCTGTCAGGCCTTCTCTGTCGCTGGGTAGTTTTTCTAAATTTTGTCCTCATCATTTATCTTAGTACGAGTTGAACATTTTGGTGGAAATTCAATAAAGTGACCAAACCAAGTTGTCGTTTTGAGTTTTATTTAAGCCTTTGCAAAGGGTTCAACACAGTGAAGCAGCATTCAGAACAGAGTCTGCACTTGATATTTATATCTTACTTGCAGACACAAGGTGTGTTTCAGTTCCTGGGGGGTGTAAGAAACAATTTCTGAGAAGAGGAAGTTATGTGTCTGTGCTAAGGTCTTACCGACATTTTTTTTTTAATAAAGCAAACAAAAATACTGTCTGGTATCTTATGATTAGTCTGGTGTCTTATGATTATAAGTAGACGTGAAAATGCGGCCTGGTGTGATATATAAACAGTTAGACAAAGAGTACAAAGAGTTCAAACACAATAAATAAGTACATTTTCCATAACAACCATAAACAGTCAGGGCTGTTGAATCAGCAGTCTGGATGTACCTGATACACTGGCAACTGACTCTATACTGTTTATGCATTGTGGATTTAATTTAAATGTTGAGTGTAATTAAAATGTTTGAAAAATACTGAAGGTTGATAAAAGACAGTGTTGATTCACAGTCTTAGAGAAACTATAGATTTGGATGTACAGCCACGCAACAGTCTTCAGTCTCTATTAAGAACTGGTACATCTCCAGCTTTAGTGTCTCTGTTTCAACACCAGATGTCATGAGTGTACAAATTATTGATGCTCCGATGCATTAACTAATGTTTTCAAGGTCTTCTGGGGACAGTATCATTACAGTTTACTTAACCGAAACACTAAATATTTTATTGCAAAACATAAGGGCTTTTTCCTCTACTGATAATATTAATACATATATATGTTTTGTGATTAGACATCATGCTGTATTTGCCTTAACTAAAAGAGTTAAAACAATACATGTATTCAAATGGAACCTTTGAAAGTAGAAGAGAATAGAATAAAAATAGAAAACATTATTCATCCTGCTAGGGGAAATTCACTTGTCACAGCAGCACAGTGTCACACAGGGTAGCAAAAATATACAATTAAAAATACGGGAACAAAACTGTTTTCAAAAAGCTATGTACATATATACAGAGTGCAAGAAGTAATGTGCAGTGGGTTGAAAATAATACATTTTATAATTATTATTAAATATGCATAAATATATGTATATGTATTTCACGGAAAATATACTTTACATGGAATGGCACTGAATAAAAAGTATTGCATTAAATATTGTTAACATCCGTCTTGCATTGGGGGAACCATTTCAATCTGTAACAACTTGAACTGTACATTGCCTTTGTATAGGACATGTAATTGTAAAGGTATTTGTTCTTTTTGACCTTTGCCTTTTTTCTTGACTTGAATAACCGGTAACCATCATGGATTTGCCGGTGACGTCAACGAACAAGATCTCGCGAGACTTCCGTTGGGTAACAGCGCTGTTATAACCGCGGGCGCGTCCTCGTCCTCCTCGTTCGTCCTCAGTGCAGGATAACGAAGGGTCGTCTGCCTTCCGCTCCACACACACCAACGACTTTCAAGTCCAGTTTTCTTCTGTTTTCTACCGGCAACACATCGGATCCAGCTCCGCTGCGGTTACCCACGACTGACAGAGGATTCTCTTATTTCTTCGAGGTAAGTTCCTTCAGATCCACTTCTGCTTGTAGCCTTGTAAGCTAACGTAAGGAGCCTAGCTTAAGGTCGAGCCCGGTGCGACGGAGCTACCGGCGAGGATCGCCAACTCGTCCCGTTTCAAACAAGGGTACAAAGAAACTGTAACACACCCTTATTTATTAATATTAATGCTAACCGGCGTTAAACACGAACCGTGACCATGTCCTGAAACAACCACTAAAACGCGTCAACGCCGCCAACTCCCTCGACGCGTGAACACTCTTGACTAATAATATTGAGCTTTTAATAATCGGGCTGTTGTTTACATGTCGTCCCGAAAAAGAAATATAAAAAAAGATGCACGTATTGTCATACGGTGTAACGAGTTGGTCGAACGGTCCACAACTCGTGACAAGAGATACAGTTTTCAGAGGCGTCAAATGATAATGGTTGTATGTACGGTTTTTTTCACGGGTCCTTGAACCTTTCTTGGAATCTTTCAAGTGGGAAAAAAAAAAAAAGCATGCGAGTTATGTGACTGTGGAGGAATGTGTGGACCTGGCTCTGGGGGAAGGGAACAGCGCTGTCATACGTAACTGTAATTTTCACTTTTACGCAATCAGTCTGTTTTTTAACATGCTCATTGCTGTGTCATGTGTCACGATCACACACACCTGATGGTCACTTTCCTTTGACTTGGACACACGTTGTGAACTTTACAGAACTATTATCCACAAAGATGAAGCGCTGCAACATTGAGTAACCGATCGATAGATGTGACTTTTTTGAAATTGCCTTAATCCGCATCAGTCCCCAGCAAGACATTCTCTTCAGAGAATTCAGTTTTCTCAGTTGTGAGCTGCTTTACTTAATCGTGTGTGATGATCAACTGACTGTCTTTGGGGGGTTGTCGTGTTGGTTTTGGAAAAAAAATCTGACTTTAAGATACTACACTGACCTTCAGTAAAGAATAAAGTACAGTACCAGTCAAAAGTTTGGAAACGTGTTCTTATTCACTTGAATGGAAAACTTTTGACTGGTACTGTATGTTACAATATTCTTTAACTTTTTTTTTTTTACATTTTCAACCTTGTGTGCAAGTGGTTCATCGTGAAAAGATATGAGAAGAAGAACCCCTTACTGTCCACAGCATGTGTATTAATGAAGTTCAATTATCCCTTTTCAGTTGTCTGGACAATCAACACGACTGGTGACTATGGATGTGATTGTGCGCCGCTGTCCCTTCCTGGCCCGTGTGCCCCAGGCCTTCCTCCAGCAGTCCAAGACGTCTCTGGTGGTGTATGCCCAGCAATGCCCCATCATGATGGAGCTTGCCTCGAAACCCATGGCCCCAGCGATGGTACGAGCCCTCTGTTCGTCCTCCTCCAACCACAGGACTGAGGACACTGTGTCTGCTGTTGAAGGTGGGGGCAATGAAACACTTGGGTTACAGAGTGATATACCCGAGGTCTAAACCCATCGAATGTACCTGAAGTCTAAACCTAATTTTGTCCACTTGCAGGCCCCAAAAAAAAAGTTGAGCCCAAACTGCCTGCTGGGCACCCTATGCCTCCGTCAAGCCAGGCGGTGGGATCCAAATGCCCTTTCCTGGCTGCTGAGATGGGCCAGAAGAACAGCAGCGTGGTCCGCCAGCTTGGCATGGAGTTCCAAGAGGATGTTCAGGAAGTCCGCACTGTCCAGAAAGGTGAGAGTTGTTTAGAAACTGACCAGACTATGCTGCTCTGCCCATTTTGTTTTGCCCAGAATTCAACACTATTTTATTTTTTCCTCTCTTGGCAATTTCAGAGGTTTCCCCCGACCAACTGAAGAAGCCATCACTGGCCAGTACCATTATGGGAGTTGGAGGGGAGCCGATGGATCTATTGAAGACCCTCCTGAAACAGCGGCCTAAAAGGGTCTCCCACTTGCTGCAGGACAACTTGCCAGGCAGCAGTAAGTTTTATTTCGGTGCTTTGACACAACAGGCAAATGGAAAAAATAATTAACAGCGGGGGAGTATGCATTCAAACACTTGTTTGAATGGAAAGAGGAGTTTCGCTACCAGAAGTGCTTCAAACATTTAAATGCGAGCAGTGTTGAGAGCCACCTCAACTCAGCTATGTCTTTCTGTCCTTACAGTGCCCGGCTTCCATTACGATGAGTTTTTCGAGAAGAAGATAGAAGAGAAGAAGAGCGACCACACATACCGTGTGTTCAAGACTGTGAATCGTCTGGCCAAAGAGTTCCCCATGGCCGACGACTTCACGGGCTCTTTAGAAGACAAGAGGGAGGTGTCCGTGTGGTGCAGCAACGACTACCTTGGCATGAGTCGACACCCACGGGTTGTGCAGTCCATTATGTGAGTATTGTGGGCGGCGGGTATGCAATGTAGGAACAAACACACGCCCTTGTGTTCATATGTTGGGACATGGAATGGGTCTTGCGTGTCCTCTTTCTCTCATTAGCTCTTTACCTTCTGTCCCACTAAGTCTAGACGAAAACAAACTGAGAAAAGATGAGACACAGCACATAATAATTGACTACAACCTGACACCCGGTCTGTTGTTTGTGTGAGTGTTAGTTGGCCGTAGTTCACACCTAAACCTCATGGGCCCCAGTGAAGGTGTTTTGTCATGTTTTTCTTCTTTTCCTTGTAGCTTGTTGGAGCTTGCTCGGATCCCATTCCTTGTACAGCAGTAACACCTTTTTGATCAAGTTGTCAGTTACTACAGAGCAACCCTTGCGCTTAATTATTTAAAATTTTCCATTTTTTGTAGTCATGCCCCTTCTAAAATGTACATCCGGCATTTAAGTGAATACAATTTAATTTTTTTTTCCCCGGTGGAGCCTCGGGAACACAGACAGCAGTTTTATTTTTCTGTCATCTTTTTTACAGGGATAATTTACGAAAGCATGGCTCGGGGGCAGGTGGCACCAGGAACATTTCTGGAACCAGTAAATTCCACGTGGAGCTGGAACAAGAACTGGCTGACCTCCACAACAAGGACGCGGCACTGCTCTTCACCTCCTGCTTTGTGGCCAATGACTCCACCCTCTTCACCCTCGCCAAGATGTTGCCTGGTATGGAAAAAAAAGATTCCCATACATTTACTGTACAAAAACTCTAACATGGAAGTATGTTCATCCTTGTAATGCTTGTGTAGAACAGAGTCACTTTGATGCTAACTTTTTAAAATTGCTATTTTAGGTTGTGAGATCTACTCTGATGCAGGCAACCACGCCTCAATGATTCAGGGCATCAGGAACAGTGGAGTCAAGAAATTTGTTTTCCGCCACAATGACACAGCCCACCTCCGAGAGCTGCTGCAGAGGGGAGACCCCACCAAACCGAAGATCGTGGCCTTTGAGACCGTCCACTCCATGGATGGTTAGTTACAGATGGTCACTTGTCCATTTTGTAAATTATACCTGCTTGTTATTAACTGTTGTAAGAGTAGGGGATGTATGCAGTGTCATGTTGCATGTATCCCAGGGAGGACAAGTATTTTTTTAATAGATGTGGGGTCACAAAAACATTTTTTTTTTTTTTGCAACTATACTTTGGTTAATGGATGAATTTTCTCTCTGTAACACAGGTGCTGTGTGTCCGCTGGAGGAGATGTGCGACGTGTCCCACGAGTTTGGTGCCATCACCTTCGTGGACGAGGTTCACGCCGTGGGCCTGTATGGCGCCAGAGGAGGGGGCATCGGAGACAGGGATGGTGTCATGGACAAGATGGATATCATCTCAGGGACTCTAGGTCAGCATGTAATCTCGTCAAATCAATATGATTATACAAAGCATTTTGTCTTTCAAGCTGGACAAAAATGTTACAGGACCTTTTGTAGTTGTATTTGGGGACATTAATCTCTCAACATGTACTCTTCAGTGTTCTTCATAAATGTAAATTTATTTTTACTAAGCAAAGAGAGCTACTCTCAGAAATGAGGTCACTGGCAGTTCTCTGATTTGTTGTTATACTCTGGATCATGCTCCAGCTGTGTCGCCCAATATGCCAGAGGGCTTAAAGATGCTCGAGCAGCTCTGCTGTTGCTAGGAGACTGTGGGCTCCTGTTGCACCGTTATTAAATTACCTCCTGTCTTTGTTGGTCGCTGTAAAGATGAGGGGACAATTATTTCTAGCAGAGAGCTCAACTGCTCTTTTTCTTCTGCAGCTGCCATTTTAGTGACTACAGTGACTTCCTAGACATCTAATCTCAGACAAATGATGTCTGGTGCTGTTGCATCAAATGAGAGGATGACCACCTTTATGTCCTGTCCCCTTCCAGGCAAGGCCTTTGGCTGTGTGGGTGGCTACATTGCGAGTACTGCCGCCCTGGTGGACACGGTGCGTTCCTACGCTGCTGGTTTCATCTTCACCACCTCGCTGCCACCGATGCTGTTGGCGGGAGCCAGGCAGTCCATCCAGGTTCTCAAAAGCGAAGAGGGCCGCACACTGAGACGCAAACACCAGCGCAACGTCAAACTGCTGCGACAGATGCTGATGGACTCGGGGCTGCCCGTGGTGCACTGTCCCAGCCACATCATCCCCGTCCGGGTAATTTATGATTTAGTGCCTGATGGCCCAACTGAGCTTGGAAATATGAAGAACTCAAAATAGGTCCATCATAATCATCGTGTGTCTCTTTTTAGGTTTCAAATGCTGAGAAAAACACGGAGGTGTGTGACATCATGATGAGTCGCCACAACATCTACGTGCAGGCCATTAACTATCCCACTGTAGCCAGGGGAGACGAGCTCCTGCGTATTGCCCCAACGCCTCACCATACTCCAGAGATGATGAAATACTTTGTTGGTAAGAAGATGTAGTAATCATGTTCATGTGAAAATACATTCAGAGAAATTAAAGTTAACTCGTCATGGACAAGTCAATCAAACTGAACTGCTCAAGTTGGATTTTAAACTACATTCTGATTTTAAACATTCTGTCATATAATGTCATAATTCCCTCATGCCTCCACCGTTATTTGAAAGATTAAACCCATTTAATTATTTAGTCGCTCAAATTCAATTTGAGTTTGATCACAGCACCTTTAGTAACTTCACGGCAACTGTAGCTGTCTGTAGCTCTATCTCTTTGAATTAAAATGACCTCCCTTCTTGTGTTTTCCCCTCTTCAGAGACGCTGGTGAACTCATGGAAGGAGGTGGGCCTGGAGCTGAAGCCCCACTCATCAGCCGAGTGCACGTTCTGTCAGCAGCCGCTGCACTTTGACGTGATGAGCGAGCGAGAGAAGTCTTACTTCAGCGGCCTCAGCCACCCCATCTCAGCCTGCGCGTAACATCGCTCACCACCGCTGGCTGGAGACGGCACATATACACAATACGCATTCCTCTGTCACTGTCATAGAATGTATTGATTATCTTTGATAAGTCCTCCTACACATATTATTTAAAATATTCTATGCTCAGATGTTCTAAATACTCCCAATAAAATATTAGAAAGTATTTCTGTTTGTCTGGTGTTCTTTTAAAGCGTCAAACTGGAATCTTGCAGTTAGGGCTGCAAGTAACAATTTTTTTTAAATAATCGATTATCTGTTGATTATTTTCTTGATAAATTGATTAGTCGTTTGGTCCATAACGCCATAAAAGGGTCAAATCATGTTTCCAAAATCCCAAGATTATGTTTTGTGAAAATATGAACATTTGAGAAGCAGAAATCACCAAACTTTGACTCTTAACTACTACTCCAACTACATAAACCGATTTATCAATTATCAAAGTAATCGGTGATTCATTTTGTAGTCCATTACTTATCAACTCTTTGCAGCTGTTCTTACAGTAGTGATAAGGAACTATGAATAAGAAAGGGGGGGAAGTCTGCACAATGTTGCAAAGTAGACTTATTACTTGTGTTCAGATGATTGAAGATGTAATTATTTCTCTGAACAGGGATGATGTTTGCTATGGATTTATCACGACAAGGTAGATGACGCCTTTGACGCTGAGAAATTCACCCCCTATTGATATTTTTTGTCGGGACTTCAAAAATCGGTAACGACAATTGTTCAGGCTCGGCATTAGAAAAGGCTAAATCTCTGTGGTACTGATGTTGGTGCTTAGTAACCTAATACGTCCAATCCACTGACCTACTTCTGTTTGTAGGACGTTGGGAAAGATTGACTTGAAAAAAGCATCACTTCAGTTTGTAGCAAATACGCAATGAATCAATTTAGCATTTCATTTTCTGACACTCAGTTATTTTTAATGAAATGACTGTATTAGTATAATGTGAGTGGGCCTGTTCTGAACAAATGAGTATCATACAGTTGTAGCCCTTTATTTGCACATTTTATTCTCAGAAGAACTTTATGAAACATAGTAAAAATATGAATCCAGTACAGATGAGAGTTATAATCCAGTTAAATAGAATCATTTCCCTCAGTAAAATGCAGCAGTTGTGCTTTTTTTATCAGGTGAAATTTCGTTTGATGTGTGTGTGTCGGACAGGGACCTACTAGCCTACTACTGTAAATTCAGGTAAGAGTGACATAAAAGCAGCTGTGATACTTTAGATGACCCAGATCCACCAAATAAGAGAGGCCACCATAGGTCAACAACCATGCAAGCGCACATCCTGCACATCCACATAAGCCTCGGAGCGAGGCTCGTGTTCCAGCCTCACTGTCCGCCACGCGGACAATGAAAAAATGTCATTGTTGGGATCTCGCTCCTGTCTGCTCTTATTGATTCAAAGCTATTGTGATTTAAACCTTATTAATTGATGTGAGGGCGCACAACCTTAAACTAACTCTCGCTTCGACGCTACTAATTTTAAGTTTCCCGAGCGTTCAGGGTTCGTATCGGCCACAGTTGCCACACAGTTGCAGAACTTCTGTGAAAACGGAAGTGAGATTTCCACCTGCCACGGCTTTGCGTAATTAAGATTACTTCTGCTTTTGAGTTGACGGCTCGTGTGTGAGCTGTCTGCAACATCTCAGCATTAATGGACATTTTAACCATTTTAACCAAAAAATTGTAATTTCATACCTCAACTTGGGATTTTTATAAGTAAATTTTTTTGTATTTGCTGAAAATTTTGCATAATACCAGTGGAATTGATGAGTAATCTAATGAATGGGTTTTCATTTATTCTGACTAGAGGGAACACTGACAAAATTTAAACCTGCTGCATGTGATGTGCTGCCAAATACTAATCAAGAGTGTTGTGTCGCACTGATGTGTGGAACTTCTGAAGCTTCTCTTGGTTTTAGAGGAGAGTTCATCTGGGGCCAGAATGAGGTGTGTTAACTAAAATGGTCAAACTCTCTATGAGAGTTTTTAGAGCCATAGATATCAGAACACTATTTTACCTTGGGTGTTCAAATGATATGATTATTGCACAATATTGTTTGATAAATGATATGATTGAATACAAAACTACTGAGATTATCCAACTGGACACTTGCCAAATGGACTTTGCAGGTGCGTGGACCAACAGCAATGGTGTTCAAGAAGGAAACGATAGATTTGTGTTAATACTCTAGCAGATTTACTCATATTACTGTAGCAATCTTGAATCGTAGTAGAGAGTGTGTAGGGTAGGGTATCTTCTGGTTTATTGACTCCTTAGCTATTTTTATACCCTCAGCTATGTGACTCACGGCACTTCCCTGTCGCACACACACACAGAGAGAGAGAGAGAGAGAGAGAGAGAGATATCCAAAAATAAACTCATGTGCGCAATGCTTGTATTTAAAATAAGATCCAACAGATTAGGTTGTCGTATAAAACATAAGCTGTAAAGTAGAATACAAACAATGAGAGTTTCTAGTGACTCTGCAAGGAATGTTTTTCCTGAGTGTCCCCAAAGTCCCTTGAAACGCTCTGGTGGAAAGGAAAAGATGGTCCCTGATTTGATGATTTGATGGTGGTGGTGGGGGAGAATTATCTGACATGTCGGTCCAAAGGTCATCTATACATGGTTTCCCATCATTCCCAAATCAAACCTTGTCTAAGGAACCAGCTGCAATAGCTTTGTTTCTAAATTCACATATTCATATTGAACAGTGCATGAACTGATTGTCCGCTACACAACATAATGCAGCAGTGTCACTAACACAACATGTCAAATCTTATAGCTGAGTCTTTGTGGGAGTGTGGAGGTGGCTCTTGATCGAAGTGTTATAAGTCAACTGTGAACTTTGTCCAGTCCCTGACTAATGGAACAGAACATCTTTGTCACTGTCGTGAATGTTTTGGTCCAATGACATTTTTTATTTTTTTTCTGGTGATTTGTTTCCTTCGTGTGTGATCTCCCCGACCCTGCTGGTTCGCTTTGTGTCCGTCCCCCCTTTCACCATTTCCATGACTACTGGTCCCTGCAAGGCTGTCAGACTCTCAGGGTCCGGACAAAAGCAGGGACGAGTGGTTACGGCGCTGAATCACACGGCAGCGGGAAACCAGTTGACTCAGTAGGAGATCCACCCTGGTTGTAGGTTATTAAAGACCTGTAATTTGCTGTTGCTGCAGGGTTTCAGTGTCTTTGTTTGCAGCAGAGTAGGAACAGGCCCCAGGAGCCAGTCAAACCAACTGTTCTGGTAATTCAAATTCCATCCTTATCTCCTGTGTGTTCAGTCCATGTTGTTTCTCGGAGCAACAGAAGTAAACTGCCCCATGGCTACTAAGAAATGTAAACATGCAGCGCGACCAATTATGTCTGTCGGTGTCTCTCAACAAACAAGAGACAAAAGTCTCTTCCTCATTTCACATGGACAAACTGATGACATTTAACTGGTTAAACAGCCGCGGTATGTCCAAAGCTTTTAGACACACACAGATGAACACACGATGTTTTGTGCTTATGAATCCTCTGTCTATACCCCTGTCATCGTCTGTCCGAGTGGCTGTCCGGTGCAGTGTGAAGCGGATTATCACAAAAATTTAATTTCAAAGTTTTAAACATTCCTGTGTGTTTTCGGGGAGTTTGCCCCCCGATGCAGCTGGGTTTGGAAAACAATACATCCCTTATTAGGATTGCAAAGTCATCATGCAAAACGAATTTTTTTGTTTGATATGTAACATGAGCATTTTCGTCCCTCTGTGTTCCCCCTGGCTTTCAAAGAAGCAGAGTAGACTGAGGCGTTACTTCATTGGGGTCAGTGCCCTTTGCCTTACATTCGCTGGTATAAAAATAGTTGCAGGTGAATTTTGATTTAGTTTACAGTACAAAATAACATCACACAAATAAGACAAAGTGGTGCAGAAGTTGAGACTATCATTTCTGCTTTCCATGATTCAAAGACTGACTTTCACGGCATTATCTAAATGAATATGGTCGCAGTGTTAACACAACGCTATTTACAACTCAATGCAAGACAAGTCAATTTATTCGTAAAGCACGTTTAAAAAGGGTCGTATAGCTTAAATAACATTCAGCCAAGAAAACTACGGTATCCAGTAAGTAGATTATTTAAACAGGAATGCTAATTCCATCCAGTCTCGTGCTTCTGCTGTCTATGGCGCTGACCTCATCTTTCTTTATCTGCCTTACTGCAGCCATCGGGGTCCAGATAACCACAGTCCCTGGGG
Source organism: Scophthalmus maximus (assembly GCF_022379125.1). Classification (NCBI taxonomy): domain Eukaryota; kingdom Metazoa; phylum Chordata; class Actinopteri; order Pleuronectiformes; family Scophthalmidae; genus Scophthalmus; species Scophthalmus maximus. The sequence goes on from NC_061520.1 coordinate 9,679,657, forward strand.
CCTCGAGGAATGCTACCATGTGACTGACTGTATCAGCTGGTTCGGAAGGTGAGCAGCGCGTGTGTCTGCTCAGATTTCGCGGGTTAGAAGGATCCACTCCTGAGACGGAAACTGTGAAACTAATTATGTTTCCATAATGCGATTAAGACTCTGGAGCCCCAGTCTGTCTCATTACTATATACAATGTAGAAATCATTCAAATCAAAAATTCTTATTCATGTACGACAAGGTGTCCAATGACTCAGTCATACTCCAAAGTGCTCAGCTGTGCACGGTGATCAGCTAGGAATAAGATCATTATGATGACATGCACAGTTATGAGTTATAGACCCTGATGTAGGCTATTAAATACCAATGCTAATTAATGCTTCATTTCACTCCCGTTGCATTTGAACCTCACATTTAAGTCGGTGAGTTTTTCTACAATTGGGGTTCTCTTGTTTATTTTGATGTCTTCCGTTAGTTGCATGTTGATTTTCTTACAATAAAAGTAATAATCAAATAATCAACAGAATAAATTGCAACAGAGAAGGCAGTCAAGTAAATGATTAATGTGTCACGGACTCCTTTAGGGTCACACAGTCTAACACTGACAGCACTCAGTGATTCTTCCTTGTGTAAATGTATAATGACATTGACCATCAAGGGCAGGCGGTTATTGCACTGACTGTTGCACAATTACATCTGTTTTGAAGAAGAAAAAAAAAGAAAGAAAATCACCAGAGACATGTTGGATCTTGCAACACAGCAGCAGCGAATGAGTAAAACACAGCAAACCAAAGAGAACCATAATCAAAACTTCCTGTCTCGTTTAAAGGAACAGATAAGACAAGTCAAATGATATCTATGAAAATCACATTAGATTAATGGTAGTGTGTGGGAACTTTTTCCATCGAGGTCCCGTTTATTGTTTGATTGGACACTGTAATGCATATATATATATTTTTTTTTTATTCAAAGGAAGTAAATAAAGTGCAGTATCCATTCTCACTTCATAGCCTTGGTTGATCATTAATGACACGGTCAACAAATGACACCAACTGTTCGCCATTTTTAGGGCGCAACCTACAGCTACAATTATAAGCTTTGTTTATTTACTGCAAGTCTTTTTTTTGTTTTATGGCAGAAGGCATTTCCCCTTTGGAACGAAATCAGAGAGGAATGAAACTCCGAGAGCATATCTGCAAAATTATTTCCAGCCTGTCTGCATTGTTCACGGAACGAGGGGCAATTATCTCTTCCACCAGTTTTACGGTCAACTGAGGCCTGAAAGGATTCTCGGCAGGAAAAACTTTTTGTCTTCAGGGTCATTCATTTTCAAGGAAAATACCATTAATAATGCCTTATCTAACAGGTCATCTAACAGTCATTATGTATTTATTGTTTTGGGGATTAAGTCTCTCTACATGTTGGATCATACGTTGATTACATTATATACCTAAATGATACAAAATCCACAAATGATTAGGGAAAATTATTAGAGAATATTTCAGAAACCACGTCACCCATAAGATAAAGCATTGCCAATTTGTTTCACAGAAAAGTATTAAAACCTGGTGGACGAGGAATTTGAGATTGAGGCTGGCCCTGTGGCTTGCTCACGGACATACAGTAGCCATAGTGGGCTAGTGTCCAGGCTCACCAGCTGGACATTCCTCTCCCTCTATGGCCTTTCGTGTCGGCTGACCTTGTTAAGAAACGCCTCCACACACAGAGAAGAAGGTCCCGGTACAGATGTAAAACCACCTTTTATTTCTTGTACCCGTCCTTAATTATAATCCCTCGGGTAAACGCTGTTATTATCATTTGTAGCAGTATATAAAAAAATGCTCATGATAGCAATAGGTCAAAATGGTTTTGTGACCTTGAATATTAGTTGGTCTTTGTTATCATTATTAATAGTAGGAACTGTTGTAGTGTTATCTTTTCCTATTTGTTTGAACAACTCTCTGTCTAGTAAAAACCTGAGTCAGACTTTGTCCATATCCTCCCGAGGCTACACCAGGAACAAGGAAGTATAAACGTATAATACAACTCCGGTAAAGGCCACTGCATCCGTCACTGTGGTTATTGTACCAGAGTGACGGTAACTTTTCAGTATTTAGTCTAAAACCTTCCTTCTCGGACTTTTCCAGTCCAATTTATTTTGATAGAGAGCAAGAGCATTGTTTTATCAGCAGTGTTTTTGCATGTGCGTGACACCAAGGACTGATTAAAGGATAACTGCCCCGGTGGCAGAGGCTCGGACGAAGTAACCCTATCCCTTTTCCTGCTGCAGGCCAAGCAACACGCCAGTCTTCCCTTTTTTTTGTTTTTTTATAGTGGGCCTACTGATAAAAATCTCTTTCATTAAACAGATCTGACACGCAACTCACACCACTACAGCCCAGTGAAATGAGAGGACCGCATGCATGATAATAGCATTATTGTGAAACAGAATATCCTTCCAGTCGCCATAGTGAATGAAAACGGTGCCCTGTATTGATGGTTTGATAATGCAGTGGGTGAGAAGGCATCGCAAGTTGCATCATGACATCGCCCTCATGGCTGCTTCTCCGTGTACGTAGGCTACTTGTCTCCGTGCCATGCAGGTAAAAGAGTAGATGGCCAAAGGACAAGTGAACCTTTGCTCTCACAAACAAGGCTAAAAGGGAATGGTCTTCATTTCACTCCTCTGTTTTCCATTTATCTCACGCTCATCAACTTTTACTCCATTTTTTCAAAGACGTCTTGATAAAGATAAGATCATATTCTTCCTGGAAACCATCATGGAACGATGCCTGCATGGCACCGCCGGTGCAAATTGAGAGCCACTGACGTACGTTGTTCTTCTCGTTGTGGGAATGTGACTCGAGTAACTTCACATGTGGTCATTTTCAATTTCAAAGTAGAACATCATAATTCAGTTATGCACAATTCATAGTGTTATGTCTCATTACTGAAGCCGACTTCAGTAACGAGACACAACACTATGAATTGTGCTATGAACAATAACCCTATTCAATAGTTATTTGTCAAAAGTTTTGTTGTTTCTTTGCACTTGTATAGAACAGACTCACTCAAACAGGTTGAGTCAGAACTTTTGACTCATTGAAAAATCCAAAACTCAACACTTTGTTACCTAACTTTGACAACATGAATTGTTTTTGACATTGTTTTCTTTTGTATTGTACAACCACTGAGGCAAGCCATGTTGTGACAGACAACACAGCGACGGTGCAGGTCTGTACGCAAGCAGGAAAGGTGAAGTGGGTCAGTGAGCCTCTACATTTCCTCATTCATAAGAGCTGTATCACTTTTGTCTCTGAAAATGAACCGAAAATAATCCCCACATTGTCGACAATGGAGAAACATTCCCTCTTTGAGTTTGTCTGGCTCTCAAGGAGCTGACGGAGGAAAAGGCTTTGAGTGCTCGAGGAAGTCGTATGTTGTGGTATTTTCCCCACCGTGGGTGTAACTCAGGTGTTGCGCCACGTACCTCATCCCCAACATGCTGTTGACACTAATTATTAAAATGTGAGATGAGATGTTATTGTGAGACTAGCAGTAAAAAACATTGCCTCAGCCTCAGTTATAGAGTATGACCTCAGTAATGAAGAAGGCCTTTAGTTTTATCCCACCTTGTTTGCTTTTAAATGAAAATAGGAAATTCATTTAGCTTGTTCATAGAGTCTACTGTGATTATCGAGTGACTTTAATCGCCTCTTGCCCAGCTGTACTCAAAGCACAGAACAGTTCTGACATACAAGGATATCTGCTTTTTGCTTTATCTACTGAGAGTTAGAGAGAGATAAAAATGTAGAGCCAGGGCTTCGTTTGTCCATTCGGGGCTACTATAGAAACGTGGCAGTGCACCCGCTCCCGATGTCGATATAAAAGGCTCAATCTACATGAACAAATACATAATTGTGAGTTTCAGGTGACAATACATCGACAAACTATGCATATTTTAATCAATTTCTGCCAGTAGGTCCACCGAAATCCAACACACTGGACCTTTGAAACCCCGATGTTGACACCAGGTCCCTTTACAAGACAAGGCCACAATATACAATTGATGCTGTACTTCATTGGTGTGAGTCTCTGATTAGTTAATGATTAAAAAAATGATGTTGACCTAAATTATACATGGAGAAAATTGTGTTTGTGTCAGAGAGAGAGAATGAGAACATGAGTTAGTAAATCACAACCCCAGATATTTTATGAGTACAGAATGTGAATCATTAAATTGCAGTTGTTGATTTATTTATTTTTCTTCCTCCTAACCCTCATTAGCTACTGGAAATGATTCATGTGCGTTAACAAGCAGATATGAGTAGCATATTGCATACAACAGGGTTGCATTGCATTATCTTGTTTTATACTGTAGTTTATCAAAGATATGTGTTATTATTACTCCTATTTATGAGGACAACATGCATTAATTAAATACACTCACAATGGGTTTAATAAGATTTAACACATAGAAGAAACAAACAGGGAATGTGAACCTACACTCACATACCATATAAGGTTTAAAATTGGGATGAGGAAGTCATTTTTAATTCAGGGACAATGATGCTAACAATAGGTCGTATCTCACCCCAGATCAGAACCAGTTTGGTATGGTTTTGTAAATTCCTTTGGATAACAACATCAGCTTGAAGGCCTTCCATTTTCTAAATTGTTACGAGGTGCGGGTTGTTTCTGTTAACATACCCCATCCATATCCTAAATAATAAGGCATGACTAGTGTGAAAATAACACGAAAACAGCATAATAGGCCACAGCAGTCTGTCATACCACACAAACATGGGATTAGGAAGAGTGCGGTGTTTGCGGTACGAACTGTTGGCTATATGCGACATGAAATCTGTACAGCAGGAAAAGGCCTGTAAGATTGATTATTGATCATTTTTTGTGTATGTAGTTTTACTTGACTCTTTCCAAGCCCTGTAGAAATCGAATCTTTCAGCAGAGCATGGGCGAATAGCAGTTGTGGAAGAAGTACTCAGATCAAGTATCAGTACCAGTAAAAATAAATGATCATGCATTCACAATATTAGCTTACTGTATCTAAATAGCAGTGTTATGTTTTCAACACGGAGAGATTTCTATTGGCGCACTCCTGACACCTGGCGGTGACGGTGCGTCACTAAATTATTAAAACGTCCAATACGGGAAACTTCAATCGATTAACCAGATTGATTCATTGATTCAATCAACCTGTTTTTTGCGACTGAGTAGCAATTTTGTGCATCGCTTTTTGTTCAATGCTGTGTGTGTGAAGCGGATTGTTTCGTCGACATTAAACGTCCCCACGGTGCACCTTCCCCTTTAAGGAAGTCCGAGGGCCGCTCAGCGCCCTGTCGCGGCGCGTAAACCAAAAGTTTGTTGTTGTCAGCGGCTAACGGCTAGTGGCAAGCTAACGTTAGCCGCACCGGTGGACGAAACAGGACGGTGGCGTTACTCACAGCCGCCGTGATACCGTAGTAGACCACCGTTAAACACCGGTAACACGGTAAAGGGGGAAAACACACCAGCCTCTCACACCGTGTGTTTGTCGCCGGTATCAGGAAGGATGAGTTCTGCGATGGTGAGTGTGGCTGCGGGGCTGAAGTTCGTTTGTTACTCGTAGCGGTTATCACACTGACTTCTTCAAGGCCGGGTGGGGGGAAACAGAAGATTCGTAGCAATAAATGAATATTTCTCGATATGTGTGAGCTTTCTCTTTAGCATTATTTACCTAAATTATAAATGAACCTAATAGCACCTTGTTGTATGTGGCCTGAGTACAGATTATTTTAGAATTATGTCTGTGGTGAGGTAGAGGGGATCTGTCATTGAAATATAGGTATTTCATGCAGTAAAGGGTAATCATGCCATACGTATTCATTAAGTGTATTTATTAATATGTATATTAAACGTCCAAAGTGTGTACAGGTGTTCCCTGGGGTCAATCACCCTAGGGTCAGCTGAACAAGTTATTATAAAGCTGCTGATCGATATCGTCTCATATCTGAGAAGGTAGAAACAGGAGAAAAAAAGAAAATTGACTAATATATGTATCTGATTTTCATTTGGCAATTCATTTTTTTTTTGGCAGTTCTTCCATTGCCATTCTAACCTGGTTTGTATGTCTTCATCTATTTCTTTGTTTTCCCCGGAAATGACGTCGAACGTCTTTTTCTATTTACATATACTTACTCTATAAAAATCACAACACCATTTTAGAAAAAAAAAAGAGTAGAAAACTTTATTACAAACAAGCGAGCCCCTCTGTCTACACACAACATGCCATCACAAATTCCCCCCGGAGTCCTTTGTCATTTCACGGTTAACTTTCGACGCCGTATTTGTCAAAGTGTCTCATGATGACGCCGAGCTCCAGGTCCACGGTGCCCATGGCTTCGGTGTGCAGTCTGTATCTATCCGCGCCGCTGTATATGAGGTCCGGGCTGCGCAGCTGCGGTCCGCCGCCGACAAACGTTTGCGCTAGCTGCTCCTGCCAGGAGCCGAGCGGCCTCCAGGTCGCACAGCTTATCCGGTGGTGTCCGGGGCTCGACGGGACGTGGCAGTAGCCGTATCCGTACAGCTGGCAGCGGCCGAAAGAGTCCTGGTGCCACACCTGGAGGTGAAGCTTCGGCCAGCCCTGGATCCCCTTGGTGGCGTAGTGCAAGTCGATCGGGTGACTCCAGTACGCCACGTCCCCGGTCTGAGGGATGTCCACCTGGGTCTGACCCTCCTTCAGCCCGGACAGAAGCCGCCATGCTCCGCCCGTGTGAACTCCCCACTTGCAGAATAGGCTGTTCTGCGGGAAACCACTCGCCCCGACGATGTGGCCGATAATGTGCAGCTCAGCCATGTCAGCAACGCGCGCTTACACAAAAACACGCGGCGACAGAAATCCTCTTTCTCCGGGTTTAGCCGCTAGCTGTGATTAGCACGACAGCCGACTACGGCTCACGTCGCCTTGGTAACTCAGCCTCAGTGAGGGTGTGTGACATTATGCCCGGAATTTCGCCTTTCAGGCAGGACTTCCGGTCCGACTGTACACACTGCATTTTAGAGGAGGTTCTGGCATCACTGAAGCCCAATTTGTGCAACACTAATTTTGTGTCCGCCCCAAACAAAATTCATAAATCAAACAAAACAACATATTGTTTGTTTACTGTGGCTTACATTAGGAAATTGTGCCTGACAGACAAACTACAGGGCCTTTACTCTGTTTTTAACGTGTTTCCTTGTTTGGTATCTTTTACAAAACTACACCTCCGTGCTGGAGACAAACAGGACACCTCTACATGTTCCTCTCAATGAAACAAAGACTTCAGTTTCTCAACTAGCCACTAAATAAGTGTCAGTTTGTTGGTGTCGTTTAAACGGCCTTTGTTGGAGTCTTTAGATCTACAAGTACACTGCGAAACAGCGCCCCCCTACGGCTGTAGTTCTATCTTCAAGCCGTAGAAGAAAATGCATAATACATTTTGAATGCAAACGTTTGGGCAAATTATACATAATTTTTAATTCCTAATAGCAAACAATGCAGCAAATAGAGAACATACAAATGGGCCTTCCTTCAAATGTTAATGCACTTTTACTTTATATTTAATCAACTTGAAAAAAATCTAAAGCCTTACCTGGTCTATGTACTTACATGTAAAATGTGTTTTTTATGTTATTAGTTATTTTAGGGTGAACACATACTTGGTTCAGGTATCTAAATAGTTTTGCCTGCATACTATATGTAGCTCAGTATCGTATTTAGAACAGCAGTACATGCTGAGAAGCTGTATCGAAAAACAGTATAGGTGACTGTACAGACTCATATTATATTCCATCAGTTTTTAGCTATCAATCCAAATATGAGGTTGTTACTACTGTCAATCACAACACATACCCACAAAGTTTTATGTGTAAAAACTAATGAGGGTGTTTTAAAAGTAACTATCTTATTTTGTAATAACATCACAACTGCAAACAGTCTCTATGTCTCTCTTTCCATGTAGTCCGATCCAACCCTAGAGAGACATTTCAAGGGTCACAGGGACACTGTGACTAGCGTGGACTTCAGCTGCAGCATGAAGCAGATTGGTAACTGCGTTTTTTTTTCTGACTGTGGCATCATCATTGCTGTTGTCTTTTTTATTTTGTTCTCTGTAATGCTGTGCTTTTTGTGTTGACTTCACTCACTCGTGCCTCCTGCTTCACCAGCCACAGGATCCATGGACTCCTGTGTGATGATCTGGAATATGAAACCTCAGATGCGAGCGTATCGCTTTGATGGACACAAAGATGCTGTCACTTCTGTTCAGTTTTCTCCCTCTGGCCACTTGGTGGCCTCCGCCTCCAGAGACAAGACTGTACGTCTTTGGGTCCCCAACAGGTAAGTTTTTTCTTAATTTCTTTTTTTTGTGTGAAAGTTTCTCAGTCATGAGTTAGAAAGCTACAACAAAGCAGAATTAATCTGACACATAAAAGCAATACAACGAGATGGTTTCGTGTCCGTACGGAGGGAGGTACATGTTGCAGAACACTCACTGCTTGTGATTGTTGTCTTAAACTTTAATGTTGTTTTGGTGTTTGTGTTTGCTTGTACAGGAAAGCTGATTCAACAGTGTTCAGGGCGCACACGGCTACCGTGCGCAGCGTTAACTTCTCCGGTGATGGACAGACTCTGGTCACAGCCTCTGACGACAAGACCATTAAAGTGTGGACGGTCCACAGGCAAAAGTTCCTTTTTTCTCTGAACCAACACATCAACTGGATCCGCTGTGCTAAGTACGATGCACATACACGTACACATATAGATACACATACACTAATTAGATATTGATTACTGCTGCAGATAGTTTGACTTATTCTATTTTAAATTCACAAATATTCTATACGGTTCTAAATTGTTTTACATCTTTCAGTGACACATGTCTTTGGTAAAATTGTAGCCTGATTCTTGGCGTAAGACCATTTTTTTGATCTTCCAAAATATTCATTGCAGGTTTTCTCCAGACGATCGTATGATTGTGTCGTCCAGTGATGACAAGACAATAAAGCTGTGGGACAAGAACAGCAGAGAGTGTATTCATTCTTTCTATGAACATGCTGGGTGAGCACTTTATAGGTTTTATAGTGTTGTGTAGGTAATGTAAAGTTTGTGGTGTGGATAGTCAGGAATAAGATCATTTTAGATGATTTCATTGTAGTTATTGTTTTTAGGTGTAGGACATCAGATAGATGCCTTAAATGTAGACTGTTTTTGATATTTAATTCATTTTTGCAAAAATACTCCAAGTCAAAATTTTCTATACTGGTGGTTTTCCCATTTATATTTTAGAACAAAGGGATTATGTTTGTTGAATTAAGATGCTGGAAGAATAATACATTTTAGATCTGTGAAAGCTTGATAAAATGCCTCACTACATTGATTCTCATGCTTTGTTTCTCCCAAGTTACGCAAACCATGTGGACTTCCATCCCAGTGGAACTTGCATTGCTGCAGCCAGTACTGACAACTCTGTTAAGGTGTGGGACATCAGATCCCACAAGATGCTACAACACTATCAAGGTAAAGACCCCTCGAGAACCATGTAAAAGGTAGTTTGTAGTTTGCGTCAAAGTCATTTGCTACTGCAACACCACCATTTGAACCCAATTGCTGCATATTTGAAGCTTTGATTCATCAAAGTTATTATTGCTTTAATGTATATAAAAAACCAAATGGCCTTGAAGACAATTATTGCTGCATTTTTTTTTGCTTCAAGGCTCCCAGTTTAGCCAATCCCGATGCCTTTTACCTAATGTGATAAAGAAAGTTTCACATTTTAACAACACTATTACAGACTGTTATATGCTGGATCAGTATCACAGTAAAGCTTTTCCCGATATCATTGGAAGGTCTTATATGGCAAACAGTCCAAATCTGGCCAACCACTCCCATCATCCCATTTGTTTACAACAAGAGAAAATTAAACTTCACAGCTCATGATTTAAACTGGTTAACAATCAATCCACAGTGTCTTGCATATTCAATAATGTAAATATTGATGCCTTTTTTGTTAATCTGCTACTTGGTCTGATTGTTCTAATCAGCTCTTTTAAATGGATTTGAGCTGTGAGATCTAATAATGGATAATCACATCTGTCTGAGGAGATTGAGCAAGAAGATAAGAGTTTCTCCCTCCGCTCTCCTCATCCACACTGTCCTGCACTTCACATGCTAATTATCTTCTTAACCACCCTGAAGTGTTTAATTGTGGATAACATGCAGTTTGGTTACTGTTAGATACCCATCGGATTTATTAGCAATCACAATAATGGCAAGTAAATGTGTTTAATGTAATTCTTTAACCTTCAGATGAGCAAAGCCTTTAGATACTTAAATTTGCAAGGAGTCATGTATGAATTGTCTGCATGATACAGTGTTAATCTAAGCTCGTAGCTGTGTTTATTGGGCTATTTTTTTTTTTTTTTTTACCTTGCTTTGTGTCCTTGCATGAACCTAAGCAGTATCAGAGACTAACCCCCTTAGATACTGAGTGTCTCATGTCTGTCATAGCATGCAGCAGCCAGCAGAGGGACCATTTCACTTGTCGAATGTCTCCTGCTGTGCTCATTATGTCTCTATCAAGATGCAGCTCACCACACAATGTAATAACTTCAAGTCTGGGAGATTTTTGATTACTTGCTACAGGCTGCTATAGTTAATGTAATGATAATTGCTGATGTTAACCTGATGGTAAGCCGTCCTGTAGTTACACAGCACTGGGGCTGCAGGATGTGTAGCAGTGGGATCAAGGGAATTATCTTGCCTGCTGCATTGTCCTTGAGCAAAGCCCTCTACTTCTTTTTTCCTCAGTGCCTGAGGTGCTGGATATAAGTGGTCCCCAGATTTCCTGTTAAGAGCGGATAAGAAAAACAAATTACTCTGCTTGGGTCAATAAAGTCTCGCATTACTCCAGGTTAGATGTGACCCGCAATGTATTTTCATAATGTTTTATCTGATATTTGTGATTTGTAATACTTTGTCTCAAAATGCTGCGGCAGTATTATCCCAATAAGAGTTGTCTTTCATACAGGACCAAACCTGTTAACTGAGAAAATGATTGGTAGATTAATCAATGATGACAACATCATTAGATGCAGCCCAAGTCGTAATCATTGATCCTGGTATTCGTGGTAGAAAATGTGATTGTATAAGACTTTTTTGTCTGAAATTGGATATAGGATACACTTCAAATCAGTCAGTTATAAACTGTGTGTGTGCGTGTGTGTTTTTCAGTCCACAGCGGTGTGGTGAACAGCTTGTCTTTCCACTCAGCTGGTAATTTCCTCATCACTGCGTCCAGCGATTCCACCTTGAAGATACTGGACCTTGTAGAGGGGAAGCTACTGTACACACTGCATGGACACCAGGTAGACTCAGCAACACACACACACGCAAACACCATTTTATGATATTCGAGAGAAAAAAATCGACAGATTAATAGATAATGAAAAAACTCATTAGTTGCAGCCCTATATGTGACGTCTGCTTTTCTCTACGTGTGTGTGTGTGTGTGTGTGTGTGTGTGTGTGTGTGTGTGTGTGTGTGTGTGTGTGTGTGTGTGTGTGTGTGTGTGTGTGTGTGTGTGTGTGTGTGTGTGTGTGTGTGTGTGTGTGTGTGTGTGTGTGTGTGTGTGTGTGTGTGTGGACAGTTAAGCGTGTTATGAATGTGTTTGACATCTCCTTTGTGCCTGTTTGATTCTCTGAGGTGTGTATGTGTGTGACTGTGTGCATATGATGCCTTTTTTGTACATGGTGTATTTTAGTACTAGCCAGGCGAGCGGGCAGCCCACTCATGATGACTCATCTCAGGGTTGTTGGAAGGAAGGAGAACTGTTTTTCTGCCTCTGTTCCTCTGGATCCTCTCCTCCTCTTCATCCTCCTCTCTGTTTCCGTCCCATCCTTTTCCTCCCAACTTCAACACACCTATCGTTCTGTCCTCATGTGCTCCCGAGGTGTTTTATTGTTCCCACCGTCATTTTTCGTCCCTTTCCTTGTATATTGGCACCGACCTCCTCCTTTTCTCCCTCATCTGATGTAAATGTTGGCCCACGGTACTAATTGTCTGGGCAGCTCGCTGACTGTATCACTTTGTTTGAACAGCTGATGAACTGTCTCGCTGGCTAGTTGTGGAAATCGGCAGCTTGCCAGTACCACATGTGGTCCATCTGTTTATTTATCCCTCTGTACATGTTGCCTGTCTCTCGGTCTTGTTCAGTCTTTGGTGTCGGTGTCACCTGCCACCTTCTCTCCAGCCGTTTGCCAAGATTTTTTGTCAGATTTACAAAAAAAAAAGCTCTTTTCCCCTCCTCTCTTCACACCTCCAAATTTGTCATCTCCTGCACCGTGTCTGTTTCTGTTTTTGGCCAAGTGGTGACTCCGCCAATCTGTTGGTGCTGCGAGCACACAGGGTGTTAATTGTCTCTCCAGTCGCATAGCTAGAGATGGAAGAGACCCCCATCTGTTCGGTGTGGGTATGTGGGTTTATGTGTATGTGTATGTGTATTTGAGTTTGTGTGCGTGTGTGAAGACTTAGGTGCATGTAACATATGAAAACACACAAGGTCTCTGGGGGAGTGTTTTGCTGTTGGATCTGACAAATGTGTTGTTTACCTTATCTCAGGTGGACCTTACCTGTCTGTCTTGGTAGAATCGTGTTCATTTAGATTTAGATTTTTTCTGTCTAACAACTAATTTCACGGTTTGATCGGGATCTTTTTTTCACCAAAAACTTAACTTTTCAAGTCAACTGAATACATAACTACACTTGAGCTCGAGATGGAAGAGATGCTACAGCATTATCCACACTTTAATGTGCTCCTGCTTGAATGTGGTTAAAGGGTGGGAGATAAAAAATAGCTACAAATAGCTATAACTTCATTTATGCAGAAAATTTAGAAGTACTATAGGGCAATGTTTTGTTTTTTTCAGAGTCGGCCCCGTTTCTGTCTCATGCACTAATTACACATGTGGGGCAAGCGGTTGACGTCATACACAGTCAATGCAAATGGCTTACTTACTTGTTTGAAGGTTGGTGGTGGTAACATGTCAAAAATGCACTGAAATGCACAGATAAAGATAAAGTAGAAGAAGAAAATGTGGATATGAACAGTTTGATCCGTAGGTATGGTAAATGTATTTATATAGCACTTTTCTAGTCAACCGCCCAAAGCACTTTACAATAGAATTCACGTTCACCCATTCACACACACACTCATATAACACACTTTTTCACACACATGTTTTCTGTTAGCACAGCCGTCAGGGGCAATGTAGGTTGAGGTGTCTTTATTTTCCAAGGAACACTTTTGTTTGAATTAAGGAGAAATAATAAAACTTTATTTTTATAGCACTTATTCTCTAATCATGGTTACAAAGTGCCTTCAACTTAACATAACAGTCAACAAAGCAAAACTAGGACAAACTTGTATTTGTTTTTGTCAGTCACATGTTTAAAAGTCTGCCACATAGGTTCATCATCCTGTCAGACTGTGTGTGTGTGTGTGTGTGTGTGTGTGTGTGTGTGTGTGTGTGTGTGTGTGTGTGTGTGTGTGTGTGTGTGTGTGTGTGTGTGTGTGTGTGTGTGTGTGTGTGTGTGTGTGTGTGTGTGTGTGTGTGTGTGTGTGTGTGTGTGTGTGTGTGTGTGTGTGTGTGTGTGTGTGTGTGTGTGTGTGTGTGTGCGTGCGTGCGTGCGTGCGTGCGATTGCCAGCCTGGCATTAGTCAGAGCACAGACAGAACATGCTGTCTGTCATGCCGGCGCGTTGCCATAGTGACACTGTCTGCTTCTCTCAGGTGCTTCTGGGAAACCATTCCTCACCCAAACCAGCCTGTCTGGGTGCCAGCCACAGGACACGGCTCCTTTTTTTTTTCCTACAGCAGTGTCCCTGTCCGTTTCTCTCCCCTCGTTTTGTTTGCTCTCTCCTTCATCTTCTCTTTGAACACAGTCGGAGTGCTCCGGCTGGAGCTGTTGACCCCCGTCTGTACTGTGAGCTGGAGAGAAAAGTATAAACCGAGAGAAAGTATGATTTCCGAGTTTTTAAAGCTGGATCCTGTCTATGCTGGAGGTCCAAGCGCGCAAATTCAACCACATGCACACAGCATGCCAAACTCCTGACATCTCCAGATGTGACCTCACCTCACCTGAGTCTCTGCTCTCTGTTATGGATTGCCCTGGTACAGAGCATACAGAGCACAGAGCAATTCATATTAGTCAAGGTCACCGTGTAGGCCTCGAGAATTAACGAATGGACTGGATTCAACACAGACAGCAACACTTTAACAGAGATTGTTAATTTTTTATTTTTTTAGAGTTGCAGAGGTAATCGATTCATTTTGAATGTCAAAAACAGATCATTCTAGAAAACAATTCTCTAAAGGTCAAGGTGATGTTTTTAAGTTGCATGCTTTGTCCGACAACAAACTCCAAATATATTCAGATCAGTATCACTTAAGACAAAGACAAGCAGTCGATACCTGCTATTAGGTTGCTGGAGCTGGATATTGTTTGTCATTTATCCTTGAAAATGACTTTAACAGTCGAGCAGGTGTTATATTAGATGCTGATTGATGAATCTATCAATCAACTCATTGGTTATTTGAAGAAAAAAAAATAGCAATTCAATATTTCATAGGAACAATGCCATTGCTGTTCTTTTCAACTTGAAAAAAACAATCTGCAGCTTAGCGTTCCTAGATGCTTGTGTTTGTAAGAAAGCTAACACAGAACTGTCATGTAATTCCATTGATTTATCACCACCATTTTCCACCTCTCTGTTTCTCTCTCCCTCTCCCCAGGGTCCAGTGACCTCTGTGGCCTTCTCCAGGACAGGAGAGTACTTCGCATCTGGAGGCTCAGATGAACAGGTTATGACTTTGACTTTGTTTCCCCCCTAACTGATCCTAAAACATTGGACTACATAGAACCAGAAGAATCGGCCTGCTTGTGTCTTGGTAGCCACATTTCCACATCATAGCCTTTCCTCCGACTGATAGTGTATATACTGATAGTGTATATATTCACAATTGATCAAATACATATAATAAATGAAATTTGAACTATTTATTCAGCACATTTCATTTTTTGTTTATAAGATTGTTAGTCATTTGACTGTATGATTTCATAATAAGCAACAGCATATATTCACTCAACAGGTAATGGTGTGGAAGAGCAACTTTGACGGCAGCGACTGCGGTGATGGCGGCGTCAGGAAACATAAAACCACCTCCAGCGTTCCGGCACCACCACCCAGCTCCACGACTCACCTGCCCTTTGACATACACCAGTCTGTGCTCCGCAGCCAGGTTAGTTCAGACAGCTGGAGACAAACACAGTGACCTGAGAGCAGATCTAATTTGATGTCCCATTTAGATGTTGCATTTCATGCATCCCAAAAAGTTTTTTATCCCAGATATCGCACACCAGTCACATATTTCCCTAACATGCCGAGCCCTTTTATTGTCACATTACCATTTTCCTGAGTTACCTTCATGCACAATATTTGACTTGATCTTTCCACACATACAGTATAAACCAAATGTATGATTGTTTGCTAAAGTAAAAAAGAGGCTTCTCTGACTTTGACTTTTCTAGAGCAGAATTATCATATTTCAGTAGATTTAAAAATATATATTTTTTGTACTTTGTGCTTCATTGGATATTTTGGCAGTGAAAATACAGCACAGACAGGAGGATGTTGTTCACCTCTTACTCATGATTTGTACTCTGTTAGAACGGATGGTCAGAAACCCCTTCCCCCTTGCCTTTTCAACATCAGTCTCTGTCTGTTTCTGTGACTTTCAACTGCTTCAGATCCACTTCACTATGAAGCCTAGGACTGAAATTTTTTCATTTGTTGCATCACTATTTGTGGCACTTTTCATGTCAGTAACGAAGTGCAGACCATAAGTCAGCCTTCAATAATAAAGCTAACAGGATGCCCCGTATTTTAGTTCATTTACCCAATTTTAGCCAATTTTAACTTCCATAAATGTAGCAGTTCTGAAACCCATTTCGGCCAGGCACCTCAATATGATTGTCTACAATAAAAACAAAAATCGTTTGAAGGTAATGGACCGCATTGATTTTGATAGTCTTAGAGCTCACCTTGTTGTTTCGTCTAATTAATATGTACACGTAAATGTACACACACAGATTACTGTATGCATGCATGTCAGTGCTCACATTTGCACAAACAAGGACTAATTGAAACCAGTATGCACACAAATTTGCATGCCTGTGTGCCAAATAGCTCAAAAATAAACATAAAGAGACACATACACATGCACAGATGCCCCTCAGTATTTCATGCGGCCTGGGTGGCTGGTTTATTTCCTCCATGCATATCCCTCCTTTGAAGTCGGGAGCGTAGCCCAAAGCGACACTCCTATCTCACATGCAGGGCAAAAAAAACCAAAACTATTTTATTACCACAACTACACTTTGATATACAGTATATATCATCTGTATACAAAATTAAAACACACAGTACAAGTGTGATTGAGAGCAGTCAAATAATATAAATGTTAAGCTACAACTTACTGTGATATTTTGCCCTTATGAATTATGTGTCACTGAAAAGCCAAAAGGTTATATGTCGTTAAAAACTCTATTCATTAAATGCTCTTTACTATTTACTCCTCATTTGGCAATTCCAAAATAGCATATGGTTATGTTAACTTATTGATTAATTTAATTTCACAATCTCACTAAATCAGTCTTTTTTCAGGCATTTGTAACTTAATAACATGTTAATGCTATTATTCCTACTGTCATTGTAGTACACGTGACACTGCACTTTCCTTAATCATACTGTTTTTATCAAATTTGACAACTAAGAGGTTTGGATAATAGTATGTAGGTTAATAAATGCCACAGTCAGTTATACTTAAAAAAATATTCAGATGGAAATGGAGCCTTGCAGACTTTAAAGCCCATTTTGTGGCAGCATCTCCTCCAGTTTCATGGCAGTAATTGAATCAAACATCCTTCTCTATTTTTCAGTAGGAGTCTCTACTTGCACTGACTGCTTTGTAAATGTGTCCAAGAATAAAGAGTAGTTAATATGTTGCCAAACAACTCTGTGGATCCATTGAAAACATAACTTTACAAATAAGAACACATGTTTGAATGAATCATACAGTTTCAAAAACATAGGATGAAGAAGAAAATGTGTCCACTTTTGACACAAGGCTGAGAGCGTCATAAAACCTAGTTACCAGTACCTTGTCTGTCTCCGAGGTGAATCCAATGCCAGATTTAGACGGGCCTGACTACATTCTCTTACGGCAACCATAGCTAGCTAGTATTGGGGTAAGATTGGGGTGGTTTTCTTGTGAACTGGCACACAGCCTGATTGTCCACTGGCTAACAAATTTTGGGACTCACCGCAGCCGACAAAAGTCCCAGATCGGAGCCAAATCTGCGTCAATCGGCAGTTGTCAATCGCTGTATGTGAACTCTATGCAAATAGAAAGGCTAGTTGACACTTCGCTGCCTCCAACTAGATTTCTAGGAAGCTACATGTCTACACGAATCAGCGACAACTGCATACAATCACAGAGCAGAATGGGGTGAGATCTGAAATAAGGTATCATCTATGTCGTGTAGTATAAACTCACAGCGATCTGACAATTTAGTCGCTGTAGTCCTAACTTGGCATAAAATGTGCACTTGTAGCACAGTGAGGGCTGGTGTGCCAACTATATGCTTGTCACGGCAACGTGCACGTCAAATGCAGTGTAAAGCAGTAAAAACCTAATCAATGTTTTGATGAGAGAGAGAGAGAGAGAGAGCACGGCAGGAAGACAAAGAGCTGCACACAGCTCTATAGTGAAGCAACGTTGCAAAACTGAGAACTTCTATGTAACAAGGAGAAGTGTTATAAACGTTCGGATCATTTTGAAATTGTGGTGATCTGGTGAGATTCATTAATTTATAGGAAACAATGGAACATTGTGAACAAAAGGCCATCACAGTTTCCACGACCTTGGTGTGACATTGTCATCCAACCAACCAATCAAGCAACTGTCCAAACAACCCAAAATGAAAGAGAGAGACATACTGTCTTTACTGAAGTTTAAACATTAAAATGCCTCCTCAGGTCTCACATATACACACATGCACAAGTACAGACTAAAATGTTGACCTTTCTAAAGTTGCGAGCACATTGACATAATTAATTTCCTTGGCCCATAACCCTGAGCTTAACAACAATAGAAAAGCACGTTCGCACGCGCACGCACACACACACACACACACACACACACACACACACACACACACACACACACACACACACACACACACACACACACACACACACACACACACACACACACACACACACACACACACACACACACACACACAGGGTGTCAGGGCTGGCCGGGAAACCTCAAGGAAAGGTTTCGATTTCAACTGCTCTGACATATACAATTTTACTTAGATCAGCAAGGGCAGAGCCAAGGTCCACACACACACACACACACACACCGCACTCATTTTCTGTCTCCCCTTTCTGTTATTGATTGCACTGCTAGAAGTTTACATCCACCCAGAAAAGCCTCACGATGATGACTCATAATTAACTAATAGCGCAGATATTCATCAGTCTATCCCTAAGTAGCAAAAATACTTTTTGGTTGCTGAACGTGAGGGTGATTATTTCCAGCATCTCCCTAAAACTGCCTTGTTTTCTTAATGCCATCCGCAGACCCTCTGTGACTCTTTGTCTTCTTCTGTCTTTTTCTCTTTCTGCTGTGATACAGTATTGTAAAAAGATTTTGCACTTGACAACGTTTATTACAGACTTGCCTCAAGTGTGATTATCAAATGGGCAACTGAACCATGTGGAAAGAGATGATTAATGTAATATATGAAACGTACTCTCTTCTTCTGAGAACAACTGTTCTTGTAAAACCCTAATGAACCCTAACAGCAGCCTGAAGCTTCTGTACAAATGGAAAAATAGCACTTTACATCTGTTTGATAAGGACATGAGGTGTGTTTTTTCTCACTCATTAAGCATTGACAAGACACATTCTTATGTAGTGGAACATATATATTTTTTTATTATTGTTTTTGATGTATTTGATTTTAGTACAGTCTATGTTTCGGCAGTTGCAGATAGTGAATTCAAAATTTCAGGAGGCACCCATGGAAGCAAATCTGTCTCACCAGACTTTGAAATTTAAAAATTCATGAGTAGAAATTCAATGCCCTTTAAATTTCAAAGTCTGTTGGTGCTTCCATAGCCACCTAGAAAGCCAATGTTGTGAGCAAATACGTGCATGGTGATCAAAAACAGACAAGTCAGAGGTTGAAATTGCGATCATATCCAAGGCTACATTAATAAAATGTAATTCTCAAGAGGTTTTATTTCCACACACGTACTCGGACAGGTAAAAAGAATAATGTGCAAACAAAACCCTTAATACCATAATTTACCTTTAATTTGACATTTTATGGATCTGCAAAAGGGAAACAGACAAAGTGGCTTGGACCTACCAACAAAACACTGTTCCAGCAAATCAGCAACAGGGAGCGTTCCTGCTTGTGCACAGGAAAGACTGTTGGAACCAGATGCATCTTCCTCTGTTTCTGCTGGCTACTCTCGCTCTTCCACATCCTCGCCCTCGAAGATCAGACTCACATAAGATGTAAATAACGTCGGAGATGTTACCTTGTTCCTATGAAAATATTTTTTATTGCCACAGCAGATTTCACATTATTGTTTACACCTATGTGCTCTACTGTTGAAGTACACCATAGTACTATGAACATCTACATAGCGTCAGATATAGCCCTGCCGTGTTAATTCTTTTGTCAGAATTATTCACAATAACCAATTTTTCTCCTTCTATCACTTATGGCAGTGGTACGTAACTAAATATTTGACAGGTCAGCGAGCCCTTTTGTTAGTGTAGTTGCCATGGCAATGCATGGCCATTAATCTTTTTTGGGGTGGAGGGCAATGCTTCTGAAGGAGCTCAGAACGGTGGGATTTATGTTTGACTTTTAAAGGGGCTGGTCTCATGCCTGTGGTGATAATGATGAAGGGTTTTTTTTTACAGAGAAATACATCAAAAGTAGTATAATGGCTGAGTAAACAGAAACACAGAGCTATGAACTTTTGGTCCACCTTTTTAAGTTTGTTGTGTTTCAATGTGTAACTTTAACGTCATTAATGTTGCTGTCACCATGAAATGTTCTTACTTAGTGGCAGGCATCTCTCAGCTTTTAATGAAGCATCAAAACGCGTGTTTAAAGTGATTGATATAACAATAATTGATCCAGCTTTGGTGTTGACTTCACACACTAGTTAAAATCTTTCCCGCTAATACCCAATAAATACATTGGCTGCTACTAGAAAATATTCATATAATGATTCAATAATACTGTTTTTATTGACAGTTAGATTTTACACACGCGCACACACACACACGCAAACAAACACACACACACACACACACACACACACACACACACACACACACACACACACACAAACCCCCCAACCTCATTAACCTAAGATAGTTCCTATTGACATTTGTTTAATCCTCTTGTTGTTGTGTATTATCTGCAACTTGAAGCAGACAAAATAATGGTGGCAGCTGCACCTGGAAGTACCAGCTTCCTAGATTTTCTTTTTCATGTATAATTTATCCACCCATAATTTATTATTAATGCAGGCCCTTTCATCTCTCATAAAGTCCCACACATGTCTCACACACGTGTTGCTTGAGAAAAAGCAGAGAGAAAAATCTTACCAGCTCTTCATCTTGAAAAGAGTATTCAAGGGTTTTATGAGTTTATGCAGAGAGGGGAAGGGAGAGGTAGTCTAATCAAGGAAAAGTAGATCTAATGTGCTGTTAAAAATGACTTATTTTCAAAGAGGCAGAGTGTAGTAAACAGGATGTTATTTGGCTAAAAGGAACCATGAAATGAGTTGTGGGACACCACCCATGCAACCAAATACCAGTCTGTTTGCCTAATTAGAGAAATGCAAAAAGGGAATATGATTCTTTTCACCCTCGAGATTAAGCCTTGTGGCAGAATCCTGTAATCCGATTATTTATTGTTTCAAAATAATGTCTAAAAATGTGTCTGAAATACTCAAATCAAAGTCAATTAAGCAAAAGTAGGGCTAACTAGAGCTTGTCCACTGGACATTCACCTACTCCCGTGACCTGCACCTGTTGGACATTACTGGCGGTCAGTCGCACAGTATCCATGCTCTAATGCATCCCATGTTTTATAATCTATTTGACTACAAATGGGAACGTACTTTACAAAATGACCATCATGCTGTACTGAAGAAGATTTGAAACTAGCAACTGAGACCAGATACTCAACAGGAAACGGTTTACTGACTTAATACATTGAGTGAGAAGGAGGGTTATTTCCTCGTTGACCTCTATAGAATTTATTATTTCTGTCGGCCATTCCAGAGAATACAGGTTTCAAGCGCTTTCGCATTGGCTTCACTTTCCGGACCCACAGTCTACGTCCATTTTTATACATAGTCTAGGTGAAAGGCATTTTGCGATTCTGGTCTATCACATAAATGATCTCCCCTCCATAATTCGAGTGGAGCAAGAAGGCTTCTGGACCAGTCATTGCCCCCACCAAGGAGGTTATGTTTTCACCAGTGTCTGTTTGTTTGTTGGTTTGTTTGTTGGTTGTTCTACTTAATCGATTTTCCACCAAACTTGGTAGAGAGATGGGGCTTGTGTCCAGGGAAGATGTGGATATGGATTAAAGAGCAGATCCACTTTCTTTAACTTTGTTTTATGACAAATAAATTATATAGGTTATCAGACCTCTTATTTTTTTTCTTGGATATTTCTACTATAAGAACTAGACAGTTATTTAATTGTTCGCTCTTGGAGGAGGCATGCGCTATTCTGAGTTGTACTTTGGATTGTGCTTGGCTTGATGTGGGCTTAGACAAACACTCGGCAACAAATTACCTCTAAATTCATGATATTTCCCCACAACATTCAACAACTACTGCGCGCATGAGGCTTTGACAGCATTAATGTGGCCAACACTCACGGGATATGTTGTATTTGTTTGCTTGTAATAATCTGCGTTTTACTTATTTGTAATTTTTTCTTTTCTTTTTTTTTTTACAGGTTGGTAGACAGAGAACACCAAAATACTTCTCTTTATAAGATACACTATGTTAAACATCCGCTTTTACACAATAATGTATTTGGGTATAATATATTTCAGCAGGAAAAATTGACCAAGCTGTGTTTATTCATACAGAGGAGAAAGGCCACTCCTGTTCGCTGCCCTGTCAGAACCACATCCACAGGGGATTCATAAGTGGCTAATTTGATGAACTGATCCTTTAATGTACTTGGAAGCTGCCTAATAATTTGCCACTGGTGGGCACTGTACCAGGAACATGTTGTTAAACACAGTAAGCCAGCTTTAAAACGGGATCTCTCTATCTAAAGACTGAGAGTGTGTGTGTGGTTCAGTCCGATTCAGTTCTCAACAGAACTAAGCAAATCTTTATTTCCCACCGTTTCATTGTGTTATAAAAGATACATCGGCGTGTGTGTGTGTACATGTGCGTGAGTGCCAACCATTGCTGACAGGCAGATCAGCTCTCTCTGATCACATCCGCCTTAATCCCTCCATCCCCCCCAACGCCCTCCTCCCTTCCTGTCTCTAGCTTCACATCTGGGTCTTTCTCCCACTCACGTGTGCAGACAGACGAGCTGCACACTCGCAGCAGGCATCCCTTCACAGCTCAACACACACACACATACACACACACACACACGCCACTGCAGTGCTCAGCTCAGCTTTAGGATGTGGATTGGAGAGTGGTGAGGGGGTTTGGAGACTGCAGTGGCTGTATGAACTTCTATCTCCTTTACAATTATTTCATTTATTTACTGGCGCTAATACGCGACCTTAATTTTACCAACACCCTCCTTAATTAAAGACTAAACAGCAGTGGAAGCAGAGAAATAACAGACCAGACACGGATGTATTTAGGACCTCAGAGCATTAGACTGTAGTCTGCAGTTTGTGATACAGTGTTTGTGGTTGCATGTGTGCATGTTCAAGGTGCAGGTATGGAAGGGCAGGTGGTATTGTTCTAACAGCAGGAGTTGAATCCGTTTGATAGCAGTGGATAGAGAGCGAGCAAGAGAGGGAAAGACAAGGGATGTGACAAGGGAGTGTGGAAGACGAGGTAAAAATTGAGTTAAAGAGAGCCTAATGGTCTAGCGGAGCGGAAGAGCATCAGCGAGGAAAAGGGAGAAAGGTAGTGAAAGTGGGAAAACAGGGTGAGCACGTGTCGTTCCGGGCAACATGAGCACACAGAGCCATGAAAAGAATCAAGATGGGGAGGCAAAAGAAAGAGAATAATGAAAAGAGTCATCTTAAAGCTTTTATCAGACACCTGTTCATCCTTGTTGCACCAAAGACTCGTTGCAAGAGAAGGGGATCAGAAGAAATTGTCAGAAACTGACAGAAAATGGAGGCAGACAAAAGAAAGGAGATAGAAGTGAAAAGGAAGGAGCTAGGAAGGGTGAATGAAGAAAGAGTGAGCGAACAAAACGAGAGAGGAGAGTTGAATAAGTAGCATGAATAAAAGGTGTTAACCAGTGTTTCCCAACCTTGTTTTGAAATATCTCCAAAGCCCTAGGTTGGAGCCGAGTCACACAACAAGCTCCTTTCATCAAAAAGCAATAATGGCAGTTTGTCCTAAAAATGTTTGCTCCTCTGTAATTATGTAAGATGTCAGCATTTGTTAAATGGATTGTCTACATCCTTTGGTTATACTATGGCACACACACTTCCCAACCCCCTGGGCAATCAAAGCCAGAATTATTGTTCAATAGGAACACACTGAATATGGACACCGACATGAAAACACTCACCCTGGCTTGTCTTGCTCGCCTGGAAGATGCTTTTTACGCTATACACAATTAATTGCAAAAAATACTTCCTCTGTGACAGAACCACGAGATCTGCTATCACCAACCACACAATGCTTTCTGTACAATGTAAAGGAGAAGGCGGGCCCTGGATAAAGTAAAACATAGACATTTATCGTAAACAGACAATTAAAGGGCCTGGGTTTGTTCAGTAGCAACAGCTGGTGACAACATACATTGTACTGCTGAGCCCACATTATGAACTCTTACAGTATTTGTCTTCTTCCTATGGATGAGTGAGTGCAACAGTACATTAAAATCCTCTGATGCCACAATGGAGTTTAAAAGGGAGAGATTTCAGGAAAAAATATCCAAGAACAATTGGTCCTACAATGATTAAACTGAACACATGTATTTGTGATCTACTTTGTATTCAACTAATAACGCATTTGCTTTTAGTGGAGAACTTCCAGTTCTACTTTTTTCTAACTTGTCAGTGAAAATTAAACCAAATGACCAAGTAACCGATATCTATTGACTTATACATTGTGTCACAAGTTTTACTTCAGTACTCATTAATTTAATCATGCGTGCGCTAGATTATGCATGTTACAGAGAAGTGTTCTTCAATAAAATTATCTTCAGCCATCATTCATTTTATTGTTTTCACCTATGCTTTTCCTACTATTACATTTCAAATAGACAACGGTGCCTCTGCAACTAGAAAAATTCAGAAATGGATTCAGGAAAACATTTACTCTTGGCAGATGGTTGCTGTTACATGAGGTTGGCCCTTCGACTATTAGCACATCACCCTGCTCCGCCTGTATTTTGAGAGATATTGCATTGAAAGATTTTTCAGTTTTCAGTGTCCATAACTTTAACCAGTCATACCACCTTGATATTCTGAATTGTCTTTAAATTGTTAATTTGTCATTAATCTGGTTGAGTTACAACCACCCCTCTTATACTACTCAGACTGAATCTGAGGAATAAATTAGCTGTTGGAAACGTTACAAGAAATTTCCTTTTACACGTGTCTGTCTCTTCTATGCAAGATTCCCTTCTCTTCCCTTTCCTGCGTAATTCTCAAATCATTTAAAGCGAGATCTCTGTGTGACTGTGTGGGGATATGAAGAGTTTTGCATGCAGCGTGCAGGGTGTATTGACGACCGGCTGTGCCAGACCAAGGGGTTTAATTTGGACCTCAGGAAATTTTCCACTGTTGGTTTTTCCACTCCAGGTGATTCATTAGCAGGGTGGTTACAGTGTGTGGTGTTTGCGTGAGCATGTATGGACACTTAAACGCATCAGGGTTTTCCCTTGCTCCACGTAACACTACAACGGTGCCGAACGTGTCAAGTTTGCAGAGCAGTATATTGTATTATCATTACATCATCATCGTCACATTGCAAAGAATGTGATGTAATAAGACAGATTAGACCCCCTACTGTATAAACCATTTTACTGCTTAACTGCAGATGACCGCTAGAGAAGAGGACTTTTTTTATGACTAGCTTGAAAGACAGTTTAGTAATAATTATATAATTCACCTTTGATTGTTAAGCATACAATGAAAACAATCACTAACAGTTAACTTGCATTGTAAAACAGGGGTGGATAACATTTTTTCTAACAAGGACAATTTCCGTAAAATAGTTATTGAAAACATACCAAACAAATCCCTCAAATGCAATGGCACGCGGAAACACAGATCATTGGTGGTGCGTCTGATGTCAGATTGCAGTGATGATGATGATGATGCTTCTCATGGTTGGATTTTGCCAAAACACCTTGCTCAAACAAATCCTCATCTTTGGTAGTACCATGCATGGGTTGCAAAGACAGCAATGGCTCTCTTCTTTGATTTTGGCTTTGTCTGGCACAAGCAGCTCCGCAGTGGCAACAAAGAAATTGTCCTTCTTGATAAGAATTCATTAGCTGGTAACTCGCTCACCACAAATTGACTGCATGACATTAACTCTGTCAGAATGTGGTCTTGTGAAAGCCACTTGTTGGGGATCCAAACTCTGCCAAAAACAGTGTTCACATTATCCATATGCATTTGTCATCACTCCAAGTGCATCCCCCCAAATTAAGCCCACTGGCTTGCTCTTTACATCAGCCAAAATAAATGTAGTTTTCTATTTTTCTCGGAAACCGCGCTATTTTCCTTTCCTTGACAGTCGCCATGATTGTCACTGAGGGATACGTAACAGATCCATGTGGTTCCTTCACCCTGCCATAAGAGATGACCGTGAAGGACATGTCTTGTATTAACAGTAGACCATATTACATAGTTTTGTTAAATGTGTATTATTGTATTATTTTCAGTTGTGAACAGTGGCAGTGAAGGAACACACATTGCATGCAAACATCTTATGTTGTTTTGGACATTCAGGTTTAACATCAGGGCATCTGCACCTGAAACTCCACACCTGTTTTATTTGTTCTATTCAGTTTTACAATCGTCCAGACTGCTGTCATTCACAATGTTTAATTAATGCACTTGATGGAAAATAAATAACATAAAGGGTGTAAGGGGATAAAGGTGCATCTAGTTATATTACTGTAATTTAAGGTTGGATGATATGAGAGGAAGCAATAAGGTTATTTTCTTTACATGCAATATCCTTCAGTGTACAGATGCACACAGACATACAAGCAAACGTGCAAAAAAACCCATTCTGAGAATACCCAGGAAATGCTGTGATTTCATTGCCTGGTAACGCAGCTGAGGCGTCGATGACAGCCACACAAACACTGACGTGCACAATGTCACGGGTGCATTTTTGCTTAAAAAAACATGCTGAGTTGTGGGATACTTTTTCTCCTCGGAGAAAGTTAGAAGTAACTTTATCTGTTTGCTCAGTCTAGGCATGCACCATGCGCTGAGACAATATTGAACCAACTGCAACTCGGCGACAACGTATTTGAGGGCAATGAGTTCAAATTCTGCCATTTTTCCTCCCCAGAATGCTATTGATTCTGGCCCTGTCATCTCCTTTTCACATATTGCACTTTCTGGCAGAGCTTGCCTTCCTACAACCAACCTCGTGTATATTATTTTATTCTTTGTCACTGTCATGCAATATCCAAAGGCTAAAGTTTTACACATTTCTATCATTTTTTTTAAACCTCTGCAAGGGAGTTTATGTGATGGTTGGATTATGTTTTATTTGTTAGCAGGATTAAGTCAAAAGTTATGGACGGATTTCCATGAAAGTCATCAAAGATAGGTCTTGGCCATGGCAACAGGTGGTTTAATTTTTCTTTATATTTGCGGATCCATAATTTTTTTCAAGGATGGGATATAAGGCAAAACTTTCCATTTTGTGTCATATCTCAAAACTTGGTCATATGGAGACGGGATTGCAAGTTTGGCTTTAACAGCATATAGATGGGGGATTGCCTTGGCGGAGGTCTGCGCTCTCTGATGGCTCATCTTTATCACATTATTATAGTTTCATTCACTGAATGCCACATTTAGTTAAATGTATTTCCATTAAAAGTATTTTCTCTGTTTACTTTCTAATTTTGCCTGAAATTGGAAAGCGTCACAAAAATGTTTGTGACTGCTGGGAGTACGTATTTACCTCTGTCTGTGGCAAATGTGTCGAGCCGGGCGACAGCTGACGGCTCCATTCATCCGGCCTCATTCAGGAACAGCACAGTTTGACACTGACTGCAGCCTTAAACATGTTTCACTGAGTGTGAATAGATTTCCTGTTGTGTGGTGATGAGTAGAACAGTTGTTGTCTCCCCCCTTGAGATGCAGAAAAAATGTTGTCTTGGAGCAGATGCACAGACAGACACAACACAGACACACACTGACACGCACACCATTCTTTACAACTAGACAGAAGTCTTTATTGACTGACATAAATATGAGAAAAAAACTATAGATTTGTGTATACCATTTTTAGTCATATAGACATTGGCGAAGGGGAGATGCGGTCACTGGCGTTCATGTGTTTATGTCTCATTGAATTAATCACAACACAGGCAGACTGGGTGTGTGTGTGTGTGTGTGTGTGTGTGTGTGTGTGTGTGTGTGTGTGTGTGTGTGTGTGTGTGTGTGTGTGTGTGTGTGTGTGTGTGTGTGTGTGTGTGTGTGTGTGTGTGTGTGTGTGTGTGTGTGTGTGTGTGTGTGTGTGTGTGTGTGTGTGTGTGTGTGTGTCTCTCAGAGTCAAAATGTTCCCTCTTTAGACTCCATATACTTAACATATATTCCATTTTAAGTCCTATAAGAAGAGTGATTTGTTTGTATTGTGCTGAAAAGTCAATTGATCTGTTGATGGAAAGAAAATGAAAAATTAGGTTTAAAATCAATTCAGAACCAGGCCCAGGTTCTCAAATGTGAAAATTATGTTTCTTATTTTCATGTTTAACAATCTGCAATTGCTGACAAAATGGCAAATTTTAATGGTATTTATTGATTTGTCTTTATAATTCTGGCAATAACCATTTTCCCCCATGTAATCTTTTGGACTGATCTTGTGTTTTTAGTTGTAGAAAAGTTCACATCTGTTTTTTTTGTTACATTTTAATTGGTGAAGTCTAAACTTTTAAAAACGTTTCTTTCAAGTCAGGGCTGTTCCTTAAGCTCCAACTTCTGTCTCTTGAGATGCTATGAACCATTCTCAACCACTGTTGTAGAAGTTATCAAGGAGTGTGCTAAAACATTGACACATTGTTCATGAGATTAAAGGTTATAAAAACATTTTTTTTAAATGAAACTGCTCCAGTTTAATTTACTTTTATTTAAAAGTGTTAGCAGATAACTCTGTTGATGACACACCTCTGTACAATAGAGATGTTCTTTATATCATGTACATGAAACACATCAGACAATCTGATTTTCTTACATACACACAAACAAACATTTCTAGGGGCATTTCAGGGCATGTGAATTGGTCCTTTCTTAATCATTCTCATATAATCCAGATAATCGTTGGCATCACTTTCTGTGTATTCGGTCCATTTTCTCGTGTTCTTGCCGTGGATATGTCCTTTGAGATTTAGTTGGTATGTCAACTTCTCCATTGAATAGATAAGCCATATGATACGAGTTCTTTCTTTGGAGGTTCAGCTCTGTACCAGTTCCTGGTTATAGCCTTTTTACTGGCTATAAGTCAAATTTTAATCAGATACCTGTCCCCTTTCTCAACGGCTTCTTCAATTTTTCCCAAGTACATGACAACACGCCATCTGAATTTTTAACAGCTCTCTACCCTCCTTTCTCTCTTTTTTTTACCAGACATCTGACCCATCAGAAGATTTTAACAGACATGACTTCCAAACCGCTGCCCGCTCTCAGGGCGGCAGTCGCGGTGGCAGCCACAAAAGAGCAACACAGCCCCACACCTACAGAAATCCCAACTCCTCCTCCACCCATCAGACGCAGACGCAGAGTATACCGCAGCATTCATCACATGCTCAAGCACAGTCCCGGGCCTCAGATGGAGGGGTCCCCCCTGGTCTCGCCAGCACTCTGGAACACATCATTGGTCAACTGGATATTCTCACTCAGGTGAGCAGAAGATTAACAGCGTACACTGTACTTTTTCTCTGCCTCCCGCTCACAGTGTTCAGAATCAAAGCTTCCTTTTGCCAGGCCAGGGATGGTTTCAGCAATGCATAGTTATTGTAGTTATAATTAATTCTCTACAGATGGTAATAACCATTGATTTAGTCCATATTGAGGTGTTTAGAAAATCTTGAGTAACCCGGGACATTGTTTTCAAATGAAGCTTTTTCGCCAAAGCTACATTTGAATACAAATTCTAAAAAGTCTTTGCTGTATGTCCCTCAAATTAAATTTCATCTACCTCTCTAAAATGTAAAACACACACACACACACACACACACACACACACACACACACACACACACACCATGCTGGCTGTTTGTTTATGCTCTACTCTCATTGTGAGTGCTCTTGTGACTAGTGATGTCCAGTCCACAGTTTGAAGTCAGACCAAACCAGAGCCTGCAGGACTAAAGAATTTGCTTTTGACCCCCAAAAAAGAAAAGAACAGCAACCAGTTAAGATCTTAAAATATCTGTTTTTCATATCAATGTATATTCTCTTTTTGTTTTGTGCTTCATAGCTGTGATTAGTGATCGATATGACTTAAGAGACCCGTTGAGTAAATGTTTACAGCTCCGCCACTGGGAGACTAAAATTGCAATAACAACTTTTCCCTCCAGCCAATATGCAATTAAAAGACATTGCAAATGTTAAATACAGTGGTCGCACCGCGTTATTATTGGTATTTTAGATTTTTCCAGCCCATCTACAATTATAGTTCGAATACGAGGTGTTCCTTACACTCCTCTCTGATTTCCTCCTTTCCTCTTTAGTTCCCTCTCTTTGTTAAGATCCTGTGGGTAAAACTCAACACTTTCTGCAGATGATTAAAAGCCTCAGTCTTCTCACGTCCACGATGGAAGGTTTTCATTGTAAACATGCAGCTATGTCAGACACTGGAAAGAATTGCCCGTTTATTTTACACTTGGTGTAATCACTGGTTTACTCACTGGCATTCCTGGTTGAATCACATAAACTTTTATTTTTGATGCCAATCCAAAGTTGCATACCAGCAGGGGGGAGGTCACCGTTAGCATGTAATTGCTGTATATTTTGTCTGCATATTAAGGTTAAGCCTGTTAAAAGAATCACCACATAATGAATCACCAGATGTTTGAAGATTTGCCAGAAACAGTTTGTAGATGTCTAATTTTAGGGCGACATCTAAGATTTTTCACCAAATACCAACAGCGTGTTTTGTTCTTTATTGAACTGTGTATTTTTAAAAGTAGGGCGCTCCACGTATATTCAGAACTTAACTGACTTTTTGACCAGGCCCAACAAATGATAGATATACAACCTATATGATATATTGTGATAGTAAATGTAAATGCTCGATGACCTTGGAGAGATGCGGAGACACTTTTTGCCCCTGTCCTGATCGAGCTGCAGTCCAGCATGTGGGAGTGTTCAACATTGGCCCTGGGCAGCCAGACATCTAGCTGAGCCCTCCCAGGGAGGTGGTGCCAGCTTCTCCCTTTCAAGCCCGCTGTACCCCAACCCTGTTCCCAGATGGACCTTCTGCGTCCGGTTTTATCTGTCAAGCCTTTTTCTGTTAGGTTTCATTCTTCAGTGGAATCTTTTCTTCATTGGGTAAATAGACTTATCCATAACTGGGAGAAGATTGTATGAATACAAATTTCCGACACCTATAGCGATGGTTCATCTCATGGAAATGGCATCGTTCTTCCCATGTTTTTATGCAATTACTTTCAGTTCTGTCATACTTGTACGGAGCACTGTAGTCATATCTTTTGTGGCTCTCACCCACAGACTCTCTCTGAACCATTTGACCTGATTCTTAAGTAGTTTTTAAATGAGGCTAGTGGTGTTTAAGTCTGTTGTGGTAATTAATCTATCCCCTTTTAGTGACAGTGATACAAATATCTACTTGTCAAGTGTAATTTGGACACAACACAGTAGACAGTCGTACCCAAATCAGAGGTAGCAGATTTATCATTTATCATTTTATATGATGAACTGAACGAGTAAGAATCACTCATTTGATTATAGATACCACCATACCTGCTTTAACCACATCAACCATAATGTTTGATAAGCATTTAAATACATCAACTAGTTGCAGAGGGAATGAAAATAACTTATTTACATTTAAGCTTGATTCTGTTATTCTGCTTATTTGATCCAAGCGCTTACTTGGCTGTTGAGAAAATCGCCCGACTATCAACCAATTGACATCTATTGTAAAGTCTAAGATACATTTCCCACCAACCAAAATACGCACGACTCACCTTGCACTGCCTCATTTAAATGAACCTCCCACCTGTTTGTGCCTCTTCTCCCACCTGTGCATCAAAATACCCCGCAGACAGGCAAAGTGAATTTCAGGGTCAGGAAAGGAAACAGTCAGCACTTCTTGCCGTGGTTGTTGGGCCACTGCAAAAATAGGACCCACAGATGTATAAAATTACCATGAAGAAAAAAATAATAACGAGAATAAAACACGCAGAGAAATTAAATGGCAGTCTTTACGTTAAAGGTTACCCTGTGGGGGTGTTTGAACTCTCTCACCTCTTTATTATTATGTGTGATTCATGCACACGCTGTTTGCGATGCAATTCACAGTCCTGGCAATGGCTTCACATTAATCCACTGATCTACAGGTGGTGACACGGTGTGCAAGAAGCATAGCAATGCATCCCAAAAAATGGCAGAGAAGAAGACAACTGTTAAGAACCACTAGGAATTCATTTAGAGGGTTTGTTGCGTATAGATTGTGTTTTGTGTTTAACACTGAATTTAAATGGGGTTTTTTTGGGCACATTTGATTACCCACCTAGCTAATGAATGGGATGTGAAACTGAAAAAATCTCTAGTTATACAAGTGAACTTGTGAAAGAAATCAGTAACACACTTTTTCACCCATACACGTTAACGCTGACAGGTCAATCACCTGATCTGTTTTATACTATAAGAATTGCATGCATTATGTAGTGGGGGGCAGCATGTAGCAACTCTTCCAGACAACTGGAATTTTAAATAGTAATGTAATATAGAATAATGCCAAGGAAACAGTTGTTCATGCAGCGCAAAATTGACTGCGTGTGCACAAGTCCGTCTCAAATCCAAAGTTAATATAGTCTTGGAATATTTAATGATGTTGTGCTTAATTTAGTTTGCCGTGCAACGTATAACCCATGATACATAATATCCGCTGGAATACAGACTTCATAAAATCTTACATCCCTTTCGAAACCCTCTAGAGATATTTGTCAGACAGGCTCCAAATCGCACTTGTTCATTTTTAAAAACACTACAAGGTGTGACTAGGAACAAGCTGGAACTCTTCTTCATATTTCTGTTCAATTTTGGCTAATATGGAGGCTTAAATTACCGCTGCCCATCCTTTGGAGATTAGGCTGCCTAAGCGACGTTATTTATTTCTGCACCATATTCTTTTCCGCGGCATTATTTTCCAGTTTTACAGCTCGTTGTAACTCTTACAGTCGAGGAGACTGAGAGGTAAGATGATGAATAATTCAACATTAGACTGAATATTCCAAAGCCACAGTTTGCTGAGTTAGCTGCTTTTCATTTTGTCTTACCCTCCCAGTCCTCATCCTCCATAGCACTTTTTTTCATCTCTCCTATGATTCATGGCTCCTACATGTCCTCTCGCACTGAGCCCGCAGTCCCAACACTTATCCCCTCCTTTCACACCCCCACTCATAATCATGAAGAATATTGAATGAAGAATTGCACTCTTCTATTTCATTCCAGTGCAGGAGCGCTCTCCTCAATAGACCCTTAGACATTAGTGTACTAATGTAGAGTTTGTGGATTTTCCCTGCGACGTAGCTCGTGAGAAAAGCTGTAGCAGAAAGTGCTGCATTAACACTCACTCCTTTGAAGCATCATTTGTCTTTCACTGTAATTCTCCCAACTTACCAGAGTTTCTGCTTCAACCATGTGTCACAATACATATGGTAGATAGACCAGTCCACTAGACCACTGTTTGAGCAGCTATAGGTGGAACACTGGGAGAAAGTAAATGAAACATCTTTGGTATGATGAACTGAGAGGTTCCAGACCCATTCTCAAATGGAAAATGGAAAATACTGAAGTTTAGAATCACCTCATGACTTAGTGATCCCCTAGCTTTACCTGTTGAGATTAAAATGTCCACATACTAAAGAAACTAAGAAACAAAGTCTTTTTTTCGAGTGCCTAAAACTATGAGACGTTTTCCCCTTTTAGTTTGAAAACTCTGAAGCTCTAGTGTAGCATGGACGGCCAATAATGGAGACGTTTGGAAATGATGACGCAGTCACCTACAGTATATTCACTTCCTTAATAGTCACGACTCGACTACCAGCGGTGAAGGGCAAAACGTTGTAATGTCAATACTAACTGTCAGTAACAGTCCAAAATCCTTGCTCTTTCTTTTGACCATTTTTGTTTCTTGTTCTTAGTATTTTCTGTAAGTGTGCAGTGAGCGACTGCAGAGTAGCCAATTGGCTTCCTGTTTACACCGGTGCACGCATGCACAGACTACGTGAATGGTCTTGTGATTTACATTGTCAGGTGTAATATAATGGGAGGGGTTTAAAAACTGATACAGAGCCAAATGGCTCGTCTCGGCGGATTGTTTTTGGTATAAAATGCCATGATATACTGAAAACGTCGCAATGTGGATGCAGCTTGACGCTTTTTAATGACTCTCTGCCAATCTAATGGATTTTTGTCTGGTTATTGATGTGGTTGTGTTGTACCACTGGTTCCACATACCTATAGATTGTTAGCATAGTTCCACTGCCTCATTACTTTTTTTATTAGGTTTTCACCAGTCGCACAATGATTATCAGTTTAATAATGACACAACTCACATCACTTAACTAGCTCCAGAAAAAGAGAACTGACATTGCCACCTATCACCAGCAACACTTTGTCTTTTTATTTAACTTTTACGCCATCGTAGCGAGGGTCATACCAAAGCTGTGAGACTTTGTAACAGACGCCAGTAATGCCCAGGGCGATGGAGAGTATAATGTGTTCTGGAGAGAAAAGAAAAAAAACAGCTCACTCTATTTTTAGGAGCATAAAGATTTGGTTTCTACTCCAGATGAAAACTATAGGCCCGTATAATGTTGCCGTTGCCTGGGGACACTTGCAGAATCAGACACACACCACCAACCAATGGCCGGCTGAGCTGAGCACTGGGCGGCCATATCAGGTTGGAAAGAGAAACAGGGTAGTATTGATCCAGAAAATGGAGACAGGCCGACCGAAGGAGAGAAAGAGGAAATATAAGACTTTGCTTTCCTGTGATGCATGAAATAGCAGGAGATGTTATCTAACTTGATGGCCCAAAAGAAAACACCACGCGCTCACACGTCGTTGGAGCTCATCGGCGTGTGATGTGTATGTGGGACTATGAGACTGAGAGATTCTGTGTCAGTTCCCTCATGATTACATGTTTGTAGTGGCGCAGTATGTTCAAATGATTTGCAGTCATTTCTGACCATCTGAGTTTACACGATTTGCTTGACGATCTGCAGTGGAAGCAGAGTTTCTGGGTAAGAAAATAAAATCCCTTCAGTCACTTCCTACTGACACATGTAACTATGCTGATTAAAAATCCATCCTTTGAACAGAGCCCTAATCAATAGTATAACATTCATTTTCATTCCTTTTGTATGTTTCAATAAGGGGTACGGGCGTTTAAAAAAAAAAGAAAAAAGTTTATTATTTATTTTTTGCTTTTTAATTATCTCTCACAAGCACCCTTTCCCATAAGGCCAATTTTTTTGCTGGTTACGCATGACAGCTCGACAGATGTGATGAGTTTATGAGCGAGTCGAGGGGTCATGGTTCTTGCAGACTTGTATGTAATTTAATTAAGACAAAAGGAGTAAACACTGAGACAGCAACGAAAAAATGACATTAGAAAAGAGCACTGTTGAGTTTTACGTACCCACACTGCTGTGCTTTTAAAAAAAAATTGGGAGCCAAAGTGTTTGTAATCACAAAATGACCTTTGTTTAACTTTGTGAAAATCAAAAAGGTTTCAGCTTTTAATGGTAAACTCTTTAGTAGATGGCACTTTTTCCCGGAAGATAGAAAGTAAACCTCAAGGGAAACACATTTTGGACTTTGGGATGGACTGGGTTAGGGGTTAACTTGTACTGTTAATGAACACAATGAAATTGAATGAGTGAGAGATAAAATTAAAGCAACTAATGGCAATTTAATAGGAGTAGTTATTTAATCTGAGTATGTGTGTTTGTGTGCGCAGTATGTCGGATGTAGGACCTCTGTCTCGTTTTTTTGCTTTTAACTCATTTGTCCTCTGTTGAGTTTTCTGCTGTCACACCTATTCTTCGTCTTTTCAAATGATCCAAAATATGGAATTCCTGAGCTGCCATCCTATAGTGCTGAGTGAAGTATTTGCCCGTATGCATGGAGAGAAGTTTACATTTTTTGGTATAGTGAAATTAACATATACTCAATACAATAGCTCTTGATATAGAGCTAGGCATTTGTTAATTTAATCATCTATATTATTATATCTTAAGAAACAGAACAATGACTATTGTAAAAGATTATATTATTATAAGCACTGACCTGATTGTATCAAGTGGCCGTCAAACGAATCATAAGACCTTCTTGGAACAGAAAGGAAACAGGAGATAGTGAGAAAGTGTACCATCAAGATCATATCATATGAGATGCATATCTAGAATAGTTTGGAGTTACTGAGGATGTAGTTGTGATGAATAAAGCCCTTATTTGGTTATTTTTCAATTAAACCATGTACACGGAACGCTTGTGAGAGATGATGACTTCTGAGGTGAGCTCAACTCTCCATTGCATGTAATGTCTCAAACAGGGCTGGTTATATTTTGATAAATGCTCTCCGAGTGACTCATCTCTGCACCGCTTTGTAACATTATCCAAATTACACTCACTGACACAAGGAGGGACATAAAATTACAGGTCAAGACATGTTGACATGCAGTGTCCTCCTCTCAAGGACTCAAATCCAGAGAGGCTCATCTGTCAGGGGTTGACATTTTTACTGTTCTGCTGTTCCTACCTCAAACCATAATTTTTTTGCCTAGCACTACTATCCAAAAAGTACTGGCTGGCTGGGACTGTGTTTGTCACCAGGCGGCTGTAGCTCAATATTAAACCGTTGTGTCAGTGATGCAGAGGGAACTGTTGCCACTTTACTGTTTCCAGAAGAAGGCTTGTTGAAATTACCGTCACGTTTCTGCAAAATGAGTTTTCAAATATTGATTCCCCGAGGATGCCACGGTGTGGAAATTTTCCCTCCGGGTAATAAACTGTCAGAAGTTGTCAGATGGTTTGTGTAGATTAGAAGTGTGTTGCCTCCAGATCCTTTCACCGGTTCCCTCCAGGCATTGGAAAAAAATTGTTGTCTCCTCAGGACCTAAACTTACATCATAACGTCAGCAGTCATGGCTCACGCTGGGGCAGGCACAGTGTGCGTTGTTATCATAGAGCGTATATAAACATGGACGTAGTCACCGGGTCCTGTGTTCTCTCTAACAAGAGGACGACTCCAACGTTTGCAAAAAGAAATCAGTGTATATAGAAGATGATTCCACTTCTCACGTGATTTGTAGTGTCAGTAAACATTTTCCTTGCAGAGTTTATGTCTCAGTCTCTAGTTTCAAGACTTTTCTACACAGCATGATGTTAATGTTTCATCAAATTTAGAGTAAAATATGCGATACAGTATGGAATACATCGGGGGCGTGGATTCGCTGGGATTGACAGCTAGTCAACCCTCCGTTGGGTGCAGGTCGCAGGTGTAGGTGGAGACGTGCAGACGATGAGCTCTCCGTAAGGCCCCGGCCCCCTGCTCCTCCAAATATGGTTACTTCTGGTTTCAAAAAAACAAAATGGCGCCGGTCAAAATGCCAAACTCGAGGCTTCAAGACAGCAGCTCTCAAAGAAATGGATGACATCATGGTGGGTTGCCACTCAGGGGGCACTGAACCCCCTAGCAGGCATAGCCAAATGTGGGGATATTATCTAGATTTTCTATAATAACACAGAACTACTAATTTATCGAAATGCATATAATAATAAATATAAAGGGACTGGTGAACTGACCAATTTTATATTCTTCAAACTTATCAGAAGTGTCTTTTTGCCCAAGGAAATTAAGGGATTTGTAAGCTAGCATTAAAAATCCTTTTTTTATGACTATTACTGGAAGCTAGTGTTAGATTTTTGGTAATGTGCTCCATCCTCGTGGTTGCCGGGGGCTCGAATAAGTGCATCTGAATATGAATCCTCCATTCTTACCACTTGTTTCCAGTGATAAAAGGCTCATTTAGTTCTTCTCTTGATGTGGCTGCCGAAGCTCTGATAGAATATAGGCTGGAAAAGACAGCTCTGTCCTCGGTAATGTGTTCATTCACACAGCGACACCGCCGCAAAAATTACACCTGGAGGCTCCTCCGATAAAGACGACGCAGTGTTCAAATGTACGAGCACAAAATGCACAACAAACGCCGTTAGTGTTGGAGGATCGCTGAGAGGAAGAGCACGTCGCACTGTGATCTCACTGCCCACACATGGCCGTCCTGTGTCGGAAAGTGACTTTCTGGTATTCTTTGTGTGCATAAGTGTGTTTATGCAACTGTGTGTGTGAGAGAGAGAGAGAGAGAGAACAAGGAGAACGAGGAGAACGAGAGCGGGTGCGTGCCAGACACAGAGACTCTGCTGTTTTGGGCTCAGGCAGCAGATCTCTCTACGATAATCAGCTGGATTGTATTGCACGCACAACATCTGTCTCAAACACACACTAACTGCCTCTTTCACACACACAAACACGGCCATTATGCAGTCATTACTGTCAGGCTGATGCTGTGCAGCCCTCTCTAACGTGCTCTGTCTCTCTCATCCATCTCCTTCCTCCTCTCCCCCCATTTCTTTTCCTCGCCCTGCTCCTCTCCTCAAACGTCGCCCCTCTCTCCTCCTCTCACCCAGACGGTTTCAATCTTGGAGCAGCGGCTGACGCTGACCGAGGACAAGCTCAAGGAGTGTCTGGAGAATCAGATGGAGATCGGTCTACATCTCCAGAGACGAGAGCGGGGAGAGCAGCAGGAGGTCTAAAGATGGCGGCATCGCTGAAAGGTTGAGCTGCGGTGTGAGTGAAATGGGGTCACACATCAACACCAGAAACAAAAACCAACATCGTTGTTGTTAGATCTCAGTAAAATTTGAGATCACACGCACACAAATAGCAAGAACTTGACCTGAATGGTTCCCCTGACTGGACTTTAAATCCGCCCCGAGCCCGACTGCCGCTGTTCGGTGTCTGGTTGTTTTACAAAGAGATATCAGGAGTGAAGGAGCGGAATATTAGAGAAGTTTTTTTGCTCTACTACAGTGCTGAGAGTGCAGTCTCTTTTCTGCTGACGAAGGACCTGCTACTACCAGTCACTGCCTGTGTGTGTGTGTGTGTGTGTGTGTGTGTGTGTGTGTGTGTGTGTGTGTGTGTGTGTGTGTGTGTGTGTGTGTGTGTGTGTGTGTGTGTGTGTGTGTGTGTGTGTGTGTGTGTGTGTGTGTGTGTGTGTGTGTGTGTGTGTGTGTGTGTGTGTGTGTGTGATAGAGAGAATGCGCGTGTATGTATATAATGACTGCCTGTACAAAAGTGTAGACACATGCAAGAGACTTTGTTACTTGCCTGCGCACTGCAGATGTTCATTTTTCTATTAGTGTGTGTGTGTGTGTGTGTGTGTGTGTGTGTGTGTGTGTGTGTGTGTGTGTGTGTGTGTGTGTGTGTGTGTGTGTGTGTGTGTGTGTGTGTGTGTGTGTGTGTGTGTGTGTGTGTGTGTGTGTGTGTGTGTGTGTGTGTGCGCGTGCAGACTGGCACAGGATGTCATCAGTTAAATGCTTCTTTTCCATTAAAAGGTTCATATATGTATATACAATATACACAAACTGTAGGTATAAACCAGGATACCAAAATATTCAGAGGGCACAGTCCATTGATTTGGCTGCACACAGGTCAATACATTTTAAATTGGAGACAAAGGATCATTGAAAAACTAATGAACGTTCTTTTAACATCCACCTGTTTTTGACCTTATTCAGTTTGTTGCCTACCGACTCTTCATCCCATCGTTTGTGAAATACTGATTGAATAAACCAAAAACTGACCGCAGAGCCACGACGGTGCCTTTATTTCTTTATTACTTGAAGAAACTTCTCTATTTGAATTGGTAACTTGGAGACAGTTTATATTCAGTAATGTTCTATGTTTTTTTAGTGTCAACAAATCTCATCAAAAAAAGAAACCAAATTTATTTTATCCCATATTACGAGTTTGTTGAGCCCCGATGTTTATGTCATATGTGCATCTGATCACCACTGTTTTCCAAAAACATTTACACCATTGTACATGTGACATGCTACATGCTATTTATTTTGATATTTAGGCGATACTTACCACATTAGACAGATTATTTGTGACACATTGAATACATTTTATTTGTCAGTGTAATTGTGAATATTATGGTCTCGTGTTACATCACATGAAACTGTAGATTTTAGAGATTAAAGAGATTTTAAATTTGACGCAAAAAAGAAATAACTTTTTAATCTATTATTAACTACTAAAAATTTAACTATTTATTTTCTGGGGTAACTTTCCTAAAAACAGAGTTAGGACGCACTGAGAAACTCAATACTTTGTTCTTTTCATGCTTTTGTTGACAGTGAAAAGATGCAATTATAATATTGGTGCTTTTTGCATTTGCAGATAAGCATCTTCTTATGTCCCTTTATATACTGCGTCTTAAACGTTTATACACTGACAGTGAGTTACTGTCCCTTCTCAGTAAATGTTTTCACTCTTATCTCTATGAAACTATTAGTATTCCTCTTTCATAACTCTGACGTTTGTTTGTGTGTCAGTGGCAAAAAGTTTATTTTCGGAATCGCTGCCAAAACAAACAGGTCACCCGTTACTTTTAAGAGACGGCTTTCTGCTCTGATTGGTCCACAGAGCCCGAGCAGTTAGCCGAGAAACCATGACTTTTCTGTCTTCATTGTCCTCGGCGGAGACGTTGAGATCATGAGATGTGAGCTGTGTCATCCATTGATTACAGCGAGTCACCTTCAGCCCTTTCCTTATCAGATTTTGAGCGGCTTATTACAAAAGCACGGGCGTTGGCAGCCCAACATGCCCTGCTCTGCTCCCGTTCAAAATCCTTATGTTTCACCCCCCTGAGTCATTTACGTAACCGGACCACTGATGCTGGATCAGTACTATTATTTTTAGAAGCTTCAATGAAAATTAAACCTGATGCTATGTTTTAAATACGCACTGTGGTTTCTCGAGGGAACAGAAACATTAGAGCAGTGAAGGAAGGACTCATTCATGTCATTAAAAAAACCAAAACGTATTTAACAAAGTGGTTATGTGTTTACATACTAAAGTAATGAGTCATACTGAGTCCTATTGCAGAGGTCTTAGTCACTCTCACAGAACAGTGTGGTGTCATTAAGAGGGGGAAAAATATTAATGACTGTTTCTTTAAGACCCGGCTCAGACTCCACACTGATGGAAAAAGAAGAAAAACAAAACCGGAATTCTGGAGCTGTACTGCCGGGCCCACGCTCTTCCTTCCTGTCTGGGGCCCATGCACACGCGCGCACACACACAGAGACACACGCACGCGCGCACACACACACACACTTAGACAGTCATGCCAGAGAAAATGGTTCCCTTTACTATGGGCCTCAAGCAGACGGCCTGCCAGGAGCTGTAGTGGAGGAGAGGAGGGGCTGAAAGAGTGGGTTCAGTAACTGTGTGTGTGTGTGTGTGTGTGTGTGTGTGTGTGTGTGTGTGTGTGTGTGTGTGTGTGTGTGTGTGTGTGTGTGTGTGTGTGTGTGTGTGTGTGTGTGTGTGTGTGTGTGTGTGTGTGTGTGTGTGTGTGTGTGTGTGTGTGTGTGTGTGTGTGTGTGTGTGTCCTTTGAGTCCTCATTTTTGGCCAGACCTACAAGGGTCCCAATTAAAACTTGGTTTAAGGGTCAAACCTAGGATTATGTTTGGTTTAAAGCTGAAATAATTGGTCAGTGGAAAGTACATGTAAGTA
Organism: Scophthalmus maximus; assembly: GCF_022379125.1. Classification (NCBI taxonomy): domain Eukaryota; kingdom Metazoa; phylum Chordata; class Actinopteri; order Pleuronectiformes; family Scophthalmidae; genus Scophthalmus; species Scophthalmus maximus. Next base: position 9,721,274 of record NC_061520.1, read on the forward strand.
CATTTTACCAATACTGTTCCTTAATTGCACGTTTTGAAGTGCTGTAAGTGAGTGTATTTTGTTATAATATGTTATTTTATACTTCTATTTAACTGCGTTTCTTGGACAGTTTCAGTTATTTGGATTGTCAATTCCAATAAAAAAATGTATGTATACAAAATAATTTATAATGCATCATTATTGATTGGGCTACCCGGCACTAAGTACTTCAAATTACCAGCTGCAACATTATGAGTAATGCTTACACATTAATGCATCAGTAATTGTATTTCAACGGCTGGTATTGGAACAGCTTACATATCATACATATTTCCAAAATGGCCTGTTCTGATACATTTTTTTTTTGATGTCAGTAGTTTTTTTTTCACTTTAACTCAAATTTTGAATGCAGGACATGTATACTCTTAATTTCCCTCGGGATCAATAAAGTGTCTATCGATCTGTTTCTACACTGGGGTGTTGCTTCTTTTACCTAAACAGGAGATCTGTGTACTTCAGACAAAGTACGATAAGATGAGGCAATCAGATAAATTTTCATCTGGTGAACTGTCGCTCAAACTTCAAAACACCCTTAGGGTTAGGGTCCTCACAAGTATACCTGTATGTCATAGTTTTAGTTATACAGTATGAACTGTATAACTGTTTGTCCATGACAAAGAAAGAAAAGAGAAGTGGTGTGTGTGTGTGTGTGTGTGTGTGTGTGTGTGTGTGTGTGTGTGTGTGTGTGTGTGTGTGTGTGTGTGTGTGTGTGTGTGTGTGTGTGTGTGTGTGTGTGTGTGTGTGTGTGTGTGTGTGTGTGTGTGTGTGTGTGTGTGTGTGTGTGTGTGTGTGTGTGTGTGTGTGTGTGTGTGTGTGTGAGTGAGTGAGAGGGGGGAGTGTGTGGAAGGGGTTAGTAATCCTATGCGGAGAACATCTGGATATGTTTTTCCTGGTGTGCTGTGGTTGCTGCCTGTGTGTGTGTGTTTTAGTATTTTACTAGTTCAGTGTGTCAGGCCTTTGTACTCTCTTGCTCTTCTTGGCTTTTTTTTTGGGGGGGGGGGGGTTTCCTCAAACATTACGTTTTAATCTGTCAGATTTATGGGATTGACCTGATACACCAGCCGCTGTAACGGCAAAGCTGCGGTGCCCTGCTGCAGCAGGTGGAGGCGACGCCGCCACACATAGTTTCACTGTGGCTGAGAAACGAGCTTTCCCCAAAACATCTACTGCCAGTGTGTATTCTTAGAAGTACAAGTTGTACTAGCCTGTGTTATAAATTGTCTTTGCTGACCAAAACACTGAAATGATCATTTCATCAGTGCGGTGGTAGTATTTTTGGGTACTTTTTGCAGTTTTCTTTGGAAGTTAATGAGAGGCGGTTGTTACATCACAACTTACACGGAACCATTTTGAGGAACAAGAGTAAAACAACATTGAATAACCCGACGTTTCGGAAAACTATAGGGTGGGAATGTGCAAGAGTTTCCAGTGAGTCACTGCAGAGTCAGACACGGTTGCATAGATGTGCATTTTTTTATGCGAGTTCTCAAAGCAACTTGAGCCCATTTACACACATCCAGAGAAACCACATCACTTTTGTTCAACCTGCAGGTGCATTATTAAACAATAAGTAACAAACGTCCATCTGTTGGTTGCAAAAATCAAAACGGCAACATGTACTCACTGACAAACACTGGCGATTTTCCTGGAACCTAAATATGTCTCAATTTTGAAGCAGCGTTTCCAACGACGTTCAATCCTTTTTTAACATCAAGTCTTTTTTTGGGGGTGGGGCGGGGGGGGTTGTGTTTCATGGTGGTGGCGGGACACCAAGCCAGAACGACAACCTCCACTAACTATAAAACATGAATGAATATAATTTGGCCAAGAAGAAAGCAGCAGATGCTACTTCAAAAACCAAATTCAGTCTTTTCAGTGATTGGGGCTATCGTTTAGACCAGAGGTTCCCCGACTCTTTATTGGTTCTGTATTTCACTCGATCAACCTTTCAGATCTGAGCAACACTCGTTCCGTGACCTCACACATGATTTCGTGCGATGTTGCTGGAGGTGGGACGGTTGTAATGATTTGGAAAAGACAGAGCCCGAGGTTCAACGGTAAGTCAAAAGTAGCCTTTAAAGTTAAATACTTTAGGATTTTTGCCATTTGACACGGTTTCCTTGGCCGACCCCATCTGCTAAACCATTTTCTGGGAGAAACCCAGATCTAGTGTTTCCATTGTTTTGTGTACTACCTGTTTGTGTCTAATTGATGAAAATATTGTGGAGTGATCAAAATAAAAACACATGCTTTTCCGAGTTCACAGTCACGTGAACAAGTTTAAAAGATGAGACGCGTGTTCGAGCCCTCTGTCCCGCCATGTCTTCTTTGGCCACTGCTGGACCCCCCCCCCCCCCCCCCCCCCCCCGTGCCTCCTTTCCTGCTTCGCCCCTCGTCCCCCCGCCTTTCTATCTACTCATCGCCTCCCCCCTCCAAGAGTGAACCACGCTTGTTCGGCAGTGGCTGAGGTTTGGCGCGCTCCTCCTCCAACCCACGCCTCGGCTCCTGCTCCAAAACCATCTTTTCCATTCAATCCCAATGGGAGTGGATGGGCGGAGGGAGGGAGGGAGGGAGGGAGGGAGGTTTCCACCACCCGCTAACCCCCGCATGTAAGATGATACAACAAAAAAAGGTTTTTTTAATCCTGTTGACCAAGTCATGGCAATCTGAAAAAGAAGCTGCGGTTCATCTTTTATCAGCAGATCATATCTGGATTCATTGCAGTGGACAAAGAGTCAAATATTTCAGTCTCAGTAAAGATTTTCATCCTATTCTTTACTGAATACATATTTCGAGCAGGAAACTTGACTGTCATTGCTCTACGGTCAAGTCACAATCACACGTGACTGCGGTGCCACTGCTCAGGCAACGCAAATAAAAACCGGCTCATACACACTTCAAGGTGTGTAAATGTGTGCCGGTGGTTTGAAATCAGTGACCTACTTTACAACCGGCCAACCCATAAAACAAACGGCGGTGATAAGTCGAGAACGCCTGCGCCCTGCTCCTGACCTCGTCTCTCACCTGTCCTCCCTAAAGGTGGAACCGCTCCGGCACGCGCCCGCGATTTAAGGTGGCCTGCAACCCGAAGTACGAGCTGGTGGCTGAACGCAAGATACTCCCTTTGCTCCGTTTATTTCTAATTTCCGGGTTTAAACCTTTTATTGCACAACCATGTCACAGCTATGTCATGAAAACATAAAAAAAGAGAGAAGAGGAATACGTGTCATGTATGCATGGCTGCGTGTTAAGGGGCTGTGGCCTGGATTTGTGGAAATACTGAAGTCATGAATCCAAATATCTTCTGCCGCTCTCGAGCAGCGACCGCGTTGCATTGAAAGTAACCGAAGCTCAAACGGATTAAATCAATGGATGAGTCAATCAACAGAAGAAGTGATCGATTCATCATTTTCAAGCAAATACTCCACGTCATATATTCACTGGTCCAGCTTCTCGGGTGTGAGGATTTGCTTTTTTTGTCCTGTGGTGATAATAAATTGAATATTTTAATTTTGATTTTGATGAGTTTGTTGGACTCCCATTCACACACAGTACTGATAAATCACACCTTGGCGGTCTGGTGTTTCACTGTAATTCTGTAACAGCAGTAGTAATGTGGTCAATGTGTATTTCACGTTAGTGGATTAATGTTCTGCGAGTCGACAAGTCTGGAACAGGGTGACCTGAAACGGAGGAGAGCTTATTCTTGACAGCTCCCGTATACATTGGTAATTTCTCAACACATTGTGTAAATGGCTGTAAACGGGACCAAAGGTGCTTTTTCATGAGGATGATTTGGGACCTACATTTTGTAAATGGTAGCTCCTCTTTGGCTCTATTGTTAGCAGTGTTGAACTGTATTATCATTACTCACTCGAAGCAGTGAGAGAACACTGAACAGCGCTATTGTGAACAAATAACTAGTGTAAAGTTCATGATGCTGCGTGTTGCGTGATGGGACTAACAGGAAGCCCGTCAACACAACTCAGTTTGTACAGTCAGACTGTCGTAAAGGGTTGAACCTGGTCACAGCGAGGTGTCCTCCCATTGGCTGCAGCTATGAAAGGGGCTTTGGTCTCGTCTATGACTTTCTATACTTTCACCAAAGGTTTCAACAGATTTCCACGTGTTACCTACCTTTTAATTTAAACATTTTAATTTATCAGACTTGTGACAACGAGCGTTGTCCCCGTGGATTTTAATGAAGCACAACCGCAGGCAGTGAGAGCTGCTAATGATAATGTCCAAAGGTTATCAATACTACGGTCGTTCATAATTTAGCCACCGGGGACGTTTAATAACTGATTCTGGTGCCTGATTTCTTTTTCCCACCAACATTCCGCGAAGAAGAACACCATGGTCAGAGCGAATTAGAGACGAAGGCCCGCCCCTTCTCTGCCTCTGATTGGCTCAGACTGTGGTATTCTTCTTCACTGACACTGACAGAACAACCTAAATGTCAGGCGCACCAAGGTGCCACCAAGGGACTTTTTTTTTTTTAGTCGCACTGCACCAAAAATGGTTGCACTCCGGAGCCCTGGCAGGAAAGTGAAACTCTTCAGGAGAGTTGGTGTCATTTGGCCACCTTTGACCATCTGTCTTTATGGCCCTGCCTCTTAACTGTCATACTGATATAATGGTGTGTGTGTGTGTGTGTGCGTGCGTGTGTGTGTGTGTGTCACACGGTGACTCACCTTGGTGCTTTTACAATCTTGCCCTACGTAGGTACAGTGTTTGCTCTGCAGGTTATTACAGTAGGTGTGGTGATGATTACAGGTCAGAATCAATGTCGCTTTTGTCTTGTTGGTTCAGTGATTTATTAAATAATCACTTGGACTGAGAACAAAACCAGTCAAATGTTGTTTTTTTTCTGGAGCTGCTCCAGACTGGAAGTGACATGTTGGGCAACTTGGTTTCAGGAATTTTACGATAGCCCACAACTATTTCATATAAGCAAATGTATTCAACTCTTTCTTTCAACCATATTGGAAATTGAGTGTTCATAGTTTTTCCATTTTCATTTTTTTGATTGTTCCGTTATAGACAGTGACTTCTGGAGGGCTTTCACAGTGTGACACTGAATTGTGGCACAAAATGTCAAAATATTTCAGGCAATGAAATTTTCGATTTCACCGTAGCGCTAAAAGACATAGTATGGGTTCTCATCATGGCCACTTGGTTACTCACCTGCTCAAAAAAGTGTCGTCAGCGTGTGTGAAACGCCCTTCACACAATTTCTACAAAGCTTTACAAAGCTACACTTGTGACTGATGAAAAAAGGCTTGGTAACATTCACAACCATTAATGTTTCACATGTCATTGTTTTTTCTTCTTCCATTTCATTCAGATGTACATTAGTTTAAAAACATTTCCATCATTGTCTGTCAGTCAGCTCCTCTTTAAGTTCGTTCTTCATCATCTGTCTCTTAGGATTGTTGTCTACATCTCTCTCTCTCTCTCTCTCTCTCTCTCTCTCTCTCTCATTCCTGTGTGTTGTGTTTGTCTCTCCATCTCTTTCTATCTTTCTAGTTTAGTTTTAAATAATGGATTCAATTGAGTGACTTCTCTGCGGCTCAGGATTCACAGTGTAAGCACGTGTTCACTGCTCTACAATAGACATGCGCACACGCACACGCACACGCACACACACACACACACACACACACACACACTCTGTAAATGATACCTGAAAAATTCATGGCACCCAGAGCTGAGGACATTTACACTGGCTTTCTTTTCACATGTGTGAAACACGGAGCGCTCCACCACTTCACCCGATGATCTCATCCCAGATGTTTTAGTCTGTTTCAGCAGCTGTCTCCGAGAGCACTCTGTTACTTTATTACATTTTGTCCAAAATGAAGCACCGGCCCAGCGTGTAAGCTGCCGCCTGGTTGATCACGGCAAATACGCTCATGCCAAATTCTTAGTCAAATTACTTTATGTTTCTTTGTCTAAAACTTACCTGGAGAGATGATAAGATTTTTGTGCATTTGTTTTGTGTCATATATCCAGGACATGATTATGAAAAGTACCCATCACAAGTTCAGAGGAGCCAAGGTAAAGCCTGTGTGATTGCGTGCGTTGTCCGACCAACAGATTTTCGAAGTACAACAATGCAAAAGAGGAAATCAGCGAATCCTCACGTTAGAACTTTATTCAGTTTGAACCTAAACTAACTGGCTCTAGTGTCGCCTGAGATCATCCGGTCGGACTTTATTAATAATCCCCAGGCTGAGGTTAAAAACCAGAGAAGACATGGGCTTTCTTCAGTCATCTCCGGAACCGCACAAGCCCGGCCTGTATCTTTCATTTATTCATTCTACCAGTAAGCATTATCACTATCAGTCCCAGTGCCTGCATGTCTGGCGTATTATTGAACAGATGCGAATCACAGAGCGGCTGAACGGAGACAGGCAGATTTGCCTGATACATTTTCCAGGCCTGTTCTTTTCATGTCTTGTCGAACCTGCGTGTTTGGGGGCAAAGGAAACGGCAGAGGAAATGCCAGCGTTAGTGTGGGAGAGGGGAGGCCACCTCACTCCATCCCTGAGGTGAGTGGGTTTAAACCACAGTCTGCCTTAAAGAGACCTCAGACAGAAACACAGAAACAAGGAAAGGAGCCTAATGCCAAGTTGGTATTTTCCTAGTTTTCTTTAGGAAAAAAGGGAGGTGGTTACACCGTCATCATGCTGTACGTGTAACCTATTTGGATAGCAGACAGGGCTAGAGTTATTTAATTAATAACACTGTTTGATCAGGATAAAGCACCACATATCCTGCCTTAATCAAATGAGCTCCAAATGTCTGCCTGAACAAGTACAGTTCATTCTTGTGAACACAAAGTTTAAATCTCTGCAGATGTCTGAAACGAGAACATTTTAATCTCTGAAGAAGAAGGGAAAAAAAGAAGACGGTTTTGGAGCTGTTCCACTCACAATGAATGGGAGACTTTTTCGGAGTACTGGATACAACCCAGGGTGATTTTCCAGGGATATGGGCAAATCTTCTGGTTCAGAAATCATCAATTTAATGCTTTTCATAGGAAAAGAAAAGGCCCAGACGAGTCCGCAAACGATCAGGTAATTCTCCCATTGGCTTTCAGAAGTGCACTCTAGGTCCATAAATATGCATCAAAAGCTGAACTGAAATTTTAATTCTCCTCACTTTTTTTTGTGTGCGGAAATGTTAATTATTAAAATATTGCAGCTAGCACGCACACTCCGGGCGTGCGACTGCCTGGAGCGCATCACATGATTCCCAAAAAACAAAAAGGGGGGTCTATCTGCAACCGGTTGAAAAAAGTCATATGACAGATATTCAGGTATTTATACTCGTATGTGAACATGCAGTGGCTACACAAGCGCCCTTTTTTTTCCTTTTGGCCTTAAAAAAAGGGCAAACAGGACGAAGCAAATTGTTGCAATGCACTGTTTAATAAGCGCCATATGCCGGGTGGTGCTGAACGTGTGCCACCATCAGGTGCTGTTTAAACCCTGCCTTCGGGCAGAAAGGCTTCGGGAAGTCAGGTGAGCTTGTGTAAAGAGCGACAACGTCTCAATGAGGAAGAGGCTGTGGTGGAATAAATGGGTCAAGCACAGGACCTTCACCTGTAGGAGGCTGATGTTTGACACTCAGGCGAGATTAAAGGTTGATATTGATATTTAGACCAGGAAACTTTCTACATTTCATTTAGGAAAAACTTGTGCCTTGGGTCAAAGTAGACCGATTTCACAGCCTTAACCATACGTTCGAAAACCTTTCTGACGGAACTTCTCCACCTTTAAGTACAAATAACATTATTTGCTTGATGAAATGGTGCTGGTTTACACGTCTTCATTTTCTTCCTCTTTTTTCTTTCACCTGCTCCCCGCCAACATGTAGTTGATTTTTACCATTACCTGCCATCCATCCATCGTCTACCGCTTTATCCATTGAAGGGTCGCGGGGGGTCGCTGGAGCCAATCCCAGCCAACATTGGCCGATAGGCGGGGTTCACCCTGGACAGGTCGCCAGCCTATCGCAGGGCCACATACAGAGACGGACAATCATTGACTCTCACATTCACACCTACGGTCAATCTCCAATGAACCTAACCCCATTCTGCTTGTCTTTGGACTGTGGGAGGAAGCCGGAGAACCCGGAGAGAACCCACGCATACACGGGGAGAACATGCAAACTCCACACAGAAAGGCCCTGGTTGGTTTGAACCGGGATCCGAACCCAAAACCTTCTTGCTGTGAGGCGAAAGTGCTAACCACTACACTACCGTGCAGCCCCCATTACCTGCCAATTAATATAAATATATATTTGACCTGTTACACATCGGTTTTGCAGAGCTTTATGTGATTTTAGCAGAACCACACAACTTCTTTAAATCTAGTCTAATCTAATTACATTTTTGGACTCCACTGTGTGAAGCATACATTTCCCACTGAGAATTTGGCCACTCGAGTAAAATAGCAAATTTTTTAATAGTTGAAGATACAGTTAAAGCATGGCACTATAGAAAAGTGAGTGATTAAGTACGTCTGTCACTGGTTCCCACCTTACTGTCCATGTTATTTCAACCCCTGCTGAGTCGTCGGCCGCTCCGGAACAATCAGTGAAGCTCCTGCACTTCAATGCATGTAGTTGTTTTTCGCTGTAGTTTTTAAGATACTAAAAAAAGTAATGGGCTGATCTTCTATCGGCCCGTCCTGTAGCGGTCGATGATTTGTTTTTTAGAAAATGGAAAAGAAAGTCTTGAGGGGCTTTTTATGTTTTTCCACCCAAGCCAATAAAACGATGCTAAATGAGAGAATGCGTGGAGTTATCAGAGCTCACGTAACGGAGGCTGCAGCCCAGACATCAGGACTTTGGCGGCTTTACCAAAGGAGGAGGTATGTAGTTAGCAGTAGCTGTCCGTCTGGCTCAGATGTGGCAAGCGACAACAAGTAGTCCCCGTAACCCTCAGCTCTCCATGAGTTCAAATCAGAACACGGAGCAACGTCCAGCTGTTACACTGCTCGTCAGTTGTTGGGACAAAAATAATACGACAAACTATTTTTACTCCCCGCCCACACAGATCTCGGATTACCAACGGCAGTATTGTCACTGTTTCTAAATGTAATGGCCCCTTGGAGAATACAGGGGGCGCTGTCACGGCAGAAAGCATAAGTAGAACTGTCACTTATTTTTCCGGACTACAACTTTGACCAATAAGTATAAGTTAAAAAGCAATGAGGGTATGACGTCCTGAAAAAAATACATTTGATTTTGCCTCCACATACATTCAATTCTACAGATGTACAATTGTAAAGTCTTTACATCCTGAAGGACAGAAAAATGTTTCTGTTTTCCTTTTTTTTTTTGTGACCTTCAACAAAAAAAAAATCTTCACTTACGGTCATACAAAGTATTTGTCCTTGTGATTTAGGTTCTGCAAGAAGTTGTGTAATATTTTTTTGGTCGGCTTTGTGGCTTTTCATTCTGAGAAGCAACACGTCAAGCAGGCGGGGCAGTTCAGTTTCAGGTCTGGATTTACAAACGGGAACTCATCTCGACGCCATGATTCATTCAATTACATCACCGTAAAGATTAAAGATGGAATCAAGGGCTCTCGCATTTGGCAGAAGTTTTTTTCCAACGCTGAAAGATTGGCTGTGTGTGTCAACAGAGAACAGATTAATGTAGTCCTATTCCTTTGTGTGGCTGTTCCTCATATTTCATTTCAATATGAGAACAATAACACTGATTAAACCCCTTCAGAGCAGTGGTGTACGGGGGAGGCCGGTTCCCTGGAAACTTGACAGTTTCAAAACACAGAGTAGAGGTATTGTGAGACAGGAAATGCATTCGCAGAGAGCAATCCGGAAGGCTCTGTGCTTTCCATAATGGCAGATTAAAGGCTTTTGATTCATGCATGAGCCAGAAGACTCACAATGCTGGGCACGGCTGGCAACGGGTCCATGTGTTTAGTCATTCAGATAGTGCTGAATATATTCTAGTCTTCACTTGAGCTTATTTGTCTTAGTCTGCCTTCATTATGTAACTCATCCTGCTTGGTACCACCAAGGTTTATGAAGAAATATGACCTCAATACACTAAAAATGTATTTTCTCAGTCAACCTGTCACATGTAAATGGGGCCCGGTTGGGGGGGGGGGGGGGGGGGGGGGGCATCTCATACTTCTAAGTACCAATCACCATTTTGCAATTTTTTAATCAAAATGTGAAGAGGATTATTCATTTCGTATTCATTTCCAGGCCTTTGTTAAGCTAATCTGATCCAAACCACGCCCAACTAAACAGTTTTGTTGAGTTTATGATTAATATCAAAAGGCCTATTATTGTAATTTTACTTTAATGTAGATTGTTGATCATTCAATACAGAAATAAGTTATTACAAAAAAACAAGTTACAAATAAGAAACAAGTTAAAAAAACAGTCGACAATCCAACCCATATGATATCTTTGGTTGTCAATCGAAAACGATGGTTTAAGATTGGTTGTCAAAGGTTTTGCAAGAGGCCTAATGTAGGGAAAGTGCTTTTTGGCGACAGGGCGTTGTTGTTTTTTTTACCTCAGCCAAAGAAGATACATTTTCACTTGTCTGTCTGTCCGTCTGTCTGTCTGTTTGTTTGTTTAGCATGTTTATGCAAAAAAACTGAACGGATCGGGAGAGACGTGGTCCCGGGAAGAACACAGTACATTTTGTTGCGCATGCAAATGAAGGGTTGGATCGGGTAAATATTTTTAAACTTCATTTAAATATACTATGGTTATCAGACCACTGAGCTTTTACTTTCATGTTTCTACTATGAAAACTAGACGATAATGATTGTTCGGCCTTGGTGGAGGTATACGCTCTACTACTGAGTGCCATTTGACTTTGTTGTTGTAGTACTGCAGTTGGCCACTGGGGGCAATTCGGCAACAAAGGTGAGCGTCTGTGTCGAACCCAGCTCATCAGATGCATCCATAACAAAATCTGATGTTTGACTGCCGCTACAACCCACGTTTACAAACCAACGTATCAGAATATGAGATTAAATGACAACAGAACACACAGGTATGAGAGAGTGTAATGCTAATTCTCAAAAAACACGCTCATGTCAGACTCACTTTTCAGAATCAGCGTGTCATGTTGCCGTCTTTTCCCCGGTTCGTGATCTAGCTTCACAATCTCGTCCTCCTCTCACAGATTTTTTTTGGTCTACAGCTCTGCCAGCGTTGAAGCTTGTTCATTGTTTGGCTGCGTTTTATGAAACACGAGTAGTGCTGGCGAATTAGGGCAACTGTTGTATCCGTTTTTTCCCGGCATACCTAAGCACCGAGATTCACCTGCAATTCATCTCACAATCTGAGACAACCTGAAATATACACTGTGCAGTCTGACACGGAGTGCGGCCGAGACATTCCTATCACTCCGTCTACTGGAGCCTTTTGAAGCAACAGGCAATCTTCTCCTTATCAATTCTAGAATTCCTCCGACCGACTCTGGTGGAGCGCCGTCGTGAGTTAAAGTCGCAGTCCTCGGTCGTGAAACTTTTGGAATAAGTAATGAGGGTTTTGTCTACTACTGGGAAGCAGTGTGCAGACGGTAAACACAGACACGCACACAGCGGCTACACACTCTCGCCGCTCAGAGAGCCTGTTGTTGTCCAGGAAGGGAACTGAAACACAAGAGGCCTAAAGTTTGTGTGCGTGTGTGTCCGTGTGTGTGTCTGTTTGTGTACCTGTGTGTATGTGTGTGTGTGTGTGTGTGTGTGTGCGTGTGTAAGTCACTGGGGGGATAAAGAGCCATTGTCTGCAGCTGGTGCATCCCCCACTCCTCCTCTCTGCAGCTGTGAGGAAATCAAACACTCCTCTTTTCCTCTCCCCCCCCCTCTCTGCCTCTGTCACAACCTGCTGATGTCCCATTAGGTCATTCCTGGTGAGACGTAGTGATGACCCGCCGATGGATCGGGTTGTGCGGCAGGTACACAGCCACCACTGAAGCTGCCAGAGAAGAAATTCACTCACAACATCACCACGACAGCCCCCAGCACTAATGTCTAGATGAGAAGAATGTAAGACAGCTATCGTTGAAGAGTATTTGTGGTCATCGTGTCATTTGTCAGGTTTGGGGAAAGTACAGCTATTTTGTAGATTACGTGATTGACAGAAAAATAATTGGCAATCATTTATGAATCCTTGAAAATACCTCATCAAGTAGAAATGCCTGACAGCTTTTCAAATGTGGAGAATAGAGTTTACACAAACAGTTTTTCCAGTATTTATTATTGGATCACTGGATAAATGCAACAAAATAAATAATGCAGGGAAAAAATAACTTTGACGGACAGAGAGTTTTGATAATCAATTCACTGTTTTTAAATCATTTTAAATGTGCATCATTCACATTGGGACATTTATGATTTTAATCAATTCATCAAAAAGAAAATACTTGAAACAGAATCAGTAGTTGCATCTGTATTGTCAGCACCCTGACCCTGAACTGGATCTATCTGGATGATATTGTGTTATCGAAGAAACATCATGTCTTGCTACAGGGTCAATGGAAAAAAAGAAACGTGAGTTGCTTACCAGCTCCACACTCGACCGCTGTAGCGGTGGATGTCGTTCTGATGCACAAATCAACGAAAGGGCCCAGTGAGAGCTGAACACTGCTTGAGGAAGAAACGCGTTTCCTATCTTTATCCACTGCAGACACTTCTCCTCTTTCACTAGGATACCCTGAACTGCATTTTGCATTTTCCACTTAATGTGTTTCTTAACACTTAATGTTTTCATTTCAAGCAGCTCTGATTTGGAAACAGTTTTCCTAAGATTTATCAAAATTCCAGCAAAAACATCTTAAAATTTGATACAGCAGCTGATGTCTCATTGTGAGACAAACTGGGGTGGGGGGGGGGGGGGGGTTTGGCTCAGGTTTTTGCTGTGTGATAACAACATTACAGTCTCTGAAGAGACACTTTGGAAATGTGCCTCGGTATTTGTCACTGGATTATTTATCCTTGGTTAGTTGCAAAAAAAGCAATTTTCTGTTGGGAATGTGGCCAGTAATTGATTTGTGAGTGAACGTGTGGAGGTGAGCTAAGGTCGTGTGGAGAACAAAGGAATATTAACTTTGCACTCCTGGTGTATAAGGCCTAATAATCTTACACCACTAAAACAGTATTATGGTAAAACAGAAATACATTAAATGACAGTATTAGATGAACAGAACCTGATAAACTATACTTCAGTGGTGGATGAAGTACGGATACACAGGTTGGAAGTTTCCAAAAAATACTGTGTGTTGTTTCGTTAAGTCCATTTTGTTTAACATCCAAATATCAAAAATCACATTTCAATCTTCACACTTGCGAAGGGGAGATTGAGGGAGAGGGTAATTCGGTTTGTTGCAATGTGCTACTTCACCGCTAGATGTCACAAAATCCTACACACTGAACCTTTAAAGCTACAGTGTGTAATATTTAGAAGAAATTATTCTGTAAATTGAATATATTGTCTATTACTATGTGTTCATATATGTATAATCGCCTGCAACAAAGAACCAATGTTTTTTCGTCAACTTTGATGACTTAGATATAGTTACATGATGTGGGCCCGACCTCCGTGTGAGTCCCGTTTTGCTACGTCATGTTGAATACAGTTGCAGAAAACGGTCCAGAATACGTCGCATTCGCGTTGAATTTTCGGCGCTGCCGGACACCGGAAATTGAATCAGCGGTGCGTCTCCATAAAGTGTCCCCTGCCAGGTGCTCAATTGGTTGCAGTTTACAACCTTACCACCAGATGCCCACAGACAAAAATAAAAATACCAATATCGCACTGTAAAAGTACGCTCCACGGATTAGTTTCTCAATGAATTGGTCTGGTTTAATTGTTTTACTTTGGTTTGCAAGAAACAAAACCCATATTTATACACTTTTCATTTGTTTGTCAAGTCTTGATAGTGATTTATATACTTATACGCTGTATTGTAAGAAAATACTTGAGTAAAACACAAGTAGCCTAGCTGAAATTAGCTGATTGGGTAAAAGTACTTATAAGCCAATACGTTCTGAAACAGGAGGCCAGGGCCGGCCACCAGGCATAAGCGAACCAAGCGGCTGCTTAGGGCCGCCTGGCCACCAGGGGCCCAATGTAACTATAGGCACGATACAACCACAGTCAGTCAGACAGTTGATGGAAAAGGCCGTAGTATATAAAGTTCAAGATAAAGACAAGGTCACAAAAAAAGGACATGCATGACTAATTTCAATGTTTTACCATAAACATTCACCGGCTATGTATAGTCGCCAAACAAGCCTTCGGTTCAGTCGAGGTATCTCCAGCTAACGCTAGCCAGCTAACCATTAGCTGAGAAATATAACGACGGCAAGATTCCACTCAGAACTGTCACTTTGAATATTAAAGTGCAAATTAACACTGGACCACTGTTGTGAGTTGGATACTTTTTAAGATTTAAAACCATAGAAATCATAAAGGCTGGCCTTGGTGTAATTTTTAGCAACACGGCTACAACTAATTAAATTGATAATGGGTGTGTTAGATGTACAGAAGGTGGGGAGGGGGGCCAAATCAAATTCTGATAGGGGCCCCATGTAGGCTAGCGCCGGCTCTGCAGGAGCGAGGAAAGTCTGACTTTAATTTCCAGATTTAACCATCTCAAGTCGGATTTATTATTCACAGCCATAGTGGGCAGTATGGATTATTAATGAATGGACAGCAGTCATGCCATGGACACCGAAGAAGTCGCTGCGCGGCTCTTTCTCTCTAGAAGCCCTGCGCCTTTAAATCTCCGCTCCTCCCTCCGCGGTGAACAGCCCGCAGAGCCTCCTGAGCGCGGCCAGTGGACGCGACAGAGCCGAGGCGCAGCACGGGGCCAGCGTGCGACACGACAACAGGAACCATGGAGCTCTCGGCGGCGGCAGCTCGCTCGTCCTGAGGCGCCGAGCGAGGGAGTCCGCGCCGGGCCACCGTGTTGGTCCGCGGGCGGCCTCGGAGCCGGAGCCGGAGCCGGAGCCGGAGCCGGAGCGCGCGACTCGCCCGGACGGACGTCGATGGACTGGACTGAACGCGCCACTTCTGGTGTCGGACCGACGGGAGGGAGGGAGGGAAGGAAGGAACCCCTGCGTGTTCAAGAGTCCTGCTCCAACCGCAGGGGCATCGGTGCGTGCGCGTTGGATGCGTGTGGAAGTGTGTGTCGGGTGCGCGCGCGTGTGTGCGCGCGTGTGTGCGCGCCCTCGGAGCAGCAGGAGAGTTCGGCGGCGGCGGTGTCCGCGGGGAGAGGAAGTTTATAGCGGCGTGATTTGTCTCCTCTCCGTCCTCCGCGCGGGGTCGTCCTCCATGTCGCGGCAGGGGACCGGCGGATTAACGTTTCCCTGATGAGAATCAACCACCTGCGGAGAGGCGCTGCGATCGTGACCGCGACGGCGACGGCGGCGACCACCACCACCACCACCACGACCACGACCACGACGACGACGATGTCGAGTAAGAGCGCGGAGTGGCTGCAGGAGGAGCTGGAGTCCGCGGCCGGCGCGCTGCTGCTGCTGGACTGCAGGGCGCACGAGCTGTACGAGTCGTCGCACGTCGAGTCCGCCATCAACCTGGCCATCCCGGGCCTCATGCTGCGCCGGCTGAAGAAGGGCAACCTGCCCATCCGCTCCATCATCCCCAACAACGAGGACAAGGAGAAGTTCGTCCGGCGCTGCAAGACGGACGTGGTGGTGCTGTACGACGAGGCGACCTCGGAGCGCCAGGAGTCCGCGCTGGGCAGCTCCGTGCTGGGGCTGCTGCTGCAGAAGCTGCGGGACGACGGGTGCAAGGCGTTCTACCTGGAGGGTGAGAGACCCGCGCTCCTCCCGGCTGCTTCCTCACACTTTTTATTCTCTGACAACTCGTGTGTTCCCCCCCCCCCCCTCACTGATCTGAAGAACTGAGAGTGTCCCACTTCTGGAGGGTAAACATCCGCACGACGGTGTCGCTCGCACCTCGCAGCACATCTGGGCTCATCACATTCTTATTTCACACCCGGGTCTGGGACAAACACACTTTGCATTCAGCTCGTTGTTGAATAGTAGAATGTTGCCTGTACGCGTAAAAGCATCGTATCATCTCATTGCAGAAACGTGTGTGTGTGTATGTGTGTGTGTGTGTGTGTGTGTGTACGGCTATTTGATGGTCAAATGATGAATCCAAGCGTTTTATCTGCAGACCAAAGTTGATCATTGGACTGTACGTGTCGCGTGTGTTCGAATGAAGCCTCGCCGTTGTCACGGGACACGCGTGGCGACGCGCCTGTGTGGAGAGGGACGTCGTCGTGAACTTCGCCGTCGGACAGAAACACTCGGCGACAGTCTCGTGTCGACGCGGCGCTCAGATTCTGATTTATTATGAGCTGCAAGACACGTTGAGCAGCGTCTCGTCGCCTGGAGCCCAGGTCGAATATGTTCTCAATTAAACGCTGCGAAAGAAAAAAAAAAAAGAAAGAAAGAAAAAAGAAGCCCCCGCCATGTTGTGTAAGAGGCAGGCTGCTTCTTTTTTTCATGAATGAACAGGGAAACGACGTCTCACTCCTCGCAATTCTCCAGGACTGTGAATACACGGTGTTTATACACTAACACACACACACACGCGCGCGCGCGGCAGAGGCGGTGGTGGTGGTCGTCGTGGCTGTGATCGATTATTGAATATCATATCACAGGGATGTTTCACTCGCTGGTGTCACAGTCATCTCGGCTGCCATTCACAAAAAGTCCGCCGAGCCGCTGAGAGCCGCGGCAGAGTGGACTGTCTGTCCTGATCCTCCCGGGGGCTCGGCTGGTTTTTCTCAATGGAGCACATCTGTCCAGCCCGTGTGCCTATTCGCAATGACGTCAGCCTCGCGTTATGTTCATATAATCCGTCGCATCAACGTGTGATGTCAAGGTATGTTTAAAAAAAAAAAAAAAAAAAAAATACATGGCTGCCTGGGACAGAAGGTACGAGTTAATTCTAAGTGTGGAAAAACACAGATTTAATTTGCTCTCATCTTCACTTCTGCCTGCCTGTTTAGCATATGTCGTTAGAAAATGTATATATATATCTTTTCTTTGAAATAGAAGTTATACAACACATTTTACCACGATAAATTAATTTTCTAATGACATATGCTATTAAATAGGCAGGTATAGAAGTGAAGATGTTAAAATCGGTTTCATCCACACTCTTATTTCGTACGACGGTATTCATGGGCTATTGTGTTTTTTTTTAAATTACCATGACATCACCTATTTATGTGGTCGATGATATAAAAAGAATGTGATGTTGACGTCATTATGAAGTCCATTATTGCTCTTCTTTTCTTTGTTGTGGTCTCCATCCACAAGTTTAATTTCTTGTTTGTGGGGGTTCGCGGTCGACCACTTGTATCATTCAGGCTTGAACATTTGACCACATGCACACAAAGTAACATTCATGTTTGTATCTATGCACTGGACTCCTTTTTTTTAGACCACCCACTGATATGATTGTTCTTTTCCCTCTTCCTCCAGGGGGCTTCAACAAGTTCCAGTCCGAGTATCCGGAGCACTGTGAAACCAACCTGGACTGCTCCTGTCCCAGCAGCTCCCCGCCGGCCTCCGTCCTGGGCCTGGGAGGACTTCGCATCAGCTCCGACTGCTCCGACGGGGAGTCGGACCGCGAGCCGGGCAGCGCCACCGAGTCGGAGGGCAGCCCCCTCCCCAGCAACCAGCCGGCGTTCCCCGTCCAGATCCTGCCGTACCTTTACCTGGGCTGTGCCAAAGACTCCGCCAACCTGGATGTGCTCAGCAAGTACAATATCAAGTACATTCTCAACGTGACGCCCAACCTGCCCAACATGTTCGAGCACGAGGGCGACTTCAAGTACAAGCAGATCCCGATCTCCGATCACTGGAGCCAGAACCTCTCGCAGTTTTTCCCAGAGGCCATTTCCTTCATAGGTGAGTGAAGATGGAGGGTGCTCGGTTACCTTTAGAGTTACATCACATCCGTCTGTCAACAGCCGTATTTTCATTAACGATCAACCTGCTGATAGTTCAGCTTTGGTTCAGGGTTAAACTACAATTACTTTCCTTTTTATAGTTAATCAATTCATTGTTTATTTCACTGGTTCCCAACCTTAAAACAAAATATGTTGTACTTGAGATCCGTCATCATTACTTCTTTACCGGTTTAACCAAAGAGTTCTATCTAGTAATTTACAAGACAAACGCAAGGTATGTAGGGAAGTCTAAAAACACAAAACTGCTTTCTGCTTCTTTTAAACATCTCAAGACTCTGAAGCAAATCTTCACATTTCAGAAGCTGAAACCAGTGAATATGTCGGAATTTGTTTTTGCCTTGATAAATGATTTAAATGTCAAATTGATAAAAAAAAAAATTCGCTGTGACTTTAGAGGGGCAGTTAATGATTATTTTATATTGATTTACCATTTGGTCAAAAAATTTAAAAAAAATTAATGAAACATGCACATCACACTCGTGCAAAGGCTTCGCTCACGTCTTACAATTGCGTAATTTGTCATCCAGAAGGCAAAGACATTTCACTTTATTTCAGAGAGAACCAAGAAACCCAACAAATATTCACATGTGAGAAGTAGAAACGAGTGATTTTTTTTGTAAAAATGACATAAACAAGTATCAAAAATAGTCTTCATTTTCTGTTGGTCATTTGGGCGCAAGTTATGTGAGGTCGTGTCTACCTCCCTCGTTTACTCTGCCTATTTTAAATCAAGCACATTTCTTATTTACATAGAAAGTTATTAAAGTTCTGCTAAGCTGCACTTTGACAGTCCGCTGCCTTTATTCTGTTGTCACTGATAAAACATGTGAATCTAAAATCGCAAAATACAAAGCAAAGTCTTGAATAAGACATGCAAATGGATTTTTGGAGAATGAGGCCACACTGACGCCACGTGAGTTTCATCCCCGTTAAAGTTGCCTTCCCGTCCTCTGCAGCATCTCGTCCCATTTCCCATCATTCCCTCTGACTTAACTCCCCGGGAGTGAGTGAATTCCCTCTCTGATGAGTCAATGCCAAAGCTTTTATGTTTGTCTTAGATTGTCCAGACCCCTGACCTTTTTTTGCGGGGGTGGGGGAGTAATGTTTCTGCTTAGGTGCGAGGAAGTGTGACATATGCCAGAGCCAGAGGTCGTGGCAGATTGGGGTCATGCCGCTGTTAAACGGAGCTGCCTGACTGGCCGTAATGTGCAGGAATTACATCAGATCTTAGCAGCCAGGGTAATTATGGGTAACGCAGAGAAGCTCGGGCTCAAAAAAGAGACCCAGATGTGACCTTACGTCGCACTGCTGTAAACTACGGATTCCTTAAATATCTGAAATTATTGTCAGAGCATGTTTGTAATGTGGTAAGAATATGCAGAGGGAGGAGATTTGACATGGTCTGGTGATTTAGCAGCCTCACAAATGGAACGATCTTGTATGACTATGTATTTAAAGCACAAGTGAGGTGCTGTAAAGCTTAAACACTGTCAATTGCAAATTAACCACTGGTTACTTATTCGACTTCTGGGCCCCGTGTAGTTCGGTCGGAGTCTCCCGACGAGGATTTCTTTCTTTTTTGGCCTCTTTTTTTTTTTTTTTATTGCGGAAAGCGAGAAGACATCACATATAAATTTAATTTGGCTTCCGCTTGGCAGCCTGAGCTCGTGAGCCATCTGACCCCAATCCTGCAACAAGAGATGCAGGCCGAGAGAGTGAGGAGAGGCAGAGGGAGATAAAGGAGAGGATGAAAGAGAGCGAGAGGAGGAAGGAAGAAAGGAAAGGAGCACTTAACTCTCGCCCTAATGGCCTTTAGTGATGCAAGTGCAAGGGCTCGAAAAGGTGGATGGATGTAGCCTCTTAATAATGTAAGATGTTTTTCTTTTTATTCAGGTTTTTATACACAATGAGAGCTAGAGAGCAGAATGATGTACGACGTTCTGCTGTCATTGAGAAACCGTACCCTGGATTGTACTCGTAATATTATGTTTTGGTGGGGTTTTTTTTAAAGAAAGGGTTAGGGTTTTTGTACGCGTTGGAGCATGTGTGTGTTATATAATAGATCATGTTGAATTGATGGTAGGGCGATAATAGTTTTCTTCTTCATTGACTGTCTGTGGAACTGTCCCGCGATCAAATTACTTCAACTAAAACTAAAGATTATTATGTTCACCGCTGACTCAACGGCAAAATGTCTAAAAGACAATTTGTTCATTTTTTGTCGACTTGTTTGAGTTTGGTTTCATTGTGGACGATCACAGAACACAGTTCACAGCTTTACTGAGTTGACATATTTTCCAACTTGTGATTTCTACTGATGTCCGAATAATAATATGTAAGCGTGTGTTACTAATGATTATACTATGGAAAAGCTTAACCTCTGAAAGGGAGGCTTGAAATTTCAACCAGGGCAGATAAATTAGTCTTATTATGAACCGTACTTTAAATGATTTGTTTTATACATGTTAACATGGATGACGATGGCAATTAGGAGTTATTAATGATGTCAGTTAAGATTTGGATCAGAAAATCTGGTTGCGTCTGTCTCATTAGTAGTTTAAAGACTTATATAATAAAGAAACATGTTTTTTAACATGCTTTCCTTTTCTTCTATTCTCGTCCCGTCCCGTCCGTTCCTCCGTCTCGTCCTCAGACGAGGCGCGCTCGAAAAAGTGCGGCATCCTGGTCCACTGCCTGGCCGGGATCAGCCGCTCCGTCACCGTCACGGTGGCCTACCTGATGCAGAAGCTCAACCTGTCGCTCAACGACGCCTACGACTTCGTCAAGCGGAAGAAGTCGAACATTTCCCCCAACTTCAACTTCATGGGCCAGCTCCTGGACTTTGAGCGGACGCTGGGCCTCAACAGCCCCTGCGACAACCACTCGTCCTCGCCGACGCACGACCAGCTCTTCTTCACCACCCCGACCAATCACAATGTGTTTCAACTGGACACGCTGGAGTCCACATGAAAAAAATCAGACGGCGGACTGCCCCCCTGGTTCTTGAGGGGGGGGGGAGGGGGCGGGTCAAGATGTTGTTGTTACCGTGGTAACAAAGCGGCTGCACTGGAGCCAGCTTTACGCAGTCCAGTTTTAATGAATGTTTGAGCCTCCCGAGGCTCGTTGTCCGAGAGCTTGGCCACGGAGCAGCAGCGGAGGGACAGACCAGGTCACAGGCTCCACCTTAAAGGGGAAGGGAGTGTCTGTTTGCTTTTGAACCCAGAGTGAGGAACTGACACGCGGGTTTACAGCGGTGTCCTCCTCAGAGTTGACTGAATTTTGAGGAAGAGCTCTGATCGACTTCCTCTTGCAACAAAGAGGAGATTCGGAGACTTAACTGACTGAGAAATTGAGCGAAGGTCGACAGCTTCATACAAAGACGGGAGCACGGAACCATCCACAGCGCTCAATTTGTGAGACGACAGCGTCCTCCCTGTTTTTTCTGTCTCGGCCCTCGAGCTGAGCTGACTGGTGCCAAGTGGAGAGTATGGGATTTACTCATAGGAAATCTCGCTCTACTGAATGTAGAGTTTTTAAAAAACCAAGGAATTAACATACACACATGCACACATAAACACAAGTATGTATGTTTGTACTGTATGTACTGTATGTATGTTATCACGTACATTGCAGAAATTGTATGGGTGGTCCTTAACAAGTATGTCTATATGCATTTTTGTATATTTTTGTGTACATTTATGCACAAATCTATACGATATATAAATATTTACGCATAGAAATTTTTATCTTTGTCCCAAAAACAAAGTCATCCAATCCAAAAATTGGCTTAAGAGATTGTAAAACTAAAGAAAGGAGAGTGGCTGCGGCGAGGCCAACAAAGAAACGTTTGATATTCCTAGTTGTCTTCTTCTGGGGTTTTTTTTTTTGCTTTTAGGTTTGTTATGACCTAATGCAGTTTGCACAGTGGTGTAGCCATTGACTTGTTGGCACTTGGAGCCAGTGCTGGAAGCAGGCAGATAAAGAGACATTCAGAGGAGAGGTGGGGAGAGAGAGAGGAGAGGCCAGTCCCAGGCTGCGACAAGTCCAGGCAGCTGCACCGTGCAGTGGGGAGGGAGCAGGAGCAGGAGCAGGAGCTGGGCCCTGGGACGAGGACGAGGACGAGGACGGGGTTCAGGGTTCAGAGAGGAGTGTCGGGCTGGGACAGACAGTGGGTCAGACCAGACACACGGGTCAGGAATTGCCAGTTTCGTTGTGGCTGCGTAGGGGAAAAGATTTGACGTTGGTAAGCTTCTTTTTTTTCAAGTGCAAGTTCCCAGTCCCTACTTCCTTCCCCACATGACTGTTAATCCAGTTGCCTAAGTTGTTTTGATCATTTCAGTCATTTGTTGATTCGTCAGCAACTGAACTGTCAACTTCCTCGCTCATTTCGTCACGGCGCGTTGTCTCACTCGTATGTGTTTTGCCAAACTGGTTTCTAAACAGCCGCGACTCTTGTACTTTGAGGCAGGGACTTGAACGAGAGGCGACAGTTGTTCGTTGGAGATTCCGAGGTCGTCTTAACCTTTTTTCCGAGCAAAACTTTGGGCAGCTTATTTTAGCAACTCTGGGGCAAAGAAGTGCCTCAACGCTCTTGTATGACCTACATTGCAAACATCTTCTTGCCCGAGAGGGACTTGTTTGTTTTGTTGTCGTGTCTTAGGTTCCTTTTAGGCCCCAGATAGATGCCAAAACAGGGATCGTAGGACAAGGGACGTGATTGTAACTCGGTTTCTGTGACGCGATTGCGGTGTCGTGGACTCGGACAGGCCTCAGCTACAGACTGCACTTATCTACTCAATAGCTTCACGTCCCTTCACTGTATCGGAGGAAATGGAAGGGGAGACGCTTCTGCA
Organism: Scophthalmus maximus; assembly: GCF_022379125.1. Lineage (NCBI taxonomy): Eukaryota > Metazoa > Chordata > Actinopteri > Pleuronectiformes > Scophthalmidae > Scophthalmus > Scophthalmus maximus. Next base: position 9,744,187 of record NC_061520.1, read on the forward strand.
AGGGGATCACCTATTGCATCAGAGGAAATTCCATCAGAGTTGATTCACCCTTAAGCCTTGCGTATATTTTCTATGAAATACACACAAGATCATAAAGGATGGACGATGCTTGGCCAGGTTGTAAGAGGAATGCGGAGGACTGGTTTTTTTAACTGCTGCTGCTGCTGAACATGTTCGGCACACAGCATGTGGTCAAGGAGTTTTCTGGGCCCCCGTCCAAATTAGTAGCACTTAAACAATGTATCAGATATTTTTGAAATATGGCTGCGGTGATTTAAAATAAAAAAGAAATCCATCTGCTGCATTAATTGGCTTTTTGAATGTAGATTTCCTCTTTTGGGTGGACCGACACTGCAGCTCATGGCTTTATGACGATGTCTGTAGGTACACCTGGACTCATGCAAAAACATTTTCATATCCTTTTCCTAAATCTTTACTTTTTCCCACGAGGTTTGCTCGTACAAGTGCAAAAACGTACGAAACCTCCAGCCGCTCACGACGAGGTTCCCTTTTGGACGTTGTGATTGTGAATTAGCAGAATCAAAAAAAGAAGCAAATAACCATATAAGACTACCTGTCTCGCTCCATTTATTGGCAAGTGTCATTCACAAAAATGTCATTGTGATTAAAAAAAAACAGGGCAGAAGGTCACGCTGAGGACCTTGCTGTCAGACCGAAACATATCAGTTGCTAAGGGCAACCAAAGGAAACCAAAAATAAGAAGTAGGGTACTACTACGTTTGTCTACACTTTCAACGTCGATGTGATATGAAGTTAGATGCCAAAAAATAACATCTCACTAAAGCAAAGTGGCTCCTGATTGGGGGGCGGAGGACAACCACGAGGCTACAGGTGATGTTCACTGCCACGTGGAACAGTGGATTTACAGCATTAAGATGCTGAGGCAGCTATCACACTCATGCCAGTCAAAGCAAAAAAAACAACAAAAAAAATCCTGTAGTCAAGTGTTAAAGTCAGTCTGGAACATATATAATCCTTGAATTCATAAAGAAATATAAGTCAAAAATGTTTCTCTGTCTGTGGAGAAAGACGGACTGTAGGTGACTCCGCTTGTGAATTCCGTTTGTATTGAAAACAGTGGTGAATGTGAAAAGTTAGATTAGCCGTGTGCATTTCCATAAAACCTCAGTGGGACAGGTGCTGGATTAAAAACAAAAAAAAAACCTGAAGAAAATTTGCAACACAAGGCGTAAACACTGGATTTTCAGCTCCTTGTATTGATTATTACTGATGTTTTCATTAATTACAGGTGGTCTTCAGGCCTGTCGTTGCTTCTAAATCCAACTCTTCTCTCTAAAATTACTCACACGTTACTTACAGATGTGATTGTACTCGTGGTTTTTTGCATGAGGCCCAGTGTTTAATTGCAAACTACGGAAATTGAGTCTCAAAGTGGAAATGTGGACGGGGTCGGAGCAGAAACACAGAAGGGGGTTTGAGAGGGAACAGCAGTTGAATCTGAACAGGGTTGGTTTGAGCTGGCCTTATATAATCTTTCTAACTTCTTTCTAATGCTGACTGTTCAATACTCTTTGTATCTCACTTTAGAAGAAAAGAAAAAAACCATTGTGTGAAATAAATTGTCTGTTTTCTGTTATTTGAATCAGAACATGGTAATAATTGACAGCAAGCTGTCTTTTTTTTTATTTTTATTTTTACCGGTGACGGGTCACAAAATGTCGTCTTTGTTACTCTGCAATATATCAAAAAAAAACTTTTTTGCAGTATTTTGTAGATCCAAGACCTCAAAATTTTTTAAATTCTTCTTCTCTTCTTTTGTACTATATATATAAATATATATCTCCTGTATGATTATACAAGCTCCAGCTTGAATATGGCTTGTGGACTGAAGTAACATTTTACCTGGGGTGTCCAAAAACGTAGGGCCGGTGTGCCCAGTACCAACCTGAAAGAGACCCTCATTGACACGCACACACACACACACACACACACACACACACACACACACACACACACACACACACACACACACACACACACACACACACACACACACACACACACACACACACACACACACACACACACACACACACACACAGCCAGAGCTGTGGTTCAGCATGCCCGTTATCTTTCACAATAGACAATTACACCACCTGGCTTAAATAATTACAAGGTCTTTTTCTGTCTTGTTTTGATATAATGTGCTCTATGCTATTCCTGTGGCCTTTCAATATATAATAATAAGTTATATATATGTTATGAATTTATATGCAAAAGTTCCTCTCTTATTATTGCATCAGAGATGAAAATAATACTACCATGCTTGAATGGACTTCCCTCATCTGGAGTCAAATCCCACTCACAATAAGAAAAGAAAAAAACCCCGCTGAGGACTTGATCACTTGCACCCTAGGATTGAAAAACGAACATGGTTGATTTCAAGCTGCTTTCTTGAGTTTTTTGTGTCTTTGTAACATTGAAAGAGAAATCAAGTCTTTCTTTTTTTTTCTTCTCTGTTTGTAAATTTGCCAGATCACGGGAACGGCAGTTTCTGTGTCCTTAAACTTGTAGCTACACCTTGGTAAGAATGTGCTCGGGAGAGAAAGACGTGACCGAGCAAAGAGCAGGGGAGCGGCGTAAAAACATAAAGTGAAAGAAAAAGTGAATGATTTAAAAATGTTACCTCAGTGAGGAATTTTTCAGGGATTTTTTTGACAATGCATCTTGCATCGTGTTACAGCTTCAGACACATGTTGAATAGCTGTTTTGTATTGTGCTGTAAGCAATTTACAAAAAAAAGATGCAATCTGTCTGTGTATTAAACAAGGGCCGCGTTCACCGCGGCAGTGTCACCTTTCTGTCTTCTGAAGGAAATACAACTGACCCTATGTATTGTACAGTATATGGAAACAACACAAGACATGTTTATACCGCAAATAAATATTGAAATATTTTTTTCTTTAACACCTGTTTTCAGCCAATTTCAGTCAATGAAAAACACTTTTGCTACACAAAACTTTGCATATCTGGATCTGACACTGACCTTATTCCGGTCGATTGCTGGGAAATTGTTTTGACATAAATATGACAAATACATACGTATTCAACTGGTATCAATGTCTAGCATTGGTTAGTAAATTATAAATACATTATAGTATATTAGAAGTGATAATATGCAGTTTGTAATGTTATAATAATGGAAAAGGTAAAGTGATAGCATTATCTGTTTTAGACATGACGGAAACGAAACCTTATATTTTCCGTTTTGCTTTGCCTGAGACTTCCCCTTGTTTTCTTCCACAATCACACGCGCGCACACACGCATGAAGAGTCTTCTTTGTCTGGTTGCGTCTTTGCTGTGGTTACAAAGGTTTCTGACAGCAACATATTGTATTGCTTAAACTGAAACCCAGCCACTTCCCTTCACGTGTGTGTGTGTGTGTGTGTGTGTGTGTGTGTGTGTGTGTGTGTGTGTGTGTGTGTGTGTGTGTGTGTGTGTGTGTGTGTGTGTGTGTGTGTGTGTGTGTGTGTGTGTGTGTGTGTGTGTGTGTGTGTGTGTGTGTGTGTGTGTGTGTGTGTGTGTGTTGCCATGAAAGAAAATCCCCCCTAAACCACTTTGATCTCAATCTAACGCTCTTTATGGTACACAGTTAGAAGAGAAGATTGATTTAGCTCATGTTTGTACTTTAAATATGAAGCTACAGCCATAGACCGCACGTAGACACCGGCTCCGGAAAAATGAAGCCAATGCGGAAGAAGTCTGTAGAAGTCTATGAGAAAATGACCCTACTTCTCAACCTGATTTATTGTTTCATTATTCAGTATGAAATAATCAAACAAGAGCTTTGCAGGTACCGGTACGAACCTTGACACAGAATCAGATGAGCTGTTCCCGGTAGTTAAGCCGTAAGGCTTCAACATCCGGCTACATGTTAAGCGCGCAGCACCGTCTTCTCTTTTAGCTCTTGGAAAGAGAGTGAAAAGGGAACATTTCTATTGTCATCGGGGCGTGACGTGTCCATGTCTATACCCCGACAGTGGAATTCAAGTTCCACTGCGGAGAAGCACTTTCAATAAGTCACCCCTCTCCGACAAACGCTGGTCCTCCGCCTGACACCTGTGTGTCCATCAAGTGCGCTCCTACATAACCTCTCCTGTCACTTCCATCTTCTCAACGGGTGGTTAATAATGACACGCGTGCAAATGAGAGGCAACGGTGAGGGAGAGAGAGTGGGAATCGGTGAAGTGAAGGAGCGAGACGAAGGGGTTGATATGAGAAGGAAAGAAAAACAGCACCGTGAGCTGAGCTGAGCCGAGCCGGCTATAAATATCTCCCCGTCTCCTCCGGTATTGTTCTAGCTTCTCATCCCTCCTTCCCCATTGGCTCTCCATCCTGTTTTTGGCCCCACCCTTTTCTGGGTTCCAGGAAAGCGAAAGGCTTCTCACGCGCAAACCATAATCGTGATAGCACAGGTATCGGGGAAATGTTTCCCGCTCGAACTTGAAGTGATCAAAGCCGAGAGTTTATCCAGAGCTGAGACGATGATGACATTACACAAAACGGGTAACTGCAGTGACAATGTCCCGGAGTCACCACACAGGATTTAAAAAAAAAAAAGAGACACGATACAACTGACGCTGGTGAGTGAGTGAAACCGCATCAACCAAACGCCGTCCGTTCAGGAATGTGTTTCACTTCCACCAGTTGTCGCAGACAGAATCCATGGGGGCGGGGGGTGAATGAAGGGTCACGTCAGGAAGAGAAAACTGCAGGTGCCAACACGCCCTGTGTCTGCATGTAGGTATAATACATGAGTGCCGGCTGCCGCTCTATTCCCCTGAATGCAGCGCCGGCATATTTCCGCAAAGGCTCCATATGCCTCCGTCTTCTTTGTAATGACATTTTTTCCTTGTGATCTCTGTCTGTTTGATCAGACATGACATTCTCGCCGATTTTTGACCCCTGCCACCTGCCGTCACGACATCGACAGACAGAGGGGCCCGGGCCTGCCGAATTTTCATGAAAAGCTCTGCTGTTGCTGTCTTGCCTTCATTGGTTGAAGTAGTGGCAGTGAAACGCTGCCATGGCGGCGGCTGCTGCTGCTGCCGCTGCTGCCGCTGCAGCACTCAGGCCAACACTGTTCTCCCACGGCGAGCGATACTGTACTGATACACTGGACTCTCTCTCTCTCTCTCTCCCTCCGCTCACAGTTACATAAAGAGCCAGTGCAGCACTCTCTCTCCAGCAATGCTCCACTTCAAGAGCACGATAAGAGGCGACCTGGGAGCGGGTAGTGGGGGGGGGGGGGGGGGGGGGGGGGAGGGAGGACGGGGGGGAGCAGCGGGCGAGGGCGGGAGGGAAAAAAATGACGGAGATACTTCATGTCCTGTCACGTTGAGATCCACATACCTGGGGAATGGAAACTGGAAAAGAGAAGGTGACGAGGAAGCAGACGGATGTTTCCCTCGTTTCTCTGATCGACGTGCCGTGTTGTGATCGTCACGTCTTCACCATCATCTTGCATTACGGCCATTGCCGTGTTTGGTTTTTGTCTGTTTATTGTTAGATTCATCGGCGCTGCCCTCCCTTTCTCATGTTGAAGCACCTTCAGGTCTTCGTCAGAGGGTTTTGAAGCGGCAACTCTCATCAGCAAATATGCTCCACGTGTTCTCCGTTGCTGTAACGTACAGTAGCGTATGTGGCCTCTCCGCTGTGTCGATCAGGGCCGACACAGATCAGACAATAATGTGACAGAATCTATGGTGCACCTGTCAAACAAAACAACATTATCTACCACATGCATTACAAGACTTTTGTTGGTTCACATGTCATGTGTATTTACGCTCGTCTATCCTCATGAAACACAAATAAAAGCCATGGAGTTGATAGTAAGCAAAAGAATGAAATCATGGAGGGAGAGGGAAAAGGGAATGCAAATCAAAGAGGCAACGGGCATAAAAGCGAAAAACAACATCATTTTGGTTCCTGAACGTATTAAAAAAATGGTTCCTTTTTTTGTCACTTGAAAGTTTTTTGGCATTTGCTGAAAAGCCTGAAGCGTTTCTCAGGGGAACAGTCTCACTACGTCTCTGCAGGTGAAAACAAAGTGCTGCCAGGTGTGTTTCCTGGCTGGTGCCTCCAACACTGAAATGGTCTCGGCCTCGGGTTTAGTAAGTTAAACGCCAAACTGTGTGCGAGGGAAAGAGTCTTCTCTCTGAGCGCAACAAACCGCTTCGCCTGTCTGCTTGAAAGTTTTGAAAAGCAAGTTTGCGAGATCTGTCTGTTTGAATCACAGAATTTGAAGACCTCACAGCCAACGACTTGACAGCTCTAATGGAGTATTCACACCAAATGCACAGCAAAACAATGAAAAAACATTCCTACTAATTTAAATCAAAAGTTATGTACATTTTTCTACGAACAAGTCCTTTGATTTTTCAACCCAAAAAGTCACTTGCGCCATTCTGCATAGCAGCTCCTGTCTGCAGCGACCCAGGGGCGTGTCAGTGGTAGTAGCAGAAGTAAACAGGAGGAGTGAGAGGTCCTGTTTTCAGTGTAAAATCTTTGAGTTTTTCAACTAGTCGTCAACACAGCGTCTGATTGGTACAAGTCTGTAACCAAGCCTCTGATTGGTCAAGTGGATCTAAAATGAATGGCTAGAAGTCCGCTAACAATAGCAGTAGCCTTTTACGTCATGAAAAACGGAATAAAAATGATCATCAGAGTTATTCAATGTTGGATTTATCATCAGGGAAAGACACTGAAGTTCCAGGCCGCACTACAAATCTTCTGAAAGGGCCGCGATCGCAGGGAAGCCCTGACTGCAACGGAGCAGGTGAAGTGTCCCGTCAAAACAAACCGTAAGTTGCTGGCATCAACTGATATGATGTAACGAGGACTTTTATAACATGACGCATTTTCTGTCGCATGCGGCACGATCGGGCTGGTTGTGTTGTTCAGTCGGTCCGGTGTGAGTGCAGTTGGTGGTGTGGTGGGTTTGTCTGCTTCTGTAAGGGCGCGGGGTCTGGTTTCAAATCCTGCCCCGTCTTCGGTACCCGGAGAGTCGAAAACCAATCTGGCCGCGGGGGCATCGGACGCCTGTGGGTGCGCATGTGCCTATGTGGATGTTTGACTTTGATCCTGTCTGTGGAGAGCAAACACATTCAGTCTGTCCTCATCCCTTTGCCCTCTATTGACATGACCCGAGAGGCCGCTGTCGTGTTTGTTTAATTCACTATGCTGTGGAATGTAATTTCTGGTTGTGGTGTCTTTTCTGGTTCGTCTCAGTGCAACGTCTCTCCAGCGTCGCCCTGCAGTGTAAGTAACAAAAGACAACAGGTGATTACCACTCAACAGTCAGTGACCACATGATCGTCTGCATGGACAGTCTGTGTGTGTGTGTGTGTGTGTGTGTGTGTGTCTGTGTGTGTGTGTGAAGACGTGTACTCAAACCACAATTGTTTTATCTGATTGTCTGTTGAGATTCTCATTCATCCAGGTCACAGTCATCCACAATTAAATATTTTATCAAGTTGCATTGTATTGTAAAATGCAGTGTTGGGAAGTTACTCATTGGTCTCCGCAAGTTTTGATAACGTACAGTAATTTCTCATTCCTTTCTTCAAGCCCTCACTTAGTAATGGTGCCGTGTTCAGAATTGGGTTGAAGGATGCAGGCAGGATTGCAGTGACCATTTTGTGCAAGGCAAGTTTATTTGTGTAGCACCATTCATACACAGGGCAACTCAAAGTGCTTTACAGAGGCAGAGAAATACATTGAGACAAAGACATAAAAATTTAGAATAAAAGCAAAAATATTAAGACATGAAATGAACACAGGTCCACACAGGTCTTTCCATTTCCCCATGTTACTGCTTAACATCTGGCAGAAAGGATGAGAGGATGTTGAGGGAAGGGTTGAGGTGCAGCTTTCCTGTTGGTCTGGGAAAAGGACAGAGACCCAATGTGACAGTACCAAAGAATGACACATGCAAGAGGTGTGCACCGAACTGCGTAAAGAGGCATGAAGGGGGCGAAGCGATGGGGGCAGGGACGAGCAGAGGGGATGGGGGAGAAAGGGTGAATGGATGAAGGAAGGGAATGTCTGAGACAAGAGCATCGTGGATTGATCAGGCGTATGTCGGCTTGGCAGGTGATGAGAGGTGTGGTCGAGGCGCGGCCCTGCTCCCGAACTTTAGTCAACTTCATATGTCAGGCAGAGAATTTATTAACAATGTCTATTAAGTTGGTTTGGGTTTGACGTGAGTTTTAGCTTTGACTGATTGCTGTTGTGGAAAGGGGAGTCTGACTTGTACACAGCTTATATTTTATGCTGATGTACTTATGCTTTTTTTTTTTTGTGGCCCCAGCCCGTTCGTACTTAATTTTTTATGGTGAAACTCTCCTTTAAATGTGTGTCACATCCTTCATTCACATCTGTTCACTCGTGTAGTCGCAAGATGTAGCCAGATATAGTCATTTTCCCGCCATCAGGTGATATGAACCCAAGGAAATACTCAGTGATTGAACCTGCTCTCTGCACTGGTATTCATGAACGATGAGTGAAACGCGGCGGTGAGCTCCCCAGAGTCGGATGAGCAGGCCATTAGCACGTCGACTGCTTCAAATTGCCCCGATCATCTCAGGGGCACCTCACTGGCCTGAGACCGTCTCGCTCAGCGATGCTCCTCCGAGACAAACGTTCAGATTGGAAAATGATCGCCGGATGTGAGGCAGGCGTCAGAGACTCACGGGGACGGATCTCCGCATCAGCATGGTCTTCGCAACTGGTGCAACAGCAGCATCTGTGTGCCGCTCAAATATCAGACTGTGATTTCCCGTCAGTGTTTCAAAGAAGTACAGTTTTCATCACACCATTGTTTTCACTTGATTTAGTGCATGTTTTTTTTAGCAACAGCCGCTTAATGTGCAGTTTTTGCATTCTGTAATGGCCTTTATTTATCATAGGAGTTCTTTGTTTTATCCTTAACAAGATTTAAATTGCTCATATAAACGCTCAAAAGATTTGCGGGAAATGAGATTTGTGTTTCTCCTTTACTGAAACAGCACAACGCATGCAGTTTTCTGTATGTGGCTTTGCTGCAAACAGGTACACACGTTACTCCTCTTCTGTCACATTATCGACAGAGTTGTCTTCCCCCATGTGTTATTTTGACACGATCCGGGATCCGTATTTTGAAAATCCACCAGTAACTACAGTTGTCTCCAAATCCACTACGACTTGAGTCTTTAAGTCTGGGTAGCATTATGTATTTCCCTGCCTTACATTAACCCACTATGTTTACTGTATAGGTCCAGAGTTACTTAGCACAGCTTACACAGCTGGGCACTGTAGTTTCTTTTTAGCAGAGGTCAAACAGGACTAAAGAGGGCATTTGTAGGACACTGTTATCAGCAGCGAGTTAATAACAGACTGCATCTAAAAATGGACGTAGCCACAGGTCAGGGAAGAGAAGCCAATGCGTAACTCCCCAAAATGTCTGTATTTGACCAGCAGAGGGCGACTCCAGTGGTTGTAAAAAAGAAGTCTGTTGAAGTCTATGAGAGAATAATACTACTTCTCACTCGATTTATAAAGTCAACTTTCTACAGAGTTTATGGTCTCAATCTCTACTTTCAAGTCTTCTTCAGTACAGAAGGACTATGGTCCCATTTAGAGTCAGATAAAAGATAAAGCACCACGTGCACTCTGGCGTGGATACCGTACGATTGACAGCAAAGTATTGTCCAATGGGTCCTAGGTCACAGGTGTCCGTGGGTGTCCTTATCCTCGAGCTGTCAGTCAGACCCACCCACTGCTCTTCTAAAAATGGTTATTTTTCTGGTTTCAAAGAAAAACCAAGATGGCGCCGGGCAAAATTCTTAACGCAAGGCTTCGAAATGGCAGCTCAGAAAAAACTGATGGGTGACATCACGGTGACTTGCCAATACACATGTGGTTTGCTAGTGGGTGTTTACAAAAGCAGGGCAGTGCATGTGGGCTTGAGTAACAGTAAATCTCAGTGCCATATGTTCATTGTATTCATTGTGACAGAGCCACTGAGTTTTAACAGCTTTTGGACGACAATGGAGGTCACAGAGGCAATAACCGTGACGATGATCAATTCGGTGTTGGTTTGAACTTCTTGTGGAATTTGTTGACGACGACAACACAAAACCAGAATATCTGCACACATATCTGTTAAGGATAACATTTTAATTTGAATGCCTTTGTTTATTTAATTTGCGCTTATTAAAAGCTTTATAAAACACTCCATATTGAAATGTTTACATGCCGTGTGTGTTCTATGTACACACTTCCTGTTGTCCTCTCATTTCAACTCCTCTCCTCATTCTCTGAAACGGCTGCTCACTCCAGCTGCAGTGTGAAACCTGTGAGGACACTCAGTCCCCCGGCTATATGAGGCCGAGGAGATGGGGAAGTGGAGATAAAAATAATTTGCGCGGCCCGATCCATCCGATGATAAGAGTTCTCCTTTACTGTTACCACGGTAACCGGGAACAGGACGGAAGTGGATTTGTTGCAGAGCTCAGCGGGACCGACTGACAGACACTTGAACAAGTGATGACAGGCTGTAATGTAGAGCATCCTGTGTGTTTGTGGTCAATTAAAAACACACTGCACAACTATTACTGGATCCTTCTCATTAGTGTAGTAGGATGTGGTAGGAGCGGTGGTGAGCTCTTATCATTGCGCCCTGGACTCTAGCCAGAGTCTTATCTGACCCCATTAGATTATCTTTCAGCTTGCATAATCAGCCTCTGCAAACTCCCGCTGACCTAAACTGCACTGTACTGAACCCAAACCAGCTGAGCGGAGGCCGTGCACGCCAGCCCGTGTCCTGATTATGGAAGTGGTCAGCAGGGTGGCACAGTGATCCACTGTTGAAACGCACCCCGCCGACAATCTTCTCGAGCAACAAAACAAATCTCTCTTCCCTCGAGTGGTGCACTTCTGTGTCAGAAGTCGCACTTTGATCTCACGGTGGACGGGACTCGAGGTTGAGTTTCTCTTTCAGCAATCAGTCTTGGAGCATAACACATCCTTTTGTACAGTATTTACTGAGTAGAAGGAACCCAGGAGAAGCAAATCCACTACAGATTGAGGAATTCACTTTGCAGGAAGGCAGGTTTTCTTCCCGTCGGCCTCCAAGTACTTGCTCATTGTATAGGTTTCTCTGTAATATTGTGAGTTCTCTACTTCACGATGTAAAGTGACTTGAGCTAATGTATGTTGTGATTTTATAATGGAAATCAAATGGAATTGAATTGAATGGCAAACAGAGTAAATAACAAATTTTAAAAAATTAAATATTAGCTCTCCAATAGCAGCAATTTCAGGAGGAAGAATCAAGTTCATATAATGTAGGAAGTGTGACTTCCAAACCATATCTCTGACAGATGTGAGGCTTTCACGAGCCCCAACACTTTGCCTTTGAAGGCTTGATCTCCGTGAATTATAGGGGATTTCAAGAATGTGTCTGTAGATGATGTCAAGGGGAGCTGAGCGCATTGATACCGCATCCGTCTGCCCACAGAGAAAGATGGGCAGAAGAGAATCCTCAACGTTTGACCACAGGAGAGCTGTACTCGTATGTAGATCACAATGAAGGACAATTTTTAAGAGCAAATGTTTTTCTCAATTGGTTCAAATCTTAATATCAGGTCAAAAGCTGAGGGAAAAGCTCAGCCACCATCCAGTACATCAGCTGACAGCAGTACATCTCTTTGGCCAGTCCACATCAGCTGAGGGTTCAGCGATCGTTCCGTGGCTCCAGCTCCGTTTGTCATCATCAGTTATGAATCTTGTCATCAATCTCACAAACTAAGGAATGAAAAAAAACAAAAAAAACACATCGCCCTAAATGTCGAACCACGGAAGATTCCAGCTGACTTTGGATCAGCCATTTTAGCTGGCGGACACGTGAAGTTGCAGAGAAGTGAATAGGTGCATTTCCCCATTTTGTGTACCTGTCTGACTCTCTGCTGTGGTGCTCTTGAGCAACACACCCACTCAACACCCAGCCTCTGCAGGGGAGTCACTCAGCGACAGAGTGGATTTGGCCCGGGCAGCTCCATTTGTCTGGGTGGAACAGAGCTCACGGTGTGTGTGTGTGTGTGTGTGTGTGAACTGCTACCTGAGTGAATAAAGATTTAAGAAACGTCTCTCTAATCCTCCAGTAAGAGCTTCTCCCTCGAGTGCGGAAGCCGAGGAAGGAGCTCTCTCGTGGCCCAAAGTCTAAAGTCTAAACTCCATGTTCTCTCCTTTGTACGAAGGCTTGAACTACGTGAAATAAAATAAAATGAATGCATATCAGTTTGCACAGCTTGCACTGATTATTCAGATTTTACATTTCACGTGCGTCTTCTGTTCCTCTCTGGATGCAAATGGATTCAAATACAGGAGGTTCGGGATTCGTGCTCGTTGAATAAATGCATTTCCCCGAGCACATTATCTGTCCGAGCGTAGAAAACACTGAAATCTCTAGTTGGGTGTAAAGCCCTGCTGCAAAATTGAGCAGAAGCTGCTTTTCTGTCCACATTACACGACAATACAGATATTTTTCATCTTAAGACGGCGTTTAACAACAACACTGACAGAAGCGCTGACCCGGAGCCACGTGGACGCGCCGAAGGCCTTTAATTCATAGAGCTGCTTTAAAATACCACCTCGGCTGGAAGGAAAGAAACGTGGCATCGTGTCACCATCGCCCTCTCAGCTCCACCTGCTGAACAAGTCAAACAACACACAGATTTGGCTGTTTGACAAAAAAACAGAACCAGCGATATTCTGGGGTCCACGAGCAGCAGCGTGTGGATCACGGTTGTCCCGAGTCCGAGCCAGTCTCTCCACTCAGCGGCCACTGGCACGGTACGCATTAGTCTGTCAGTCGTCCCTTTTAACATGTTGTGATATTTTTCAGTCACCTGTAAAGCACTTTGAATTGCATTTGATTTGTTTGAAATAGATAAAGTTTCATTATTAGGGGGAGAGGATTCTTTAAGTGGAGCCACTCTCTCTTAGGCTCTGGTGTGGAGGACATGAAAGTGTCAGTATGACCAGCTTGTTTCAGTGAGGGACAAGTGAGTTGAATTTAAAGGGACAGCGCATCAATTTGACCTCCAACAGCCAAGCCCGTGTTTTCTAAAGGTGCAGAGTCTGAGAGATGACGGAGGAGTTACGGTGTACGACGTGTTGGATCCAGCGCTTTTTATGACCGCCTGAACCAATAAAACTCCAGTTAATCTTGACTTTATTTATTTATTCATTTAATTTTGATCCTGTCTCGCCCAAGTCCATAGCCGGATAAGTCTGTCATAAATGTGCCCTGGGTCATAAATGTGCTGCTGAGCCCCTGTTCACCACTGCTGCAGGGGTGTCGACGCGACAAAGTGTTCAGTCTTGTCATCCAGCAAGGTACCGAGGTGGCCAAATATCAAACATGTGCGAGCAGACATGGGGGTCCGGGAGCAAAATGAAATCGCCGGAACACCACAGTACATATATGACGTCAGTTGACAAACGATGAAAGCATCGTTTCATTTTTCAGTTTAATGACAAACGAGAGTCAAAAACGAGTCGACTGACGAGTCGGTGTCACTTCAGACTCCGTCCCTGTCTTTGTGGCTGATGCCGAGCAGCGTGCACGCCAAGTGCTTTATTATTGAGGCGCACATGCGTGTTGGAGATCGACGAGGACGAGAGCTCTCTGGTGGATTCAAAATAATCATGAATGTTCTTTCCACATTGTAATCTCATTATGTGCTCACAGGGTGTTCTCGTTTCATTCAAACAAGCTTAATTGGCTCTGTAGCTAATTCATACCGTGTCCCGTTTTTCTCCGAACCGCCGAACACTTTTGTTTGTCTCTTCCTCCTTCTTTTTCCATCTCATCTGTCCCTGTCTTTACTCGCCTCCCTCTTTGATCCTCTCCAACTCACTTCATTAGTGTCCATTATCTGTGGGGAGAGCCAAAGATGCAGCGCTCAGAATCAGAATGTCAGCAAGTCACAGTCAGTGTGTGTGTGTGTGTGTGTGTGTGTCAGGGCTACTAATGAGCTACAAATCCCCTGGTTATGTTGCTGCCCAGGCTGCTAGTTATCGGCGAACATGAATCTGGGATTTATAGCACAGTGAGTGGGTTACTGTGTGCGTTCACACACATACACACACACACACACACACACACACACACACACGCACACGGATTAGTTTCTATCATCACACGAAGTGAAATCCCTTCAAGTAGAAGAGGGATTCCTCCACTAAAGCTCAATAAGTCACACCTGCCAACTAAAGCCTGGGAGAAATATGTTTAATGACCACAGTGTCTCGAAAGGCAGATAACAGGAATAAGACTCTTCATCGTTATTTGTCTTGTCTAATTACACGAACGAGATTAATCTAGAAACAGGCCGACATTTAAAAAAGTGCAGTGTAAAGGAATGCCATCTGAGCAGTGAATAGATTTGTTTTCGCCTCAGTTGACCTGGCAGGTCAGCTGGCACTTTCGGCACATCTTCTTCATTGTTAGGTCATGGCTAAAACAACATCCTCACCTTGTGGTTCCTGAACCGAGGCCCGGAAACCCCCAAGGAACCTGTGATGAGGGGGTCACGGGTCGACATGGTCACATTTTAAAAGGGGTACCCCAAATAAATCTTTGAAATGCAATGTCTTGTCATAGCTGATGAGACCCGTTGTTTTCTCCCAGTTGACAACCGCACATTTTACATTTAATGATACATGTTGAATGGCGTGTGGTGCTTTGAAAATTACATGAATCCGAGTTTCTCTCTCTCTCTGGGGGTCGCGGGTCACGATAGCGTCTCTGCCTTCCAATGTGACGGGGTCAAGTCTCAATCTGTCTGCTAACAAGCCGCACACCTCTGACACTGACACATGTTGTGCGGAAAATAGACCATTATTGGAAGACATCCTGGTGGAGTTTGGGTTTTTTTTCCATCGTAGCAGCTACCCTTAAAAGCTCAAAGCTTGGAAGCCGGGGTTGATGAGGCTGATGAGGTTGATGAGGCTGATGAGGTTGATGAGGTTGATGAGGTTGATGAGGTTCCTTTGGCGAAATACCAGGGGGCATTCCACTTGCAACTTTAGACTTGGTAATTCCAAGTTCCGAGGTATAATTGAACGCAGCAAAAGTCCTGTTAAATTATCATATTAAACATATAACACACACATCAAAACACTTCACAACACTTTGCAAGTTGACAAACTCACCACATAGTCCACTGGTATCTGCTCTGAAGATTCCAATCACATAATACAATCTTCCTCAGAAATTGACGCCCCCCCCCCCCCTTTATATCGTTTAAGTTAATGAGAAATTGAAAAATCTATATTTTAAGTTCTGCAGAGCTGCATTTGTACCCTGTGTTGAGATTGTTTTTTTGTAACTGCTGTTTCACGAATAATATAAGAGTGGCATTACAATCCGACACATGATTGTCTGGTTCTTATAGAAGAAATATACAAATCTTAAAGGAAGTGGCCTGGTAATCTCAATGAATCGGCATCTGCACCAAAATGTAATCTGTGTTCTTCCCAGGCCTCATCTTTGCCAGGTTTGGCAGAAATCAGTTTGGCAGGTTTTGCTTAATCCTGCTAACAAATTGACTAACAAACAGACACGGGTGAAAAAGTAATCCCCTTGGCAGAGGTAATACTGTAGATGGGTTGCAGTTTAACAATGAAATAACCACAAGAGAATATTCTATGCACTAGAGAAAGTAAAGGGGGGAGATTGAGGGAGATTTTGAGGGGGCTCAGTACAGTTTCATGTGTTGTTGTTATTCATGTTGCAAGGCTGAGACGTGCTCTGTCACATTGTTCTGCTTTTGGTCTCAGAGTATGCTGAAACCTCTGCGTCAACATGTTGGTTTTGATGTGGCTGCAGTGTAACAGGAAGGAAGTGTTGCTCAGTCTCTACCTCATGTTTTTTGGCAGAACCGTCACAAGTGACTCCGTCTGTTTCTCTCTCTCTGGATGCTCTGCTGTGGGAAAGTCTTGGCCTGTCCTTGGCCCGGTGCGATGGATTCCAGCATGTGATCAGAGGCAACAGATTCCCCACATGTCAGACGACTCGTGTGTCCACGTCCGCTTCCTGCCCTCCCGGACACAACCACAACACACACACACACACACACACACATACACACACATACTGACACCTAAACCTCAGTGTCCAGTCTGCCTTCCTGTCGTCCCTGTGCACAGCACTAGTGGCCCAGTCCAGGTCCGCACAGCTGCCCGCCGTCTCGGGTTGCAGCACTCATCCTGAAAATAGATGCTGTGACTATTAACCACCAAACCTGCTAACCACCCAGCTTCCTGTTAAAGCGATGATGGGCGTGTGGGGTCACAGAGAGATCACAGGAACTATTTTGTGCGGCCTATGAAAAGAAAAGAAAGGAAAATGCTCACGTAACAGACTGTCACTCGCGGAGATTTTTCTTTCAAAGGAGCAGATTTGCTTTAAAATGCATTTCACCCTTATTCTTCTGTGTGCCTAAACAATAAACACGTCGTTTTGTCTCCAAGAAGATGCTGGTTTATGAGCAATGAGGTTCTCTTCCCGTGAACAGCTGAGAAAAGGCTTCACATAATAGAAAGTGAGAGGATTAATTGAAAGAAAACTCTTCTTTCTCAAATTCTTTATGCTGACACCCGGTTCATAATTCTCTGCCAACAAAATAACTTGTATAGGGTTGTTGTTGTTGTTTTTACAGCAAGAAAAAAAATGCAGTGTGTAGTTAATATTGTTAAACATTGTTCAGTTTTATTGCCGTGTCCACGTGAATGATGGTGACAGTGAGCCATGGGCATTGGCACAGTAACAGGACCCAGCCACAGCAGCTATAAAGGGAATTCGCTCATCTTTCAGTTTATCATTCACTAATGATGGCAACGGCAAGAGGTTGAGGTCTGTCAAGACCAAAAACCTCCCGTCACAAAGACAGTGTCTTCCCTTCTGCCGTCAGGCTCATCAACAAGACCCGGGACCCCCACTGACATTCTGATTCTGATTCTGACATTGTGGGATAAGTATGCCTCGATCTGGATGGGAAGAAAAATCAGGCATACATGTGAGTCTCTACAATTTTTTTGGGCTTGATTGAAAATAAGCGGACTGTTGGAGGTATGCGCTTGATACAGAGCCAGTTAGTCTGGGCAGGTTGTTTATTTGCAGTTCAACCTTCATGTACATCCATCCATCCATCTGTCTGTCTGTACATCCATCCATCCATCTGTCTGTACCTCCATCCATCTGTCTGTACATCCATCCATCCATCTGTCTGTACCTCCATCCATCCATCTGTCTGTACCTCCATCCATCCATCTGTCTGTCTGTACCTCCATCCATCCATCTGTCTGTACCTCCATCCATCCATCTGTCTGTCTGTACATCCATCCATCCATCTGTCTGTACATCCATCCATCCATCTGTCTGTACCTCCATCCATCCATCTGTCTGTACCTCCATCCATCCATCTGTCTGTCTGTACCTCCATCCATCCATCTGTCTGTACCTCCATCCATCCATCTGTCTGTCTGTACATCCATCCATCCATCTGTCTGTACCTCCATCCATCCATCTGTCTGTCTGTACATCCATCCATCCATCTGTCTGTACATCCATCCATCCATCTGTCTGTACATCCATCCATCCATCTGTCTGTCTGTACATCCATCCATCCATCTGTCTGTACATCCATCCATCCATCTGTCTGTACATCCATCCATCCATCTGTCTGTCTGTACATCCATCCATCCATCTATCTGTACATCCATCCATCCATCCATCTGTCTGTACCTCCATCCATCCATCTGTCTGTACCTCCATCCATCCATCTGTCTGTACCTCCATCCATCCATCCATCTGTCTGTACCTCCATCCATCCATCCATCTGTCTGTACCTCCATCCATCCATCCATCTGTCTGTACCTCCATCCATCCATCCATCTGTCTGTACCTCCATCCATCCATCTGTCTGTCTGTACATCCATCCATCCATCTGTCCGTCCGCACTGCAGACTCGCAGCCTCCTCCTCCTCTGCCGATTCAATTTTTTTTCCATGTAGTTACATAGACAATCATTATTCCCCTGAATGAGAGGTCAATCCCTCCCTCAGATTATTTGGACATTGGAGAAGGCTTGTGATTTTTGTGTGTCGGACTTCAATGAGATCGAAAGCTGTGTGAAGCTAATGAGGCAGCAGCCAACACATCCCTCACCTGTCCTCTCTGAACTTTACTGAGCCACTGGTGACGGCGGGCCTTGTGAATAAAATGTCAAAACGTCAAACTGTAGGACTTCTTTTAAAATTCCAGAGTAAGATTTAAGATTTTGGATAATTAATTTCTAAAATCCAAATGTCACATCTTTTTTGAAAGAACACACGACATCAAACACATCATCTGCAATCAGGTTTCAGTACATCAGTGTCTTACCACTGTTTTAAAACACTCACTCTTCGTCTTAGAGGCTCAATCTGATCCAAAGTGTCTTGTTGAGCTTAATGTGTAATGCGGTGTTAAACAAATGCCTGGCTCTACATTTCAATCAGTAGCCTAGTTAAGTGTGTTCTTCAAATAAAAGTGAGACATACAGTAGTTTGTCAAAGTCCCAGCTCTCAGCTGCTTGAGTCAGGGGCAGAGAATGAGTAACTTTTGAGTCACAGTCATTCTCCGTCTGGGGCTCAATGGAAAAGAGGCTCTTATCTGTCAGTAGGTGTTCATCAGACCTATTTCTGGTCGGAGTGCCGACAGACAAGCTCAAGTGTTTCCTCAGTTCCTCACACACACACACACACACACACACGCACGCACGCACACACACACACACACACACACACACCAGTGCTGCGCCGCAGCACTGATGAAATCCTTGTAAATCAACACTCAAGGGTGAAGTGTGACAAACACTCACACACACACACACGTACACACGCACATACACACACACAGACACACACACACACCTATATGAAGCTTAATATTCTGTCACAATTGTCACTATGGCAACTAAGCCACAGCACTAACCAACGTGGCGAAGTGTGAGCGTGTTTATTTGTGTCTCAGCGCATGTTTACCCATTTTGTTTGTGTACGTTTACATGCGCTCGTGTGTATGTGTGTATGTGTGCATGCAGAAATGGTTTAGGTTTACCCTTTGTGGATGCACACCGACATCACACCTCCCTTCACGCCCGTGAAGGAGATCGTTGAGGGGGGTTTTTCATTAGATGGTGTGGAAATCCTTTGAGCCCACGTGCAGAAAGATGGGAGACCACCACATCTGACAACATCTTTTCCTGGCGGATGATGTTCCCGCCCCTGACGGGCTGCTCCCGTAGGTTGAACAGGCTCCTCCTAACTTGGGCTTCACATTTAACCATGGCCAAGACTTTTGACCAGCATGACATGCTTGACTGGCTCCTGTTTTTTATCCAGTTAGAGAACGTCAAACTCCGACAGAGTACGACGAGATGTGGTGTTCTGATGTAGGAAAATGGAAGGAAAAGCTAAATTTAGAGAGCAACAAGTGGACAACAAGAGGAACAACATGTTTCAGACTCCCCATTGTAAAGTGTGTCCATTTTCTGGATGTATTCTGTTGTGCATGTTAGTTTTTTGCCTGTCAAGTTTATGAATTTCACGTGGTTCTTGCTGCTCCAGCGAGAGTGTATTATTAATAAACCTCGCCATAAATAGACTCATTGAGAAATCTGTCCGACAGAGAAAGACTTTAGATCATATGACATGCGGCATCTCTTTGTCTTTATTGTAACAGTGAGGATATACGGCCGTCCAGCTGGGCCTGGATCATTAAAGTTAAAATGGGTGAGAGAGCTGGGTTTCAGTGGGCTCTCATTAATAATCTACAGCAGAACAATTCAACTCCAGCCAGAGGGAATACTGACTAAACTCACCCATCTTCATCTCCCTATTCACAGACTCTCCCTTTCTCTGTCTCTGCCTGTTCGTGTGTCCATCTCACATATCGTTGGGTGTATGTGGTCCGTCTCTTGTATCCTTCTGTGTGTGTATTAGTGTATATCTATATCTATATATATATATAAATGACCTCCAGACGAGACATCCTGTCTAGAGGTCAGCTGGTTGAGGTGGAGGATGTCTACTGTTTGCCATCTAATAGGTCTGCTAAATATAGCCTGTGGGTGGTGTTGTATGGATTTCCCCGATATTAAAGAAAACATTCTTTCTAAAAGGCAGGATCATATGAAAAAACTTGTTTACATAGGCTTAAATTTCAAAAACCTTTTAGTCAACACTCACAAAAAAATTTATACATTGCATTTGAAGAACTGCTATCGGAAATCTCACCGATTTTGCATTTAAGGAAGCAACAAAGGCAGGTAAACAAAGATAAAGATAAAATGCTAAAGATTAAATAATAAAATTCTTGAAGGGATGAGAAAGCGCAAACGACAAAACTGATACGATATGGTGAAGATAATAAATGCTAAAAGAGATGAGATGTTTTGAAGTAATTAAACCGGAGATTAAAAAAAAGTAGCGTACTAAAAGAAAAACAATCCTGAGAAAATAAATAATAAATACATAGATGAAGAAATAAAGAAATAAAATGATATACCAGTAAACAGTCTTAGATGAATAAATAAATAAATAGACAGATAATTAAAAGCTGGAATATAAAGTTAGGCCTTGAGGCTGCTTTTAAGAAAATCAACATCCTCAGCCCTCAGGTCGTCAGGGAGACGAGGACCGTGATGATAAAAAGATGCCTCGCTCGGGGTTTTTGTTCAAGTTGTTAACATTTTATGACTTTTGCCTCGGGGGCCACATTCTCAAAACATCCTAAGGATAAAAGTGAAATTTTATAATAATTCCATCCACTCACCAACTTGATCGAACCACCTCAATGACACTGGGGAGGATGGTTTGAAAAGACACAACTGGTCAAATACATTTTGCAGCGTTGATCGTCAGAATTACTCATTAAAACAAAACAACCGTCCGACAGACGGTCCAGTAGTAGTGGTAGAAGTGGTTGTGCGGTGTCTGGCGTCACGCTTCATTTCTCTGCATTAGTTCAACACAACAACAGCAGCGTTTGAAATCAGTTCCTACTGTTGTTGACAAACATGCCTCTCGGTTTGAAGGTGCCCCGTCCTGTAACCTCAGACCGGACCGAACCAACACGGAGGGATGGATGAGCGGATGACATCAATGATTCATGGTTGTTGTTGGTTACTGGCAGAGTGCCTGACGTCCCTCCAGGCCGGGCTAAACGATGATGTCATGTTTGAGAGTATCGATCAAACTCTAATTCTAACGCATCACTCTGTCTCTCTCTTTCTCTATTGTCCGGCCCGTTTTTTCTCTTCACTCCTCCCTCTCCCCTCCCGCTACACTGACCTCATCAAGTCCATCATCAGAAACCAGATGCGGCCACTAAAACACTAAAGCTCCCATCCAGAGAGTCATAAAACACACCATAATCAGATGGTCCGTGCCAGGATCAATAGTTTCCAGTCAGACACGGTGCCCTGGAAGGCAGATTTGGATGCTGCAGCGGGATGCGGAGGACTGATGGGGACCGGGAGTTGGGTTACATCTAGAGTGCACCAGAGAATCGATAGTTTGTGGAGGCTTTGGCACCCGGTCAGGGTTATGGGCCGGTCCTCTCACGGGATCAGAAGCACACAGGCATGCCCGACAACACATCCCTGACGAATAAATAATAGCTGGTGTTTCACTTTCAGTACAGCATCATTTTTTTTTTGAAACAAATGCACCTGCAAAAAAATATGATGGTTTCATTTGTCTTTTACTTTAAAAAGTCTCTCTTACTCTCTTATTTACTTTGTATTTATTATGTCTTACATTATATACACCTGAGTAGCTTGTGGAAGATTTTTGTGTCATCAGATAAAATAATCTCTTTGTTAATCAAATTTTTAATTATTATTATTATTATACTTTTTATCAATATGAATCAGCAAAGTAACTAGCAACCAACACATGTACTGGTGTTAAATAAATGTACTATTCTACCTGCAATGCTGAAATATATATCATACAATTTAGGAGACAGTGAATAAATTATCATGTTAACCTATTGTCCAAAATCATTGGCATATTTTTTTTGTAATTTGTGATACACCCTATGGTGAACTATGGTTTAAAATGTTCATAGTTTATCATTATCAAAGATCACAATGTTGTGTTTTACCTCTGTAATAAAGTTTATTAAACTCTATGAAGCGCTGATGTAACAACCACACACTGATGTGATGAAGGAAGAATTCATTTCGGATTCAAAGATCAAGCACGACAAATGAAGACGATGTGAGGCAGAACCTTGTGTAACAGCAGCGGTGACCATGAGTCGAACAGAAAGGGGAAAAAAAGCATCACGCTGGTTGTGTTTTCTCCCAGATGGACCATGGCCTCGGGAGGATCTTGTGGTGCAGCCTCCCTCACGATTTAACCCCCAAAAGAAACACACACAACCCTCTGCCTCTCAAAGCCTCTTCTAGAGCAGTAGGCAACGTCAGCTGCCACCACTACTGAGGCAATATATAAGGTCGCTTTTAATCATACAGCCCCGGGTGAAGGTCTTGCTGACTTTGTTACATATGAAAAATATTATTTTGAATCTTTTTGTTTTTGTTTTGTTCTTATGGGTCAAACAAGACTAAAACTCTTCTTGGTGTCTTCGATGAGACACATGAGGATGGGGATCATTGATCCCTCTACTTCACAAGACGTCTGGATGTCCTCGGATTCCAGGAAGAATTCCTTACTGTGTGGTGGTTTACATGTTCTCCCTGTGTCTGTGTGGATTTTTTCTCCGGGTATGCCAGCCTCCTCCCACAGTCCAGAGACACGCAGCTTAGGTTAATTTGGAGACAAAAATTGCCCATAGGTGTGAATGTGAGTTTCAATGGTTGTCACTGTATTTATTTTGATCCTACAATACCCCGCCTCTCGCTTAACAGCACCAACCGTGGGATTGGCTCCCGCCACGCCCGCGGCCCTAGAAGATAAGCAGTATAGATAATGGATGAATGGATGTCATCGCTTCTTTAGGTCCCTTTCAGTTATTAAACTTAAATCAGTTTGGGTTTCTGGTGAGATAAAGAAATAAACTCTGTTATTTTCTGAATTTTTTTTTTTTTTTAGATCGTCACAACTCAAAGTTTGCCACCGCAATGATGTTTTTAATGCCCCTGTCTGTAATTTTTGTACTTTTCTTGCGGCATCTGGTGGTAAAGTTGCAAACCGCAACCAACTGAGCACCCGTCAGGGGACACTTTAAGGTGGCGACCCGCTAATCCAACTTGAATGCGACATATTCTTTTTCTGCAACTTAATGGTGCGTTCCATTATACATGGAACTCGGACCCCGGAGGTCGGGGTGGTGATTTTTTTTTCCGACCTCCCGAATCGGAGTTGAACCGGAACGCAGCACAACACGACGTGGCAAACATGGCGACTTACACCGAGGTCGGGTCCAACTCGTGTAACTATATCTAACTCTTTCAAAGTTGACGAAAAAACATTGGTTCTTTGTTGCAGGTGATTATACATATATGAACACACAATTAGACAATATATTCAATTTCTGTGAATACGTTCTTGTAAATACTACGCACTGTAGCTGTAAGTTTGGTCTAACACTGCATTTGGATTATGACTTGAAAAGCTTTACATTCTCTAATGTGCGTTGTGTCACTGGCAGCTCTGACGTCATCATGCAGCACAACAAAGAGTGTTTGTAGAGAGAGATGATCACCGGTTTCTTTGTTAAAACTACTACTACTTATCATGACGAATAAGTGAAGCTAAATGAGTTTTACCGTGAAACCTCTTCAATCACACAGGATAGTTCTGATTTGGTGATTCCGTCTGACCATGTCTCATCTAAACCGTTTGACTGTGCTCTGCCTCACTTTATTAGCATGGAATTTGGCACAGGTTGTGTTCAGATGTTGTGGATTTCTTGAGGTCTTTGTTACATATATAGAGATTGATAGCATTATTCATATAGACCTTGTAGTTGCAGAGATATACTCTACTTCATTTTGGGCCTGTTATTTTCCAGCAGAGGTCTGAGATAAGGGCCAGGAGAGAATTTAATGGTGGTATGATTCATATATAAAAAAAAGAAACATTGAGTAAGACAGAGAGAGAGAGAGAGAGAGAGAGAGAGAGAGAGAGAGCTCTGCATCAGTTTACCGAATCGTACTGCCAGCTTCATTCATAGTTATTCAATGGAGAAAAAAATGTAAATCATAGATTCTAATCGTCTTTTGCAGTGGCCTCTTTCCTGTCTTAACTCTCCTGTTTCTCTCAATTCTGCCTCATCCCTCTATCTCCTCTCTCTCTCTCTCTCAACTCTCTGCCTCTTCTCTCCATTCTCTGGCTCTTTCATCTTTTTTTTCTTTTCCTTTCCGATTTTGTCTCATACCGCCTCGCTTCATCTCTGTCGGCTCGGATTTTCTGCCTCGATCCCCGTTGTTCTTATCCTCACCCCTCCCTTCCTTTCACCAAAGTTTAGTTGAATGATATATATATATATATATATATATATATATATATATATATATATATATATATAACAGTAGCTGGCTGCTGAATGAGAGAGATTTGCTAAGAGCCCCTCCTCTACACTCCATCTCTCTAACACACACATACACGCACACACACAAGCACGCACACGCACACACACACACAGACACACACACACACACACACATACACACACACACAGTCATCTACAGTACTGCGTGATCTACAAGAGGGGATCAACGGGAATATTAATGCCACTCTACTCAAGACACACACACTCAGATCCAAGTGCACTCTCACACACTCTCACTCACACACACACACACACACACACACACACTATGCTGAGAGCTATTCATTCATTAATGGAGTCACATGCTGCACATCTGAGTTTCACACTTCACTGGCCTTGAGTTAGTGAAAGATAGAGGGCTGAGTCGGACGGAGGGAGTGAGCTGCCTTGTGTTGCATGCATTGCTGCGTACACTCTCTCAATATGTTGTTTTTCTTGGCACGTGCACGTGATTTTGTCTGCACACACACAGAAAAAAACTGTGCGTTCGTGTGGCTGCAGTACGTGTGACTGAAGCATGTTTGCTCTCATGCACGGAGGGCTACAGTTGGCGTGCGACATGAATGCACGTGTGATTGCTCGTGCACGTTCCCTTTTGCATTGTTGTCTTTGCAGTTGCTCTCCAGTGGCTGCTCGCCTGGATCTGCCGTCACATGGCCCCTGCTCAGGAAAACACGAGGCAGAGCAGCGACAGTGCAGAGGGAAGTGTCACATCTCACACTGTCGGGATTTTTCTAAACTTCTCCACCTGTACGTGGGAAAACATTTCACGGGGGAGTAGGGAGCTCAAATTCTCCAGTTCTGTTACAAATTGTCTTTGGCCAAAATGTGAATATCTGCAAAAATAGTGGAAGTGGAAATAGTAACAAAAATTGTTATTATCTTTTTTCTTTTTCTTTTCTTCGCCCGCGAGTTGCTGCAGGAATTATTGCAGCCCTAACTCCCACAGATGCAACATCCCACTCCCACCCACTCCCACGGAGATCCTGATCACTTCCACCTGCCTCGATGTTTTATACTGGAAATGTGTGCACTTCACTCTGCAAGAAAATAAGACACATGCAGGCCTTATGGATAAAACTTGAAACCGCGGGACCTATAATTGGATAAAAATGTTATGGATTGAGTCCCTGTTTCTCTGATCGTTTGTGCTGTTTCCCGTAGCAGCAGATTCAAACCAGATGCTGGAATGTCTGAATTCTGAGAAGCAGAGACTGTGTTGCCGTTTACGGTTTTGGATGAGAGATGGATGGTAGAAAAAAAAAGAGAAAAAAAAATGTTGGTTTGTGATATTTAGTGAGTTAACTGTATCTGC
This sequence comes from Scophthalmus maximus, assembly GCF_022379125.1. Taxonomy (NCBI): domain Eukaryota; kingdom Metazoa; phylum Chordata; class Actinopteri; order Pleuronectiformes; family Scophthalmidae; genus Scophthalmus; species Scophthalmus maximus. Next base: position 9,770,161 of record NC_061520.1, read on the forward strand.
TATGGAGCGGAAGAGAGGGACAGTGAAGAACAAACTTACTTGGAACTTTACAGTACGTCCAGCATAATGTATTTATATTTAATTTCATCCTACAGTGGTGATGTTAATCAACCACTTTAGAGTAAATAATGTATATGGGGCCTGCAACATGTGTTGGATGTCGCTGCAGTGCCTTAAGATGTGAAATGCATCTGACAGGAAGCTGGCGATTGTATATTATATTTATTAAAATGATCTCAATATTAAAGGATAATGTTGTTAATTACAGCTTCAGTCTTATTTTAATAGTTCTACATTAAGTAGTTTGATCATAATAAATTGACAAATTTGATCATCCGACTGCTGTTTTTTTTATTTGATTTAATTGAAATACACATATGAAGGTCCAGGAATTCTGGAAAACACGGTTTCATTATAGAAATAAATAAATTAGAGATAAATACAATTCGTCAAATTAAGGGCGTTCAGCTGAAACAAAATATTGGAATTGTTTTCTGCGTTTGTGCTAGTTTTACATTGCATTCAAAACACTATTATGTTTCATGTTATCCAGCAGAATTTTCAAGTATTATGAGTCCCAAGTGGGAGAGTGCTCGCCTCTACAAAATAATAAAAATGAAAAAACTGCAGGAGAGCTCCACATCTAATCAGCGCAGACGATTTTTTGGGGCTGACCTGAGAATCACCTCGCATAAAAATCCTCAGGCAGACCTGCATCTCTCGTTTTCTTTAACCAGCGCGTTTAATCAACACCTTCATCTCGCAGTGAACTGGATGTGTGATTAACAAGATGAGAGACCTACTTTTTCCCCATCACACAAGACAGCAGTGGGGTTCCAGCTGTAAGCACCGCTTACAGTCGCTCTGCATCGAGTGTGTGTGTGTGTGTGTGTGTGTGTCGACATGTAGTAGACACTTCCACTGTAATCACACACACACACACACACACACACACACACACACACACACACCCACCACACTGACAGCAGATTAATTGCTGCGATGAAAAAGTGAGCAAAATTTAACAGGAAAAAGGTGATATTTAAAGAAGGAATTAGCCAGTAAAAATCACACTGCTGGTTCACAACATTGATATGTTGAAATGTATTGATGATGAAGTCAAGACTTGTAGCCATTGTTGTCGCCAAGTGATCAAAATGTCTGGTTCCTTGTGCATTCTTTTTGACGAACACGATGACAAAGTTAAGGAGAAACACAAACTAGTGGAAACTCGCTCTTTAATCTGATCTTCACTTCTCTAGGCGGCTGTTCATGCTGTCCACAGATAAAAGATTACAAATAACATGTGTTCTGAGAACTATGACATCCATTTATTTCTGAAGAAAGCTAGCAAAATATATTTTTGTTTCCTCTGGTGAACGATGATGTCTTTTCCCTCCATAAATTATATTTATGGGCAACTAATAAATGATATGAACAAACATGCCTTAAGGAACATTTTTTGGTTTAAAAGCTAAGGTAATGATGATACATCTACAAAATGGTTTGAACAAATATAAATCAAAACGGTATCTTCTGAAGATGAAAAAGATACAGAAGGCCACTGCATGAGATTGGCATATTTTTGTCCAAACCTGAAGAAAAGAATAATCCGCACGAACCCGGAGCCAAACAACCCCTTCAATAGACATGACTCAACTCTCCGAGAAGCCTGGTCGTGTCAGAGACAACGTGGATTTTTTAAATTTTTATTACTGTATCACTTCACAGATGGTTTAACAAAGAATATCGAAGGTCAAAATCGCACCCGTCAATGGACTTTTGGATAACATGTTCACATAACGGTGCTTTCGTGTTATATTCCGTTTTCTATTATGTACGCACAAGACAGTCTGCAGAGATAATCAGGCTCATCTCAAAACAAAAGTTTGTCTCATGTTCATTTTTTTCTGACATTCTAGCCTCACAAATGAGTGACAGATACAAATCATTGCCTCAGAAGTTGTTGGAGATTGTCCGTACTCTTACTGTACTGTAATGCTGCTTTTCCTACAGACTACTTTGTGAAAATCAGTTTCGGCAAAATGAAACAATCCACATTGATTATGCTGTACAGTGCATCGTCCTGTCAGTCGGTCAACTAGGTTCCGACAGCCCCTTCCAACCTTTCCAGCGGTGGATTGAGGGAGGATGTGTCCGACATTCAATTCCCATTATGCCGTCATTGATCAGCTCAGCAGAGGTAAGAAAGGACGATTCTTCCTCTAAAGCGCCTTCTGAGTTCTCCACACAACTATTTCAGCCACTTTTCACATGCACAGCGTGGAGAAGACGCCAGTTCCATAACTTTCTATAGAGAGCCAGAAGGGATTGTGAACGCAATCACAGTATTTTATGACTTCTGGTAATGAAATGTATGCGCTCTGTGCCGCCCTCAAAAATCCCCACTATGTCTTTCTTTCTACTCTGACTAGAATCGCACAGTGCCATGATTTGTTCTTTCAAGACAACACCCGCTGTAGGTTATGTGGAACTATAAAATACTGGCACCGCGGTGGCTATAAAGGTCTCGTCGCAGCTCGTCAGCGTCCTTATGTCAATAGTAACTTGCTTAAAACTAGACCAACACTTCAAAATGACTTTGTCATATCAAATGCCGCTCACATCATATCGTCCCCTCAGTGTTTCAATAATTCCTTTTAAGACTCTATTGTAACGATCTGAGTACATGGTCTAAAGCACATGGCACAGGCCGCGTCCAAATCAGCTTTAACAGCGGAAAAAACACTGCACCGGGCTCCTCCTCCCTCCTCATCCAATCACAATCTGTCACGCTTGCCCTGAGCCAATCACCTGTGAGCTGTCATTCAGCTGTCAGCTGACTGAGTTGCCCACCTCCGACCCGGCACCACCTCAACCCTGGATGCGCCTGTTATCCCCCGTATATCATTCAACCAGGAATACTTTTTTTTCGAGTTGCCCCACTTCCAGCTCCACTCCTCATCACCGCCACCAGTGTTTAGGCTCCAGGGAAAGTTCCTCTGCATATCCGATGCGCCTAATTCAGAGGGCCGCTTCCGTCGTGTCCTACTTCTTGCTGGGGTCCAAGCGCCAAAGACTGTGCACTAAGAAATCAGTCTCTTTAGATGCCTTTGAGAAAATGATCCTCTCACTTGATGTATAATGTTTATGGTCTCAGTCTTCTTCAATACAGCATGATGTTCATTTAGTAAATTGTGTAAAATAGACGATAAGGCATTGGGGCATGGACATAGCGTGATGGACAGTTAGTACCTTCCAATCGGTGAATGGTTGCAGGTGTAGGTTTCGTGTAGTGGACAAGCTCTCAGTCAGACCCACCCCCCGCTCCTATGTCTGCTTTCAGAAAAAACAATATAGGGCAACAACTTTCTCTCTCTCTCTCTCTCTCTCTCTCTCTCTCTCTCTCTCTCTATTCAGGACATTCATTTATCTAATTTTTGTTTTTTGTTTTTCAATTAATTTGTAGAGGACCGTGATGTTCTCTGGTAAATTTTAATAAAAGTTGTTTTTAAAAAATCAAAAATCTCTCTGTCTCTCGCCCTCTCTCTCTCTCCCTCTCCCTCTCTCTCTCTCTCTCTCTCCCTCTCTCTTTCTCTCTCTTCGTGAGGACAATGTTGAGTCGTGCCTGTTTGTCAGGCGAGTCTCTTCTCACCTTCCCACAGAAAGAAAACAGGTCAGAGAAAGACTGACTGTCCCTGAGACACATATTGTATAACCTGCTACCCAACAACACTGTGTTCAAAAATACCCAACGCTGAGCTGCATTGTGTCCTAGTGTGTGCGCGTGTGTGTGTGTGTGTGTGTGTGTGTGTTGTGAAAAAAATGTGTGTGCACTGTGTGAATGCGTACAAGTTTGGCAGTAATGTGAGTGAGTCATCACAAAATGATTAATACAGTTTTTATTTCTTGGTCTAAGGGTTATTTGTGTTATTAAATAGGTGATTGCTTTATATTCTTATATTTTATATTTACAGTGTGTTATCTATCACGAGGAAACCTCCATACAACACACTGTATGTTTAAGTTCAACTGACAGTTCACAGCATTTATTTTAGCTCCAGTGATCTTTCCCTAAATATAACAGAGTCGTCTTTTTGTGCCCAGAACAAGCCAAACCAGAACCAGAGCAGCATCACATCGTACAAGTGACGGAGCCAAACTGATGTGCAGGCCATTTGTACGGCAACAGAACAGCAGAGTGCAGACAAACAGTTTTAAGCAGGAGCAGAGCAAATTTGCATGTGAGCAAAGGTCAGTGGAAGGGGGGGGTGGGGGGGGGGGGGGGGGTTCATTGAATGCATTGAACAAGTCTGAACCTGAAATTAAAAGATAATGCTCTCAAAATGAAAGACCATGCTCTTGAATAAATTCAAAGTCAGTACTTTGGCAGTGAGAAACAGAAATTCAAAATCAAAATGTGCATTCACAATGAGCTCATTTTAATGTAATCACATTTACTGGCTCACATTCATTTTTCTGGAGGCTGAGTTTTGAATCAGTTTGATTGAGAGCAGGGCGAGTACGCCCGAGACGAGTACATTACTGTAATTAATACTGGAAGAAGTAACAGCGTGTCTCCGTTTTTCTAGGTCATTTTCGCACGGGAAAAGATTTGTCCTGGCTACAGTTCTAAGAATACTGAATTGTATGTGTTGGATTTCATTTTTGAGATTTTAAACGTCAGACAAATGAGAACCTAGCTTTACAGTTTCTCAACAGTATTTTTTCCTCCACCGAGGAGCGCATGTGATGGGTTGTTTGTTTTGTATGTTAGCATAATTACTTTAAAAGTTATTGGCGGATTTACACGGACATTTTTATCAAAGATAGGTCTCGGGCACGGTAACAGGTGATTACAGTTTGGGATGATCTAATAATATTTTTCGTCTTTTTCACAATATTTGTGAAACAGATGTGACAGAGGCAGCCAGGAAGCCACAGGTCTCTACAGTGGACCACCACCTTAATTTAGATTTTAAACGATTCAAAAACAAATGTAAAGACGCTGAAATGATTGGGGGGGGGGGGGAGAGCAAACTCTTACTGTACATAGCCCGAAAATAAAATAAAATATAGACAAGATGAACTCAACGGCTCAGTGTCGTTGACCCACAGGAGTGCACCATGCGGCGGCGGGCATAACAGACCTTCGTTGTCATGGTTACATTAATAACACACACAGTTAAGGTTGTGGAACATTCGTGGATAAAAGGAAAAAGAAAACGCTGACTATCAGTTTCGAATGGAAAACAGACAGCAGCCTCCTGTGAGAAACTCCCATCCATCAAAAACACCCTCCTCTTCACCACGTGGTCTCTGTCTCTCTCTCGGGAGTGGGTTGGTGGTTTGATTCCCAAGCTCCTCAGGGTTTTTTTTAATTCATTGGATTTTGCTTCTTGACATATCTTTAATAATCTGTTACAATCGCCACAGCGATGTGAAGGATGGAGGGAGAAGAGACAAATGGATGGACAGATAGATGGTGGGACGAAGAGTATGACTCATAGCTCTACCGCCTCCCTCTCTCCCATCGTTCCCAGTGGTACTTCATGCTCTGATGCTCAGTGACACCCGGCCTTCCTTCAAATCAGCATCCCTTCATTCATCCCCCTGCCCGTTAACCAATAAGAAAGCTCAATCTTAGCAGAGACCGCCCACTCGTCTTCTCCTTGCACCTCACACACATACACACGCATACGCATACATTGCTTTTTCTATTCTACTACTCTCAGTCATTCATTCATTCATTCTGCCTTTCATTCTACTAAACTGTCCTTCAACCACAATGAATGAAGTCAACGCACACAAGGAGGTAGCAGCAAAAAAGCTGGATAGAAAGAAATTAGGTTCAGTTTATAATTTCTCAAACTGAATATCGGGCGTACAGAAACCTCAAACACTACATTTGCATTTGATCATTCAGAACATGATGTACGTCTGGTGCGCGCACACACACACACACACACACACACACACACACACACACACACACACACACACACACACACACACACTAACACAAGAACGAGATAATCACTCACTGAACAACAAAGAGATGTGATTTTCTCTGATGAAGCACAGTCAGTCTGAGTCTCAACCCGCAAACCAACACAAAGGGGCATTAGAATAGTCGTCGTTGTTCATTTTAACCTGGCAGGCAGACATTCATCATATGTGCAGCATCTGGTGAGGGAGGATATACTGTATGTATATATACACACACACACACCGCAACTGCTGCAGATTCGTCATGCTGAGCAGCTCCATTTGAGCAACCACTGATTCACTGTGTTGCTCAAAAGCACTACTGCAGAGGAGATCCATGTAAACAAGATATTCCACTATCAAGATCCACTGCATCTATCTGTTTACTTGCATTCCGATGTTTCTTCATCAACATATATCGATTACATGCCTAAATACTCTGTGTCCGGTAAGAATGGCACTGAAATTCCCTCCATTAATAAATATTAAATGCTTGAAGTAATGCTGATTGCTTCCAGCAAAACACTAGCCACTGTATGCTACCAACGAAGCACCGAAAAAAGACCCAAAAAAAGACAGCAAAAATACAGCTCGTCTCCAAATATTTTTTTAGCATTCACCATTTTGTGAGATGTCTTGTGAGATCAATTTCACGCTAATAAAAAGCAGTGTATAACCAATGTTCAATGAGATGGAGTTAAATAAAATAATCATGAACTGTGAACAAAGAAAAAAAACTTCAATTCCGATAATAAGATAATCGTGAATTTTGCCCCAATTTTTTTGTTTTGATTTGGCCACGTGGACACTGTAAACTAGATACTATGGAATCCAGTGAGTGGGCGAAGAGGAATACAAAAAAAACCCACAGATAAAGATCAAGATATTTTTCTCAGGAGATGGTGGAGACCAAACACAGAGCTACGAGGAAAGAGAAGAAGTGATTTAAAATCCGTTTGGTCTGATGTTTTTCCTGTCTGAACATTTACTGTAGCTGAGCAGATCCAACATTAAGCAAATGCTTAATAACATAGCAGAAGGTTTTACCAAGCAGTAAAGAAGAACACACAGTAAACGATCTCATCCTAACTAGGACTAACCATTGGTTTATGGGTTGGTAACATACCCAATTCTACAGAAAACATTATATATTCACAACTATGTGAATGGTAAATATCCCAGTGTTTATTTTTCCTCATTTTATTCATTTGCATTGATGTTCATGACACACCGTGGATCTTCCACTTCCACATTCCAGTTTGTGTGGGCCCACATACAATCGCTCCAAAACACTGGGACATAATAAGTAGACTTTTTTCGTGTGTGGAGGTGAAGGGGGCCCCTGGGGGGACTGACTCTGTGCTGCTCAGATGCAAGATTTCTTCTCACAGATGAAAAGGAAATGAAGGTGGGTGGGGAGCTGTTCAAATGAAGAATGCAGGAGAGCAGGAGAGGGAGTTCAGGGGCAAGAGATAGAGATGCAGAAAGAGAAAAGAGCAAAAAGGGGAAAAAAAGTGGGTGGTTGGTGAAGTGGTTTGTTAGAATAAGTGACAATACAACAGTTTAAACAAAGACCATGTGTTTTGACTACTTGGCGATTCCCTTAACGTTTTGTCAGACGTTACCAGGAGGCTGATATTTGTGGTTTGGAGTAAAAATGTCTCAATAATTACTGGATAGATTGGCATGGTACGATACACATTCTTATGAATGACTCCTTCAACGGAGCTACGAACACTGGCACCTCAGAAATGCAGAGCGAAATATGAAAGAAAGAAAGAACAGCAGCACGAGGCACAACAAGAACGACCGGGATGACGGAGACAAAGACACAGCGAGTGCAGCAGCAGCAGACGCAGCGACATTAGCATGTGATGTCCTCTGTTCTCTCACAGGGAAACGATTAAGTAACCGAGCAGAGCTGGTGGTTCCCTACAGGCTTATTATTAGTGAGGATGAATGTGCGGCATCTCTGGAGAGGCTGCTCATTCTGCAAAACCATCATTAAACGTGATGTTAAATGTGTAATGACACATCCTGACATTAGATCACATTTTAGATGGCCTTTATTTACTACTGTACCCTGAGAAATAAAGGTAATTGCGACGAACTGATCACGACCTGAAAAGTAATTGAATTTGTATGCCATATGAAATGGGCGATGCAATATCAGGGGAGAAATACAGCACAGTGTTTAATAAACACAAACAATTATGTTTTTTTCCCTGACAGAGAAAATCAGTTACAGACTCTCGGATCAAACCCAATCTCCAGAAATCAGGTTAGCCAGCAATGTGTGTGTGTGTGTGTGTGTGTGAGTGTTTAAATTGATGGATAGATAGAAAGATAGATAGATGCTCTGCAGACATAGCCCTGCAAAAATGCACCCCCCAAAAAAGTGCAAAATATTATATTTCATGAGAATTACATTTCTTACAAACTCTCTTTAATTAAGCTTTTCTGAGAAGTTATCTGACGTTCATAAGATGCTTATGATAATTGTGTGTGTGTTTCCGTGAATCGACTCAAAGCATCTCACCTCATTAATAAAGATTTCTTGCATATAACGGAGAGAGAATATTCATCAAGACGTGTTCATTTCACAGTGGACGTTCACGCTCCCACGCTGCCCGAAAAACCACCAACATCGGAAGAGACGTGACAGGAAAGAGGAAGCCGGTCCTCTCTTTGACCACTATCAGATCAAGGAGAAAAAATATGAAATAACACATGCACCCTGTAATTGAGCGAGCAGAGGCTAGTGCTGCAGAGTGGAGCGGAGAGGCTCATATGATCAAACACGGTCTAAATATAGGATGCTGCTGCATGATTTCTTCTGCTTGAGCAGGGATTCACCCAACCTCAGCTGAGAATGAAAGGAGAGCAAGAGAGAGAGAGTTAGAGAGAGTTAGAGAGGGGGGGAGAGGAGAGAGCAGAGAGATGAGGCCAGAGGTTACGGCCATATTTAGAAAAAATCCCTCAGTTCTTTCTGTGTATGATCAAGAGTGTGTGCTTGTGAGAGAGAGAGAGGTGTAAGCTCGGTCACATGGCCCCTGCATCCTTTCCCATCCATCACAACATAGGGGAGTAACAGCAGCGCTGTAATCTCTGTGGATCTGTCTATGAACGCTGGCCGGCTTTACAATCTGTCCATCATCTCGCCGTGGTGGTTTGCAGTGTTGTTGCCTTGGCGGGAGGTGACTTAGGGAGGCAGTCCGTCCATAAAAGCCTCATGAATGACTCTTTAATCGTAATCTTTGACAGGCAATCCCCACATCGCCACGGCGCGCATTCGCTGTTGAATTTGTATGTGCACGGAATACAGCAGCGAGACACGTCGTTGCGTGTCATTTTCACCACACTTCACTCACTTTCTGGGGCAATTGAGGACATTTTTGTGCTAAAGTCTGAGCTGAAATATCTCCGTTGTGGTTCCATCGGAGTTTGATGGAACAGTGACAGGAATGCTCCAAATAAAACATCCCTCCTTGTTATGGGTCCTGAGCCAAAAAGTTGGGGAATCACATTAGACAGCCGAAGCCAAACTTTGACCTTAACACATAACCTGACCTAACCTGAAATGTTCTCACTCCATGAGATGGACTCAGAATAGTGTGTGATATGTACACACACACAAACACACACACACACACACACACACACACGTACACACACAAAGGTCAACCTATATCCCCTTTTTCTTTGACCTTTTCGTAAATTCCCTGTAAAAAAAATACAAAAATACAAACAAACAAGCAAACATGAAAGAACTACTTAGTTCCTCAAACTGTACTCACTTGGTTCCACACCACGTCATTTTAATATAGAGGAAGTCTAAACTCATTCAACATCGTGCAACAAATGCTCTGAGGAGCCGTTGAACTGTTTTGCTCTCGTGGATCTGTATTACAAGACCTTTTGTCATATGAGCAGAGAGAGACATCCAGTGGCCAGTCGTGGACCCTCAGCTGTCATTTCAGAAACCACCGACAGGAGGCGGTGTCATTGAACACGTCTCGCTGACTGCTCTTCTTGACTCGAGTCCTCTTCTTCTTCACCTCCGGCTCCGACTTTCTTTCTCTTCCGGTTGCCTTCTGTTCGTGTGACAGGTAGTTATTTTTGCGTCTTAAAATCTGAACCAATCCTCTTGTTTTTTGACATGTCCGCGCAGAAATATCTGCTGGTGTCGTCAAAGCAGTTTTCTGGCTAAGTGTCCGCCACAGTATGGTTTAGATTGGCTCTTTATTAAAAGATTAAAAGGAGTGTTTTAACAGTGCTAACGCCTCGGTTAGCATAGCAGCAGCTTCACGGTAGCTGGCGACCAGGCTGTAGTTCCATAATGCAGATGGTCTGAGATGCTACATCGTCCCTTGACTGCTGCACATTTGAATTTATTTTCTGCTGACGGACATAAGCTGCGTGTTTATTGTAATACAATTTTATCACTTGCCGGCTCTCAATTCAAACCAAGCTAATGTAAGCTAATGTGTAAATAACAGTGATGCTAAGTTCACGTGGACGTTTGTTTTTCTCTTGTCGTAGATAAACTAGAGTCGAAATGGCCAAGTCGAAGAACCACACAACCCACAACCAGTGTAAGTATAATTTAAGCGAAATTTACTCAGGAGCGGTTTTCACTTTTTAAGATTCAAAGACGTAAAGTGTACGAGTTATATACTGGAACCAGTGATCGGGTGGGGAAATAAATCACCACCCCGACTTCCGGGTTCGGAGATCCGAGTTCCGGTGTGTAATGGATCTTAGCATTAACTTTAGGTATTAAAAGTTTGTGCCCACGTGTCATGATTTCTGCGTAATGTGTCCTCCTATTATTCATTTCAAGTACCTTTGCGTGTCGGCGGCTGTTATTGGTAAAGTAATGGATCAATCGGGTTGCTGAATATTTTTTTCCCCTCTTGTCTGCACAGCCCGTAAAGCCCACAGGAATGGCATCAAGAAGCCCAGATCCCAGCGATATGAGTCACTGAAGGGGGTATGTATTTTATGGATTCGATGTCTTCAAACCCCCGATGTCTTCTGAAATTACAAACATACAATAACTCCAATACGACCGAAGCTCTCTCTCGATCACACGTTTATTTTGAAACCATGACCCACGTGTAGTTCATAATTATACAAGATGCCTGCATGCTGAATTTTTGTTTTTAGGAGCATTGGGATGGATGTGCAGTGATGAAACAGGCTTGGCAGGGTGACATTTTTTTCATACAACACCAATTTGTCCAAATTTAGCTGAGGTTGGAAACCCGGCTTATGAAGCTTTAAAGTGCCTATATAACCACTTTCCCTTTTCATTAGTCTGAATGAAATTAATATGACGATAGTGATGCAGTTATATGAGCAGTGATCTTTCCTTACATCCTTCCGTCAAAACAAAAAGTGCAAGAGCACATTTGTGTCCAAGGAGAACTCTGAATGTTATGCCTTACCTTGGATTTCTCTTTTAGTTGTTAGCAGTGTTTTAAGATGTCATTTAGTAATTCTGAGTTCTTCAAATAAATCTTGTCTTTCAGAGTTGCATGATTTGTGTTTTTCTAAAGGCCAGACGTTATCATGGTACAAGAACAGCCTGAATTTAAAATGCTGAAAGTATCAGTGGTCCTCCAGTTGCTCTTAATGTAACAGGTTAGCAGTTCAGAAGTGCCAGCTGGTCGGCAGAACTTAATGAAATGCATTTTTTTCTTTGCTGACACTGTAGCAGTGTTTCCACAAAGATTAAACAAAGTACACAGCCTTAAGATTCTCTATGAAAACACTGCTGTCAGCAACAGGAAACTGAGTTTACTTTATCATCTGAACAATATTACATCCTACAATCTCACGAGTGGCTGGGAATTCATATCACTATTGCAGTCAAACTTTTCACTGTTATTGCCCGATTTCTAGTTGATAGATTTATTTGTAATATAAAAAGATCCTTGGAATTGTACACCTCTTTCGTATCTGTGACCCTCCAGCTCACTCATTTATATATATATTTTTCTTCTTTGTTCCAGGTGGACCCTAAATTCCTGAGGAACATGCGCTTTGCTAAGAAGCACAACAAGAGCGGCATGAAGGCGGCACAGAAGGCAGCTGCGGCGAAATAGGCTGTTATGTTTCCACCATCACAATAAAGTTATGCTTTGTTAACAAACAAACATCGGATGTACTTTTGTGTCTGTTGTAGCTGCTCCTGCCTCTGTTTGACCAAATGGAATAAAGTGTGTAGGCTTTGTTTAATATGAACTTTGAGTTGTTCCTGCATGAAGACCAAGTCAAGTAAACTGAAACCGAAGACTGAGTTGAAAAAGATATAAAAAAAAAAAAAAATAAAGGTTAAATCAGATTAAGTAATGTCATTTTAGTAGACTAACTTTCATTTTCATTAGCAATGTGATGTTTCCTTAGTTACTTAGATGTAAATCCTAAGGGCCCAGTGGTAAAGAAAACCCACTCTTTTTAATTTGACCATTATGATGTTTATTGGAGGGAAACAAATTAATCTTTTAAAGCAGATTGTCACTTTTTTCATTTTGATGTTTCACAAACTTGCTCAGCTGTCACTAGGAATATGAAGTCGTTGACTGACATACCTTCCTGGCTGACGAAGGAAAATAAAAAGCAGTGGAGGTGAATGATGCTTCAAAATCCACTGATTTGCAATTTATTCAGTACAAATGTACTAAAAATACACACTGAACTGCCTGAAAGAATGCAAAACGCATTAAGACCAAAGTGTGGCTGTAGAACAGGAGAGCAGCATTTGCAAACCACCATATATTATTTAAAAGCAGTAATTCTGATATTCCTCAAAATATGCATATGCCTGAGATGTGCTTGTAGTTAAAGGTAAACCACTTATGATGTACACAAACAATATATTGCAATAGAAACATTAATTCAAAAGTAAAAATGTCAAGCAAAAATACAGATGGGACCTTAATGTGAGGAAGTTGGATTCAAGCTTAGTTCCACCTATAAGCAACATAATGAAGATAACATTAACAAATGCTTTATGTGAAAAATTAATTTGATATGTCAAAATCAAACACCTGTGACAGCTTCAATACAGCCACAATGTTCACCATGTAATGCATTCCAATACTTATTTTAATATTTACAAACCACTTAGGTGAGATTGTTGAAAATGTGGGTATTTAATTACAATATAATCTCAAGTTAAAGTTGTTGTACTGTTTAAGACTACAGCTGTATACCAAATGAAGTGTGACTGTCCTGATTAATAAAAAAACATCAGGAAGAGCACTTGATTTAAAAAATGTATACAACCCAAATACTGTAAAATTTGTCAGAAAAAATAAATAAAATTAAAACGAAATAAATATTTTATTTAGTCAATATGGCTTTTCTTTGACTAGCAGATCATCTGGAATAGTTCACAGCAAACTCTCCATTTGCGACACGCAAATTATTAAATCATCGTGAATTTGTCGCAATTATACATTTATGACAGCGCCCATTTCTGAAGAATCTGATTTTGTTTTGTAGCAGAAGAAATACGTAATTCCAAAATGTAATGTTGGTATTAAATAACCTAACTTTTTTGCCAACAGAGCTCCTCGGTGATAACTAAGAGGTTTCACAGGTAGTTTAAATGGAGAACTGAAGTCGCACAATTTTTATTTATACATTTTTATAATGTATTGTCATTTTATTTTTACGGTTCCGTACGTAGTTTAAATGGAGAACTGAAGTCGTACAATTTTTAGAAAATAGATTTCTATCATTTTTTGCCATTTCTTTTTTTTTTTTTAGGAACGTATCAGTTTGCATTCATGTCGTCACTTCCGCTCCAGCGCTGACTCCAGCTTGCATCATTTCCAGTCTCTCTCGGCATCCCCGGCGGTGGCAGCAGGCAGCATGTGAGTATCTCCACTCACGCTGGACGACCACAACATGGACCTCTGATTACAGCTGCACTTCACTGCGCGTCCGTTCGCTTACGTGGGCATGTAAAAGCGGCCGTTAGCAAACTTTGCTGCCCGGTTTAGCTTCGAGCTAACTGAGTGAGAAGCGTTCACCGGCTAGTGTAGCCTGCTAGCTAACAACAGGGAGGCGTCATCCAACTGTGAACTGTGGAAAAGTGACTTAATTGGACTCGACTTAGTCGTTTGGGCAAAGTTGTGCTGCAGTTGCAAGTTCGACGTGGAAATAGTTCATTAGATAGGCTCGACTTCAGGACATAACATGTGGAAGACAACGGGATGTTGTGTTGTCAAACTACTGAGTGCTGAGAAGTTGTGGCAAGTCATTCAGGATAAAAGACAAATACATTCCCACCCATCCCATACAATTTCCCTTTCAGCCCTATTGCACTCAGCACCATTGCACTAGTGTCTTCCTTCAACATATTGCTCTCAGATATAGATATGGAGTCACATTCCTTGTATGTTTACACATGCTGATGTGATTCTGATTTAATACCTGGTTCTCAGTCACAGTAGCTCAAAAAAATAATATGAGCGAAAACTAGTATGGAGGATACGGCAGTATTTCATTTGAATCAATTTATTATTATTTAAAATATTGTAAGTAATTGTAACTGGAGCAGCATAAAGTGGTTGGCTATCAACCAATTAAAAAATATTAATTCAATTAATAAATCCCCAATGGCTCACATGGTGATGAGAACTAGAACTAGTTATGATCGGGCAAATCGCTGAATCCCACTTATATTATTCATGTGTTCTTTATCACAGTGTTACTGTCATTGACAAAGGCTCTGTTCAGTTCAGGTGTCCCAGTAAGACATACAGAATACTGGGACCCTGAAACTGAAGGAGCTAAATTGAATCCAGCCATCATTTATTTGATCATTATGTGAATGCTGGAAGCATTCATTGGGGTGAATGCTTCCAACATATTTTATTCTGCAAAAAATGTTCAGCCCGTTTTTTTGGCCCACTTCTACCGTAAAAAAACGTTCAGCTCCACTTTTCTTACTCTTCATACTCCTTCAGCTTCTTAATCCAAATTCAAACCAGCAATCCAGTTTCGCGTCAGCCTTTCAGCAGCCAGCATTCACACCGCAATTAGTTTACACCTGTTCTTTTCTTACTGTGAAAAAGGCCTATATGGCTAATACTCACCATTTTAATGGATGGCCATTATTACATCCTTGATGTCATATCCTTCAATAAGGAAAAACTAAATATTCATTGCTTCATCGCCATGACACGTGCAGTTGGATTTATTCCCCTGTCTTCTTTCTTCACAAGTCGGTTTTATTTACTTCTGTTCTCTTTTGTTCAGACGACACCATGGTGGAGCCAGTCCCTGAATCCATCAACTTTCCCTCTGAGGAGGAGAAGATCCTGAAGTTTTGGCAAGACAAGGACTGCTTCCAGGAATGCCTCAAACAGTCCAAGAACAGGCCCAAGTAAATCCAGCTGTTTTGGTTTACAATTATGAATTTTTTTGATTTTATTCAGAAATTATTAAAAGTGGTTTAGAAAGCAAAATGGCTATCTTCTTGAATCTTGTTTATGAATATGTGAATGTCATTTCAGCTGTAAGGTACTTGCATTTCCTCTCTAACCCGTTGTTCTTAGATTCCTTTTCATAATCTCTGTATGTAATCATAGTAAGTGTCATTGCTTTTCCTTCTTAAGAAAACATTTAGTAAGAAACAATGGACTATTAAAATTAGTTTAATGAATTAACAAGCAATGTTTTCATATGTTAAATGTCAGTCAGCACTAACATTAAATGATGAATAACAAGAAAATTAGTTAAACAAAAAAAACATAACAAAATGTCATGATGACACAGGACCCTCATCAATTCTTTTAAGAAATACAACAGGATATTTGCTTGATAACGCGTAAAAATCTCCCTGATATTACCAAATAATAGACCTAGAGCTAGATGACCAGATTTCCTTCAACTTTTTTTCTCTCGCCAATCCGCCAAACAGGTACACCTTCTACGACGGGCCTCCCTTTGCCACGGGTCTACCCCACTATGGTCACATCCTAGCCGGGACCATCAAGGACATTGTTACCCGCTTTGCCCACCAGAGCGGCTTCCATGTTGACCGGCGCTTTGGCTGGGATTGTCATGGGCTGCCTGTGGTAAGAGTTTGTCTTTTTCTGAAATATTGTTAAAACCTTATTTTACCAAAAGTTCTGTGTCTCATGTCCTGTTTGTGTGCGTGGGTTTTTTTTTTTAGGAGTATGAGATTGATAAGACATTGGGGATCAAAGGGCCTGAAGATGTGGCCAAGATGGGCATTGCTGAGTACAACAAGCAGTGCAGGAACATTGTCATGAGATACTCCAACGAGTGGGAGGTAAGCACACAGAATACTTTGTTCATGTGAGAGAACTTTCTAACCGTACTTGTGAGACCAGCTTTGTTGCCTTGTGCCAGTCAAATTACAACATGTCATAAACTTAAAATTAGATACTGAACCTGTTCTAAAACATAGTGAGGCTAAACTATAGGCATATCTGCAATATACAGGTGCCCTCAAAAACTAACAGAATAAAAGCTGAAATTCTGAGCTATTGCCCCATATTTAGCTTTTTATCTCAAACCCAAATGTCTTCAGCGTACAACAAAAACAAAAGAGTTGGCCATATTCTTATAATAGTGTTTAAAGGGACTTTTTTTCATGTTAGGTGAAAATCTTGTCAAACTATAGTGAGTGTGGCATTCCTCAGCCTTTATACGGTCCCACATAGTCGTGTGTAATGAGTTGTCCAGTAGAGCTGTGACATATACACACCATAATACTGTTTTGATTTGATGTTTTTGTTTCTTTTTGTTCTAAGAATTCAGTGAAGCGAATGGGCAGGTGGATTGACTTCGACAATGACTACAAGACCCTCTACCCATGGTTCATGGAGACTGTCTGGTATGGATGTCAGAAAAATGCCCCTCTTTTTTGTCTTAATGATACATCATTTACATTCTACTTTATTTTAAGGTATTGCATTTAGAGGCTATTTGTGTCACTAAAACCAATAAAAGTAATTTTCATCTGAGATTGGATGTTGATATAAAGTTAAGTATCTACAGAACTGTGGTTGCTGTTTTTTTTCCAAAAGGTTCCCAGCTTCGTGAAATGAACCTGAATTATCTGTGGCAGCTACAATTATAGCTGATCAAATTCTCTAAATGCTAAGGAAAGGTGCTTCAATGCTTCCTTTCTTATTTCCTTTAATAAAGGATGAACTAGACTATCCTTTATGAAAGAAATTGAGATAATCCTGTCCTACTATTCCTTGTGTCAGCAGCATTCAAAGCGACACATCCACTTAGTTTTACCACAGCTGAACCACAAAAATGTAGAAACAACAGAGCACAAAAACTTATGCTGGGGACGTGATCCAAAACGTCTGGAAATCACCATGTGTTGAGCTGATCTCCAATTCTGTAAATATACATTTCTTCTTTTCAAATCTGTCCAGTTTGGAGTGATGTTGAAGTATATTGAATTACTAGTCCACATCACAACAAAATACTATATACATAAATATAATTTCAGTGAATGCACTGTACATTTTTTTATATTAATAAAGTCAAATGCGGCCAAGCCAGAAAACTCTGTCTGAATATCATTAACTCTGGCCCCTTTGCTCAACTCTTTATTTTTATTCGATTATTATTTTAATGGCTCCAATTAGTCTACTTGAATGTTCCTGTCATTATATGTTATTTAAACATCAAGGTTAATTTTCAACAATATCTATTTTGTTGTTTCTTGCCGTAATAGACGTTCAATTGTACCCTGTGTATAAATGTAAAACCTCCTTTTTTCAAGGGTTCAATTCTTTTTCGGACATTCTCTTAGCGTCTTTTCCTAATGAATTCTCCTTCACGTTAGGAGCGTAGTCAGGAAAGCACATGTCTTTTCTTTTGGAACCATAGATTTTGTCAATTCTTCAACATGATTAGCAATCAGAAGGAAATTACTTTTGCATTCAGCCAATAAACCCTTCGGTGCAGTTGCTCCGTCTTTGCCTTCTTTTAATTGTTTTTTTTCTTTTTACACGTACAGGTGGGTGTTCAAACAGTTGTATGACAAGGGTCTGGTCTACCGAGGTGTCAAAGTCATGCCTTTCTCCACTGCCTGCAACACCCCTCTCTCCAACTTTGAGTCCCACCAGAACTACAAGGTTGGTAGAAATTATAATCCCCTCACTGCATTGCTGGTCTAATATAGCACTGCAGAATTCATTATTTTCCTTGTGGGAGGGTGATAAGATCAGAGAGAGCAGATAATCTGGCTGTAAAAAAAAACAAACGTCCATTATGTATATCGTAGTTGAGAAAGAAAAGAAAAAAATGAATTGACCTTGTTTGTGTTAAATTTTTTTTCTGCAGGATGTTCAGGATCCATCTGTCATCGTCAACTTCCCACTGGTTGAGGATCCGGATGTCTCTTTGATCGCCTGGACGACAACACCCTGGACACTGCCTAGCAACCTGGCCCTGTGTGTCAACCCGGAGTTCATATATGTTAAAGTCAAAGGTGAGCTACATCACTTTACATGAGTGTCATGTAAAATATGTCACACCCGTTATAATCAACCACTGATGTGCTGAAAAGAGAAAAAAACTATAACAATGTTTTGTCGCTGTCATCTGCTCTGTCTTCAAGTCATTGTTGGAAAAAAAGGCAATAACTGCTCACACGTCCTGCTGACAAACATGTTTGTGTTGAGGATTACTTGAATTAGCGGGGATTGGCTGTTTTGTTGAACGATGTTGCTTAAATGCTGTAGCCCGAGGACAAAGTTTTTTGACTAGAAATCTTGTTTCCTTGTGGGTTTAGTGTTGTGAACCTCAGTAGCAGCGGAAGGGCGTTTTTATTCAGGAAGAACAAACAATAACAAATTAGCAGAGGAGGAATGCTGCCTTGGCAAATTGTGCCCAGAGGAAAGGATTTCTCTACCATGTGTTGGTGGACTTTTACGCCTTTGGCTGTGTTTGCTGATAGAATAAGATATTTTTTGTCGTACAAAAACCAACTCTCTGTGAGTGGAACGTTTGAGTTGTGATTGTAGTAAAAGCACAGATTTTATAACTAACATTATCAGTGGCTCTGTTCTATTCTAAGTGATAAGCCATGACAGTGAGCGAGCATGAACACTGCCATGGTCTTGGAAAATAAACAGCTAATGAAATTCATCCATCATTACTTTTATCATTTAAACCTATTTTCCTTACTGTGACTCTTGTTGTGACTTAAAACTGATAGTTTATTCGCATGATGTGCATTTGTGTTTTGTTCAGACTTGAGGAATGCGGATGAAAATCAAATGAGGTCACTAAGATATTGTTATCCTTGCTCAAATATAGCTAAAAAAATTATCCAGAAAGTTGGGTACTGTTTTCCTGTGAACCCTCCTGTTGTAGGTTTCGGTTCCCTTCGAGAGGAGCTGGTGGGTTTTTAAAAGGATGACCTAGATTCATACATGCTTGTCATAGCCTCTTTGATCCTGCAGGGGGCACTGTTGAAGCACAGTTGGCCATTCTAAGTGCACCGCCTCCTCTGTGCTGCATGGGAGACCGCCTTGGAATACCAATGAATATTTTTTTTTATATCCTCTCAGTCTCTTTTTATCTGCTGTCCCTCTCCTGCTCCGTCTTCATCCTAATTTTTCACTCATTTTCTAATCACTCTCTTTTCCTCCACATTCACCTGACTTTGTCCTTCGCTCTACTTATTTTCCCTCCCTGTGTGTGTGTGTGTGTCTCTCTCCCTGTCTTTTCCCCTGTCAGCAGTGGCAGGTCTAAGCTGTGCAGTCGTTTCTTACACCACGGAGGGGAAGAAACATCTTTTATTGAAACAGCCTCCTTCTCTCTCTCTCTTTGTGTCTTACTGACTCAGGCCATTTGTTTATTTGCCCTCTTCACAATTCTTCTCAACCTCTCCGGTGTTTGTTATTTTCCTAAAATCAGGGTGTCAGGGTTTCCAGGAGGGTTCAGTATGACAGTTATCCTACATGAGGTGGCATGTTTTTAACAGCACTGGATTTATTCAGCTCAGGTTGAGTCGTGTGGTTGTAGCTGCATCATGGGCTACTTACCTGACCTTGACTGGTTGTATCAGAAACAGAACTACCTTATTGATCCACGGGGGAAATTGGGTATTATGGAAGGAAGACATCCAGGTTCAGTAGAATTGCATGTCGAGTATCTGGGTTTGATGAGTTGCTGTTCATAACCCACGCCGGCATCGCCTGGAGCAGGGTTTTGTTTTCACTCCTCTTGATAGATGCCAAATGAAATTCTTATGTAAGCTCACACTGAAGAAATTTCAATATTAATTCTGTTGGATCTTAGCTAAGCTTTGGATACGGTAGATCAGGAAATCCTTAATGTCAGATGAAGGGATGGCATGTCCCATCTGGTTCTACTTTATTTCTCCGATCTTACATATCTTAACAGAAAATTTTTATAATTTACATTTCACTATTGAATCATCCCATCCAATTAGTATTTTTAAAGACTACTCAAGACCTATCATATTCCCTCACTTTTCTAAACTGACGTTTTGGCATTTTATATCAATCTGTTTAAATATAATTTATATTATTTATGTAATATAAAAGCACTTTTACTGTTATATGTGTTTAATGGTTTGTACGGTTTGATGCCTATTGATTATGATGCACATTTCACATTTGTTTTGGAAAGCGCGTATTATTCAAATATTGTTTCTGTTCTTCTCACAGATAACACCGCAGGCAAGACCTATATTATGATGGAGGCCAGGCTTGGAGCTCTGTTTAAGTCAGAGGGCGAGTACACGCTGCTGGACAAGTGAGTTGACAAGACCCTGAAGCTACTTCAAAAAAATCAAAAGTCAATCAAAAGGGAAAATGAAAAATATCTTGCAACAGTGCTTTGCTGAGCAGCTGTTTAGACCAGTGTAACAACACAGTGGAATAATTTATACCTGCTTTGTCAAAGAATTTTGAGCAACATTATGGGAGGTAGACCAAATACTATAAACATTTGAAGTACTTAAATCCACTTTGTAAATGTGCAATAACATTTAAATTTTAGATTATATGACATGGTACAGAATCTGTCAAACATGTTTAAAATCCCTGTTGGTTGGTGTCAGTTTCCGAGCTTGACAGTGCGTGGAAGGTGGGAAAATGTATGAATATTGAAAGCAGGATTGTCATTGTGTTTTGTGTTGTTGTTTTTTTAGATTTCCTGGCAAGATGCTGAAAGGGAAAAAATACAAGCCTCTCTTTGAGTACTTTTCCGAGGTTTGTATAGTCTGTGTTCTTCTTCAATGTTGTTTGTCACATATCTGTCCACATTTATGAATAGCCAGTTCTATATCTTTCTTTAATTACCCATCTGACCACAGATTCTCATTTTACTTTACCTTTTCTTAAATCTGTCTCTGCTCCACTCTCTCTCCCCCTTTCACATTAGTCTGTCTGTTAAATAAAGTCTATAATGCCCAAAAAATATTTATTTAAAAAAATTCTGTTTCTTAATCATTCTGTACAACCTGTTCCCCTTTTGCTTCTTCATCACTCTCCCCTTGCATCTAATTTTTCCCCATCCATGTCTCACTTTCAGTGTGGGGAGAAAGGAGCGTTCCAGGTGGTGATGGATAACTACGTCAAAGAGGAGGAGGGCACAGGAGTCGTCCACCAGGCACCTTACTTTGGAGCTGTAAGTCTATTTTTTAATTTTTTTAACCACAGAAAATACTTTGTTACATAAACTGATGCAGTATCGGTTACTACTTCACTGCTATATCTTTTTGATGGTTACATTAATCTGATTTTGGGCTATAAAATGTCTGAATTATAAATATGCACATTGCAGTTTTCTAGGTTGCCCAATAAAAACTAAAGACATTCAAGTTACAATTATTAAACTGAAAACTACAGTTAAGTCTCACAACTGAGAGCACGACCCAGAAAATGTCTTTGTCTTTATTAATCACTTCAAACATTAATCACCACAATAACTGTACATTGCAGAAGTGTATGATGGGAATAATGGTAACTGATCCAGTGAATTAGCACATACTAACAAGTCCTTTTCCAAGTATTTGTTGTTGTTGTGCTGATCCATTTCCAACTCACTTAGATGCTAATGAATAATTGATGTAATTTGACAGTTTGTCAGAATTTGGGGCATCAGCCTGGTAGTCAGGACTTCGAAACAAGAACAAGACGCATAAACGCTGAGCAAGATTTGGTCATGGTAGTCTCAATGACGTCAACATCACTTTTATAAATTGATTCAGAACTGGGGGTCGACGTTGAGACAAATGTCTTGAGAAATGCAACCCAGTTTTAGTATCACATTCAAACCTCATTAGTTGTTTTTGTATTTTTTAAATTGTAGAATCATGTGTCTCATGTCTGAGAATTTATAATTCTTTAAAAGTCTTATGGCTCCTCTGGTTCTTTGTGTAATGACTCCCATTCATGTGTATGCTCATTGACTATTTTATGAAATATTTGTATGGAATGGTACCATACCGATATATTCCTAGAGTCTAGAGGCCAATGCAGTGGTGCTATCAGAGGTATCGGGTCATTGCTAATAGGTTAGATGCCCTTGTCAAGGGCAGATGGATGCCCCTGTGGCTGTAGCCAGCTGTGGACACTTAGCCTTTGTCTCTGTCTTAGTTTTCTCTTCTGCACACTCTCTTTATGTCTCTGCAGCTCAGTCCCTAATGGGTATAAAATGTAAACTCCTCACATCAATATCTCACTTACTTGTTTAATTTGATATACAACTACACTTTCTGATATATAGTGATCACATTCACATTGATTACTGGGGAAAAAAATCTGAAACACAAATGCATTTGCATGTGCTGTTAAAATCTCTAGGCAGAAGATATACACTTTTGAACTGCTTGTCGTTATGAATAGATGTAAGATGACCCGGTGAGCAATCCATCTTGGATCTTGACAGGGTGTTTGAAAACAAAATGCATGTACAACTGGACAGTACTCAGATCTTTCATGCATAGCTGTCACATACCAGTAGTACTTGTTTCAACTCTGCAAAATGTGTCCAGCTCAAAAAGGAATTCAAAATGGAGTCATAAAATATCTTTAAACTAGCGTCTGCCAATGCTTTTGATAATTACTTATCTTCTGTTTATGATATCATCTGGAGAATGTTATTGAAATAAATGGAATTACCCTGAAATAGTATTCGTATCAATATTATATATTTTGGACAGAAAAAAGAGCAAAATTAGAAAAAAGATTCTAAGGATGCAATAGTAAGCCTCCGAGTATAGCATGTGATGATGAGGTATGCAGTGAATTATATTATGTTAGATAAGCCTGTATCTAAACTGTGTATTATTGTGTTTGTAGGATGATTACAGGGTGTGCACTGAATACAAGATCATCCAGAGGGACCAGGCTCCAATCTGCCCTGTGGACGCCTCGGGCTGCTTCACGTCAGAGGTCACCGACTTTGCGGGACAGTATGTCAAAGTGAGTGACACGTAAGACGTTTACATGTAGATTAGGTTAGCAGACATCTCAGACTTTCTACCCCTGGTAGGAGAGCCACTGGTACGATATGTGGGATAAATCCCTCACCACTATTGATGGCTGGTTTAATTCAGCATTTAATTTTCTGCATTTCTTGGTAGTCACTGTTCTATTCCTCTCCATTTCCTCTATTTATATCTGGAAAGTGCATCTTTTAAAAATATTCTCTTTCATTCTGCATGTAAATGTTCCCCCTTTTCTTTATGAATTTGAGGATTATGCTACGCACTAACTGAAATGAGAATATTAAATATTTATAAAGTTTTCCAAGTGTAATCTAAAATTATTCTTTAGCTACATGACTTGGTGATATGAAGGAAGTTGAGGGAAAACCACGTCACGCGTTTCACAACGTTGTGCAGAAAAACCTTCTTCCAAAGCACAAGTCACTGTTTACTGGACACAGCTGTCTCCCTCCTTGTCACACCCAAATTCATTACCATCCTCAGTAGATGGTGAGTGAAATATAGCAGCCATACATGATCTGATTACTATTTCACGTCCTGGTACAAAGGCCAGGGAGTGGACTCAACCCGCCTGGCCACTAACAGTACAGCGTTAGCTAATAAAGCGTTTGCAGCCGCAGTTCGCTGAAAGTCTGTCATAATCCACTTTTGAAATATGTGAAAACCAAGCGTGAATTTCAAGGCTGTCTGAGACATTCCTAATTGCCGCATAAAAACTCAGTGGTGATCTGAGGGAGCGTCAGTCGCGACGTGGGCCACACGAAGAGAAGCTGAGAGAGCATTTGTTCTTCTGTTAACTGAAACAATATTTACGCAACATGAGAGCCTCATCTTACACCCAGAAGAGCCTGCAAGTCAGCGGCTCTGGCAGCAGAGTGAGGGTTCAGAGCCCGTCGCCATCCCGGTGCCGCGGATCCTCATACGACAGTCGTGGACGCACAGGATACCGCGGCACCGCCATTGAGTTGGGTACAGAGATACACCAGCACCATGCCAATGAAAAAGAGGAGATGCAGGAACTCAATGTCAAGTTTGCAGGATACATTGAGAAGGTCCAGGCACTAGAGCAGAGAAATGCTTCTCTCCAAGCTGAGCTGGCTTCCCTGCAGAGCCGCTACAAGGGAGGTCCCACGGGCATCGGAGAAGAATATGAGCTCAAGTTTAAAGAGGTGCGGGAGCTGATTGAGGCCCTGACTAATGAGAAGGGAGCTGCTGATATTGAAAGGGGCTACATCGAAGAAGAGGTTGAAGTGTGGAGACTTAAGCTGGAGGAGGAGCTGGCACTCAAAGAAGAGGCAGAAATCATTCTGAGGGAGTTTCGCCAGGACGTTGACAACGCAACACTGCAGAAGGCTGAGCTTGAGAAGCGCATCGAACAACTGGTGGCCGAGATAGAGTTTCTCAAGAAGCTGCATGATGAAGAGGTGGCCGACCTCATGAAGCAGATCAAGGACTCAAAGATTACTGCCGAACTTGATGGAGATCGCCCTGACCTGGCCGCCTACCTGCGCAACATGCGCGCAGAGATAGAGGCCGTTGCTGCCCGCAATGTCCAGGAAGCTGAGAAATGGTACAAAACCAAGTTTGACACCCTCAAGGAACATGCCGGCAAACACGAAGAACAGATGAAGACCATGAAAGATGAGATCACAAGTTTCCACAACCAGGTGACAGACCTGCAGAACCAGATTGATGGGCTGAGGGCTCGCAACGCTGCCCTGGAGCAGCAGTTGGAGGACATGGAGATGTCTCACGCCGATAAGGTGGGAGGCCTAGAGGGTATCATCGCTCAGTTGGAGGCCCAGCTCTGCGAAACCAAACTAGAGATGACCAAATATCTCCAAGACTATCAGGAACTGCTGCACATTAAACTCAAGCTGGATGCGGAGATCGCCACGTACAGGAAGCTGCTCGAGGGAGAGGAGATGAGGCTTGGAATTGCCAAAGATGTCTAAAAGTCCAGCGTGAAAGGAGCAAGAGGTCCAACGCAGCAGCTGAGCACCATGGAGTGAAGAGATGATCTCAGTCTAGTTAAAGATTTTAGATTCTTACCCATCTTAGCCACTCTTTCCCTATCTCCCTCTCCTGCTGAGGATGGCTGGGTATTATTCAAAAGTTTTCTCTACCATTGCTGATATGACACCTATATTTCAGTATGATTTCTTGATTTTTTTCTTCTTCTTCTACAATTCAAAACATAAGTTCAATTATATCAGATGTTAATATCATCTTAACACATTTTAGAATAGTCTAAACTTTGACCCAATAAATCAATAATAGCAAATACTCAGCCGACCCCTTTGTGCTTGCTTTCCTGTCCTACTGCAAATTTTTAAATCACTTCATTTTCATTGCCTCTCCCTTTTTTTTTGCATCGCTCTTTACTCCTACCCTTTTCTTTACTCTTGCTCTGAGAGTTACCTCCTTGCCCCCCATCACACCACTCTTATGACACTTCCCTTTGCTGAAGTTGTTCACTTTTCGCCATCACCGCTTCTGTTGATCAAAGTTCTGGATCCCACCACCTTCACAACTAAATACTTCTGTTTTGCCTTGATGTGTCACAACGCCAGCCCAAACAAAGCAGAACAAATAGTCTTAGTGGTCTTCTCTGCCCCCCTAGTTTTTTCCCCTATGTTTTTTCAAAAGACAAAACAATTGACGATTTCCACTAATGTTGACCAACTGGTTCCTAATAAAGATTGAAGTGAGTGCATACAAAATAATGCAGTGGTTTTTCTTCTTCCTTTGTGACTTGTCCTCTTTCTCGATGTCTCTTCCCTCACTAGTTGACTTGATCTTGATCTGTGATAACTTTATTTTTCTATCTGTGTCTGAAACATCTTGAGCGTCATAAACATTTGAAGCTGTAGAACAGGACTGCAGATAAGCAGTTCTTACTGAGTCAGCCCAATTAGATAACAATTTTTTTATAGTAGTTTGCTTTTTGCTTTATCTTGCAAGTTGAAGCTACTGAATTTACCACTAAGATACAAAATAGCTGTGTGAATCCAGCCTTATATTTCTATATGTTGATTCGTTTTATATCATCATGCAAGCTGGATTTGAACACAAGTCATGGCAAAGAGATTCTAAAATATTCATATAATATGTGTGAGTAATTTAGGGCCTTATCGAGTATCCCTCAATTGGCCAGATGGCGAAATAGGGTTCTTCTCTCAGTGGGTTGCAGGTGAATTTCCAATGAGTGTCCAGATCATAAGTGCACTTTCATGTTTTAATGAGCTCGGCTCAGGGCATAAACAAAATGTATTTGTGGCTGAGGAAGTTTAAAACCTCTCTACAAAGGTGTCACAACCAATAGTCGAGCACTGCAGCGGAAAAGTCATATTTATGAGCTTCTTTGAATGACATTTTGAGCTTGGTTAGAGGGATGTGATAATTCACTGGACTGATTGCATTTTAGATTGTTTGCCATAAACTGCATAGCGATATTTATCATTCCTTTGGGGGCAGAGCATGACCTTGAATTTTCTTGAGGGAGCTGCACATAGCCATCATTTTTTCAATGATGCATAGGCTTCATCTCCAAGGAACAATTTTTTTTAGGTTTGGTGGGACAAATAATGAGTGTTTACCATGTAATGGTTTAATTTTGCACCTCCTAAAAGGGAGAACAAAAAGATAGAAATGAATATGCTGAAAAAGAAAAAATATTGTGACACGAAAGATCAGATCAGTTTCATCATCCATTTTCCATCTGGATATTTTCTCCATTTTTTTCATGTTTTTAATAAATAGATAAACGTTTCTTGATAAATGAAAACCTCTAAAGAGAAACTTAGGCCACTGGAATTCAGCAAAAACAAGATTTTCAGCTGGTTTTAACAGCTCACCGTTCCGCAGTGATGTAGAGGCGCACTCAGCACACTGTGACATCACATTTGAGTGTGGCTACAGGTGCAGCATGATACACTTAGTTTGGGCTATACCAAACCACGGCCATTAATGCGACTGGATACTGTCAATAAGTGAAACACACTTGAAACTTCAACTACCGAGGAAAACATCTTTTCTGCCCGTTAATCTTAAAAACTGTAATTTTATAAATCATATCTATATCATTTGCTGTTTCTTTTTTCTGTTTAGGATGCTGACAAGAACATCATCAAGTGGCTGAAGGAGAAGGGCCGCCTCATCAATGCCAGCAGTTTCAAACATAATTACCCCTTCTGCTGGAGGTGAGAAGAGTACAATTCAAACTGTAAAGTGGATCACAACCATAGAATAATCTCACTTGTGAGTGTTAAAGGTCACAGATCTTAATCTTAACCATAGAACAACTTACAGGAGGAAGCTTTTCTGGTTATAAAATTAGAAGCAAATATGTCCCCATTTATCCCTTTGCTGAAAAGCTTCCTCATGCTTTTGTTCCTTTTAGGAGGCTAAATCAGAACTATATGCTAAACTATTGCATCACTATAAATTGGATTTCTTTTGGGCGTAAAAATGACGATGCTACCGCCTTCCCTCAATCATATTCTAATATTCAGTAAAATATATTTTTCTTTATTACATCACCTGATAAATGACTTCCTCTTATGTAATATCCAGTCATAATTGCATCAACAAATTTTCGCCGATACTACTCGGTTTTGAACATCAACAAACGTCTTATTTGGATCATCAACTTGACAGCGGATACACACCCCCAGTTGTCCTCTCTGTGTATCGTACTTTTTGGGTGGTTTGCTCCTCATTGCTTTTTTTAATGAATCAAGTTGCTGAGAATTAATTTGAAACCATTACTCTAAAAATATGAAACCTGTTCAGAGGACGTTTGGCCTACATGTCTGGTTTAGTTCCAGTCTTTCACATTCATCTATTCTTACCATCCTACTCGAATTCAGTTTTCCAGACCTGGTCAAAAAAAATATATGCCGACTATCGATGACCTTTATGTTATTGTTGGTTGTATTTATCCGTGTTTTTAGATTTCACAACCAATTTCAACCTTACAAATACACACTTGTTCCGCTTCTCAAGGTCCGACATAACCACATCGCAACTATCAGCGACATGCAGTCACACTCGCACACAAACTTACTTTTTTAGTAGACTAAGTCACTCTCTCACTTGGAGCAGCTGTCGCCTGACCTGAGAAGGATTAATTAACCTCAGTAAATATGCAGAGATATGCTCTCTGAGCCATTAGGAGACCTATAGTGCCTTCAGAAATTATTCAGACCCCATTGCTTCACTTGTCACATTTTGTTATGCTGCGGCCTAATGCTAAAATCGTTGAAAGTCATTGAGTTTAACACTCGGAAATGCAATTGAGTTTAACACTTGGAAATGCAGCAAATGTTCCCCATCAGGATCATGTGGGTGTGGTTTCATTATATTTGAATGTCAACAGCCCTTTTTATACAGAGATCCTGCAACATTTACATTTTTTTGACTGTGACTTTCTCCGCTGCTGGCATAAATGGGGAACAAGTGCTGGTAGAGCCGCATGTGTTGATGAAGGACCCTGTTGTTCATAGTAAAAAGCAGATTCACAAAATAGTTTTTTAAGGACTTTTAACAACACAGTTCATGGTTGAGAGGGAAAAAGCTAGTTTAAAATGTAACTGGTAGATAATGAACATAATTAAAACTGAGATTCACCCATCACAATTATTTTCACTGCTTAAACATTCCTTACTGTGCAAAACATGAATTGCTACTTTTATAAATTGGAATTTCTATTATAAATGCAGTTGATGTTTATTTATTTCCAGGTCTGACACGCCCCTGATCTACAAAGCCGTCCCCAGCTGGTTTATCCGAGTGGAGCACATGGTCGACAAATTACTAGACAACAATGGAAAATGCTACTGGTAAGCTGTTTTCTGTAAGACGTGGTAACTAGCTCGGTACTTAGTGACGGTGAAGTAGCAGGCATGAGGTAGATGCTAAACAACAAGTGGCATAAAAACACTTCAAGTGAAGACGGACAGAAATCACAGTCCCAAAATAATTATAGTCCCGACTTTGTGCTACTCCACCAAGTTGTTTATCTCAGTCTTAGGCCTGTCTCTGCAGGGCATTCAGTTCAGGGTATAATCACTTAACTGGGAAGATATTAGATTTGAAATACAAAAGTTGTTGCAATGACTCGTTTTTTATTTTTCATTAAGCTTGGCATTGTTATAATGCACATGGGACTGGTGTTTAATACAAAACATTAGCATGATGCTAATTGTAATGGCAGAAAGGAGTGAAAGTAAGCGTCAGTATGATGGCTCTGGTAAGTGGTTTTACCCCTGGTGCTCCCAGTGCTCTTTTCTGAGCCACAGTAGCTGCCTCTGGTAATGGGACTGTCAACCTGAGATGAATGACTAGCCACTAGGAAGGTGAAGACGTGCACACACACACACACACACACACACACACACACACACACACACACACACACAATACTTTATGAGGCTAAATTCCTTATTGAAGGGGTAGCAGTGTTATATTCAATTTGTTGCCAGTGTATTCAGTGCACTCAGCTCAAGCTAATGCAGTCCTGCTCTAAAAGCCACTTTGAGGTTATAATGTTGAGTTTTATTATTATTCAACGGTATGGTCATTTTAAGAGGATCTAGTTTGCGAACAGTGGAAAAGCAAATCAGACCACATCCTCAAAAATGATAGTTGAATCTCAGCTTTTGCAAGGGGTATCTAATAAACTGGCAACTGAATCTATAATGTAGGACAACCGTGTCCATATGTATGTTTGTGCCTGGGGGCCAATAAGAACTAAGATGGCATGTGTGAAGTCCCTTGGTATGGATAAAGCCACATAGCCCCACGGCTAACATTTCAATGTCTGGGATGCAGAAACGTTCCAATTTCAGCTCCCAGATTTATTCCTATATGCCCCGAGCTGCTGATGATAGCGATGCGACCTGGAGTCTTTCCTGTATCCATGTCTCTGTGAAAGTATCTTCATTACCTCACAAGGGTTGCTATCAGAGAAAATTATAAAAATCCTTAAATCTGTTGACTATATGTGTCTAAAGAGTCAATGTAAATTCCTCGTAATTTTTTGTATCCATTAAACTTGAGGTGCCTACAAAATAAAAAAAAATGTACACATCGTCTTCCTGCATCAGAGCATCACACACAGCAAAGCATCATCGTCCGATGTGTGATGCAGCTTTTTTATTTGGCTTAGATTTTGTTAAAATTCTAAATAACAATTACAAAAAAAAAGATTCTACATTTATACTCTACATTTATACTCTAGTCACAAGAAAATTGTCTATTGGTGAGAGTTGCCAACTCATCAGCATCATAATAAAAGTAAAGTCCTTGCAGAGTTCACTACCTCTGCATGAAGTTCAGTTTAGCTGATGAGAAACTTAGGAAAAGCCGCCTCAGTAAGCATTCATATTCTCAGAGAATTTTTTTTCCTTCATTTTATCTCTCTTTACTCAGTTGGTGCAGTGGGCACACTCGAGTTGAGTATCTACTGAGAGAGTTCAGACTGATTTTTTTTCCAGATGTCTGTTTCTCTCTCTGAATAAATTAATGACCGGATTAATGGAAGGGGAGCTTGTCCCTTTAGAGGCTTATGATGCAGGAAGGTTGGCCACGGTTGAGTGAGTTCAGCATATAGTTTCTTTGGCCATAAGAGAGAAGAAATGCAGAGGTCATTAACCCAGGTTGCCCCTTTTATTGTTTCCATTTTTCCCTTTAAAACCCAGTTGACTGTTCACTAAGTCCATTTCGCTTAGTTTCTATTTCTATGCCATCATTCTTCTAGGGTGCATATGCAGTTTACATTAACAACAGTGGTATTTTTATCACTCAAAACTTTAAGCAAACAAACGCAGGCTTCTTATATTGAGACAGTG
The DNA here is from genome assembly GCF_022379125.1 of Scophthalmus maximus. Classification (NCBI taxonomy): domain Eukaryota; kingdom Metazoa; phylum Chordata; class Actinopteri; order Pleuronectiformes; family Scophthalmidae; genus Scophthalmus; species Scophthalmus maximus. Next base: position 9,801,502 of record NC_061520.1, read on the forward strand.
ACTTTTGATTTTGTCTGCTAAAATATCTGCTTGCAGATTTTATCAGCTGCAACTGATCCAACGTCAGTTCCATGTGTTGGTTGGAAATGCCATCTCTAGCTTAATGCTTTAAGCTGAGGTCATTTAAAACGAGAGCCCTGTAATATGCACTTAAAATACACTTGATGGCTACACACAATGATATTGTATTGGAAAAAAAAGTCAGCACCCCCGCCTATGGATTCTATGTGTAGGAGTTATGGGAACAGAAACAGTCTTGTTCTTGTTTTGCATTGTAAAGCCAGTTTGTTTTAGTGTTCTGAGTGTTAGGAAAAATTTAAGATCAGACTTATTTTGTTCTAACATTGTCCTGTTCAGCTTCTTGGCTCATATACTTAGACAAGCAAGACAGAGGTCAGATTTCTGCTTCATTCAAGCGTGTTTTTGTAAGGTAAGAAGAGATGTGGACTAGGCAAGTCGTCTTTATGGACATTGGTAATGAGTTAATCCGGGGAAGTTTTTGATGCGCGAAATCCTAAATTGGTTTCCACCGTAGGTAGTAAGCTAGTAAGCTGCACATGCTAACATCGTCAGCTTTCGTTATAGCAGGCAGACGAACTGTTGAATCAGTTCCTCACACACCACCCTCTGCCCTTGCTAAAGCTCAGTGCTCCCCTCTTTAACACAATGGAAGCTCAGTAGACCTTCCATTGTCAAGTTACGGTTGCTTTTAGAGAAAAGTCTGTTGCCCAATTTGCTCCTTGTCCATTTTTCCTCCTTTTCCATCCTTTTTTCCCTATCATGCACACGCTCTATCCTTCTCCTGTCTGATCACAACATCTGTCCCTCTGACATGCGGTAGAAGCTGGTCCGTGTTAAATGGCTCTTCTGTGCGTCTCCTGCACAAGACAGAACACTTTAAATTCTACATTTAGCCTGAACTGTGGGAGGGAGGGTGAGGGGTGGAGGAGTGGTTGGTTGGGTGGTGCTGGTGGAGAGCAGAAGCAGCAAAAGAAAAAGAAAAATCATTAAATTGATATATTAGGGACCTAAATAGAAATGCCCCCTACAAATGGGAATTGATGAACTTGTTGCTTAGCGCGTGGATCCTGACAACGATTTATTCCCCCTCTCTGTTCTCCTGAGCAACATGGCCTGGCACAGCAAGAGAGGAGGAAAGAAAAAAAATTAGAGAAAGAAGAAGCGATTGTGAGATAGTGGATTAAAGCAAGAAATCGGTTGGGGAAAAATAGAGGGGGGAAAAAAAGCAGGAAAGTGGTGCAGAGAGGGATGATGCCTTGAAGGGAATGGTAACCTTTGCAGTTGAGCTTCTTAAAGAGAGCAGTGCAGTTTATTTTTAGGGCTTAATATGAAGAAGAGGAAAAGAAGCCCGCTCGATAAAGAAATAACAATGGACATTATAATAATGCTTGCTTTCGGTGTGGAAGATGTGTTTCACATTAAATGAATCACTGCATGTGTCTGCAAGTCTTCAAAAGTCTTAGAAAGGGAAGAATTTTTATTTAATTTAAAAAATGGGCCTTAAAATGTTATAAAGTCTTAAAGATTTAATTTACAAAAGTCTAGTTTTTTTCATTTCATACAATGTTTGTGTATCAGATTGCAAGCTGTCGGAAGATGTGAACGGGACCAAAAGTGGGATTGTTTTAACAGTGGATCAATTATTTGTTCAATCTTTCTGTCAATTTTATTTAATTTAGATTTGTTTTATACATTCACACAACGGCATACCTGCTTTATGTCTTTTCATGAAGAATCCTCCATGCAGACTTTATTGTTCCTGTGGTTGTAATCATGTTTTATAAAAATATTTAATCCATTATTAACTGTCCCTTTGTCTTCAGGGTTCCAGAGTTTGTTGGTGAGAAGCGTTTCGGGAACTGGCTGAGAGACGCTCGTGACTGGGCTATTTCAAGGAACCGTTACTGGGGAACACCGATCCCGATTTGGGTCAGCGATGACTTCGAAGAGGTCAGGAAAACACAAAACTGGCGCCCTTTTACGCTTTATTAACACATTTAATGCGTCTTTGTTCTCTTCAGAAATCACACAATTTGTCTGCGTCATGACCAAATACCAAGACGGTTACTCTCTTCTAAGGGAGCTAATCACAGCGTTGGCAGGACTCACAAATTAATCTGTGCTAAGCATGAGATGGCATAATTGAAAAGTTGAACTGTCTGTAACCCCTCACTTTTATTTACCGTAGAAATTAGTTTGGGGGGGGGTGTGCCTTGTGTGTCTCCAAAGTAAGATTTGTCTGCTGTCAGTGTTCAGAAATTCAGCTCTTCTCAAAGTGGCAGGGGGAAAAGACTTTTTCTCGCTGATCTTTTTTTGACTCTTGCATAATTTTGTATTTCTGGTTCTTTTTGTGTGTGTGTGTGTGTGTGTGTGTGTGTAGGAGAGTTTCTGGCATGGTTGAGTGAGGTGACCATGGTGTCAAACCAGAATGTGTAGCGTGACTCCGTACCGCAGTCAGTCAGCTCGCCTCAGGCGCCTTTACCGAGTGCTTCCTTAAACTCAGCGCATGAATGATTCATTAATGTAAACAGCAAATAAACACGAATCAAAATGTGTTTCGTTTCTCTTCATGCCAGTTATGGGTGCCTTCAAAGGTCCTCAACACAAACAGCAAGCGGTGGGGAAAGAAAAGGGGAGGGGGGGGGCAGGCAGAATTAGTTAGCTGGTGAATAAAATGAGTTAGAGAATTACATGAGAAGGGGTTGAAATGAGAGATAAACACAGGGAAGGGGAGAGGCAGTGTAGAGGAGAGCTTGACTGTAAATGTTTGTACTGGTGTGAAGCAGACTGAACTGAATAAGCGAGGTCAGAATTGGGTTGTCGGAGTGTCGGTCCCCTGGGTGCAAGAGGGACGGCTAGCGACCTGCTTGCTGGAAATAGCATTGTGACTGTTTCCAGGACACTCGCGCTCGCTGGTTGTCTCCCTTACACACACACACACACACACACACACACACACACACACACACACACACACACACACACACACACACACACACACACACACACACACACACACACACACACCTCAGCGGAATATCATCACACACCTGGAAACTAAAGCTTCAAGTGCGCATTTGTCTGTGTGTCAATATGAGCGCTGTCTCTGTGTCTTTTTGTTCTCTCGCTCTCTGTCCTTGTCTTTTTGAGTTTCTTCTACTCCCGTCTTCTTTTGTCTGGTGGCGGTGGTGTGTCAGGCTCTATCTGGGCCATGTTACCTGCTGCTATGTTAAAACTAGAGCAGAGTCTACAGGTTAATTCTCTGAGGAGACCAGATAACACACTTAAACACAATTTCCGAGGCAAAGTTGCTAAGGAAGTTTGTAGAAGTAGGCCCACTTTTATGAGGTGTTTCTTGTAATAATCTCATATATAAAAACGGGGTAGACAAATTCATCGGATTTGGTGGTTTAGCACTGATTGTCCTTTGCCAACTTTAAATAAATAATGCAAATTAGGATAAATAATAACTGGCTTCCATTCCTGTGGGTTTAAAGAATTAGTTTTGGCATTATTGGAAATGTGCTCCTTTGCTTATTTGTCGAGAGGAAGACCAGAAAGTTGATATCACTCTGATGTCTGTACAGTAAATCAAAGCTGGGTAGTCTAGGCTTGACTAACTCTGTCCAAAGGCTTTATTTTTCTCTTTTGTTCGACCAAGTGTCCAAAAACCAAAAATATTACATTTTCACTGATAAAGAAACAGAGATGAGACTGTCAAATTATCAAAGTGGCAACCAGAAAATTTTCAATATTTCAGCTAAATCAATTGTTTTTTCTGTCAATGGTCTTATTGTTCATTCAACGTAGTGTTGTAATGGTTTATTTTCTATTTAGGAATTTGTCACTGCGATTCCTGTATTTGTTACATGTGTGTGTGCTTGCTCATCAGGTGGTGTGTGTGGGGTCCATGGCTGAACTGGAGGAACTGAGCGGAGTCAAAGTAACTGATCTGCATCGGGAGAGGTGAGTCTCTTATCAGCCGTGTTCTGTTTCTGTCCACTGTGACGGTGCAATGCAATCAGATCCACATGCTCTGTGTGAGCACTGGGGTGGATATGTGACCTGATGTTTGTCTAAGTGTCCCTCTAAAGTGTTGTGGAACACTATATTCCATCTACTGTATAGGTCCCGTAGCAGAGCTCTTAACAGCAGCAGAGTACTGCAATCAAACATCTTTAGTGGCTAATAGATTACCAAAGGTGTTAGCTGAAGTTTATAGGCCTAAATGTCCACAGTTATAATGTTTTGTTGTGTTTTTTGTTTGCTCAGAATCGGGCTTTCGATCTGGGTGTTGGTCATTTCACACAGACTGACATTTTGTATCTACTTCAAAAGCCAGATTCGTCCGTTTTCCTCAGCTTAGGTAACTTTTCTGCAGAAACACTGACTTGTCCATCGGCGAATCTCGGCGAGTCTGTATTTTACAGTAAATTAATCCATATCCTTGCGTCTGAAATGTATGACCCAAAGCAATAACCGACCTTATTGTGCTGCGCTTTCAGCACAACATGAGCACCGCTGTTCCTCAACCTCGTTCCCAGTGGTGAAAGATTATAAAATCATTGCTCTGGACTGCGGCCAGCAAGCCTATAGCTTCATGGATCTATACTGTGTACAAATGTGTAGATAGTTCCCCATGGCATTCGTAAGACCTGAAATAAAACAGTACTTGTCAAATTGTTATTGCCTCCATCTGTCTCAACAATTGCTCTTCCCTTTTCTTTCTTTCCTTCCTTTTCCCCAGCATTGACGGTCTAACAATCCCGTCGCGGTGTGGTAAGGGAACACTGCGGAGGATCACAGAGGTGTTTGACTGCTGGTTTGAGAGCGGCAGCATGCCATACGCACAGGTCCACTACCCCTTCGAAAACAGGAAGGAGTTTGAGGACACTTTCCCTGCAGATTTCATCGCTGAAGGCATCGACCAGACAAGGGGATGGTAAGCTGCGGGTGAATGGATAGTTGCATGGAGGGAATTAATGGAGGGGGTAGATGGAAAGAAGGTGACGGATGAGGTGACACTTCCCTGCAGAGTTCATTGAGGGAATTGATGACAACAGAGCGTGAATGCGTGGATAAAAATGGCGACGAGTCTTTTCCTGAAAGTTTTGAATGTAATGGATTAGTATCAGAAATTAAAACCTTGTTTCCTGTCTTTTGTATCCTGCAGGTTCTACACCCTGTTGGTTCTCTCCACAGCCCTGTTCGGCAAACCGCCCTTCAAGAATGTCATTGTTAATGGCTTGGTACTGGCTAGGTCAGTTAATGGATTTTTTTCAATTGCAAAAATGTTTTGTCTTTTAAAAAAAACAACCAAAATCCACAAAGCATTAGTCCCTCTCTCAATATTTCCCAACTTTCCTATTCAATTGCAGACTCACAGCCCCATGCCCATTATAGACATCTTAGTGGCTCACAGATCAGATCAGATCATACATTTATTGGTCCTCTGGGGGAAATTCAAATTTGACACCACAGCACAGAAGTGTAGCAGCACAAGGGCACAATTTTGTAAGAAATAAAATAAGAATAGAAAACAGAATCTAAGTTAAACTATAAATGCTATATACAATAACGAAAAACAGTGCAATGTGTATGTATTTAAGTTTTAGAGTGAATGTTACATTTGTTTGGAACCATTTTCTGCTCTGGATTTGGCTTTTGATCTTTTTTCAAAGAGAAATATCAGTGTTTGCTACATAGGTTCAAGTTATACATTAGTAGGACCAAGTCACTATTGGGTTTGGCCTTACTGTCAACTATCAACATATTTCCAAAAGTTCTTCTGCAGACAACATTTTACTTTTTGATGTTTCCCCTATCGTGTTTCCTTGTCTGCCTCCACTAATCCACTCTATTCCCCTTCTTTCAACCACCATTTATAAAGTCCTTCTTTCTCTTTATTCACCTGCCCATTCATCTCCCCTTAGTCTCTCTGCTCTTTCACATGATCAGTGTGGTATGTGTGCCGTAACATTGAGCCCTCAGCGCTGCTCCACAATAGGGCTGCTTGTCATCTGCCCCGGGCTCTGAACGCAGCACTGTGCTCACAGGCCTGCTGACCTGGAAGGACTTGATTAATTTGAATGCCAAGTGCATGGTTTTCTAACATGCACGGTTGTGCATGCATGCGTGTGTCTGTGCATTAATGCCTTTGCTTGTCTCATTCCTGCAGCGATGGACAGAAGATGAGCAAGCGCAAGAAGAACTATCCGGATCCGGGACTGATAGTGCAGAGCTATGGAGCCGATGCCCTCAGGTCGGCTGTGTGCCTGTGTGTGTGTGTTTTTGAAGCTGTGTGCCAGTGGCAGGGTCCGGTGTGTTAACCTACCTTATGTTTATAGCCGGCATGGTTTTAAAGGTTTTAATCACCATCTACACTTAGCTAGGAATTGTCCCAGTCCTACATAAAGTTAAAAAAAACACGCTCATACATACTGTACATACACATTGTCTTCTCTGCCCTGAGCAGAAAGGGTGCCTTTGCCATATGGCCTAATAAATAAAGCACTATGCAGTTGCACCATATGCTCACATATACACTGAAGAAGAGTGAGCTGCAGCGATAAAGAGAGAAAGGCGACAGTCTGTTTCTACTCCCATTTTCTCTTTTCTGGCTTGAAATCTTTACTCACTGTGTAGCCATCATGGTATCATGTGCTTTTATTTTCCACAGCAAAAAACTAAGATGGAAAATAAGCAAGTGGCAGATTTAAGTACAGACTGTGAGGGGTTTGTTTTGTTAATGCATTTTCAGTCAATCTTGGTGAAGAGACACCCGTCTCTTCATATTTGCTCATTTTCAGGTGCTCAGACGTATTTTTTACCAGTTGATGGTTCCATCTATTCTGCATTTTATTGTAAATCCCTCTCGAAATTCCTTCTATTAAAAATCACTCATGGCCTATTACATGAAGTTGCATCATGTCAGCTCCCATCCAGAATTATCATAAAACCTTTTCTAACCGGTCCAACTCAGTGTGCTGATGCCTGCCACTTAATGTTATAGTGATATGAATTTTTTTTTGCTTATTATTTGTCAAAAGTGTCTCTATTTGGCTGTAATGGAGGGAAGAGATACATTTTCCCGATGATGCTTGATTGCTGTTGGTAAAAATTAGGCTTTGGCCCACATTTTGTGCAGAACAATTTAGCATAAGTGGTAAAGCTAATCAAACTCAGATATGTTTGACAGCTGAATGGCTTTGCATCAAAGACGTGAAGCCTGTCCAACAGTATTCGTTTAATATTGTCCTGTAGTGTTTTCTTAGTTGCCATAGAGAATTTATTCTTAAACAGAAGTTTCAATATTTCTCTGCAATTACTGAAATTTAAATGCATTTTTTTGCCAACAGTGACAATCAAGAAGCATGCGTCATCAACAATATGTCAAACAGATGAACACAAAGAGTTTTTAAACCCAAAGCAGCTCTCCTTGCTTTGTTCAGCTAGCTGCATAATGATGTGGTTCATGCACTCTGCATGGATTTGCCTGCGTGCTACCCTGTTTGTTACGATTGATTTACATTTTGAACGGGCACAATTGGGCTTATTTTGTACCTATACAACAATTGGGTTACAGTGTAAAAGGTTTAATTGAATCAGGGTCTATATAGCACATTCTAATTCACTGAAATATACTTCATCTGCTCACATATTGATTTTGTGTAGTGGTTCAGTCAGGTGGTCCAATTAGATGGTTCAATCACTTTCACCAGATTACAATTTATGAAACCAATGCCTGAATCTCTTGCATGTAGTGTGCAACCATCTATCTCCCATACGCCTCCCTTGGCTTGAAACTGTCATGATGTACATGCACAAAATAACAAGGTTCCATGCTAACTGATAACTTTGCAGTATATAACTTATCAAGTTATGGTGCATAGACCAGTTCATCCAAACTGTTAAATATGGAAGAAAGATGTGAATGTTTAACTGGGACAACACTGCTCAGTTTGAGACAGCAGTCTGTTCTGACTACTTTCTATGTTCCCTCATCATGCACATATGTATTTCACTTTTTCTAGGGGCGACTCACACGCAGCGCATGCAACCTCACTCACATACTACCAAATTCAAAGTTTCCTCTATCCAATACATTTTTACCTGTGTGCACACTGTTTGCTCTCACTCGTATACTTACCAACTCATCCACTGTCTCTCTCCGTAGACTGTACCTCATCAACTCTCCTGTCGTGAGAGCAGAGAACCTGCGCTTCAAAGAGGAGGGCGTGCGGGATGTGTTGAAAGACGTCTTCCTGCCGTGGTATAATGCCTATCGCTTTCTGGTGCAGAACGTTCAAAGGTTACAGAAGGTACATTTGGAAATATAATAGCCCAAACTCGTTAATTTTTAGTCCTACAATGTTACTGAGCTACTCCTGCACAAAAAGGAGTTATGTTTTTGTCAAAGCGGAACTGTCCACAGATAATATATATGAAAAGTATTAAATTTGAATTACAATTATGTTTATTATTACATTAGAATTGAAATGATAAATAAATTGTGTGCTTTTATTTCTGTATCAGGAGGATGAGATGCGGTTTCTGTACAATGAGAACACGGCGAAGCAGAGTGACAATATCATGGACAAATGGATTCAGTCCTTCACACAGTCCCTCATCCAGTTCTTCAAGGCAGAGATGGATGGTGAGACAAGTGCACGCAGACACACAGACGTTTTTTTTGATCTGCTGAAGTCAGGTCTCTCTTGCACAAGGGGATCTCAATGTCAATGTGATTACTTGTTGAATAAAGGTTATAAAAATACACTGACAGTAATTCGTTTTTACAGCTTACCGCCTCTACACTGTCGTGCCTCGCCTGGTAAAGTTTGTGGACATGCTAACCAACTGGTACGTCAGGACCAACAGACGCCGTCTGAAGGTGAGAAATATGGAAATCACCAGGAGGAGTAGTAGTCATATCTGATGAGTTGAAAGTATAGCTTTATACTTGATTTACAGTGTATTCTCTACAGCTTTTTAGGTTTTGTTCATCAAAATAATACAGTATTTATTAGTTTAAAGGAACAGGTGGACATGTGATTGTACCCAGTTTGTGGCCCTTTTCGTCAACATTTGTCTGACTTGAATTGGGGATTCATGCGCCACCAGATCACTTTTATCTTCTCACTGTTCGACGAGGATGTAATATTTGGTGTGCGTGTGTGAACTTTTTAGGGAGAGAGTGGCACTGAGGACTGCCTGTGGGCGCTGGAAACCCTCTTCAGTGTTCTGTTCTCCATGTGCAGGCTGATGGTGAGTCACACTGTTTCTGTGTGTGAGACCCTGTGTGTGAGTGACTGAGAGAGAAAAGAGATTGTATGGGGGGGGAATTTCTTATGGTGAAATTTTGCTTTTGTGTGTGCAAGACAAAGGAATGATGCTGGTATGGAAGAGGTGTGTGTGTGTGTGTGCGTGCGAGAGTGTGTGCACGCTGTCATGGTTATGAATATTGCATGAGCAGTAGGAGGTTTTATTTATAACACATTGAAGATGTTTGCATGTGAGGCGAGAGGCACGCTAAGAGGCAGTTAGCGTAACCCAGATCACTGCAGATCAGCTGTGAGCTACACAAATGAATTAGCTGCGGATGAAATGGAGGAGAATTGCATTAGAAGTAACCTCACTCTTGCATACTTTACTTTGAACTTTCCATCCATCTGAGAGAAAGAAAAAAAAATCTACAGTGGAAATGTGTTTTTGTAAACTGATTTTTTTAGCTGCCTCAGAATAGGCAGCTTATCTCAGAATATGTAAATTAACTACACTGCAAAGCTTCTAATAATTTTTTCCTTCTATTTTCTCTCACTTGCTTTCTTCTCTCCGGTACCTAAGGCTCCACTCACACCCTTCATTACAGAGATGATGTACCAAAATCTGCGTCACCTCATCGACCCCGCCTCTGTCGAAGACAAGGACTCCGGAAGCATTCACTATCTCATGCTGCCACAAGTCAGGTTGGAAAGAAGTCCTAAAGTTTATAATAAAAGTGGATCAGAAATGATGAAGTCTGTTCCAACCAACTACCAGTTTGTCTAAAATGGAGAAAGAGATAGAAATCTTTGTGCACAGCCTCCTTCAACTTCAGTGATATCGTCTCATAAAAACTCAGTAGCCAAGCTCCGTTAGAATTTCGAGTGTATTAACATTTGACATCAACTTCAAGAGGGTTTCCACTTGTAGCAGAAACCTAGAAATACCCACACATAGTTGCTTAGGGCTTGCCCTGATTGTCAGCCGTGCAAATGGATGCTCAGAAAACATGATCATTTCATCCCCTCCACTTCAATTACTTCAGTGAAATGTGTGCCTTGGTGGCTGATCAGTTTTGTTGATGCCTGGGAGGATGTTTTAATTACCCAAACTTAATTGCATCATCTTTAATGCTTAAAAAAATAAAAGTTCTGACATGATTAAATACCCGTTTGATTTAGCAGAAGGAAAACGGTTTGTGTAATGATTCACGTAATCTGCTCTGTCACTCGGGCAGCACTCGGTGCTGCTGCTGCTGCTGCGTTATTAGCCGATTGTCCCCTCTGTTGTCAAATGGGACAACTTCCCTCTCCTTCCAAAGGTCGGCCACCAATCAGGCTGCGGGAACAGCTGCTCCTCAATCAGCTCATTAAATGATTGGCTGTCCCCAGCGTCCTCTCCTCTGTCACTTTACTCCAATTTTGTATGCACACAGGGACGAACTCTGCAGGAGTAAATGAACAAGCATTGCACGCAGATGCACAAACACACACACATATACACACACACACACACACACACACATGCAGTTTATGTTCCTGCAGACATTTAGGGTTAATATCGCTTTGCATGATTATCTGTGGCTGTGCAGTTCTAATTCAAATTCCAAGGTCGAAGTCTCGGTCTACCTTACCGCGCTGGAAGTTCTGAACTCTGCTTTCATTTAGATTTGTGCTACTCACCTTGTCACATACCGTTATTCATTTTTCCTCAAAAGAAGGCGCATTAGAATTTTCTAAATCGCCATTTACTAGAAGGGTGAGATCTGAGTTACTGTATCATGCACCTGCGTCCTCTTTACTGTGCCCTGACATTGTGCAAAAATTTCAAAGAACAAAGAACAGTTATAACCGGGGTGAGTCGTTGTTTTAAGAAGGGGGCAGGGTTACTCATGACCTTTAATTTTTGCTCTTTCAGTCACTTGTTGCTGGTGCTGTGATTTGGTCGATATGGTAACAACTCACGATGCGGTGATACTCAGATTTTCCTTTACTTTTGTGTCCGTTTTGCAGGGAGAGTGTGATTGATAAGCGCATTGAGAGTGCCGTCTGTCAGATGCAGTCTGTGATCGAGCTGGGCAGAGTGATCCGTGACAGGAAGACCCTGCCCGTCAAGGTAAATCATCAACTTTACTCCATTCACGCATACAATGCAATGTTCGAGGTTCAGAGAATTGAAACTGTAGGAAACAAGTTCTTGGATTCTATAATTTTAATTAATCCAATTTAATTTACTGTGTTTTTAGAAGTTGCAGATCTATTAAAGTCTCAAATTCCATTAAACTACATCAGCAATTTCAAATTCCAAATTGGCTTTTTCAGCACTCAATGTTTCTGGTTTTGTAATGTAATATAAGTGCTCCAGGTCTAGTTTGGTCTAATTGTGGTTTTCATGTTGAGTATAACGGCCCTTTATTGTGCTTTGTGTATCTCAGTACCCTTTGAAGGAGGTGGTAGTTATTCACCAGGATCCAGAGGCTCTGAGAGACATCCAGTCCCTTCAGAAATTCATCCTCGAAGTAAGTTTTTATATATTTTTAAACCAAAAGATACTCTCTACTTTGTTGTATGATGATTGTAAATGGTGTTCAGTCTTGAAGTTGTCTTGGTAAAGTGTCATTTATCATGTTTCAAGGCAAGAGAAGGATCTTTTCCCTGTCTTTCCCATGAAATGTTTCCTCAAAATCAGTTTTTTTCCCCCACTATGCTTTGATCATTGATATGAAATTTATAAGTTAAAGAGAAATATCTCCTGGTTCCTTGTTGACACTACAAAGCCATTACTGTTAGTTGCTTCGGTTGAAGAGATAAACATCAGAAGGAAGGAACATCTTCACACAGTGTTTGTATCTACAGCAGTAATTAAAATTTCTGTGCCTGGTTGACTTAAAAAGGGGGTGGGGCCGATGCCTTGGAAAAAAATCACATTTGTTCTACTGCACTGGAATTGAAGACAAACGCATTCATCAAATACAAAGTGCAAACATGAGCATCATATTTTTTGCCCTCTTATCATTGGACATATATTATAACTGTTAATCTGTTTGCATTCAGTAATATAGTTACTTATACGTCGTTAAAGTTCATTATCTTCTTGCTGCTTTCACACATGCAGATTGCAAAATTACTGGGTTCAATTACCAGATTGAAAATGTGGTTTTAACCTAATTACATTTTTGCCTGCTATTTATATTTGTTTCTTATGTCCACATTGACATCTGATTGAGATTCAATCACTCTCTCCAGCCAACATCCTCCTCTCATTTGTGCGGGTCCAAAACAAACAAACAAACAAACGATAGAAGAAGATTGGTAGCCATCCGTAAAGCTGCGTATTTCGCTTGCTTACTTTTTAAAAACTGAGGATGAAGCCATCTGCGACAACTGGAACGCCAAAGACGAAAGCTGAGGAAGATGTGGACTTGTGCAGCTGCTTTTTATTTTATTCCCTTGACCTGTGGGTTTGAGCTTCTGATAACAAATCTCAAGATGTCAGTGCTGTTCCATGACAGACTCTGCTCCTGCTCCTGTCCTAAATCCTTTACAGTGTGTTTTTAATAACTCTGACTGATTAGACCCGGTCATGTTGAAAGAAGTGAGTGGAACTGTGTTGGGAATTAATAACAACACTCTTAAGTACCAGTCACAATGATAAGAGGTCAACAAGTGAACCCTGCCCAAACGTGGGTTACAAAATTAAGTCAAACACTCAAAAAGTATTCCTCCACACCCGCAGAGGGTTTGTACTGAGAAGCGATCCAATCAGAAAACACCAGTGTGTGTGTGTGTGTGTGTGTGTGTGGACTCAACATGTGCAGAGGCTTTGAGTAAGAACATTCACACCTTAGTACGAGTGTTTCATTGACCCCTTTTCCCTGAAATCTCACAAGGTCCCAAGCTGAGAAAATACTTATGTATTAGATGGAAAATTAATTCCATCCGCTATTCCCACATGATGCCAACCAGGAAAATTGACTGGACACTTACAGATCAAGGTTCGTGTGGGAGAATGGACGTCTGTTGGATCCTGCCAGCTTTATCTTGGTTCAAGCCACTTCTTATCTCTCACTCCGTTTCATTCCCGGTGGGAGAAACGTTTAACCTTGTTGGCTTCAAGCTTCCCTCCAGTAAACAAGGTTTATTTGATCAGAATTGAGAGCAGTTAAGGTCCTGCAGCCCAAAGAAGAACCTTCAGGCTCTTTACAATGATGTGATTTTAGTTGATAAGGTTTGGATTCACCTTTTTACCATTAGGTTCACTTACATTTCCTTTTTTTTATTCTGTAACTATTTCTGTTTCTAACTTGTTATTCATTTTAATTTATTAAAATTCCATCTACCGCTACTTAAAAATGCACCAATTGGACATTGGTTGAATTCAACAATAACAATAATAAATAACATCAGTAACCCCTGTTCTGTGATGTATTATTGTAAAATATTTACTATTCACTGTAAATGTCAACAACAACAAGAACAGTTGGTTTGATTCTATCCTGATTCTATGGCTAACTTTCTTTTTACAACTTTAAACTTTTGATACGGCTTTTACACATTTCTGAAGTAATTACATTTTTAGTTTGAATGTAACAAAGCATTTTAAGCAATCATGACCTTGATTTGCTGTTCAACCTCTGAAAGCGTCTGTTAGATCTGTGATGCCCCCTTACCGAGAGGCCTCCTGATTAGCTATGAACACCACTGTTTCCGTGGTAACAACGCTGTTGTTTCAGCCATATCAAGTCGAGCTGAGCTAGCCGTAGGCGGGTATGTTACATGTTACATATTAATTGGTGACGTAGACACTTTGGGGGGTGGGGGGGTGGGATGCAAACGAGGCGTTTCAGGCACTTGAGGAGCCCTGTTTTTTCTTTACATGCACAAAAACAACTTTATGACATTAAAGGAAAGATACAACCCCAAAAAGTGCCATTCATCTGGGCACTAAGAATAACCAAGATCATCTTAAAACAGAATTTGAGCTTCTATTTTCAACCCCACACTGCCCTTTTCTTTTTTACAACAGTAGCTTATCGGTGCTCTCTGTCAGTCCACTACGTTGGAGCTCAGTCTCAATCGCAAGCCTCAATTTTTCAGTGTGAAGCCTCTTTGCTGCTTCACCAGATTTGACTGGATCACAGATTTCTCTCTCCATTTAGACTGAAAAATGAAACTCTTTGTATTGAGAGGCACGACAATAGTGACTGAATAAGATGAATGGATCATTGGAGATTTAAAGACTTACCGGCTTACTGACTGTTGATTTCATGGCTGACTTGCTCTTTGAGGGTTTGGCTATGTGATCACATTTTTTGATTTGCCCTTTACAGCACTTGCCTGAGGCAATAAAATTGTGCAGGGTTTTACAATTTTTTTAAATTGGAATTTAATTTTCCATCTTGTTTTTTTTTCTGTTTTACTTGAATTTTATTAACAACAATATTACAGGACTGCAGTGCTAAATTGGTGGATTACGCTTTTGAAAAGATGACTGACGACAAATTTTTTTTTTTCAGCATCTGCGCTCTGTCACGGATGGACTTTTGAAGTTGTCATTGATCAAAAGCAGTCATTACACTTAATGCCTGCCCTGGAGAACAGGATGAATTTCATTACTTAGTCTTTTGGATATGTAATAGTTTATCTAAATAACATGAAAACACAGGATCTCCTTGAGATTGAATGTCAAAATAAAAGCAGCTTTATTTCTAGTTTAATTTTTGTTTTATCTTTGTCCATTATAGTTTTTGTTTTTTTGTTCCAGTTTTTACAATTTTTAACACTATTTACAGGAAACTACAACACAGTGCCTTTAACTTGTCTATTTTTCCATCCTCCAGGAGCTCAATGTGCGTCAGTTAACACTGTCAACAGACAAGGACAAGTACGGTATCCACCTGAGAGCCGAGCCAGACCACATGGTGTTGGGCAAGAGACTAAAGGGGGCCTTCAAAGCCATCACTGCTTCTATCAAGGAGCTCACCAGCGAACAACTAGAGGCCTTCCAGAAGTCAGGTACGGCTGTGTGTGCAAAACAAGCACAAAGTCTAATGTACCTCACTAGTAAGCAGTTGGTTAGTGTAGGATGCATTTGTACTTTAGTGTGTTGTGACAAGGCAATACATTATTGAATATTAAATCAACTATCAATCCTAGTAATGAAACCCACTACACACGTACAGCCTTTTCTATCCTCGGAATTCAAACCCTAACTCTTTCGAAACAATAATCAGAGCTTGAGTACGGATCAAAGCAGTGCAAGGTATCTTGTCTCTCCAATTATAGAAAGACGAGGAGAGCTCCCAGAGTCTCCGGGGAAGGAAGCAGTGGAGGTCAGCTGGGCTGTGGGAACTTAACATTTTCCAATCACTTGTATGTTTGAAGTGTAGCCAATTGGAAGGGGGGGGAATGAAGGTTGGCTGATGGAGGGGGGGGTGTAGTAGATGTGCTAGAGGATGGACGAAAAGGGATGGAGAGGTGGAACTCCAATGAAAATGTGAACTGTAAAAATTCAGCATCCATCTTTGTTTTTAGTTCACAACACCGAGGATATTGGGAAAGGACAGAAACGTGGACAAAATAAACATCTGGTAACTGAAATATTGCCTCCATGGAAGAGCGAATTTCTCTCTGCAGTCCAAAAACCTTGTTCCAATTTAGACTAGAAGGGAAGCAAGTTGGCTGGAAGCTGATGCTGAGTTCATGACCATTGCCTTTATTACTCATTACTCCATACCTGTACCTTTGATCCCATCATATTGATGGGGTAAAGGAAAATCGGTTCCGAGAGAGAGGGTGGAAAAGAGCAGAGAAGCAGGGAGCGACACAGGAAATCAAAGTGTGGAAATCTGGGATTAGAGGAGATGGGAGTGACTTTCACCCAGCCCCTGGGTGTGGTGAAGCGAAGTGAAAAAGAGGGGGGGGGGGCAAGACACGGTCATGGTCTTTAGTCAGAACACAGACTTGTGTAATTGCTGCCAATGGCAAAATGGAAATGGAAACCTGACTAGATTGAGTCGACTGTATTGTCTAAAAGCTCAGATCTCTGTGGGTGTGGCTGAGAAGACTGCGATGGAAGGAATCTTGAAATGCCAGTAAACACCAGTCCAGACCACAGATAATTGAAATCAAAGCCTCAGTCTGCATCCAAGTGAAAGAGCACTTCACTCGATCGCACTGGGCTGGGTGTAATGAAACCTTTTTCAGAATCCTTCTCACGAGACGACCCCCTGCCATTTAGGCTCATTTCACACAATTAGTTGACAATTATTCAAATCAAATTAGGAGGATGGTGAGGAGCTAATAATTGTTTTATCATCATTTATTTAATTGTAATGGGCAACAGTAAGCATGATGCCATGTCTTAAATTATCCATTTTTCCTTTTATTAGATCTATGGTCCCAAAGTTTCTACATATCTCTATTTTGCAAGAATCGTTTTCCCAGGAATTTATGTGAAAACGTTTCCTTAGTCGACACTTTTCCTTTTGTCTAAAACTAAAATCACTTACATAACTCAAAACACAAATACTATTATATATACATTATTTCATAAAAAAAGTAATTATAATGTTTTTAAAGCATGTTGTTTGTTTCCTTAATTGGCCCAAACTTGTTCATAATTGTACAACTGTTTTGACCTTTCAACATCCAACTGACTGAGAGATCTCGCGATCAGATCTGTAGATCAATTTGTGACTGGTTCGTGACTACCAATAATTTCCTAAACCAAAAGGAAAGTCATTGTATTTGTGAAAATAATAAATAGTCTTTAATAGGGTGTATTAGTCCTGGTGCAGTTTGTATAAACTGTGTTAATTGTGGTAGTTTAGTAATGTTGGACGATGACGGTTGAAGCATAATGTTGAATGTTTTTCTATTTTTTATATTGATAAATGCTTCTTTTCTTTTTTTACTACTATAAAGTGAACAATGTTAATGGCAATATCTGTTGTTTTCAATGTGGACTTATTGTTGCGCATGCTTTAAGGATCCATCACGGTGGACGGCCACGAGCTTCACGAGGAGGACCTGAGGCTGATGTACACCTTCAACCAGAACTCAGACTCTGCTGCCCAGTATGAAGCACACTCGGACGCGCAGGTACAATCCGCTCTCAATTTAAACACAGTTGTGTTTTCTATTAGACACAGTAATGAAATGGATTAACTGTGCATGCAAAGTCAACACCACGATTAACAAAAACGCCCCCTTCATGAAACTAAGAATCAAAAGTAATCGGCTTTTGGTCGGTTATAAATATGGATTTAATACAATATCTAAATGGCAACTTTTTAAGAGTCTATGAAAACACCATTTTTATTAAACCAATGATTCAACATTTTGGAAAAATTCTTTTTTTCTTTCCAAAAGTTGAATCTCATACCATACCTGTAGCCAGATAGCTTAGCTTGGTATGAAGACCGGAAGCAGGGAGAAACAGTGAGGCTACCTCTGTCCAGTGGTAACAAACATGTGCCACAAAGCTCACAAATTAACAAAGTCTAAAAACGGCACTGCTCTGTGCGCAGCCCATAAATACTTTGGTCCTTATGCAGAGATAAGATGGCAATCTCCTGGCTGTAGCTTCATATTTAGTAAGGGTGAGGAAAGAGGATGATATTATTCTTTCATCTAAAGAATAATATCATATATACGGTACACTTTCAGAAATAAAGAATATCCCAAATGATTTAACCTGGCTTAACTAATCCTACTCCATTATACATTTTTTTCTTCATACCTCTACGTTGGCGACAACCGTCGCCGTTTTTAGGTCATCGGTCCGTCAAATCCATTCTCGTGAATATGGTATCTCCGGAACATTTTTTTTCTTTCATTCTTTTGAAATTAGACAGAATGTTCATGTACTTTTCATTTCACAAAGGGCTTTGAATGACATGCATACATTTTTTTCAAAAAATATTAGAATACATAGCTACAGAACCACACACATATCCATGCCCTCCTCTGCTACAGTACCAACCTCTCTCTCTTTATTGCAACATCACCTACTGTTGTTGTGTAAAATGAGCTACAAAGTGAAATGTAACAGGATCTGTAGAAGTAAACGCCGCTCTGCCACAGCCAAAGCGTCGAGCTGCCATGTACTTTAAATGCATTTATGTGTCTTTACTGTGAGTGTGATGTATGAAATAATTTCACGGCTAAGTGGAATCCAGCGTGTGTGCGTTTCCCACAGGCCCTCTCTAATCAGTGCTCTTCCAACCGTATACACAACACACGGCTGCACCTCAATACCAGTTTACTGAGCTGGCTTTTTAATTCTCTGTCACTCGCGCTCGCTCGCTCGCGCTGACTCTCTAGCTCACGTCTGTCTGGCTCTGTCTCTCCTCATTCTTTTTCTCTGTTGCTTTTGTACTATTCTCCTTAAACCTGTCATCTCATTCCCTCCTCCTTCCATGGTCAAACTGGGCAGCTTTGCACATCGAAAAATTTTTTTAGTACAAAAAATCTAAAAACCTGCAAATTAAAGACCTATGGGGAAAAAAAGAAGATGTTTTTACTCAAAAACAAGCTGAATCATTTCACCCTGATACCACTGACTGTTCATAAAGATGGACAGTGTGTCTTCACCTCCTCCTGCTGTACAAAAGCTGCTGGAGCCAAAATATCCTGGACATGAACGCTGCCATCTTGCAATTTATAATGTCATTGGCGCCACAATCTGTGTAATAGTGACTGGAATTACAGCAAGGAGGTCCCACCGATGCACCTGCCCAACTAATCGCGAGTCAATTTCAGCTGTCAACGAAGACCTTTCACCCCCTTTTTGTAACATCAAATTACTAATTCAAAACCAAACTTTTAAAAAAACATGAAAACGTATCAGTGTGATAAGAACTACCGAAAACGCTAGAAACCATCTTTGGGGGGAACAATTCACTTTGGCGTGTACAGCCATGAGCCTTTGTAAACAACTGTTCGGTGGCAAATTGTCTGACCATTTTCATCTTTTATGTCTAGGTTCTGGTGCTGTTGGACGTCTCCCCAGACCAGTCCATGGTGGATGAAGGCGTCGCCCGAGAAGTCATCAACCGCATTCAGAAACTACGCAAGAAGGTGGGGCAAATATTCCAGGAGCGCTATTAGCTCTGGACAAGAGTGACAGATAACACATCACTACTGAATTTTACAATCCAGTGTCTAATGAATAGAATCTGACGTGATTGAATTGAGTTTGCCAATGCATGTAATCAGTGCGGTGCCACGGTGAGCAAAACACGCCACCGATGAAGGAAACTTGAGTTGTGGTCGAAGATGAAATAATTTCCAAGGCTGTTGCTTGTACAGTGAGTAATGTATGACTGTGAAAGAGAAGAAACACATCAGCGGCATAAAACACAAGAAATCAATCTTTGCTGATCTCTCAGTGGTATTTAAAAAATTGATGGCAACCTTCACATCCTTCCTTGCACATTTGTGTGACACTGCATGTTTCTAAAATAAGAAATGAAACGACAAAATACAGTCTTTCCTGTAGAGAGCGCTTCATGTTTTTAAGGTTTCCCTTGTTTGGCAGCTGTAAACAACTATTTATGTCGCCGTAAACCTTAAACGTCCTCATCCTGCCAGTACAGTTTACTTGCCAGATGCTCTACCTTAATATATTCCTTAAAAAAAGACGGTGGTGCTGAAAAGTGCTCTATCAATTGGTCGAGGAACAGATCAATTCAAAAAATTTGGCGAGACAAAATGCCAAACCTATTTTACGGCTTCTCAGATGTGATCGTAAGTTAAGTTAGTTTTAAGTTACTTAAAAAAATATATACATTTCCCTTTTATTAACCCTCCCCAGCTCCCGTCCTCTTTACGTCCCACGCTAATTTTGTCAGGGCTGGTTTTTTTTTAATCTTTCCACTGCAACGTCACAGTGAGAAGTTTCTCCATCATAAGGCAGGCTTAATGGAAGCTTAATTACAGTCTGCCCCCTTTCAGATTCTAATGTTGGAGCTTTGAAGTGGTCTGGGGAGTAAAGACGGATTATACAACAGCCTCTTGTTTTCACAAGCAACAAACAGTTTTTTCCGTCCCCCTATAGCAGTGGTGTGCACTGGCTCCCGGCCAAGCTAAATTCCTCCAGTTATTTCAAACTGAGAAACTATGAAGAATTTTCCAACCCGGGGATGGGAATTAATTTTTCTTCGACGCTTTTGGTAGTAGTTTGTGGGTGTGCATATGTGTTTTTATCCACATTTGCGTAGGTGTTGGTGTTTATGTTTGTCAGAGCAAGTGCAGGGTTGAGAAACTGAGGTCAGCATTTCCTTTTCTTTTTTTCTTTCTTTTTTTATTGGACTGCAAATGATCTGGAGTTCTCTGTAGTTCTATTTGAGGTGTGTACACACAAACACACGGTACTAGCCCCTTCAGGGGAGGGTCAGTACCTTGACTTGGCAGGAAAAGCCTATAAACCTTCCCTCATTGATTGACTGCTCCTCTGTATCTAGCTAACTTTATTCCTCTGCCCTTGAGCCACTGCTACTGCAATTGGTGTGTGTATGTGTGTATGTGTGCGTGTGCGTGCACACTGCAGATTAGGATGAGATCAATGCGTTTGAATGTGTCAAGGTTAGAGGAAGCTGGCAGTACACAATACCAAAGCAGAGGGGGTTTCATCCAATAAAAAAATCTCCTTGTTCCATTCTTCCGTTAAATGTTCGTATGCTGTCTTTTTTCAGCTTTTTAGTCCCTAACCCTCTTTGTACATCCAATACTACCTTTTCTTCCTTCTTCCCAGGATCTATTTCTTCCATTATTCATTTTCTTATTAAAGAGGAAAAAAAAAGAAGCTTTGAAGACAACTAGTAAAGTGTGATTTGTTTTGTCCTTGGCAATCATTCGTCTTATTGAAATAGCTTGTTCCCTAAACCAAATGGCAAATCATTTTGTGTTATTGTTGAAGTCATTCAAGCTATACTTTTAGCATATTTACTCAGTTTTAGCCAGTCAAACCTTGCTGTCTTTTTTATCTACCTAGGAATGGCAAAAACGAAAAAAGGGCTTCTTCACTTTGTTTCTGGAAAAAAGATGTTTACATGAATCATTCTACCCACCTCTCTCATCTCTGCCCTCAGGGTCATTTGGTGCCGTCAGATGAGATAACCGTGTACTACCGCTGCCAGCCAGAGGGGGAGTACTTGGACTCTGTGATCAAGGCTCACACTGACTTCATCCTGGCGACCACCAAAGCTCCACTTCTGCCTTTCCCTGTTCCCAACACTGCCAGTGTCATCATAGCGGAGAAGACTCAGGTATGAACAGAAACCTGAAGGCGAGCAGGGTTATTGTTTGCTCTACCGTGATACAAGTTGAATTAAAGTGTTCAAGTGTTTTATTTAGTGTTGATGATCATTTGGTGTATTGTATATCAAGTAAGGCTGAGGTAAGGGACACGGCACTTTGTAAGGTTTATGAAATATATCAAGTACTGCCTAGTGTGTTTTCGCAGTATTTTTCGCAGGTCTCAATCTGATTATATGATTAAACCCTAGAGTAAAGATTAGAAAAAGATCATTGTGTGTGTGTCCCTGTCTTTCATTCCCTCTTTCATAGTCATTTGTTTCTCTGTGTTGCAGTTGAAGGGTTCAGACTTGGAGTTAACCATTGTAAAGAGATCTTCAGCCCCTCGTGTCTCTCTGAATGGACCTGCTTGCACCTTTGTGAATCTGAGGGTGAAGGTCAACAACAAAGAACAAGGTATGACATGTGGAGGCCCCCTAAAAAGCCTGTTTTTCAACCAGAAAAAAAAAACTTGTTACATGGATGTGAAACTAATACAACTGTCAAAAGAAGTTTCTTTTAGGTTATTTTTCATTTTAGAGAAAACTGAACATCTGTCGACTTCAATGTATATATGTATTGTAAATGTAAAGGATAAGCTCAGTTAATTCTCTATGACTGGTGTCTCGATCAGAGGGGGTGGTGCTGCTGGAGAACCCCAGAGGAGACAACAGAGTAGACGTGGACAAGCTGAAGAAAGTCTGCACCAGCGTCTTTGGAACAAACAACACCAAGCTCAGATTCTTCAATGGCGGGGCTGGTGAGAACTGATCTGACTCCGAAAGAAAGATTAAAAAAAGACTCCTTCTCATCTATTGTGTGACAACAACAGATCACTATTACAGGCTGGCTGTTTGTTATCCCGTCGCCACCTTCGTCATTCTAACCTGTGTAGAAGCCCTGGAACTGAAACATTTTGTTTGAAAATATAATGGAATACAAATATAATAGTAAATTAAAGTGAATAGCCAGAGGAATATGAAGCTGTATATGGGGAGACACCATTTTCTATTTATCTTTAATTAGCACATTTTATTTTTTTATTATTTTAAGTTTTTCTTTTCTTTTTGTTGGTCTTGTCACAAGCTTTTAACTATATATTGTATCTATTTCCTCTTTTCTTCTCACCGCATTTCCATTCTTCTAGTGTGCCTTTCTTTGACAATGTGTGAAGAAAAAGGAAGATAGTATAATTTTCTGTATAGTATAAAGTGATTAGAGGTTGAAGGAAGGAGTATTTCTTCCAAGATTATTTATTAATGTATTCAGGTATATCTTTGACTTCTCTGAGGATTTTTTTGTTAGCTCAGTTCCATGGTCACTCAGAGGAAATGTACCTGCCCTTGTGTGTTCGTCACAGAGTTGACCAGCAAAACTGACCTTCACGCTCTGAGTGGTAAAACTTTGTCAGCGACCTCGGGCCCCTTGTCCCCCGGCCCCGTCCCCACCACCGACGCCCTCCTGTGTCCATACGTGAACCTGCTGCTCTGCAACGCACAGCCGGCTGGTGAGAAACACACACGTGTAATCAATAATTCAACTCTAATAATAAGTCTGTCCTTTTAACGTTTGAATGATTTGGCTGACATAAATGTATCTGGGAATTATTATCAACTAATCCCCTGAAGAGACCAAAACACAGACCAAGTCTGTATAATCAAAGTTTTAGTTGATTTGATTTCTATAGCATTATGGCTGCAACAGATCTGACCCTTTCCTATTCACACATTAGGCAGTAAATTAGATAAAGACAAGTACCAAACCTAACATAAATCTTGTCAGGTCAATTTAAGGCTTGATCACATTCTCTCTTGGCACTTGTGAACAATTTCAAAAGCCAATACGGAAGTAAAATCTGTTTTGTTTGCGTCTTGCCCTCTTCTCTCCCCTAGAATGCCAGACAGGAGAGGTGGGCACCCTCCTGCTGATGAATCCAATGGGACAGAATGGGCTGGACTACTCGGGCCTCCTGTCTGAGACTGCCAAGGTTTTCGGCCTTCGCAGCAGATGGCTCAAGCTCTACCTGGACCAGGACCTCACCCAGGGTAAGATGAAACAAACTGGTGGATATCACATCAACTTTATCCATCATGAAGAAGACACGTGTGCCCCATTTGGATGTGAATGACATTGAGGTGGGAGGTGGGGGATGAAATATCATATTATTCTCCCTGCGGACTTGACAAAATGACGGGATATGGTCCATAATAGAGATGGACATTTAGGAGGACAAAGCCAATAGACACAAATACATGTCCACAATTTATGTTAGAAATTGGAGAAAAATTATAATTCAGATCATGCCTGAGATTCATCACCTTTTTAAGTTTCCTTCACTGTCAAAGTAATCCAGTTATAGTTGAGCGTACATGCATGGGTACATTACAAACAAAAAGTGCTGATAGTTATTGGGCACCAATTTAACAAAAATGTAAATGTATAATGTAATGTATAAAGAGGGGTTTTAAGAGAATAACAGTTCTCTTCTCTCTTCCTAAAATTTCAACAGACCATTAATGCGGAGACAGGGTGTAGCCTCTCTTAATTGCTTATATTTTCTGTCATCATATTGGTTCACAAATAAGACTATATATTAGGATTATATTAGTGCTGGCAAAAAGTTTTTTTGATAGGATTTGAATTACTGGAAGAACCGCGAGTTTGCTTTAAAATGGTAGGTAATTTCAACTGTAATTAAAGGTTACATACATCCATGCACTGGACTGGATTAAAATCACTGACCAGTGAATAATAAAATCACCCCAACTCCCGCAGAGAAGCAAGTCCCGCCCAACTTGGGGGTTAAACGGACTTAAGGCCAGAAATGCTGGGCTGAATCAAAGTGACAGGGAAATTAGATTGATGGCTTTTGACTTCATCAGCTAACGTCACTGATAAGGAAAAGTTGTTACCAGAAACGGTTAAGAATGAAAGGAATTCTGTTTTAAAATGTCATAAATTAGCCAGGGTATTTAGGGATTTTGTTTTAGACGTTCTGACGTTTTCGTATGAGAGAGAGAGAGTGATTTATTCATTAGTTTATTTCTTTGCTTCAATTAGTTGAAGCAAAAAAAAAAGAAGAAAGCCAGGAGCAAAGCCAGGAGAGGCTAACTCAGGTTTACCAGTCCTCACTTGCATTCAGATCTTTCACTGAAGTACAATGAATAATACTACACAGTCAATACTCCATTACAAATAAACATTTAAGATGATACTTGATAAACTATCAGGCATTTAAGCGCTGCTTAGGTTATAATATGAAACAGAGATGTACATCTGTCAGTGCACAGACAATGATCCACATCACAAAATGGTACACACACAGAAATTGCAAGTGACGGTTACTTTTTTAGCTGCATTATGTTGTTGGATACAATAGCTGAACTTTCTTTATTTACCCATCATGCATATTACTTCATATCTCTGTGACCTGAAACATATATAACTTTTAAAATCAATAAAATGCGAGACATAATCAGTGTGTTCTAATCCGTAAGTGCACCAACCAGTAGCATCTTTCAGATTATTAGAAAAAAAATATTATAATTGCTCTATATTAATCAGGCACATTATGCAACTCCTTGTTTCTCTTTTTTTTTTAGAGCTGCCGGCGGATTCATCTGTAAAATCTCTAGACACCAAAACTCTGTTTGTGAGAGTTCTTCCAACAACTGCCGAAACATAAATCCAAAGAAGCCATCCGAGGATCTTACCATCAACATTTGTCTCAGCTATATATCACAAGTTCCCAGAAAGTTTTTTTCCTAATCTGCTTTAATCCCAGTTGCTCCTGATGTCCACTGGATTTATGACAACATAATGCGTGCCATGTATTTTTTGGGGGGGAATTTCTGATGTGAAGCAGGTGTGTCTGTCAAATTCACAACTGTCTCCATAGATTCACATTATGTCTTGAAGTTTCTCGAGAAGACACAAAATGATCATGGCTGAAGATGAGTTTAATGTGTTTAAAAACATTTTGAGACATGATTACTGTTCTCTTCCCTGATGCAGTTTCTTTCTCTCATACTCTTCAATTTGTCACGAGTTTCATGTAACAGTTTTCTAAGAAAGCACATTGTGTTGTTGGGCTTTATTTATTCTGGACAGAGAAGAGATTTAGACATTTGACTAAAAAGTAAATGCACTTCAAGAATACAAGGCTCGTTTATTCACAGCAGCTGAACAGATGTGTGATCATGACTTTTAACCACTGCAAAAGGAAAACCGATGTTTCTTTATGTCAATTTTAATCAATTTCTTTCAGTGAGTAACTTGGAAATTAAGATTCCATGGAACTCCCTAGCTTTTCAACATTACCAATGGCTGTTCTTCTTTATTAAGCTAATTATAAAAATTATGCAAGCTGCAGCCCTTCAAGGCTGATTTGAGGTGAGCTTAGTCTAGAGCAATTATTGCTGTGGCTCATAAATGGGAAACCAATTTGGTCTATTGTGCTTCAACACCATTTTGAATTTAACAGATAAACCTATTCTGTTCATTGTATTGGGGATTCTTTGACAATTGAAAAGGCATTTAAATGGTGAAATTGATTTTCTGGCTGCTTCACCTAAGGGACAAAGGGGTTCTGTAATGAAAAAAAAGCAACAAATGGATAATGTACTATTTTAAGTGACAAATGGAATAAATCAAAGGTGACAACAAATTAACATGTTTTTTTCTTTCTTTGTTCTCATTTAAACGCTATGCCCAGGATATCTTGCTGCAGACAAATGCTGCTGAAAATACTGTTTGCCCAATAAAACCAAAATCAGAAAATCGATGATGTAGTGAAAGCAAATGTTTTGTCTGTCCATCCGTCCCATTCTTCTGAACGTGATATCTCAGGAACACCTTTGGGGAATTTCCTCAAATTTGGCACAAACATTCACATGGACTCAAGGATGAACTGATTAGAATTTGGTGGTCAATAGTCAAGGTCACTTACCTCTCAATATACATTTTAGGCATAACAACATAAGAATTCATACGCAAATTTTTGACAACTTCATATAAAACATTGTTTTAGTAAATTCCTAAGTCTCCATTACATATGAATATGGACTGACGTGGATGTGAACTGCAACCTGACTGGTTGACGGATGCATACAACAGTAACAGTAAGCCTAGTTAAATGTAGACATAGTTCTAAATGAGAATTAAAAGCCAAAAAAGTTTCCACGAAACAGGAAAACAGACACTGTAGTCCTGTTGGAGACTTTGAAGCAGAAAGTTAACATGGTCACTAAAGTCTCAGAGTTGAACCCTACAGTATTTCCTAATAACGGTGTGGTGACACCGAGGTCTGGTTTGACTGTTGATAATTAAACTTAGTGTTTGGCCTACTGGGCTTCCCAGGGGATGATTACAGGCCAATGACGTCAACAGGCATGGTGTTAATCTGTGTCTGTGAAAACGGGTTCCCACTGGTCCGGAGCCAATATCGAGAGATCAGTGCATATTGATTAACGGATGGCCCAGGAAGGAGAACTGCTCACTGGCAGTTGAGGTAACCCTCAGTTGGGGGCGCTGCTGCCGAACCTCGCTTTTCCTTGTGACCTTTTATGGCACCAAATTATAATTTTGTATGCGCATATAGCTCATAAATACATTTATATATACACAAAAGTTTGCTCACTGCAGACTGCTGCACTACTGGCGCCAGCACACTATACTGAACTGCTTCTCCCCTCAAATACCGCAAAGCGCAACAATCAACCATGATGAGTATCAGCTCATCCATGTCGTTTTCAATGGCCCATATACATAAAACGTATGGCTGGTGCCCTCTGTACTTTGAAACACATGGTAAACAAGGATATCAGGGGCTAATTCTCTAAAACTCTTCAACTCTGGAATGCACTGTCACTGAGCTCCAATTATTTGTTTTTACGCTTTTGAAAATTTTGGGGGAATATTATTTGACCTAAGTGCAGTACTTCCCACTGTACCAATGTGGTGTGAAAGTGAAAGTACCACCTCAAATCTGGTACTTGGCACCGAGGTCCTCTCCACCTGTGAATTACAGCATCTCTACAATCATTGTGTCATTTCAATGCAAGGATTTCATACTCGCCCCTCCTGGGGCGGAGCAGCGTGCTGCTTCGCTGGTTAAATATTAAGCACACAGCTCTGTCTCATCCTCCTTTCATCCGTCTCGCTCCCATCTGCTCCCGCTGCTCCATTTGTGCCTCTGCAACACCCCGGCCCGCGCAAGGGAGCAGGTCAGTTACCCATCTGCTGACAGACATCACAGAAATACAGTAAGCAGCTCGGGTGAAGCCAAGTGAACATGAACCCTGTCATCTTACTCTAATGATGGGACAACAAATACTCATTACAGTGTGCTACAGTGACAGTCATCTCTGTGAAAAAAAGTTTTGCCCGGATAACGGTAGGTGTTACAAGTTATAAACCAATGAGAGCTGCTTCCAACCTGCCCGCCCTGGCAAAAACAAGTGCCCTGCTTAATGGAAAAATCTAAATCTCTGCCAGTAAATCAATCTTCAGCACCCTGCATGTAGCCCCGCTGCAGAATGACCGGCAGCGAATTCAAACTAGGGAGCACAATGGGTCCCGAGGATGAATGAAAGCAGGCGTGATTGTTATTTTGGCAGTGGAGGATGTGTGGCCCAGTGCTTAGCAAAAATATTGCAGAATATTAAATGTAAAAAATAAATAAATAAATAAAAAAGATATGTAAATCAAAGCATGGATTTTGTGCCAGAATAGCCCCAGTTTATTAAGGCTGGCCTGAAAACCTGAAACTATTGGTCAACGTGAAGTTCAGCGGATGTATTCTGTCGGTTCTCTATTACTCCCGTTTTCCAGTTTACTCCCCTGATTCTCATTAAATCAACACAAATTTGAATTTAAAATAAAACTCTTGGATAATACCAAACTACAGTTCACCCTGTCCTTCTATCTTATATCTTGACATATAGAGTGCTTTAAGCTGCTTGTTTTGGCCACGTTGATGTTAGCTCAGGGCTTTGCCTTGTGACATTATGTCACCATGTTTTCAAAAATACAACCCAGGTGATTATTGTTTGATGCAACTACAAAAAAAACTAACACTACATACCATATTTTTTTTTAAATAATGTTTGCACCGCCATTATATGTCAGGCTAATACTAGCGTATTGCATATCTTTAAGATAAAAATGATTTAAAATTAAAAAATTAAAGTCAGCCACAGAAATTAAAGATAAAAAAGAAAGAAAAAAGTTTTTAAAGTTGGGTCTTTGGACTTTTGATTGACACGATGCTCTAAACAAGCTAACGCTAACAACCGTGCTGCATTCACGCAGTGTACACAGAATGGGAAGACTCACAACAATACCCAATATTTCGAGCACATGTCGACACGGTGATGTTTACACACGTCCAGTGTTCGTAGCACTGGTGCTCACCTCTGATCAGTTTGTTGACGTGTCTGCACTTCGTTCTGGGGAGATCGCTTTCTGGTCGCGGGGTCAGAAACTCCCCCGACATGTGCGACCGGTGATCACAGGATTAGGGAAGACATGTGACCGTTGAAAGCCGGGGTGGCCTGAACGCGGCATTAAGATGTAGCTAGCAGACATGCAAACAAATGCGGAAATGAAGTTTATTTTGGGGCAAACGACTGCGGAAAGTAGTGTCACGTTCGAAAGAGGAGTGGGTGGGGGATGTTTTTGCCTTTTAAGTTCTTGAGCTTGAGGGTTGAGCTTTCTGGCAAAACGTGTCTCTCGACACCTCGGTTCAGCCCCGCGACGGTGACTCATAACGACGCTTAGCACCTAGCTTCGATGCTAGCTCGCTCTGCGGCGGCGCGGTGAATTTAGAAAACGATGCATTTTGATATTTTAAAGTTGAGACGAAACGGAAGATGCGGTGGACGAGAGAGCCTCTTAGCAGCTGCGACATTGGGGGAAATAATTAAATAACTCCAAACTGACAGTTGATTGATCTGTCTGGTCGTTTGTAAGATAAAGTGTCAACTCTTAGCTTCTCAAATATGATTATTTTGGGATTTTCTTCTTCTTCGAGTCAGACATGATAGTTAAAAGGTTGTCTTTGGATTTGAACTATCGGCCAAATATAAAGAGGCCTCCTTGGTCCGTAGGGAAGTTACCACAGACATGCTTCACTCCTTGTTTGATCGATGGATTAGTCGTTGACAAACGGTTACCTTGGCAACCATGTGCGAAGTGAACGTGAACGACGTCGCCGGGACGCAGGGGACACTGCAGCTCGCTCCCACGAAGTCTGACTTCATGCTTTAACTGCATCATCTGCCCAAACAAACGAATAGAATCGCCCTCCAGTAAGCAGTCACAGTTGATTCGGGTGATATCACGCAGCAGCTGCGCTCCTCGGTCGCTGCGCAGCGCAGCGCAGCGCAACGCGGGGTCGCGTCGTGACGGAGCGAGGGGGAGCAGCAGCACACTCCTGCCACAGCGCAGCGAGATTCCCGTTATCTCCCGATCCTCAGAGTACCAGCGTCGATCTTCATCCGGATGCGCCTGCCTCCGCCTCCTCCTCCTCCTCCTCCTCATCCTCATCCTCCTCCTCATCCTCTCCTCTCTTGGACCAGCAGGGACAGGTAGGACAAGCATCCGACACACATTCCCCAGGGGGCGTGGGTGGAGGTGGGAGATGGTGCTTCTCACATTCTGGTTTGTGCCATTTCCCCCTTTCTTTGAGTTTGTCCTCGTCGTGGTTGCTAGGGAGAGACGTCTGTCAGGTGTGTGTGTGTGTGTTGGGGGGGGGGGGGGGATGGGAGATGCCCTGGCATCCCTACAGTGGCTGAGATGTGTCGGCATGGATCACACACTGTTGCTACCCCCATTCAGGTCTGCTGTCGTTGTCAGGTATGCAGTGGATGTGAGGTGGACGGATGTCGGCCGGCTCCTTTCTCATTTCCTCTCCAGGAAGTGTGCTGCACATTCTTCATATTACAGTTCGCAGACACACGTTGGCTGGTTGATGATATAATCGGGGCGAGCGACCTACATGCCTCTTACTTTTCTTTCTTTTTTTTACACAGCTTGTCCGTCGTGTGGAGTCACAGAGCCGAGCGTCTGATTGTTGAACAACACTCTATGCTGTTTTAAGGGTTTTCCCCAGAATCCTCCCCTAACCCCTAATTTATTGTAATTGTTGCACCTCTTTTTAGTCAAACAGAGATTGCAGCAGGAAATTACATATGTCCATGTACACTCCGTAAAATGTGAACCAAAATGTAAACTTGTGTTATCACCTTAATCTGTGTATGACATACATTCATTCATCATCTACCGCTTTATCCATTTAAGGGTCGCGGGGGGTCGCTGGAGCTAACATTGGGCGAAAGGCGGGGTACACCAGCCTATCGCAGGGCCACATACAGATACGGACACTCATTCACTCTCACATTCACACCTATGGTCAATTTAGAGTTTCCAATTAACCTAACCTGCATGTCTTTGGAGTGTGGGAGGAAGCCGGAGAACCTGGAGAGAACCCACGCATACACGGGGGCCCAGAAAGGCGCTGGTTGAACCGGGATTCGAACCCAGGGCCTTCTTGCTGTGAGGCGAAGGTGCTAACCACTACACCACCGTGCAGCCCTGTGTATGACATGATATATATATATATATATATCTATATATATCTATATCTATATATCTATATATCTATATCTATATCTATATATATCTATATATCTATATCTATATATATATATATATATACACACACACACACAGTATAAAAGAAACTCTGTCGATATTTTGCTTGTGAACAAGAACTTGTGTCATTTCCATCTTCCTCTGTTAGAATTCACACACATAATGAAAGAAATTGGTTAAAACTTGTTCTTTTGTCCAACAGGAAGACTATTTAATTCACTCGGTCTAGAATCATTCTGGAAGTACGTTCAGAGCGGCAGTAAGTGTAGAGGCCAGGTTCTTTTCTTTTGTCTTTAGAACATTCGATTCATAGTTGTCGTGTGACTTGAATGTAATGATAATACACGAGAGGCACAAACTGGGGCTGAACTTACCGGCAGCCCAACTCCAGATTTATTCAGGGATGTAGAGGAGGCGTTTACTTTAAATCCTAAGTAATAAGCTGTATAAATTGTGTTTGTATAACCCATGTTTTTATGCTTATGATTCTTGGAGGCTTTCTGCAGATACCCAGCTCCACTGTTAGTTACTGTAAAGCCTCTGCTGTGATCATAGTTATGTAACACTTGCAGTCGTGGTTCATTATTTGGATTTTTTTTGATATGTGCTATAGGTTAACTGTAACAGTTGCAGTCACACTGTTCGAGGTGAACCAGTTGCAAACTAAGATGACACACTCCACGTCAATGATAGAAAAATGTGCCTGCGCGCAAAGAAGAAATGTGCTCATGGTAACATTCAATTTAAAGGATTTTAAATGAAAAGTATTCTCGCTCTTGCTTTACCCGACTTTGATGGGGGCGTGCCAGACTCATCACTAGACATGCCTTATTCATTTCTGTAAAAATGGTGATATCACCATATTGCGGAAGAATCGGACGAACTGACGAGCTTCAGGAACAGTGTTTTCGTTGTTGTCGGGGAGAGGAGCTCCCTTTACCTCCGACCTTGGGCTTTTTTTTTACTTTGCAGACACACTAGAGGAAATGGAGAGGCTGATAAAGCATAATATTTCTCCTTTAAAAGGAATATTAGCATGTTTTTTTAACAGCCTGCCTCTTCCTGTATCTTTGTTGTTTTGCCATTTTTTTCTGAGTTTGAAAGGCATACAGTCATCACCATCAGTCTTCCTCACAAACAGTAGCTCTTGTGGTTCCGTTCCTATGACGATGAATAATGCAAAAGATAATTACATCTTGTGCAATGTAGTAAAAGCTGACATCTTGTCTAAGTGTGTGTGAAATCTCAGAGGCTTTGGAGATCGGGGTATGCTGGACATCGCTGAGTGGACAAACACACTGGCAACAGTGATGAATATTTAAAAGGCAGTTTAGTTCACAAATGATCGTTGAGTTTTTGAACCAGTGGTAGAAAACGGTGTGAACTTAACGGCAGTAGAAACTGAAATGAATTCAGCATTTAGGCAAATGAAAAAATAAATAAAAATAGAAAACCCATTTCATTATGTTTAAACAAGCATCCGCATATAAAATGAAATTAATGAATTCTAATACTGAGGACTGTTAATTACTGCTGCAGATTCAGTGTTCCTCTGTCATTTGCATATCGCGGGCACAGCATTAGATTTAATTTAACCACGGCCAATTCTCACCGCACCTATCAGAAACACTATTGTAGGCACCATGGTCCTCACAGGATCCCCCGGAGAGATGGATGAAAAATCAGTCGCCGAATATGTTTCTTGTGTGTTTCTCTCCTACCTCCCCTCTCTCTCCATCTCGCTCAGTAGCCTGATCGAATGCTCGTCCCCCGTGGTGTGATCTCACAGTGATGAATGTGATGTGGCTGTTGTGGATGTCCAAATGTGCCAATCAAAATGTGAGCTCAGAGTTGCTTCTTATTTGTTTGTAATCCTTGTAAGTGTTTGATTTTACACTAGTAATGTGTGTGCATATCATGTCAGGTTATATTTTCTTTTAAAGAAATATTCTTTATAGCATTGATGTCTAGACACCATCTAAGCTGCTTATACCGTTTAGACCTTGTCTGCTAAAGTAGTGCCGTAGCTTGGCTTGTGGTATTGCTACTTGTAGGGTCGTTTGCAGCTTTTTCATACAAACAACTTCATACTTGACCCTGTACTTTCTTCGGGCAATACACCTGCAATGAGATGGTTGCATCATTGAGCAATGCTAGAGATGACAAATAAACTAATCCGACATAACCACCGCGTTTATAGAGTGGAACATTACGCAGCGAAACAAGTTTGGTTGTAGTCCGTAAACGTTTGTAATATTATATTTAGACCTGTCACGGTAATTACTTTATCGACTTATTGTCCGATACATGAATATGAACTCAATCATTTGTATTGACCTCAATAATAGTCATTGTGTGTACATATATGTTTGTTGACATAACATCTGTTCTCGTCTTAATCGATTACTGGTTTGGTCTATTAAATGTTAGAAAATAATGATTCCTTAGTATTTTTTTTAAAGGCACAATGTCTTCAAATTTTCAATAACATTTACCTCAGCAGCAACACAAAGAGCTTGCACGCACAATAACTGCACAGATGACTGAATGCTGTTCGCCTGTTCATTCAAAGTTTATTAATATTAAATATAATGCTTTTCCAAATCTCACCAAACAGACCAACAGAGAGAGATTCCTTGCTTTATAGTTAGATTTGACATTAACTTCTACTTCTTCTCTAGAATTGTATGAAAAATGTGGCCAGAATTTTATTCTAAGAGAATCAGGCACAGTGAAAGTAAAAAAGGAGAAATGTTATACTTTGCTTTGTAATCAATAAGTCATAACCAAAAAAACTACAAAGGCACACTGCTTTTCAAAAAAAAAAGGAAGGCGCTTAATAAATGGACTTAGCGCCTACGTGTTTCAGCTCGCAGTCTTCATCAGTGAGGCGCTGTGTTCACTTGATGAATGCAGCGTTTTTCTCCTGTGAAGAACACATTTTTTGAAATTAACAACAACACACCTAAAGCGAACAACCGTTATGTGTTCGTTTCTTCATTTTGATTTTAGCAGTACTGCTGCCTAAAGCACCGGCAGTCCAGCTGTGGTTATGCAATAGCAATCTTGAAACAGTGGTGGCCTTGCTTGCAGTGTACTCTGTGTGTAATTGTAGCTCACAAATGACTGTTCCCTTAAATAAGCAGCCACATTTTCATTAGTTTATATCGCCCGGTTCAGCTTTGTGCTACTGTCTACCTTCATGTTCACCCTATTTTGTAAGGAATGTTATATTATCCTGTTGTAAGCCACGCTCTGTCAACTCGCCTGATTTCTAGAGTCTTGGCAAACGTGGACTTTCAGCACTTGCAGTTAAATAATCCAGACTCCAGGGTAAACAGCACATTAAGGGGCTCTCGGTGGGCTGTTTGTGTTGGGAACATTCGGGTCAAACCTTTTGCTTAACAAAGCCTTCAGTGAGATGAGAGGAACTTACATTTTTGAGGAATTATGCATTACAACAATGTAAGTGGCAAACTTGTACATACTTGACTTGAAATGACTTAATATCATACTTTAAAACACTTTAAATATTGAATGTTTTATTATATATACCTTACACATGCATTGTTTTTAGGATTTTCTTTCCTACTCCTCCGAGGCTTAAAATTCCTGCCACATATGAGGCACAGCGGGTACAGTACCTCCTGTGTGGTCACCTAAGTTCTTTCCTGCTGACTTGTTGTTCTCCCCCTGAAACAAAATTCACTGTGCACGGTCGTGTGGCATTAGAGACGAGTGGGAGTTCCATTTCTGGGAGTGAACGTCATGTTTTGAAAGGGATATCTAATTGATAAATGCCTAGAAACCCAGAAACAAAGAATGACACCAGTTGTTGACACTGGTGTTCACACTGGTGTTTCAAGTGGTATTTTTAATCTTTAAGATGTGTTAACAGCAAGGTTGAAGGATTTAGTGTATGCTGTCCAGTACCTTATAGATAGAAGAAATTGGTCTTCACCTCAGGTTCATGTATCATCAACTGCTGTTCACACTGTTATTGGTAACCAGACACTGAGGGCAGTTATACCTGCAATGGGGGATATAGGATTCCATGTGGCATTGACTGATACACGTTGGTAATAAAGACATATATGAAATGGCTGTGGGTCAGTGTGACGCTGCAGGTCATGGGGGTTACCATATTAAGATAATATATAAGAACTGGAGATGTGAAGAACCTTGATCCCCTGCAAAGATATCAGCCGTAGGAGTCCAGATTGAAACAACACTATACTCTGTGATGTTCACAGTAAGGTCATTCAGATAGTCACAGTCATTTGTCAGTTCATGGCATAGTCATGGCCGTGTGTTGTATTCCTTGTCATCTCCTTTATTCAAACCAAAATGTTCTGGAGTGCACACACACAAAGTAGTCATTGTGTAGCCATCGATCTATTGTATTCTTCCTGTAGTATCGTCCAATCTCTATTATAAATGTTCCATGAGTTTGCCAGAGAGGCTCAAAGTTGTGGTGCATGTGTTGAAACCTTGTTGTGCTACTATTCTTTATCAAATCAAGCAGGCCAGTGTGAGCTGAACTTTCTCAAGTTATACTTTCAAACTGTTTCACTTTAAATGTTTCACAAGAAGATTTGTCTTGGTTTAAAGATCAAGCTGTTGTGCCCAGTCTCGCTGTGGAGAGAGGCAGTTTGAGAACATGGCGGCATCTAAGTATAGTTCTGTGTGTGTGGGTGTGTGTGATCCAAGTATTACTAATTTTGTAGGGACTTAAAAATGTTTAAACAGCTACGTTGTGGGGACGTCAGCTGTTTTATGAATGGGCAGAGAGAAAAAGCAAGGCATGTTTTAAAGTTAGAATAAGGTTAGGTTAAGGTTATGGTTAGGATAAAGTTAGGAGGTTCGGGTTAGGATAGCAGTAGTTTGATGAAGGCTATAGAGTGAGTCTCCAGGAAATAAATGAAAGTCAATGTGATGTCCTCTGAAGTCATGGAAACACGAGTGTGTGTGTGTGTGTGTGTGTGTGTGTTTTTGGGGGATACTTTCTATTTACAGCTCAGCTTGTGGGAGATCTCAAAGTCCAGCAGAAAGGGCAGGGGGGCATGGGAAGACCTCCACTCTTCCTCATGTGTCATCTTTTTCTGTTAATACTTAAAGCATGTGTGTGTGTGTGTGTGTGTGTCTGTGTCTGTGTGGGGTGGGGGTTGGGTGTGCACAGTGGGTTGATGTCAAGGTTGCTGAAAATAGTGTAGTGCCTAAGTAAAACACGATGACACTCCTGCATGCCCATACACACACGATTGTTCAGGGGGAATTGTCTAACAAGATTAGAATTTTCCTTGTTTCTCATCCCAAAGCTGGTTGTTTATAAGGACAAATACTTTCTCTTCAACTGATAGTGATTCATTATTTTCAGAGAGGGAGGGAGAGAGAGTTAGAGAAATAGAGAAACTTTTGAGAAAAATTAAAAATTTTAAGACCCCCTCAGTTATATTTTTGACCTTGTTTTTTCCTCATCCACTGCTTCCACAGACTTCATCAGAGGATGTAGTTCTCAGTGCTCAGGTGTCAAAAATGGCTTGATATTGACGCAGGATAATTATATTTCAGTTACACTTGAGTGAAATAGAGCTAAATTATGTCCTTAACAGTTCACCCAGTGTTTCACTCTAGCTGTTACCAAAAGGGAGGAGAGCAGGGATAAGAGCTAATCTTACCCAGCTTGGACCAAGAAAGTGTGGAGAGAAATGCGTTGTCGCCGCACACCAAACAAAATGTCTGCCCACGGATTAGTTGTATTAGATGATTGACTGGTTGGATTTAATTTAATCATCTTTTTTTCAATGTAAGCTACCACGGAAAAGATGTACCAGTGGAAACACTGATAAGATACGGACAATGTGCCGGCCTGAAGCCTGCTGATGGGTCGGCTACTGTAGCTTCCAATCAGCATCCCAGTCGCCTAGCATTTGGCCTGCTAGCATCCAACTTACGAGGCTGCAGCCACTGCCCAGCGGCCCTGAGCATCCTGTCTTTTACTGTGTTGGGGCTCCCGGTCAACGTCTTGTTGGTGTGTGTGGCGAGGATCTCAGGTGACATCAGGGGCTAAGCCACGACTCAGGGACAGGTTATGTTCAGTAGGGCTCGGCAGGAAACCAAATTTTCATTCCGTTTAACCAGGGTCGGGAAACCTTTTTCTCACCAAGATCATTTTTTTTATAACATCCTTTGCAGGCCATACTAAATTAATGAACACATATGACACTAATCTCTCAAATGTGATGGTTGGATTATTATTATATTGACGATTGTACTCTTATATTGTCTGCACATGGTTCTAATATGTTTTTTAAGCAGGCGTAACTGTACTCTTAATTATGAGAAATCAAATTCATAATGTAGGTATCTTAATGCCATTAAAGCTGATTTACATGTGCATTTTATATTTAGTTTGCAGTTAAAAAAAGGAAATAAAAGTTTTTTATGTAGATTGAAGGCTTTGGCTATACGGATTATTACAAGAGTTCATGCTAGCAGGTCCTGTCAAGTGTATACAGGATACCAACTCTCTCCCTCCTTGCCTCCCTCTCTTGTTTCCTCCATCTCTCCCTTGATGTCCCCCTCCTTCCCTTCATTTGTACTAGGGACAGAGCCCTAGTGTGAAGCTTCGTGTTCCTGTACTTCCCTGAGCCAAGCAGCTTTTCAGCCGTTCAGAATGAGTTTGCTTACGGCAAAACTGTCAATGCGACATGGAAAAGACCGATTTGGCTTGCTGTCTGCTCCTGCCACAAGCTCTCTAGGTTATATATAGATTTAGTCTTGGACAGGACACCCTGCTACTACAACTATCATCAGGACCAAAAGGGATATCCGGGGAAACTGTATCTGTCACCGCCACCACCATTTCCCTCTCGCTGCAGTTTCACCGTAAGTAAATCCTTTTAAAACAATGACATTTTTGTTGAATTTGAGAGATTGGATTTGCCTAGATGGAAAGTACAAATGTATTAGTTGGGAAATGTAAAACTATACTTGACATGAAGTGAACTACTTCAGTTTTTATGATTCTTTAGTGTTATGCTACATGATATTCCTGTAACTGAGAAGGTAATAGTCAACTTCACCAGAGGTCTCAGACTGCATCAGACTGCTTTGGAAAAAGGCTCAATAATGAACACTGCTCTAGACCATGCTGTGGAAAGAAATATGTTGTTGAGCAGGGTATTATCTCTATATTTGTTGTTCCAAGCAATAAGAAGAGAGTGACTTGTGGGACTGTGTGCCAATTTATGGTAGTGTTGATGCAAGTTTTTTCAATAAGCACTAACAAAAAACAAAAACACACCCACAAGTGTCACATTTATAAACTACTAACACAGGATACATGCAGTGACTGATAATCACCACGATGCCAAGTTGTCAAAGGAACTATGTTAATTAGTTGTTGGTAAAATTGGCAATCGGATAAATTGGGCAATGGAGGGAGACAGAATGTTTAGGCTCTGCATTTAAGGGCTGTGCTACAAACTGACACTAAGATGCAAAAATATAAGACTAATGATCACATTGCGGCACCAACCCAGTCATGAGCAGGTAAAAAGGATGACTTTGCGGACTTGAAGTCTTGCTTGGCCAGAACCAAAGCGGTTGATATTGGAACCAGTAGTCTTCTATGGCGGACTGTGGTATAATAAATAAAAACAACTACACGTCGCTAGCTGTCATCAGCTGTCTTTGTGCGCGTCCTCAAAGAGGTATTCATTGTGGCTTTATAGAGAGAAGTGACAGGGTGGGATCTTCTGTGGCACTAGAGCATTCTTTCGGATGTCTTGAGTAGGCATTCTTAGCTTTGGCTAGATAACTTTGGAAAGGATTGGCCAAAGAACACCAAAAGCCTTCAAAAAGTTTAAAAGCATGGTGATAATTAAGGTATAAAAGTATTTAAAAGTACTTCTGCTCCTCTGAATTAGTTTGTTGTTGACTTGTCCTGTTAATAGAGGAAATAACTAGCATGTGTTAACAAAAGGGAAACTTGGAAAACATGCAACGAAAAAAATACCAACAAACAAAAAATGACTCATGAACAGAAAGGCAGAACAACAAGTGCAAATCAGCAGAATAGCCAAAAGTGGCAGAAGCAAAAGCGGAAATAAATCTCACTGCTTTTATTCCCGAGAGACCTGGTGCACATCTGAGGGGCAGTCCTAATCTCCTCCCCTCGTTTCAACCAAAGATTCCTGTACAAAACTTTTGAATTGTTTAATCTGCCGTTTACATGCAAAAATCACATATCTGCCTTCCACCATGACCCATTTAACATTAAACAAACAATATATAAAACTTATGGTGCTATAAATGTCAAAAAAAGATCAATACAAATATGTATTCACATCAGTACTTGATTCAAAAACCTTTAACATATTACAAATTATTAATTTGCCCAATAAAAAGAGTTAGTCATTTTAAACAATACTAATACTATATATTGTATACAATACAATAGAGACTATACAATAAACAAACCAAAAAAATAGTTTTATATCAGCATTTAAGATTACTCAAATGGCTGATGCTGAATTATACATTGTCAATAGATGGTAGTATGACTCCATGGTGGAAATACACCATACCGTGCTGTCATAACCCAGGATTTGTGTGTAGCAGAGAGATGAGGCCTGCTTTACTCTTAAGGAAATATATTGGCTGGTTGTTAAAACCCTGATTGAAGAAGGACCAAACAACTAGCTCACTTTTAATTCCACCATGTGCTAAAAAGGAGAAATAGTAGTTTTCAAGTCACAGTTGGTAAGTGGCATGAGTTATGGTCTTGCCTGTTCGGAACCTGTCAACTGAGAAGGAAGTGTGTGTGTTTAATCAGAGATGAGTCCTTATTGTCATCAAATTTCCATTCTTTGGACATTTCACGTGTTTGCTCACATTTGCCTTTCCAGTTGGTCCTGTTTTAATCTCACCAGTGCCCTTGTCGTAAATTTGTCTGACATTTTAAATGCTAGTCTTTCCTGCAAGTGGATCGGTTTTGTATCTTCCATATCGAGTGTGATAGTTTAATTGTGGGAGAGAGGGAAAGGGAATCCCTTTCTCCATAAACAAATCGAATGTCCCCGAGATGAACTCTTGCCTCTGTGTATGTAATGCTCTATGTATGAGTCGAGCTTAAGCGTCGACAAAGACCTTGGTTGCCTTTGTTTAAGGCACATCTGTGTATTACCAGCATACTTTGAGCGTTGAGAATGTGAAGAAAAGAAAATCCTTATGGCATGTTTTATTTATTGCCCCTGTCTTTTTAATCTTTATTCTTGGCAATCTAACATATTTACATTTTTATTGATTGATATTTCTCTGCAGGGAATAATCTCTCTTACTCATTTGTTAGGCTATCCTTACTTCCTGCCAACTGCAATCATACGAAAGTCCACTAGAGTCCGAGTGACAATAAATTTCGTCATCAGAGGATGTACGCAAGGCTCTGTGCAGTTGTCTGTCTTCCATCCAATTTGTTGCATCGGTAACATCAAATTTACGACTTGCGATTTTACAGTGACATCAACACAGTCATGAGCATGTAAAAGTATGGCTTTGTCCACTTAATTTTCCAATGTTTTGAAGTTTCTCTTGGCCAGAACCAAAGCAGTTGCCATCACAATCAGCGACCTTCTGTGGCGGCCTGAGGGTGGATCCTCTCAGAGACATTATTTGGTTTGCCAAAGCGACTGGCAAACCAAATGTGCATGGTCCACACCAAGCAGACTTCAAGTGGACAAGAAAGTGGTATAATAAATCAAAAGAACTACACGTCCGTGGTGTCCCTAGCTGTCGTCAGCTGTCTGTGAGCGCGTCCTCAAAGGAGTATTCATATTGGCCTTACAGAGGCAAGTGACACGGTGGGATTTGGGCGACAGTTATGTTTGCAGTTGACAGAGAAAGCAGACAGCAAGATGTGGAAGGTTTTAAAAATTAGTTTTCATCCCTGAAACGCAGAGTAGGCAGATGTAAAAAAAAAAAAAAGAAAAGAAAAAAGAAGAAACATGAGAGAGGCAGGATTGTGGGAACATATGTGGAGACGAGACCAGAGCCAAACCCTGTGTCAACATGAAGGCACTCGAAAGTCTCCTGAGAGGGGCATGGACACACACTCCCACACAGACTCACAAACGTGCATACTACACGTCTTAATGTTCTGGCATGAATACACTGGCTAATGGACTTTGTTTTCACTGATTAGGGCTTTCATTTATGTGTTATCAGTATTCAAGGCGTTAAATGTGACTCACTGTTTGGTGCCTGTGCCAGAACAATCTTCTACACAGCTCACCTGCTGTGCTTTTCTATGGAATTAAACTGGAAATAATTTGGCTGTATGTTCCTTCTAAAGACTTTAGCTGTGTTCCAATTCAGGGGCAGTGTACCTCGGAGGACATGGTCTAGACTGCGCATAGTGTGGTCTACGGCAGATTTCCCATTTGTGTCACCTGTGTCCCGCCCATAACGCTATCGCATTGCAAAACGGAATTGAAGTTGCGCACAGTAACCGCAGCGCAACGAATCCGCTGTGACTTGCAATCAGTCTTCAGATGTAGCCTCTGAAGGAGGTAGCCCCTAAATTGGGACACAGTTTTTGTAATCCAATAATTTGTTGTAGTTCTGTACTGTAATCCCGTAGTATCCTTCAGGGGATGTCGAATGGCAACAGGAATTACCTTGTAAAATCAAAATGTTATCAATTCCATCTGTTTTAAATGTATTTTTCCCCCTAATATTATTATATCAGCAATTAAAAGCAACGTGTAAGCAATAACATGGGGATGAGGGCAGGGTAGTGGATGGGGTAAGGGTGCAGTGTGGAAGAAAATAACGAGAATTACGAACGAGGAGGTAAATGGTGTACACACCAAGACGACTGTTAATGAGGTTGGCTCGCAGCCAGTTCATCTTCCTCTGTGTCAATCTGGGTTGACGCGGCTTTGTACCTGGAGTGCTGTGAGAATGGTGTTTGGTCCACTTAAGGTCATTGTTTCGGATATTCAGGTTTCCCTTTCTGAATGACGTGTACCAACTACTCCGCCCCCTCCTGGCATGGAGAACGCTGAACGTACGAGCTAGTTGTCCGTTGGATTTAGTCTTGGCCGTGTGTTCTGGGTACAATTGTATTTGCCTGCCACGGCCAGATGTGTGTGACGAGAGCAAACACAGCAGGCGGTCTTTGTGGATGTGAGTTGTTTGAATTCGTGTTAGTGTCCCCCCCACTACCTTTAAGGAAGTATATTATGCTCAGTGCATAATAAGTATATTTCAATGTGCATTCAAACACAGAAGACTGGTTTATATTTAAGGAATAAAAGAGACCATTGCATCTGTATTTACTTATTTTTACTAGTTTCACTCCCAGGAACATTTACTGTATGTTAGCTACAATGCAGACAGAATGTGTGAGTGTGTGTCTACTTGTATGTGTGTAGGTCGGGGGG
Organism: Scophthalmus maximus; assembly: GCF_022379125.1. NCBI lineage: Eukaryota > Metazoa > Chordata > Actinopteri > Pleuronectiformes > Scophthalmidae > Scophthalmus > Scophthalmus maximus. The sequence continues at coordinate 9,844,187 of NC_061520.1, forward strand.
TCAAAAAGCCTGCCTGGGATAAGGGGAGTCAGCTGGAACTAAGCAGAGGCTTTACTGCCTGAATGCTAAAAAATATATATTTTTCAGAATCCAAGTGCAACTGTCTGTAACCAGTAAATCAATCATCATCCAATAATTTCTTGCTCCCTGTGGCACCAGGCAGTGTATAGGAAATAATGGAAAAACAGAGCTTGCTGTTTTCTTACACAAGTTTGAAGGAGTGAACGGAAAAATCCTGTTCGCTCAGTGGAAATAGCCCCTGAGAGGAAATAACTTGACCATGCTAATGCTTGGCCCAGAGACGAGTGTACCACGACCATTAAAGTGCCAGGAGAGAGATACAATCAATGAACCCACGCACTCAGTGCACCAAAGAACAGTGCAGGACGGGGCACAGTGAGGAGCTACCTGCATGCCTGTACTCACACTGAGTTTCTGCTCCACAGAAATACAAGGACACAGATAACCCTCTGCCTGCCCAGTGTGTTTCTGATGGGGTTGCGGTGGTTGGGCTCTTTCTAGACAGAATATCTCTATACTGCCTCAGAAGCCCACTTCTCTTAAAATAGCTGCTGCCCCAGTCCGCTTGCAGGGTTACTCAGTTCAGCCATTGCTCTTAATTAGCTTCTCGTAATGATTGCAGCTTGAAGAACAAAGCGGGTACATGTAGAAAGAATGGTATGAAGGCCTGGTGGAGACTGAGGGAGGAGGCTAGAGGAGCCCAGGAAGAGAAGGGGGGAGCTTTTTAAAATGCATGTCCATGTATAGAAAACTGGAATTCCATCTTTGTGTGTGTGCAAATATTGTGGGCAAGTGATAGTTATGGTTATGGTTAGGCTTAGTCTGTAGGAAGTGAATGTGAGTCAATGTAATGTCCTCTGACGTCATGGAGACATAACTTTGTCTGTGTGTGTGTGCGTGTGTGTGCGTGTGTGTGTGCGTGTGTGTGTGTGCGTGTGTCTGTGTGCGTGTGTGTGCGTGTGTGTGTGTGCGTGTGTGTGTGTGTGTGTTTGTGTGTGTGTGTGTTTGTGTGCGTGCGTGTGTGTGTGCATGTGTGTCTGTGTGCGTGTGTGTGCGTGTGCGTGTGTGTGTGTGTGTGTGTGTGTTTGTGTGTGTGTGTTTGTGTGCGTGTGCATGTGTGAGAGAGAGACCCCTCCTTTTCAAGCTGGGGTTTAAATTAATTTCTTAAAGGAGACATATAATGCTTCTATTCAGGTTCATCATTTTAAGTTGGGTTATTATTTGAGGAGGTTAACATGCGCTAATGTTTAGAAAACACATCAGTTTCCTGTCCATTCCTGCAGCTCCACTTTGGTCAAAATGCAAAAATCAAGGATTCAAAACGGCAGTTCGCAAACCAGCAGGTGATGTCACAGTGGGTTGACACCTTGTAGAAATTGTAGGCCTTCGCTCTCGCTGTACCTGGCTTTGTTGGGGGCGTATAAGACTAGCCACTAGGGCTGCCTTCTGCGCTTCCATACCGTCGTGACTCACGATATTAGGGAGCATCCGCTGGACTACTGACGAGGTGTTTCAGGAACAGTGTTTCCGGGAGAGGAGCTCCCTTTACCAAAGGGCTTTTTAACTTTCCGTCTTAGAAAACAGCCTGAGGCCCAAACTGTTACTCAATGACAACTAACTTTGCATAAACAGTCCTGTTCAAACAGTCCTGTATTGTGTCTAACCTTCCTGACGTGGACTTGTTTACCCCTTCACTTGATGATGTAAATCCATCTCAACGGACAGAATTTAATCATAGCCAACTGCCAATAGCTTATACTGTACTTGTGATGGAAAACATTTCTCTCAGTCTAGCTAGTGGTTGACATTTTCATCCCTACTTTTAAGTTTTCTGTGTGTTTATGTTTGTGTGTGCTGCATTCACAAATGGTACAAAATGAATTATTGATTTGGAACTGTCATGATTCTGCCCCTGTGAAGGACCTCTAAGAAAGTCTTGTGGACTCTGTGGACTTAGGTTTATTTATTCTTTGATTTCCTTCATTACCCTTCCTTGTGCGTTTGTTTAAGTTAAGTTATTTTTGTTATCCCCTGTGTTTGTTTTATTATTTGTATTATTTATTTTGTTCTCCCTTAATTGAAATACTTTTTTTCTGCACTTGGCATGTGGGCCCTGCTTTGCCAAACCTCACACATTTCAGATAAGCAAGTCTAGTTATAATATACACTCGCTCCATTAAAAAATGAAAAAAAATGCCTTAAGTTATGTGCATTTAGTTGCATTTGAATGCAAAAATAACTCTTCCCTTTGACAACAGCCTGAGGCTCAAAAAGAGTATATCCTCTACGTCAGAGCTACAGTATTTTTCCAGTTATTTCGGAAAGTTCCAGGGAAAGTCTTAAAGCGTGGCCAGTCGATCACGATCGACGGGTCGGTGACCAAGTTAAGATTGACAGCAAATGACGTCAGTGGTGGAGGAAGTACTCAAACACTGTACTTAAGTAAAAGTACAAATACACAAACAAAAATGTACTTGAGTTGAAGTACCACATTAACATTTCTACTTGAGTAAAAGTGAGAAAGTACTTGCTTTAAAATATACTTAGAGTATTAAAAGTAAAAGCACTTGTCTGTGTATTCCTTAATGCAACTGTCTATAATACCTCAGTATGTCTCTTTGACGGCAAATTTTTAATAGCCAGTATCTCGTGTTTTTGAGGAACACAATGAAGGCACCGCAATCTCCATGAATAATGTTTAGACCCAGTTATCTCAAAATAACTCTTTTAAATAGGGCCATGGGTTGGCGAATGTCTGGCTCAGCCTCAGTGGTAACCTCTCCAATATCCAATATATAATATTTTGGGTGTGTTCATCGGCGAGTGCAGGCGCGCTCCGCTCGATGAAGAAGGGACGCCACCTGCAACTGCCTGCTTTGACTGGTTCTGATTCCTCTCCCACTATTGATTAAGTTTCATTCGGGAAAAAAACAGCAATCTGACTGTTACGTGTAACGCAACCCAGTGTAGAAATGTAGTGGAGTAGAAAGTATAGATATTTACTCTAAGTTTGCTCTAAATGTAGTGGACTCAAAGTCAAAAGTACACACAACTAAATCTAGTAAGTAAAGTACAGATACATGAAAAATGTACTTGCACTTCATTAATCTTGACACCACTTAAGATGTTATTGTTCTATACAATTATACTGAACAGTAACTACTGTTAATGGGGAGCTGACAATTATTTATTTTAATTGTTGTACAATGTCATGTAATTACAAACATAGATGAACCCCAAACAATGATTAATGCATATTTTCCCATTTAAACCTTGAATTTTTAATTATCTTAGATTTGTCATTTGGATAGCTCGGCTGGGAGGCCTTCTGTTTGAGCCATGGTGTAAATCACTGGTCAGTTATTTTGGGTAGTAATTAATTGTAAGATGATGTAAATAGAGATTACTTGATAATTGTTAACATTATGACCTGTAACATACTGTATGTATATTTGTCATGACAGTATTATTCTTGTCTCTGCCTTACAACTTCATTTAAGTGGAAAAGACATTGTTTCAGTATGGGGTTCATTGTGTTGACGTGGTGACAAGTGTTGCACTGTCTATAGCAGCAGCAGCAGCAGTGAAATCCTTCTGTACAGATGTAGTAAAGAGGGTATTAGAGATACTGCAGGATCATATTCCCAAATGAACCCTGCAATTAATTTGGACCTGTAACATCATTTGAATATAAAGTGTGAATGAAGTGGATCAGGTCCCTGAGGAAATTTCTGCTAAACAAACATAACATAAACAAGTGGCATTAAATAAAGTCAATAATGTGAAACTAAACTAGTATACATGTTCATAAATACAATAGTGAGCTTTGTTACTTCTATTCATTTATTTATTCAGTTATAGCCGAATATTTAACCAAACCTGATCTTGCATAGTAACACATTTATTCAATGTGCATTTTCTTAGCAAGCAAGGTGATCATCATGTCGCTCAGCATCTGACTGTGGTGGTGATTCAGACAGTTTATTCCTTTAAGAGTTGTTTTCTTTTCCCGTGTACTGTTCTCTTCTATAATCAATTTGCCACCGCACCACAGTGAAATGCACTCTCATTTTGAAGGAAAAAGAGAAGAAAAAAAATCCAATCACATACTGATGTAATCCTCCTAGTCTGACCTTGTTTCTAACTGTGCTGTGCACCTGTGGCCATAAAATGGCCATGTAATATGAACTTGGGCCATGCAAATTTTTCTTCGAAGCCTGGACTGTTAATAGTAAGAAATTGCTTGTTTTTGACGCCTGTGTGTTTGTGAAAGAGAAAGAGAGAGTTATGTTTCACCGATTCTGCTGCAGAGGTAGTACTGGATCCCTGCCCAGTTTCTTCATGCACCAGTGTTGCACCTCTGTTGTGCAGGGGCTATGACTTTCACACATACCTACTCGCTGCTAATCCAATCTTCAAGAAGTTAAAAATACTGGTTTTCTTTCTGAGCCTTTGTTTGGTGAATAAATTAGAAATTTGGGATCAATTAGTTTTCATGAATGATCCACTGTTACTGTACACCAATGTTAACAAAGGATTGTGCCTGTGATTAGTATCTCAATGTCAACAGGATTCTTAATTAACACACACATTTCAAATGTGTTCTCCATTATTATTCTCATTATTATATATAAAAAAGAGACTAGAAACAGAAATGCCTTCCCTCTGCACTTCCTTTCATCCATTCATCTGATATCTATTCCTGCTCAATATTTCTTCATCTGGCCTTTCTTATATTGCTTATTTTACATCTGTGGTCTTTCATACATCAATCCATTCTCTCATCAATGTCCTCTATATGTTTCTTATCATGTAATGCCTTCGTTCTACAGTAGTATGAAGCTTGTGAATACAAGGAACATGAAGGAATACTTATGAAATATATATGTACATACCCACAGTCAAATACGAAGCAATGACATCAGTCCAGTTTCTATTTGTACAGAGCTGGAGCTTGGAGGTGTTTAACTTACTTTGCCTTAAAGACTGGAAAAACTACACCCAGAGTTTAAGTAAGGATAAAATGAGAGTGCAAACAATGCCAATTCTAAGAAAAAAAGAAAACAATGATTAAATTCTTTAAACAAAAATTGAAATAAAACTTATTATTGTACGTATGCACCATGACATCCCAAGGATAGGGAAGAAAACAACCTAACCCTCACCAGCCAGGATCCTGTATGGATGTTCCACAGGAGGCAGCCGAGCTCGGCCTAATAACACAAGTTCATCCTCCAAAGATTCTTTGTTGGCCTTGGGGAAGGAATTGGAGACATGTTGGGTACTAACTCATGTGAGAGTTGTTGGTGGGGGTTAAAATTGTCTGCCTGTTGTGAACATGCAGATCTTTGCAGTGTTTTTTTTAATGCAGGTAATTGTCCAATCAAACAGCTAGAGAGAACTTAGATTAGCTAGTTCATCTTGAGAGGCTAGTTCATCTTTGATAGTTCATTCAAACCGGTCACAAACATTCCTTGTCAGGTTTCCTCATTCCATCTTGCGTCCGCAGCCAATGTCCAAAACTCTTTTGAATAATTTGCCACCCTTCAGCTTCTACAGTCATTTGGAGGCAGTGCCTCAGTAATCAGAATTATCAAAAACTTATTTCATATTAGAGACAACGTCTTCCTTCATAGGACACAGAATCTAGAGGTTCAGACACCACCTCTGCCCAGGCCAAAGTTGTCTCTCTCAACAAACCCACGACGTAATGTAACCCTTGATTTGGTCTGAAGGAAATGTCAGTGGGTGTTGCTGAAAAAACACCCACTCACTGACACATCTATCCAATTCCCCAGTGAAGGCTCAGGGCTGGTGGCCACGGACTCCCGTAAATTTGGCAGAGATAAAACAGAAGGAAGCTGCATTTGACAACCGTTAAAACAATCTCTACAGAAGTATTGGTCAAGACTGTCTTGCCCTAACAAATTAGACGGTTTACCTCTGATGTTTGTAGTGATTTTTGTTTTTCCAGTTGTAGCTCTTTCTTCTCTTCTTCTTCAGATACTTCAAAATACTTGTAATACATAGGGTAACACACTGAGCCCAACAGACTGGGCTCCATGCTGACTTTTCATGAAAGAGATGAAACAATTAATGAAACTGGATTGCTTTTTGGGGATCTTTCATATTCCCCGGTGAGAAACAGGGGTTGTCATATTGTTTGTCTTTTTGTCTCTTTGTGTGAATTCTGCTGTCACATGGCAGATTCTTTAGAGGTGTTTTGCCCCATGGCTATGGTTATATTTTTCATTTTCCCTCTCATGTGCTTTTTTTGTTAGTTCCATCTTTTAATAAAATTGGTCTGTCTTTTATTTATCTTTCTTTTTTCATCAATCTTTAGACCAAGTTGATAATTTGCTGCTCTGCAGGTACAGCAGTAAATTGTAACATCAGATATGTGCTTATTTAGAAGGCCTGTCTAAAGATTGTTTGTATAATTAGACATTGGACAGGAATGATGGAAAAAGGAACCGTGTACTGTCTGGAGTCATGCTGATGACATAATACATGGGGTGTGAGGCGTAACTCATACATTCATTATGTATGTGTATTTGAGTTTCAAATGATTATGGAAATTATATAACAGTCCTCTACCACCTCCTCTTCCTTGTTTTTCTTTTTCTCCTCTTCCTTCAGTTTACTGCAGTGCATCACGAACAGGCACATTAACATCTCATCTCCATTACCCATCATCCTGAGAGAGTCTCTGCTTTTTACCACCTTCCTTTCCCTCTTTTCCCGCCTTCCTCTGCCTGCACCTTTCCCTCCTTACTCCAATCCTTATAGCATGTCCAGTTTTCATTGCTCGCCCAGTTTTCTGCCATTTAATCCATCTGTCATTTTATGGTATTCTCCTTAAGCATTTGATCATTGTCAGTAAATGGGACCTCCTCCTCTTCCTCTTCCTATCCTCTCCTCTCCTCTCCTCCCCTCTGTGCTGTACTGTTTCGAGGGAGGGGATGCCCTTGGTGTGACCATGAGCATGATAGGCTGAAGCTGCAGTTGCAAGCCAGTCAGTGAGTGAGCAAGTCCTCTCTACTGTGTTTATGCGCGTGTGTGTTTGTGTGTGTGTGTGTGTGTCCTGGGTAGCGCCAGTTTGTGTTATTTGCATAATGCCACTCAGTCAAACCAGGCAGCTCTGGTTAACATTCCGCCCAGACTGTCTGTGCTCTGAAGCCCAACAGTCCCTAACCAGCCTTGTCTCTTGTCTTTCCTCCATCACTCTTCATGACACACTCCCTGGTCATCTAATCGGACACTCTTCTCCGCCCTCGGAGGGAGTTTGAGGCTGAATCTTGATTCATTTGCAATCACTTCCTTGAGCCAATGTCAACTGCAAATAATTTAAGGCCATTTTTGACTTGTAGTAATAGTAGTATTAAAATTGCCGGATGTAAGGAATAGAAATAGGAAGACAGATTTCACCTATATCGAGGTGTTGTATCAAGGACAGTCCTCTTTAGGTGCAGTCTCTCATTCCGTGGACTTCAATTAGAATAGAAATGGCTAATGACAGGAGACGTTTAATTACTTAAAAGGATTGGGGCTCTTGTCTGATTACTTCCTTGAAGGTGTCATTCAAGATTATGCGCCCCCCTCGTCTAAATGTTACAGCAGGAGAGAGTGAAAGTAGCTGTGATGCAAAAAGCTCATTTAGTTAAAAACAACACAGATTAAAGATGTTGTGTTCATGCTAGATTAACAGCACAATCATTTTGACAAGTACATGATGCAGGCCAAGAGCTGTTTGGTGTGTGTGTGTGTGGGTGTGTGGGTGTGCGTGTGCGCCCATGTAAGCTAGCATTATTCTCAGTGCCAGGCAGATTTGTTGCATAGCAACAAGAACTTTTTGAGGTCAGGAAATCTTTCACTAGTGGAATGTGTCGAGCACAAGAACAGAAAGACACATTGTACTGTGCACACACCCAAATAACCATGTTCACGTTAAATAAGCATAAATCGGCATACATGAACTTGATCACAGTTGAGACACAATTTATTGCCAGGTGTGAACCCATGTACTGACAGCTGTTCACTTGTGATCGGATCACCAAATGTTAATGCCAGGTATACAAACAAGACTTGTGATGTTCTGTGCTGCTCGGCTTCAGAAGTGATGGTCGTGAGAAGTGGAATTAATGACTGTAGAGTGCTTATCAGCAGGACTCGTGTTGTGTGTGAATGGTGTGCATGCGTGTATGGGTTTGTTTTTTTTATGGTGCCAGGGGTCTAGTAAAACAAGCTTGCTCCTTTGCAGGAGATGACCTCCCTCCTCTAATTCTCACTCCCTTTACTGTTCATTAGTGAGATTGACCAGTTGTAACTAGTGATGCTAAATGACACTGGAGAGCTTGCCACTTTCTCCTGTCTTTCATTTGCATTGTTCAGGGCCTTTAGTAGGATGTGGAAGAAAACCTGCTTTACATATCTACTGTAAATACATCAAACACGACTGGAGGCTAATTTCCATCATGCCATTGGGGGGGATCAAAATGGGTGTTGCCAGCAGTGTGTGGTTTGAGAACCATTAAACTGGTAGGATTAGATCACTAGCCCAGTATTTACTTAATTATGCCTGTAAGTTAAGTCAGTCATGAAAGCACTTTCCCTGTTTCTCTTTCTATCTTGTCCTTTTCAGAAATGACTTTTTTTGTGTTGCTCAAAAGGTTGCTGACATTAGTTGTGAGTTGGTGTTGCTGATTTTAATTTAAAAAAAAAAAGTGAAATATCTTTTTTGTCTGTCTCACAACCTTTCCCTACCCCAATTCACTCTTCCTTTGTCCATGGAAACTTGTCACAACGACGTTAATTCTTTGACATATTCACTATTCTACTGCGGTTGCCCCTTGCACCAGGATTTCATGTTGATTTTGTAATGTTCGTCTACGTTACTCAGATGTTTAATTTGAATTTAAACGTTCAGGAAAACGGGGAGAAAGAGTTCTGGGGTATAGGACATACTTTCACTGTCAGCAGCACGTCTCTTTGGTCAGCTGCTTGATGCGGCACAGCAGCTTAAATAGGGCTATCTTGTCATTATTCTGCTACTTCTGTACAAGAGCTGTTGCTTGAAACCCTGAGTCATGAAAGTTGATTTCAAATAAAATGAAATGTATGGATATGTAATGTCCTCACTCTATATATAAAACCTTATAAGCTGTGTGATCTTCATTTTTAAGGGTCAAATAGATTTTGCGGCTCCAGATGAATTCCATATGGTGGGAGAATGGCCAAAAATGGCTCTTTTGATAGTAAAGGTTGCAGACCCCTGGTCTAAGGGGACACTGCAATTTTATTTTAATTGTCTATATATTGTATTCAATATGTTGGATGCTACTGATCAGATCCAAAATTGAATGTGTAAATTTCAAAATCACGCTCAAGGTTATTATTATCATCAACATCATTACAGTACATCCCAAGTAGGAAACCAGTGAACCGGATCTCTTCATCCCCTGTCCTGACCATGCTAATTGAGAAACATCAGATTGCAACTCTTTCTCTCCCACTAAACATCTGCATCATTTCTGGGGAAAAAATGTTTACCACTGTGCATCATGAGCTGAGGGGTAAATCCATTATTCCAGAATGGGACATTATGATAGAATTTGTCTTGACTTTGATTTCCTTTTTGATTTATTCTTTAAATTTAATGAAACTTCAATTGATGGCAAAAAATATTTGATGGTTTCTGAGAGTGAGGTCATTTGGCTCAGGCACAGCAATGGACATCAACCAGTCGAATCATAGACAATACAGTAGGCATCATAGACAGGCGCTGGGTGTGTTGGACTTCTTCAGGCAGTCAGATAATCCATCTCCAGCTTCCTTCTCGTTCAAGGTCAGAGACGGAGAAGACAGTGTTGCCTCTCTGTCAGCACTCATCTCTGGTTTTCTCTTCTTCCCCTCTTCCTCTTGTTTCTGCTGTTCCATCCATTTGTTGGCAATTCATTATAACGACTTTGCTCTAATTAAGTGCCTGCTTTAAAATAACAAAAAACAAAAAAAAAAACATGGTCCTTGAAAAGTTCCCCTCACTTTAAAGCTACTAATTTTAGAAGGAGTTTGAAGAGTGAAAGTGCATTTTTGTTTTGCGGCACAGTGAGCTCAGTGTGCTGAGGCAGAGTGCAGGAGTACGAGTGTTGTACTCTGTACTGATGCACACTCTTTCAAACCTTCCTGCTTTCACATATGTGCACCATTAGAACACTCTAAAGATGGGTTTGAAAATAAATGCTGCTCCTATTTAAACAAACCCCAACTACACTGTTGTCAATTAAACAATGGCTGCTAACTTGAATGCATTCAGCATTGTATTCAAGATACATCACCATGTAAATAAAGCATCCAAACAGTTGTCTGCCATTGTCCTTGATCCCAGCACAGGGGGAATAGGGTTGTTGTTTTACGGATGACGAAGTTAGGCTAAAGTTTATGTCAATAGTTGAGACTATCAAGCGCTGAAAAGTAGACTCAGTGCAGTTCAATGGTCAAAGCCTATTGTTTAAGGCCCAGCGAAGGTGGCTCTGCGGGTTTACTTTGTGATGTGATGCTTTGAGCTTTACATTGTACATTGTCTTAGCTTAGCCTGCTCATGTTTGCTAATTGCACTGAACACAGCTGAGGTGGACGGTGGTGTCATTAATTAAGCTTTTATCTTTCATTACCCAAGTACTGCACAGATTACCAAATGGACCGATGGTGGCACATAAAGAAATTAAGTGAACAATTCATTAAACAAGGTGCTTGAGCATCTTTACCAAATTTCATGACAATGCATTGGAAAGCCTTCTCAGAGGAGCACCAAAGTCAGTACTATACACTGTTTGGGAAACACAGATATGTGCTGATATATGTATCTAGTCAATTTCAACATATTCTTTCCCTGCAATAAAGGTGGTCAGATTGGAAGTGCTGTAATTTGAAAAAAGTAAATTAAACAAAAACATCTTGAAATTCTCAACAAGCGCCTCTTAATATGCGATGGCTTCATGAGAATTAGTGCCTCCAGCTCTTGATGAACCATCTCCGAATATTCTTAACAGTAGTGGACAGAAACTTAAAGAAATTCACAATTTCTTCATAATTGTACTTAATGGGCATATCTATCAACATTTTGTTTAAATGTGTGCTTCATTTTGATGGATGTGGGGATTGAACACTGTCTGACAGTTAAAGGATGTTCTACCACCTTATAGCTCTATATATTATTTAAAAAATGGATAGTTTAAATTTCGCACTCAAACAAGTATTTACTTATTGTCTTTGCATTGGTTTTATCTTCCTATGAGGGCTTTTTGGAATTTATTCTGCCTCATATTTGCTCAGTGAATGTTCCTTGCCTCCAGCTAAACTGACAGCACGTTGAAACAATATTGGCTGTTAGTCATACTGTATCCTGTCATAATGTTTTGTGAGGTGTGATCTCCTTGTCTGACATCCTGTTCTGATATCCATTAACAATGGAATTGTGGGATTACTAATTTTGTCTAAAATAATTTACAATAGCAATGAAACAAAAATCCTTGTACATCTTGCTGGGAAGATTATTGTATTCAGCTGAGAATGAACTATATTCAATCGCAATTGACTATATGTATCCTTATGAATGTTCAGGCATGCAAGACTGATTAATCCTCTGCCACAGTTTAATCCTCACACCTGACGTCGACCTGACATTTATTTCCCCTGGAAATGGGGGAATAAGAACTGATTATATAGCTGTTTAGAAGGGAGTGTATGTGTCAAGACAGAGAGAGAGAGAGAGAGGAGAGCTAGAGTGTATTAATGGCATTCGACACCTATCTTTTCTCATCTGTACCTCACCGATTCGCTTGCCAGCTCAATAGATTTCAGAAGCAAGCGGTTTTGTAAGATTATCAGCACAACAATATGCAGCTCCGCTCCACGCGGTCAGCAAGGTGATGGGCTTTCCTCTGCAAGAATTGCAGGCCTGTAATTAGACTCATCCATGCCTGGATTAGGAACTATATTTACTTTATTTTGCAATAACTGTACATTGAAAGTAGATTATTATTCTTCAGTTACTTTCAAATGACAAGACCAGTCAAAAATTAGGAAAACATTCAAATTGTAAAAAGCTGTAGTAGAGAGCTGGCTAATCTGTTACTACTTTTTTGTGCAAACATAACTGCTCTCTTTTTTGGAGAAAGTCAATTACTGACCCACACACAATTACTCCACCTCCATGTTTGATCATATGTTCTGCATTTTTGAGAATGGACCATACAACTGGTATAGCTGGGGTAGTCCGCACTTATTGCTCACCTGTCTACTTCTAATACCAGTCAAAAATGTATGATTGTTAGTCGCTTTGGACAGAAGTCTCAGCTAAATGAATGTTACGTAACGTAATGTAACCATATGGCCATACATCACAGTTTCAAAATTTTAACATAACTATATCAGCACTATTTGTGTGTGTTGTAATCCAAACATTTCTATCCTTTATTTCTGATAACCCGTCCCTGTGTCTATGTCAGAGCATGTGAGTATTTCTTTGTGAAACCATTGGCCTTAGTCAGGATTTTTTTTCCGCCTAAATATTAGACATTGAACCGACAGGAGATGTTGGGTGACATGCAGTTAATGCAGCCATGGGACCTGCTGCTACAAGTTTTGAGCCACCAAACTTTTGGCACAGTTTCTGTGCTGCGAACAAGATAAAACAAGGTATCATCTAAGGATTAAGGCATTATTGTGCTTATATACCTAAATTGGCCTTGTGGTGGTTGAAGTTTGGTTGTAAATGATACTTGGAAATTTAATACACTGTATATCATGCTTATAGCATTAGTAATATAAAACGCATCTTTATTCAAAACGGGTGTAAAAGAAAAACCACATTTCATGATTTTGTATGAAATTTTTTTTTAACAATATTGCCATCAAAGCTTTGTGGAATGCAATTAATGTATTCACCCTGATTAATGCCGTGCTGGAGAGATAAGATCAGGCATTACAGTACATACAAATAATTATATATTGGGTACATCGCATTCTTGTTTCTTTAGCAAATGTTTTTTTGCTGACAGATTTCAGTTTTCCATGGTAGACTTGAAGCTCTTTTAGCTCAATGGTCTTACGTATTGTAAAGTATCCTTATTTTTTATGCGTATTTGGATGCGCATTCAAAGCATCTGTCTTCGTGAATTGGCATTGTAATTTTAATTAATGTGCTCTACTGTGACAATCTTTATGTTGTTTGTATTGCCATTGAAATATTGACGCATTAATGCTTTAGGATGCTTAATGAATCAATTTATCTGTGTATGTTGAAATACAGTAATGCGCCAGTCCGATTTGAGGAAACTAATGAATTAACCTGTTTTTGTTGGACTTTATTGGATACTGTCACAGGGACGAGCAAACACAAACACGATGAAGAGGGAGAGGGGTGATGTGACAATAGTCCCATGGGACCCCAAACCAGGGATTTTGTGCTTACACAACAAGTTGCAGACTACTGGCCCACATAAACAGACAATTTCGAACTTTATCATTCTGCAAAACTCCCTATATTTGACAGCAATGGTAAAAGCATTTATGTACTGCCTGTACTATCTGTCATTGGGTAATGCCCTGCTCTCCTCTGCCTCTTCTTCCCCCTAGATGTGGTATGCAGGAAGCTTCGCTAAAGAGAATTTGAGTTCACACTAACTGTTGGACAATGTCTCCCTGTCGGCTAGCTCAGTTTGTTGGTGTGTGTACGTGGATGTAGGTGTCTTAGATTGTCTGTGACTGTGTGTGTGTGTGTGTGTGTGCGTGTGTCCATTAGTCTTATAGCTTATGACTGTCCTTGGGGAAATAGATGGAGCTCTCCATCACTCTCAGAACAAGGACTGAGAGGAGAGAAAAGGGGCATTGCAGTGTAGAGAGGTATTAGTATAAGATAGGACGGGATGATGAGGCTCTCGTAGTGCACTGCCAGTTGTGATTGGTTGTCATTTTATGAGTGACAGTATAACAACCCACATATTAAATATCCAGATGTTTTGTTTTATTTTCTCTGTTTAAACACAGTGAGAAGACACAGAAGTCTCCAATATTTACCTAAAATATTTTGCATATTTTCTGCTAAAACATGCTGATTTGGGGTTAAGCTGAAATGATTGGTCTATTTAGTCTATTCAGTTTTTTGTTTAATTTGTAAGTCAACAGAAATTGGATTATTCATTTTTTTTAAATTCAAGCCAAAATCTGTAATGAAATAATCATTAAGGTAAAGCCCTAATCTGGAGGTGGATTGGTGGTGATATGATGGTGCAGCACAATAGGGAGAGCCTTGTGTAGAACTGTCAGGTTTGAGGAAGCAGGACCCGAATGCAGAGTGCAAACAAAAAACAAATTTATAATCCTTGAAGCGAAACAAAAGCGAAATCCAACTCAGGTAATCCAAATGGGGATACACAAGGAGCAAAATCTGAACTGAACAAAAGAGCATCACATGGACACAAAGCGGAGCAGGTGAAATCACGCGGTTTGCAACGCAGAGCAGACAGAACAGGAGACATAACTGAACAGATGAACTGACCAAGACAAAGGGAATCACAGAGACTATATATACAAAAGGGAGGCATGGCTAATTGAACACAGTTGAAAGACAGAAGCAGGTGACACATTAGGAGACACAAGAAAAGTAAACAACAGAAAACAAGAGACAGGAGAACTGAAAATGACTGTCAAAATAGAACAACACTTTAAAGATTCAATAAACACAAGGGATAACAAAAGGTAAAGGAAGCAAAGACACACAAGGAAATCAATGAATAAATAGTCCACAAGAAACAAAGGAGTTCACAAGAGTCTTTACAAAGTTCTCAAGAGTCCAAAGAGTTCACAGGGGCAGAATAATGACAAGTACATTAAATATGGTCTTGCTGAACAGTAAATAAGTAAGGAATATTTATGTTTTCATTTATTTTATGCATAATATAGCAGAACAGGAGGCACACATTGATTGTGTAACATAAATCAGACTATGAGGTCCTCTCGCAGATTTGACAACGGTAGTTAAAAATTTGGTTGGATTAGTGGATCACACTACAGTTTGCTTCCTGTTCCTTGGGTAGTGGAGGTTCTTGTTGAGGAAGATTATCAGGAACAGCTTTATGATTTGAGGGAGCGTACTGTAAGATTACTAGACTTTCTATTATGTTATTCAGTACGTATAGTTTACGTACAGGCAATTTCTTGAAAATAATATTAAGCTTGGGGGAAGCATATTGCGAGAGTGTTGGAGGTGTCCACCATGGTTATAATAAACAAAATGCACTCTTTGGTCTTTTTCCTACCCCCTCCCCTACCTCTATGTCACAGTTGGACTGGCCTTCGGTTACCCAGGGCCAACTTTGGTGGGTGGACCATCAAAAAAATCCATGAAGGTAATACTTGCTCTCTCTCTCCTGTCATTTAGGGTGTGTACTCGAGTACTCACTGGCCCCTCACAAGCAAACTCCCTTCTCACATTGAGCTTAGCTTGAATAAATCTAACCTCAGCATACTGTAGGGCAGCTGTTGACATGGTGCCAAACCTGCATGGATTGGTGGAATAATGTCGGCACAGGTTTATCTTGCAATCAGATTATGTCACTGCTAGGTTTTTTTTTCAATTACTGTCAGACTGATGGCAACAGTTTCACAACCAGTCTGCCCGGCCACAGAGACGAGGGAGATGTAGTTGTAGCAGGAACAGAGGGCCAGTCAAAAGAGGTCGAGGCACGCAAGGGAGTGGGAGAGCAGCTTGATCAGCATTAACAGGGGAGGTTAAAGAAAAGGAAAGAGTGGTGTTGTTTCTCCATCCTCTCATGTTTTATAGTGACACACTTTTGGCAAGTGGTATAACAAGACGGGGCAAGCTGGGGCTAGCTGGTTAGGCCCAACCTCTTAAGTACATATCTCTTCAACGCACTACAGAGGCCTGGATGAAGGACATCTGACCTCTGGGACATACGGTGAATGGACTGCATTTATATCGCTCTTTTCTATTCTTACTGACCACTCAAAGCGCCTTACAGCACAGTTGACGTTCACTGGTCAGTGTCTCGCCCAAAGACATGTGGAGTGGACGAGCCTAAAATTGAACCACGACCCTCTCTACCCCGCTTATGTGGCCCATTGGACATGATAAATGCAAAAAAGCAATGCAAAAATTTGTAAAATTCTCATTACTGGAAAAATATTTATTTTCCTGGGATAGAATATTTGAATAGTTTGATCCCCTGTTTACCTGTCTGTGTTAAAGTGAATGTTGCAGTCACATGTTTTCACTGACATACGTACATCATTGAAAAGAAAAGTAGATGTATAATGTTGCACTTTCCAAGAGAAATGGACAAAAAAGTATTTTTTATTGTTGAAGACAAGTCTAGTTTGAGGAATAAGCGTCTCGAGCAAACCACTTTCTGACAGACAATGTTATGTAGCCAACAGTTAAGTAGCTGAAAACTAATTCAGAAGCAAAATTTGTGAAGGAGCCTCTGTGAGTAAACAACTATAGAAATGTTTGTGTGTTGAATTACTGTCCCAGTTTGATATGACGGAGGGATTACTGTTTTTAAAAATGCTGCACGCTGTGGCAGGAAAAGGGTTAACATATTTTCTAACTGCAAGAACAAAAGACTGCTATGACATCTGATTATGCTGATGAATCTTTCCAAACTCCTTTAGGCATTTGCTGCAAGGTTTCAATACATGAAAAGCAAACAAAAGGAACTGAACATATTTGTTAAGCTGTTTGGAACCGGTTGATTCGCAGTCAACCTGCAACACACGAACATTGAGCGCCAGAGCGACGACAGGCTCAAGGCTAGGTACGGCAACCTCCCTCTGCTCTGAAGTTCTGAATATTGCTTTTACGGATTTTCCCATTCTTAAGAGAGGTACTCTGAATTTGTCATCTCTGTTTGGGACAACGTACTGCTGTGAGCACAAGACTCGGCTTCACTGAGGACCAACTGAACCAAACTTGGAGAACCAGCTGTGAGCGGCATTGTCTACAATTTGACGTCAGACACCTCGATAGAGAGACGCAGGTTAGTGTGATCGTATGTGTTTAGTAAAAATTTAACTTAACCTTGATAGGAAAAAGGTTTCCAATCCACGACATAGGGCGGCTGTGGCTCAGGACGTAGAGTCGTTCGTCCTCCAACCCAAAGGTTGGCAGTTTGATCCCAGCTTCCAGTCCACATGCAGTCGTGTCCTAACTTCACTCTGACGGCTCTTCCGACAGTGTATGAATGTGTATGAATGTGACAGAAAAATGCGCGGTAAATAGCAGCGCTGTGCGAATGTGTGTGAATGTGACTTTCCTCTTAAGCGCTTTGAGTGGTCTATATGAGTAGAAATGCGCTATATCAATACAGTCCATTTACAGATGTTAGACTTATTATATTAATTTTTGAATATTTTAGACTAATACACTAACACATTTAACCTTTATAAAGCCTGTTTGACTTTCAGCATTTTAAAATTCTAGTGTAATAGTTCATTTAGCAATCTTGCCCACTCGTATATGGTACTAATTATTTTACCATTTGTCCTGTTTATTGAAACGCATCGAGTTAGAAATGACCTAATGTTGTCCATTATAGCTTGCATGGTGAAGATTTGGTTAAACAGGCACTGGTCTACTTTCACTCTTCACAACTGTCAGAGGCTATTGCACCAAGAAAGTGCAGACATGCGGCGTGTGAGTAAAATATTAGATTTCAGGAAGTGTGTGTGTGGTGGTGACCTCTCATAGAGAAAGGTTAAAGACCTTTGGGAGTCATCTCATTAAGCACATGCTAGTGCGCCTGCACAAACACAGAGACTGTTTGACTTTCAGTCAAACAGTCTCTGTACCACAGCACTCAGGAGATCATCCACAGCTTCCGCAATTAATAAGGCTAATGGTTATTGGCTGGTGGCTAGTAACCAGGATATGAGTTGTGTCTGTGATTGACCTGAGGTAGACGTGGCACTTTATGGGTTAAAGGATCCCTTCTGGATGGAAACTGAGGTTTTTATGGGAAGGAGAGAAGAGGGAATTTATAAAGAGTGGGTCAAAGAGGATGGGGACCATTACACTAATGTGTCTACTAGGTTCCTTGAGTGACTGTCATTTAATCTAGATGGATGGCATTCATTTCTTTTAAAGAACCCCTCCAGTTATGTTTTAAAGGATATCAAAAATAATCAGCTATGCCTAATATTTTGTTTAACATTGTTTGCCCCCCAAAAGTTAAAAAACCCCTCTGAAATGGGGCTGGAAACCATCCACTCCCTCTCCCTCATTAAGGGATTTCTGAGACTATAAGGCAGGCATAATTAGGGGCGTGGATACTTGAGTGACAGGTGACGCCGCTGTCTGTTAGCCGCTCGGTGGTGGCTAGCCTCTGGCAGCGCTAGGTGTCACCTGAGCTAATCCCCGCTCAGTGAACGTGACTTCTCGACTGCGGTGTCGGAGCCTTGCGGAGAACATTTCAAGCTACTACCGGATGAATAATACGCCTGCTCTGCGGTCAGTTGTCCCAACACAGAAGTCCAAGAAGCTTGTGCTCCTGTTGTTTCGGTAAGTAAAATGATAGCATTGTTCTGTGTTTGCAGTAATTAGCGGGGGTCAGTGTCTGCGCTCGGTACCTGGCTCTATCAAATGTAACTTCTGTTTAGTTAACGTTTATTTGATTTAATTTATTAGAATCAAAATATATATCAGTAACAAATATTTATTTCAAATCTTGTTTTATAGTTACAGTATTACTTACCACATGTAACGTTGGCTGGAACGACCGGTACCAGAGCTCGCGTTACCGCAGTCATTACCGACCCGGTGCAGCCTCGGGGCCGCGGCACCAGCCGCCTCGCACTTAGCCTAGCTTATTAGCTTAGCTCCTTAGCCTCAGCTAACTGGGAAGCTTCGACGTAGGTGGGCGTGTTTCAGCGGTCTGCATTAGACCCACCTCTTTGACCATATATGGATTAGCCGGCTAAGGGAGGAGTCGGGCCCTGCCAAGATGGCGACGGCTGAGCCGCTGTGGAACCGCCCACTTTGGGCTTCAAAACCGGCCTGCAGAAACCAATGCGTGACGTCACGGACGCTACGTCCATGTTTATATACTGTCTATGGGGGACTCTCATGAAGGTGGAGCAGGACGGCAGCAGCTCTCTGTGGGTGGTCTTGTATGTTGCAGCTCTGGCTGCCTGTGATGCCATTGTCCTCTCTCGCTCCTACGCCCAGGTTTTGGTGCACTGCAGCCCTGAATTTTCTCAAACGTGCTGCATTGATATTCAGGGCCTGTTTCGGATCCCCATCACCGCTCCCCCTCACACCTCTCTCTCTCTCCTTCAGAAAACTAAACTAATATACCGAAAGTTTGCATAGAGTTTTCCAGTCAACACAGTAATGTGGGTGTATTTCCGACTCTATTCTGTTCTGTTTTATTATGTTCGATTCTGTTCCACCTTCCTTCACCTGCATTGCTGCAGCTCCTGTTGCAGTAGCTCTCTGGTCATGTTGGCGTCAAGCTGTTGCTTTGATGAATTCTCTGTTTTGTCTCGCCCCCCTATATTTGATCCTGATGAGAGTTTTCAACTAATGAGATTAGACCAGGCATGCGCACAGTGTCCTTAATGGGATAAATTCCCCTGCACATCATATGCTGTATACAACACAATATGTACAGTATTTAACTCTTTGACAAAAGAACAACAAGAAGTCTGAAGAGCTAAAAACTGCAGCGACACTTGTAGAACAACTTTGTTGTCTGACCAATATATTTTGGCTTGTGGCCTTCGTCAAGGTCATAAAGTTGTTCTCGAGGTCTTACATCTTCAAAAATCAAAAAACGGAAAATCAATTCTATGTCAACTTGTAACAATAATCAGTTAACAACTCGGGTCAGTAAGTTGCAAGTTTCCTCAAAGTTTGCAAGTTTATCTCCAGTAAAAGTCCAGTGCATTACATGGTGTCTCACATCAATGCGAGCAGTAGTTGAGGCCCGCTACTGTAACCATGAGAGAATCCTCTTTCTTTGAAACTATACCACAAAATAGCCCCTTTTTTTCCTCTTTGTTGCCCAATGCTACATTTTATGAACTTGTCAGATAACAGAGGGCACACTCCCTCTCAAGTGGAACAATTGTGCAGCAGTTGTGCTACACAATACTGTATGTCAGCACATGCTGTGAATCGTATCAGTTGTTTCAGTTGTTGTGCATTGATAGGAGCAGTTTTGGCAATTAGCAAGTTATCAATAACTCTGTGATGAATGAATTATTACTGAAATCAGTAATCGGGGCACCACCCTGTGAACAGGGACTAATTATCCAAACCTGTGATCTCAGTCTCAAAAGGGTGTTCACCTGAAATAGCAACATTTATGATATCGATATTCCAGATTGAAGAGGGAAGGTCGGTGAATTCAAGCACTGACTCTGTCAACAAGCCTTCGTCACAAAATACATGTAAATAACACAAGGAAACTTCTCTTTAAAGTATAACAGAATTTATTAACAACAGTGAAATCAATTTACAACCAACAACACTTATGATAATAAACCTCTATTATATACTAGTACTACGCAAACAATCAACACAAACAACAACAATCCGCTTCCAGTGGGTCTGTGGAGGTAGATATGTACGTGAATAGTCCGGCTATCCCGGGCATTATGGGTAATGCAGTCTTTGCCTCTGATTTCGGACAATGTTCTGTGCTTTCTCAGAGAAGGGGCTTTCTCTGGTCAGAGTCTGTATGGTGAGGCGCAACACAGTCTAGCCTGGATGTGCGGGGCTCAGCTCTGTCTTAACATGTATTCATCCTAATGGCAATAACCTATAGTTTGGGAATGCTACTAGTGATGCTGATGCTGTCCAACATCATAATAATACACCAGTCTGTGTTACACTGTGAGACAAATACACCGACAAAAGAGAGAGGCAAAAAATCAGACCTTTACAAATAAGAAAGAGAGAAAGAGAGAGAGAGGGGTAACAGTTAGACATGGCAAGGTCTTGCTTTCCCCCCGTCTCCCTCACTCTCCCCCTACAAACTGTGACGAGATGAAATGTGGGATAGCGACGTGACGGCAACATGACAAAGCTGTTATCCTCTCCTGTCGTGGCTGGCTTGGTGGATAGCCAGATGAATGTCTGGGGCAGAACAGGTGTGTTTGTGTGTAGGTGTGTGTGATAGTGGATGAGCCACACACACACACACACACACACACACACACACACACGGGCACTCACCTTCTTTGGGTATACAAAGCATTATGTCCTGAAGCAACTATGTCCACTGGGGTGAGCTGTATGTAAGTTTTTGTGTGTCGTGTATATCTATTCCCTCTGTCTCCCTCTGTCTTTCTACCGCCCTTTTTTTCTCAGTCCCTCAGTCATTTCTGAAATGAGGTCGCAAGTGTGTCTCCAGTGGACCCTCTGCAAAATGTCAAAGACAGGGAGTAAGAGGGAGCATGGGAAGCAGAGGCATGTAGACAAGGACTGACTGCCACATCTGTTCCCTTCTTCTTCCACCCCCCTCTATTTTCATCAATTTATCATCCCAGTTATCTATCTTGATCCCTCTAATCAGTCAAGAAAAAGTCTTGTCAAGTGAAGAACAGCCTCTCTGCTGTGCAGCACTGCTCTCACACACACACACACACACACACACACACACACACACACATGCACGCGCTCACACACGCCCACCCCTGCTGCCTGCCGACATGGTACAGGCTGTGCATTGAGACAGCCCCAGCTGAGGCAGTAGCAGTGAGAGTGCAGCTTAGCGACTCTCCACACTCACACGCACACCTACACTCACCTCACACACACACATATATACACACACACACACACACACACACACACACACACACGCACACATACTGAAAGCCACTGTGGTGGTGGGTCCGCTCCTGCATGTGCCGTCGCAATATCACTTTTTAGGTGGTAGGATATTCACGTCATGATGATGATGGTGGTGGTGATAACCTTGCTGCCATGTAAGTATATGTGCTCCTTTAAAATGTGTCTGGACGCTTATTCGTGTCTGCCGGTTTCATTCATCGCTTTTTATGCCGTTGCTGTAAATCATCTGCATGTTTTTGAGGCAGCAATGTGTGAATAAGAGTGTGTCTGTGGTTTGCCAGGAGAGGGTGATTTGTAACAGATGGAGAGGAGAGATGAAGATGAAGGATACTCTGGTAGAAATAAGTCCCATTTGGCAATGTAATTCCTTAATAATCAGTGTTCGTCTACCTCTATGTGCATTATATCTACATTTGTGGGTGTATATAAAATCCTCTTGACTTGTCATTTCCTTGGATGAAAATGTTGAATTTCTCACCTCGTCATTTGTCAGCAGCATGAAGTCTCTCTTCTCTGTCACACGCACTGACTGGTTCTGTCCCAGCAGCCGGCTTCGCTGCCGTAACTGCTCGTGTGTGTTTGCTGGCCCGTGTCTTCCCTGCAATAGCTAACTGACTGTTTTGGCACGGTGACTGAATTAATTGGGAACATTATCACCTCTCCTCCTTGATCCGTTGGCTTTCTGCTTTCCTGACCGGCTGTCTCTCTGACTCCGTGGCCAACTCCTGTCACAGGTCGATGAATAAGAAACGTCAATAGCTGGTTAGTTGTTTTCTCGCTTGTCTTCTTGTCTCATTCCTCGACGTGTCAGTCAGGTCAGTTAGAAAGTGTTTGCACAAAAAGAAGAAAAAGAAAGTAAATTGTCACAACCAGTCTAGCCACCAAGTCGTTCGGTAATCAAGTTAGTTGTTCAGACAGTCATTCAATCAACCAGCTACATTGTTGCACAGACTGTCATAGGAAATTGATTGTACCTCACTCGGGACTGGGTCGACTGTGTGACCTCAACCATCAGCTCCACTGCACCAAGACAGCCAGACAGCTCAGGAGCAGAGTGTCCTTCCTCGGTCTGTCCCTTTCTCTCTTTCTTTTCCCCACACTCTCTCTTTATTAACTCCCTTCATAAAGCATCCATTCCACATGTGACGTGAAATCGTATCTTACATTTGATGAAGTTAGTGGAATAATGGTTGCACAGCAAACAAGCAGTGACATAGTCCACTTCATTTTTTTTCTTAAGGAAAAATACTAGGGCCTAAAAAGATGTTACATTTCCAATTCCACATCAGTACAGGAGTAAACTCGTATAAATACTGCATAATGAAATTTACCACGTCCTTCACATAAAAAAATAACATGCAAAGGTTCTTTATGCATTTACACGGAAATATGCATGTTTGTAGTTTTCATGCTATTTTAATATTGATTTGACAACCATTTAGAAGAACAACAGATGTTTAAAAGAAAAACAAACTCCACACCTGCTCTGCCATATCTCAATCCGTTAGCGTCGCAGCGCATTAAAGGTTGCTGTGTCATCATCACCTCTGCGTTGCACAGTGACAAACACGGTGCTGAGGAAGAGTCAATTTTTCCACAAAAAAAAAAGCACCGTTGTGCTACCAAGTGTTCTTTTATATTGTCTGTTCTGTAATAACAAATGACAGAAGATTAGAGATTATATTTATAAATAGTTCATTTTTGTGTTTGTAAGCCTGTGGAAGGATTCTTATAGAACAGAGGAGAGAAAAGATGTGAGGAGAGAGAGGGAGAGCTGTCATGCTATCCGAGGACATGTTTTAATTCTTACTCATAATTCAGTCCGAGGGTGGTTGTACGGTATTTCATACAGTTTATACTAAACTGAGGAAAATTTGGCATTTTGGACAAAAAAAAATTACAGTTACAATGGAAAAAAATCATGCAATAATCTTGGTCTGACTGGTGTTACAATTTATTATGTCAATTCAATGAAGCGGGGAATAAATAACAATATTTTGACAAGAACCTATTCATCTGTCCACAATTTCACAAATGTTATGTGTAAGGAGGACTACAAGACTACTGTTGCTAATTCACCTTTTTAATTATTCTTTTTTGTATGTTTCCTCCCCTCCTCTCCTCTCCTCCTTCTGTTTTTAGTCCCCTTCTAGCACACTTATCCTGCATGTGTTGAATTTAATTAGACCATTAACTCCCTCATGATTTCTACAGACTCATCTGGAGCAAAGAGAGGGCCATTGCAGCAGGAAGCTAATGTGTGTTAGTGCATGCATAGGAGTGTGCACACGGCCCGTAGCACATTCTGTATGCATTGAAAAACTTGTGAACTCACTTTCTGAAAACAACAAATATAGATGCACGATTGTATGTATGGTTGAAATGTTTTGAATAATTTATATGCTTTAAGCATATACCACGTTCATCACAGAAACAAACAAACTACATCACGTCTGTCTTTCAGTCTTCAGAATACGTAGACGTAAATCTAGTGAGCCATGAATCACTATGTACAGACTGTGTCGCACTGTAATATCCTTTTAAAGTTTTGGTTAAGTTCTGCTACTAATCATTCAATAGAAAAAAATTTGATGAATGGGATTTGTTGGACTAAAATGGCTACCGGTGAATCTTCTGCAAGCCCCCTCTTTTGTTCTATTAACAGATAGATAGACATGCTCTGCTGCGTGCATTTCAATTCCTCTTTATCTTGCTGTAGAGAGCGCAATTCAAAGCCACAATAACATCCCCACGTCTCTTTCGATTTCTAGTCTATCTTTCTAGGCCTCACGCTTGTTGTCCTATTTTTTCAGTGAAACCTGAAACGCCGTTATCAGTCCTTTTCTTCCTGTGCCGGCACCAATGCTCGATCTGCCGAAACAATGGCACGAGCGCATCACCGGGGCCAGATGTTTTGCCAGCTATTGTTGTAGATTTTAGTCCTACACGCTCGGTGGCACCATCAGACAGATTGTTTTACAGATAACATTTCCTCATGTGCACACTCCTAACCAAGCATAGGTTCCTAACAGACTCCAAATGTCCCCCCTGTAGGAAGACTCTGGCAAGAATATATATGTATTTAATCAACTGCTAGGGGGGAAATAGGCAACGAGGCACACGGGAGGTAAACGGGCAAAGGGGAAGCAGGTGGTTTATTTATTGAAACAGTCAGATTACTTTGTGTAAAATGTGTTGGCGCACCAAATTATTCACAAGATAGTTTCCATCACAACCTTCATTTCACTAGATCCATGCACTTCTGTTTCAGGATAGTAAAATAAACCTCTTGTACTGTGAAGTAAGATACTAAATGGGTCTGGCAGTGGGTTGAGACCACAATAATCCGACACTGATATCAATCGTAAACAGATGATAGGAGTGGACTGAACATCAGACTGGAGATAATGTACATGAAATTGCCTACTTTGGATTTCAATGGTGGCGGACAGTTAAATTAACTTGCTTTCTAATTGATGTGAGACCATCAACGTTACATCAAACATTTGATCTTTTCAACTTTAATCTGAAAAAGTCTCCATATGATGCAATTATACATACAGTAGTTCATACAAATAGCTGATAATAGTCAAGGAGAGCTTAGTGTTATTCAGACTTTGTGTATATCTGTCATCCAGCCTTTTCCGTCAATTGTATTTGGGTGGTCTGGTATGTTAAAGCTATAAAAATAGTAATAAATACACACTATTTTATTCCTAGAACCCTTGAAATGACAAAGCAGTCAAGTGCCATGAATGGTTACCTCAGTTGCCATTTCACAGTGCTTGCCCAGCAGCTGCACGTGTAGGTCTCGTGTTAGAAGCTGTATCATGCTTTTTGATTCCCGGATGTTTTGTGGACTCAAATTAAGCAGCTTGTTGTGCTGAAAAGCAGCGGAGTGCATCTGAAAAGACGAGACTCAAATCTAGGAACAGATGAGTAATATGAGGTCAGAAACCTGGGCACACAGAACAAATGGAGGTTTTAGTTTTTTAACAGCTGGGTTTTTGTTGACACAGATAATTGCTCTTCCAATTAATTTTCGGTAGAAACAGTATGAGCAATCCTGTTATACTTATTTGTCAGAGTAGAAATGCTCACAACACGACAAATATCATAATAATGAAAATTGAATCTCAGACAACTGACATCATAGTCCTTTCTGAAAGTGGGCGCAAAAAGCACACATGTACGCAAATGTGCTGACATGTATGAATGAGATTTCTTTTTCTGTGACATGTAGAGATTAGATCCTTTCACTGGCACATGCTGTAGCTGAACAACGAACCAGTGGCAGCAATTATAGGACTGAAACAAAATTGACTTCTGACACAAACCAAACGTGACTATTTGTCCGAGCCTTGGTGGCATTAGCGATTAAAAAAAATACGCCATTTTTGATTCTGTCTGTCGATGCACATGCTCACATGAATAATCAGAGGCAGATAAAACAGTATGTTAGGGATTTAACCCAAAACCTGAACTTTTCTCATTATACACAAGTTTAAAAATTCATCCATGGAAATGATGATGACTCAGTGTGTTCCGCAGGGTCTTTCTTGATTAGTTACCCTCTTGCCCAAGTGTCGGCCATTGCGATCGTGTATAACGTGTGGTCTGCACCATGTGTCATACTGTGTAAGGATTTGTCAAATCCCCAAAAGCCCATTTGTCATCCACTTGTTTGATGCATTATTCTCTGATGGTAGTAACAGGTTATAAACGGACTCATTTTTAGGTTCGAGTAGGTTCAAGTGGATAAGGTTATGATACAGACGGCTGTGAAATTTGTACACACGAGAAAAGGTTGAACCTGGTACAGTTTCCCTACGTAGTTTGTTCGGGAAGTTACGTTTTCAATGCATTGGGTTGTTGACATTTTTCTTAGTAATGCAGTTTAAAATCATAGTAACGTACTGCGCGAACGGATCAGGCAGTTTAATTTAAGCAGGGCTTTGAGCAGAACATTAATATCACCATGTCATTGTGATTAGCAGGTGATGTGAACCATGTTAGCGTGCAAGCCTTTGCTATTTACCGTCAATTAACAAGTACACTTTGTGGCTGATGGAATATAATTAGTTTTGCTGTGTTATTTGATGGCCAGACACAAACGTATCCCAACAAATGAAAAATGTGACCTCATTGAGAAGTCAGGATATCATTGGATAGTAATCATGAATGTCAACGCAACACACAAAATTGTGCACCACTCCGCTAAGTAGGTGTTGAGAAACTTACTTCACTGGATCAGGGGAAACTCAGTTGAACGTTTGCACCACAGTTAATGGCGATCCATCAAAGAGTTGTGAAGTAAGACAGAACGTAAGCGGTGGACCAACTAGTTGACGTTGCCATTTGTAAAGCCAATGCCGCTGGAGTGGCTGTTAAAACATGCAGTAGCTGTGGCTTGTCCACGTTTAATAATACATCTTCATATATATTTGATCACTTTGCATTCTGTTAGAAGAAGCAGCACAGATTCCGATCTGTCAGGCTTTGAACAGGAGTTAAACATCCCGCTTGTTTGACTATAATGTTAATGTGATGTGCTTGGCTCAGATTGGTGACTACTCACCTGAGCTGTTTTCTTTTCAGTCAAGAAACGCATGTTCAAGATTATATTTCTAGAGTGAAAGTAAAGACATTCTGAAGCCTGTAGTTTTGTGAGATCGTTTGCAATTCAACTCATTGCTGTTAATTCTTAATGCCATTCTATCACCACCACCGGTTTCTCTTCAGAGAAAAAAACATTAAATACCGCAAAACGGCGTTACACTTCACTCCCCACTTCACTCCCCACTACCTTATAATTTACCAGGGTTTCACTCCCCCGAGTTCCTGTCCAAAGTGATTGACAGCGAGACGCCGTGCTCTGGAGGAATCGGGCCGGGAGTCTCATTTAATTGGAGAATTCATCAGAAGAGAGCCGACATGCTCCTATTCTACAGGATGATCTCCTGCAGAGGCAAAACCACAGCCTGTTAAAACAACAGCGACTCTCTCCACTTTTAAGCTCACAATATACCACTATTTATCATAAGATAATTATGTACAGACAACATTTGGGCTTGCTGGTTTTTCAGTAGTTTGCACCACAGTGTATTTTTTTCAGGAGTGTTCAAGTTGCAGAACAGAAGGAAGAACAGGACAAAAAAAAAAGATGCAGTTATTTGTCGCGAATGCTCAAAGACTGAGGCAATTTGAAACGATAACTTAAATCAACGTTAATCCTAATGAAAAGATGTTGCACACAAAGAAGAGAAGGGGAGAGGGTGAGCAGGCGGTCGAATATGGCGAATGGACCGAGGCTAGAGGGAAGGTGACATCTGTGCAACAGACAAAAATGGGAGTGCGTGTGCTGCAGAGCCAGGGAAGGGGAAAAAAAGAGACAGGTGGAAGTCAGGAGGAGAGTGAGGGTGATGCAGTAACCTACAGTGGCACAACCTCACCTATTATTGAGAGGAAGAGGAGGCGGAGGGAGGGAGGTGTTTGTCATAGATGTGGATGATATGGTCGACTATGAGCTTCTTCTGTTTGGACCAAAGGGCTCGAACCACTCGATGTGTCGTCCTCGGTCCTCTAACCCAGTCTTCTCGCAGCTAGAGCATCTCATCACCAGTTTGTAGCTTCTCACTCTGCCTCTGCAGTGACACAGAAACCCCTGCAGCTATCTATCTGAGAGGGGGGGGGGGTTGCCTGGCCAACTGTTTTTTTCTTCAGAAGCCCCCTCACGAATTGTGATCCGCCGTAGCACACATGCACATGGGAAGATGTGTGTCTCCCTCTCCGCCTTCCTCTCTCGCATTCCTCTCCGTTCTGTCCCCCTCTTCATCTTCTCTCCGACCATGATGTTAGTCGAGGCTGCCCCAGTTCCCTCGCAATCTCCTGCACCGGTTACTCAAAATAAGCCCTTTTCCTTCGTCAGACTTCGTCCGTCTGCTGCGCCTAGTTAGCATGGCAGCTGCTTTCAGTCCAATTACAGAGCACTGATGGTGCCTGAAGTGAGGCTCGCCGCGTGGCTCTTATATAACAGTTCGCCTCTGAGACGGTGTCCGTTAACGTGTCTTTTTGTTGTCTCTGATTGTTTGTGTGTGTGTGTGTTTGGATATTGCAGTGCAGTATTGCAGTGCAGCTGTTACGTAACATGCGCATGTACGTGTGTTGGGGGATTCCCACTTCAGACAATTTCACAATTGATTTACCGCACAAACTCACAGTGGTAGCGTGGCTCGTACAAAACCGAGGCATAGAGTAAATTTGCTTTTTCTGTTTCATTGACAACACTGTTATGGGTGCTTGCATAGTCACGTTGTCATGACTAAATTAAATCTAATCGAACAGAGAAAGCTAGACCCAATGAGATAACTCTCGTGTTTAATCAGCTACTCCCTGTCCCTGTATTCGTTGAAATGTGCAGGAAGTGGAAACACTATCATGAACAACAAGTATTTATCTTTGTTAAGATGGGGTGTTCATGTTATATTCATATTTTAAATATTTATCTTTGTTAAGATGGGGTGTTCATGTCCTCTCTGAAGCTGGTCACGTCACGGTTGTTTCACATTGTAAGGTGTCGATGTTGTTTCGTACCTTCTGGTCACCTTGATTCAATTCAAAAATAAAACACTTCTGATCAGTGCTTTTGAATGGAATCTCTTCCCGCCATGACACAAACCTACAAGCTTTTGTGAACCTGTCAGTGTGTAATTACAATGAGATGCTTTTGAACGTGTAGGTGTGCAGAGCAGCATCCTCGTCGTTGTGACATCCCCTGCACTACTTGTTGTCACAGGCAGGGGGCGTTGTGTGCCAGGGCTTCTGGTAGTGGTGGTGGTGCAGTGGGCACAGCTCATACCTCTGCTCTGCCTCACTGTGCTCAAGGACATTTTGAGACAGACGCACAGAGAATGCAAACGGCTCCTCTGTGGAGGACAACGAATGACCCGCTGCTCGTCACACCAGGAACTTTTTCATCAACGAAAAAGCAACGTTTCATCGCTAACACTTGTTCTTTATGATGACAGAGCGAGCAGACAAATCGCTGGGCACGACACAGAGAGAAATCCATAATTAAGGGGAAATCAACACTAAAGTAGAAAACAGCTCCACAAAGTGATGCTCATAGTATTAGTTGAATGCCCTAAAATCACATATTCAATCCTACATAGCCATACCAACGGAAAAATATTGATAAGATAGGAAGCCATCTTTTAGTAATCCATTTGAGTGTATATACTTAAAATGTTATGGAATAATTGATTCAGGCTGGCAGACTACAAGGCACTTAAAGAAATAAAGTGGCCTTGCAACAACAATAATAGAATAGGTAGTGATGCTTAGTGAAATTACAGTGTTCTCTACTTTATGTGCACTAACTAAAAATGAGCAATCTAAATGAAAAAAAAGCAATAATTTAAAAGACAGAAAGGGAAATAAATGGCTTAATACCTTGAGCCAAACAATAATTATTGACTGCATAGACAATATCTGTTTGGTGACGTTTGGCTTGTGGTAATAGATGCGTCTGTGGATTGTCATAAGGCAAACATTGTACATGTATGTCGGTCAGATGGTCTCAGCATCTGGCCACGGAGCCTTGTGTTTTAATGCGGATCCCATATGGTGTTCAGGTTCATAAAGTCCAATCAGATGTTCTTGCACCAAAAAAAAGAAGAAAAGAAAAGCTGCGCTCTCTTCTTGAGCGTTTGATCGTATGTCGCTCATTATTCACTGTCAAGCGGTGGTGAGCTTGCCCAACAATTATGGCGACAGACAGGCAAGTGGGCAGGGAGGTAGACGGAAGAACCGCACAGCAGGGAGGTGTTGAGTCAGGTACTGTACGGAGAGACGGACAATTTAAAGATTCAGGGGACAGTATATGAAGGGACAGGAATGACGAGCGGATTGATGGTGGCAAAAGGAAAAATTGTTGGCAGGATTTTGCAAGGTTCAGACAAAACTCGTGAAAAGCTCCATGTCCTCAGTATTTAGGGAAGAGACACTTTCTCCTTTGATGTTGAAAATATGAAAAACAGTGAAGAGGAACCATTTTGACACACTCCCCTCATCATCTGTGGACGTCAACAATAGCTCTCCCTCACAGCTGCCCTCCTTTTCCTAAGAAAGAGGAAATCAATTATCCGTGCACAAAGTGTATGCATGGTGGTGTAACTGTGTCCGTGTGTGTGTTAACATTCGGCGAAAAGGAAGGACATCAACTGTTCTAAAGTTACTCGGGTGTCGGCAGTGCACCTCACCTCTATCTTGCCCTCCACCCTGCGATCGACTATGCGTTAACCTCTTATTTCTGTAATTCTGTATATTTTGCTCTCTGCATTCTCTCTCTCTCTCTCTCTCTCTCTCTCTCTCTCTCCTTTCCCCTCTTGTCCCTCCCTCCCACGTCTCCACCTCTCCCACTCCTGTGCATGCCGTCCTAACTGAACGACAGGCAGCTGCGTGGCAGCAGAATCTAACACCACCACCAGTCACTTACATCAACGACGCGATAATATGGAGCTGAAAATACACAGCCTTACGTGGTCGGTGATAATGGAGATGTTGTGGAGATAGCTGCACTGACATCCTGCGTGACATTAGTCATGTTTTACTGCATTGCTATCCACTATTAATTTTCAGGATTTTTCTTTTGAATCGAGAACTGTTGGCCAGTACCCGTTGGCCAGTACTAGCTGTCAATCACGCTGTAGCCGTCCCCCAATGCATAACCGTCCATTGTTCTCTAACCGTCCATTGTTCTCTAAATGATACCATCATGTACAACCTGAACATCAATGCTGCCTCTACTGGTCATTTGAGAGAATACGGGTTCCAGGCACTGCATTAGCTTCACTTTCCGGACCTTTATATATGGTCTATGGTTGAGTATGAATTACAAGGTTTATGTTTCTGTTTATATATATATATATATATATATATATATATAATTTTATTTTTCTCCCACTTTTTAATTAATGTGAATTAATGCTCAGTAAGGCCAGTTTAGTATTTATAGGAACCAGAATCATGCCTTTATTGACTGATAAGCAGCAAAAGACAGGCTAGGATAAAAAAACAAAAAAACAAACATCATTACACTTGGTGTGGAAGCACCGTGAAGGTACACAGGGACAAGTGGTGATGGTGGCAGTGTGTGTCTCTTTTGCAGGTGGTCCATCTGGTGCAAAAGACAATTACCTGTGTGGTGTTAGTTTTCTCTCCTCCGCCAGCCACTTGATTAACAGATTCGGGCACGCGAATAAACACACAAACACATATTTCCTCGGAGAGCATTTGTTTGCTCTCATTTGACGGGTTTGGAGGATCTGGCAGGCACAGATGTCTTCCCGCACGCAGAGAGTACCGCCAACATTGATTGGACCTGGTCGGCAGGCGAAGGAGGGGGGAAGCTTTAAAATGTTGGAGAAGAAGCAGAGAGAAAGATGAAGTGCTGCCCCGTGCTGTTCTTCTTTTCTGTTTGTTTGTTCAAGAAATGGACACTACCCAGAACCCAACTAAGATGAAATATGCATTGTTCAATTATTATATTAATGTGTAGCGGAAGAAATTCTCTCCTTAATCTGATTTTACAGAAATGTTTAGCAGGCTCAGTGGGTCACACCTGTCAATGCCAACTGTGCTGTCTTACTTTGTCCCTTCAGAGAGGCCTGCTGCTCAATAACAGATCTGTAGCATCCATGACTCCAGGTCTCCCTCTGAGTGGGTGGGTGGAGATAAAGGGCAGCTCAGAGCCAGAGGTTTACATTGGATAATAATTTTCAAAACAATATTAATAATAAAGCCTATTTAGATTATTTGTGACATGCCGCGTCACTGGCGTCATTGGACGCAAACATGTTCGTCAATCACTGGTGACGGATCACCGATGTTTTGTGCTTTGTATTGTGACATAATGTGTTTGTGTGAAACTCATCTTAAAGTCATTGAAATGATAAGATCTACAATATTCTGTTTCCCCTGACAACAAATATCAAGACTAAAAACTAAATCTGATTGCATTTACAAGTGCTGCTGATCCCACCGTGCCATTGACCTCTTGAAAAACGGCATTGTGCAAAATTTCTGCTGTCGGTCGCAAACTTTGAATCACCTTCAGTCGATTAAATTGCCCCCTGCCGCTTAAACACCGCACAAGTCTCCTCTCCCTGGCTGAGTGCAGTTCCACGATGCTGAGAGGGCGGGAGAAAAAAGGGAGTGGAATCTTTAACACGAGGCGTGTTACAAAGCGACAGAGGCAGAGAGGAATGTCTCATGGTGGAGATGTGGCATAGAAGAGGTCACTCAGTGTAGAAACTGGTGGTGAGATAGCAGCTCCGCCGCTCAGCCCGTCCTCCCTGTGACGGTGCATCGTTACGTGCTGCCGCTGCTCTGTCGTCAGAGCAGCGGCAGCCCTCCCACCCGCGCACAACTCCTCTCCACTCTGCACCAGAGAGGAGCATCCTCTTCTCTCCGCCCTCCCTCTCTTTCATATCCTCTCTCTCTCCCGCTCTCTCTCTCTCTCTCTGTCCTCACAATGAGGTTAGCAGCACCAGTAGCAGCAGCAGCAGCAGCAGTAGTAGATAGAGACAGTAGAACCACAGTTACTGCAGCAGCCAGGAGAGACTGTTCTTCAGCTGTGCACCACCTACCGCTGCATTCAGCACTGCCCTGAGAACGCCACGCTCATCCTTGTGCGCTCTCTCTCTCTCTCTCTCTCTCTCTCCCTCCCTGTAACAGTGATGGGGAAGACCACCATGTAGAGACAGAGAGGCGGCGGAGGCAACAGCAGAATATCAGCAATGGGAAGCCACACATGGAGCCGGTCTGGACTGCAGCCGTGGTGAGCCTGAGAGCGACGGGACTTGCGGCCATCATCACTGCCCTTCTCAGGACCTGACCACCGGGGCTGTCCAACGCTCACCTGGATGCTCCCCACTCGTGTCTCATCGTCCCCTCCTCTCCTCTCCTCGCACTCTGCTGCTCTTTCTCCTCTTCTCGTTTCTTCTCTTTGATGGTTTTTGGTCCGCTGATATCCGACAGCCTCTCCTGAAACGGAGAAGCTGCTCATCAATTTATCTCCTTTGGATTTTTCGGCCTCTTTTTTAATCTCTCTGTCTGCCTACATTACACGTGGCATTCCTTCCCCCCCTTTTTTGGTTGTTGTCGCCTGCTTAATACCTATTTTGGATTTTTTTGGTTGAGCCTGAGCTCCTCTCTCTACTGTGCAAGATTTTTTGATTGATCTATAAGCAATAAAGAAACACTTATCTAACTGACTTGACTAGCCGACATCATGGGGGACATGTCGAACAGCGATTTTTATGCCAAGAACCAAATAAATGAGAGCGACCGGGTGGCGGGCTTCGGCTGCTCGCTCATGGAGCTGCGCTCGCTGATGGAGCTGCGTGGCACGGAGGCAGTGGTCAAGCTCCAGGAGGACTACGGGGGTGTGGAGGGAATGTGCTCACGACTGCAAACCTCACCCACAGAAGGTGAGTGCCCGTGTTTGTGTTTGTGTGTGTGTGTGTGTGTGTGTGTGTGTGTGTGTGTGTCTGTGTGTGTGTATGTGTGTGCGCGTGGGTGTGTATATCAATATGCACGCTGGTGTGTATTGTACGAAGGACCTCATCTTGAGGAATGTGTTCTACTGTATATTGAGCCTATAATAAGATTGATGGTAGATTCACTGTTGGTTTGGATATGGATCAATATTTACTTGTTACACCTTCTTTATTTGATATTAAAGACACTACTAAAGGCACAGACATGCAGGAACCTTGTCAAGCACCTGGAGAAATGCGTAAGCACAGCATCAGAACAGCAGGCAGGGGAGGGAGTCCCGTTTGAGGGGACTAATGACAATCCTTCTCAGCCAGCCTGTTTAGTATGCATAGAAATCTCTATGGACAGTTTAGCTCCTGTCACTCCCCCTCTCCCACACAAGCCCCCCACCCTCCCTTGTCATTCTCCCACCCGCGCAACACAGTAGAGGTTTGGGCCACGTGGGATGTTGTGAGTGGAATGAGAAAGCAAAAAAAAACTACACCTGTTTCCTAGGTATTTGTATTCCGTTTAATAATTTGGAAAACATGGTAAATAATTCATTTTTGCAGTACAAATATCACCTTTCTACCTTTACTTTTTCAGTGTAAAAAATAAAATCCAGACTAGTTTGCGATTGTTACGTAAAAATTCTGTATTTGTATTCATTACAAAGAGGATCACGTAGCACATAGCTGCATTCACTCATGCACTATTTAATCCCTAAATTTATACTCAGAGCATATACAGATGAACCACTCTCATGGCTCCATCTGTGCTGTGAAGATTTATAACTCTGTTGAATTCATCCGCCTCCCCTTGACGTCGGGATCATTGATCAGTATTCATGTAGCGTCACGTGTGTGATATCAGAAGTAACCTGTAACCTTAGAGGCAGATAGTCCAAGAAGATTGGGTTTCCTGGTCTCCTCGTCCAACAGCACCACTTCTAGGTCAGCGGGTGATAATACCTGCGGCAAGACAACAGCAGAGTAAATGAGATCGGTTTGGGAGAAACGTTCCTGTCACTGAGTTGAACAAACAGTAAAACAGAAGCTCTGATCAGTACTGAGTCAGATACAGGAGGCAGTGTCTGTTGCTGATCTCCCTATTTGCACCATCACAGTGAAACGATGCCCGCAGTGCTGCAGGAAACACTGAGTTTAAACTGAATTTGAACTAGCAATACAATTATCATAACAGACATCAAATTCTAATTTAATATTTCCCATTCTCATAAGCATTCTGACTATTGCATTATGTCAGGGCCCTAAACACTAACCCAGAATCACGGCCCCGCAGACTTGCAATAAAGCTGAAAATTAAAGTAATTACAATTCTCAAATAGAAATTGGAATAGTGTGATTATTAACATGCTTTCTGTCACTGGTAATCTGATTTGTTCAATCTAGCATTTCATTTCTTCTGTCGTCTACAGCAGTAAATGGCACTGTGGGGAAAGTACATTTTTCACTTGATTATCTTACAGCATTACAGAAAAGTAAACGTGATAATATATATATATATATATATATATATATATATATATATATATATGTATATAAGTATATACACACACATATACTTATAATTTTTGTTAATGGCCAAGTCCTAGTGATATAGTTCATTTAAGACATTGCCATTTGCTAGTGCAGTTTCATATGAACTCCCAAGCCTACAGTGAAAAATGTTAGTTTCCCCTCGTTGTCCATTAGGAAATGGGGAGGTCATGCCATGTCGTCTGGATTGTTTAAAACATCACAATGTGCATGTGCCGTTCATTATTTCTCAGAATTGTGGCATTTGTGAAATTAAGAAGAATATGTTGTGTAGCTTGTGCTCGAGCTTGTTTTTATTTGTCAGTAAATCCATTTATCAAATCCACGTGTTTTGGTTCAAATCTTAGCCCGGTACTAACAAGCAGGACGCCCCCCTCTTCGCTCATAAGTGCTTATAATTATTAATTGCGAATAATGAATAATTGTAACTCTCGCTCGAGCATCCACTTAGTGGAAACTGAGTAATGGTATCTGCTGTATCTATTTGCCTTAGTGATCCCAGGTGTTTCCATGTTTATGCTGTGTGGTTGCTCCGCGGAACATATGTTACCTCAGAAATATGATCGTGGCAATTATCCTTGAAGGCATTCTGTATTGCTCGCTGTCGTCATGTGTGGTGTGTGTAATGTGTATGTGTCCCAGGGGGCCTGCGTTTGATGGTTAGAGGCCCTGAGCACGGTTGACCTATTAGCCCCGCGTACTGTTGCCTATACCAGCGCTCTCACATGATACTAACAGTTCATGAATGGCCATGCTCCGTTATACAGCGCAAATACATAATGGCTTTCTGAATATACAAATGCAACCAGTGAAGTGGTTGTGCACTTGCCTTCACATGCACTTGGCGCTAAGATACTGCAGCAGTGTTTTCTTCGGCACGTGAAACTATACAATCTAGAGGAAAAGACACAAATAATAATGATCCAACTGTCATTTGAGAGCCTGTTGATTTATTCATCTACATTATCTTTGCTTTGGGATTAGAGAACATGGGGATCACTGCATAGTTGCATATATGAACGACTACAGGGACTGTCACAGTAACTCTCACACAGGATACACATTAGCCATAGTTTGAGGAAACATATCTCTGTTATTAACACTACACCTTACAGACACTTAAAGAATCTTCCTGAAGGTATTGCTTTCATAAAGTTTTAAATGATTCTAACCAATTCAACATTTCCAGTTAAAGAAATATAAAGCAGTTGTCTGGTTTTTAAAATCAAAATTGCATGAAATACCTTTGTTCGTGATTATGATATTTATCATATATGCTGACGGCACATGTAACTCCATAACCATGGATGTACTTTCAGTTTTCCCAGTCGCTTTCATACCTGCACACAGGATGGAGTTACCTATTTGTTGCCTTGTAGGTGAATGTGGGGTGAAGAAGCTAGCGTTTCCCTGAGGCAGGCAGTGAGTGAAGGGCATGAGTCATTACGGGGCCAGATGGGATGTCAGACTATACAGCTCGGTTTTCGAGAAGGGATGGCAGGAAGGCGCCCGGGACGCGGCCTGTTTCTCGCGAGACAGAGATAAAAGACAGTTGGTGGGTGCTCACGATACTCTACCATTTTCCTCAAGAGACCGGTGAAGAGCCGGTAGGTCCTCCTGCGCAGGGGAGCAGGGAACTGTTCGAGTGCTCGGGGCATAGCCATTCTTCGAGAGGTCGGGAGGATGAAGAGGTGCTCAGGGCACTGGTAGTCTTTGATGTTGTGGAAAAGGGAGGGGATAGGAGGGTACTCGGCCAAACCTTGCGGGAAAGGAGAAATAAATCTAGTTCCGTGTGGAAACAACGCTAAATGCAAGGAGTCTGATTTCAGGCAGTGTTGACGTGCCCGTAGATATAGATGATATGAGGCAGTGAATGATTAAAAAGTGCATCGCTACAGTTTCGGATTAAATATTATTGCTTTATGTTATTGTCTTTTTTCTCTTTCTTTGAGGGATATTAGTCCTGGGAATTTAAAAAAAAAATACAGTTTGTAACTGCCATAGTCGCTGAAGAATTGCACATCACTGTGACTTCACACCAAAGTGATGGGACGAAGTGTTGTCACGCCGGGGGGAGATAAGTGCTAAATGCTAATTAATACAGCTGGACGGAATTCAATTTACCCACAATAAAATTCAGCACTTTTTCTTTTTCAATAACTTATATTATACCCAGCCGGGAAATAAGACTTTTTATTATATATCCAACCATCCAAATTCCTTTAAATTCATATCCTCACCATCACCTCTCTTCCTTTTTAATATTTTCCATCCATGAGAGGGCGGCTGGTATATTTTTCATCTTGTGTGTGTGTGTGTATATATGTGATCAGCAATACTCATGTAATAATGTAGTGATGACGACTGAGTACTCGCAGGTCGCAATGTCAACATGTTGATGGTTGTCGTTGCAGCGTGTGATCCTATTGCAAAATGGTCTCCGTTTTTTTTGCCCTCTATCACCACACTTCCTTTCAGTCTCCTTAATACCACCTTCTCCTCTCCATCTCTTATTGGCCCCCAGTTCCCTGTTTCACATGTTCTTCCTCCACCATCTATAAATCTCCCTTCGGATCATCTTTTCTCTTCCTCCAGAGACACAATTGGTTTATGATGAAGACCATATCAAATATCTTGAAAACACACCAACTCCACATCTATGATGTAATGATCTCTAACCTCAAATGAAAAATACCTTCCTTTTAATCATTTATATCCTGACTAAGATGGTGAACCTCAAGCCTCCTGCTTCTCTCGTCCTCATCTCTTTCACAGTGTGGAATCTAATGATGATTACCGGTAGCTGTGATTTTTTGTTGTTGTATAATATTAAAGTATAATTTGTGCAAAGACGCTACGCTGAATCAAACGCGATCATTCAGCATTTATTAAGAGCCAAGAGTTTGAGGAGAGGCTTCAAAACCACTTCAGGTCTGCTTCTTGGCCCGGATCAGTGACTTCCTGGAGTATCCACTGGTTGCCTGGCAACTGCCCCCTGCCCAAGAAACAGTCCGGCACATGAGCCACTGTAGGATGGCAAATTATTGTTTAGTCAGCTTGTTTGTGGTAGGGATTAACCAAATGAGATATATGACGTGTTCATTAGTGAGTTTCAGAGGCGGCCGGTGAATGGTTTCTGTTTGCCAGGTTAGCTGACTGGCTGCTGTACAGATATAAAAGTGGCATCATTTGGCAAGAATGCAAATATGTTCTCCCAAATCCGCAACTCCATCGGTGACGTCTGATGTAAATCTTAATTCTTACATCTTCCTACCTACCAACCTTTCTCCTTCCCTGCACCCTCCAGACCTCCTCATCATCATTATCAACCCTTCCACTCTTAGTCCCATTTTTTCTCTCTCTCTCTCTCTCTCTCTCTCTCTCTCTCTCTCTCTCTCTCTCTCTCTCTCTCTCTCTCTCTCACCGCACCTCACCACCTCCTCCCTTCTCTCTCTCCTCTCTGCTCCCATTTCTATTTCGGTGTCCTGCATGGTCGGTCGCTCATATCCCAGTGGGCCGGTGTACAGCGTAGCCTAAATAGACTTTGCTCTACATCTGTAACCTTCATCATCTCTCTATCCTGCTCTCACCTCTTTAACTAAGTTAGTAACAACGTCACAGCGCCGGGGAAAAAAGTAGTCCACGGTTTCTACGGCATTTAAATTGTTGTTTGCACTTGTCAGTGGAAAACCTTTCGTATTACAGATCATTGTAGGTTTTAATAAGTAGGAAAAAAAAGGCTGCGAATGCAGGTGTCTATGAGTTGATTGAGGACAGTTGTTTTTATAGCAGATCCCTGCATTGCTTGCTGTTGGCCAGATGATACATTATACATGGTGCCTGTATTTCTCATGGCAGGAGGTTGTTCCTGGTTCGTGTGTAACTAGTCCACTCACTGAGGTGAACTCTTAATTTTTTAAGCCTGATTAACTCAACACCATTATTGGTCTTGATGCTGATCTCTAACCTGGGTTATTTCTCTGTGTCCATGCGGAAGAGACAACAGTCAGAAGTGTAAAAAAGAACTCTCATCTTTTCTTCTCCTCTAATGTGCAGTTACCTGATACCGTTTCCTCCGACAGGTACAGTTGTCCATGTAGCATCATATTTAGCATCATAGTTTACTGTAACATTGAGAGAGTGCTGTGCTACTATTGCTCTTTTTTATTCCTCCTACATATCACACTTGCTACGTTCCGTTCCCATGATGAGCTCTTTGTGACTTCTATACATAACTCAGGAAGCTTTTCTCCCCACTCATCTGTCATCCGCCTCTTCTCCCCGTCTCTCTATCTTTTCTCTCACTCTCCCTCTTTCCTCTCTGAGTTGGCCATTTTCCATCTCTCACACACATCTTCTCCCATGTTTTCCCACTAATCTTTATTCATCCCTCCCTTGAAATGACGTCCACCGACCGTTCAGCCTGGGTGCTGCTGCATCTCAGCATCTCACATTGTCCTCTTCTATTCTTAACCCTTCTCCTCCTTTCTTCAACCACATCCCACCTCTCCTCCTTTGCTGTCTTACTTTGCCACCTCCCCTCCATCCATCCCTCTATCCATCCACCCCCCCCCCCCCCTGATGATCATACTAATCGCGTCCTCCAGTCGCAGCACCACGAGCACGTTCCCCTCTGACGCAGTCTATTTAATCTCTGTCCCACAAGGGATCTCTCACATGGATCCGCCGTCTCTTTAATAAGGACAGTTTCTCCTGCTCCTTCTCCTCCTCCTTCACTCGGCTCCTCTCCTCTCTGCCCTCCCTTCTCCTCCGCTCCCCTGGTGACTCTGTAAAAAGGATAGAAAAGGTATAAAAAGAGAGAGAGAGAGAATGAAATAGGAGGCAGTGAAGAAAGGGAGAGAGAGAGACGGCTCTCAGAGGACAGATTATAAATGATTCACAGCCATTTTGCTCTGTAAGGGAGCAAAACCACATCGTGGGCAGACACACACACACACACACACACACATTCACACAAATACACACCGCTACTCACACAGGTGCTCTGCAAGTGTAGTAGCTGTGACCTTGAGGTAGACTGAAGCAGTAAGCGTCGTGGCGCTGTGGTCAGCCACTCTGCATTAGCACTCTCAATGTGCAATATTAAGAAGATTTACTGGGAGAAAGGAATGTGCTGCAGCCGTCAGGAGCAGGTCAGCTAATACGGTTAGGTGTTAAACGTATTACTTTTGTACTTTGTAGTGGATCACTAACATTTTAATCACATTTATGGTTTCCATAATGCACACTCAAATGTAAAAGATGAATTTCAGCTTTAAACCACAGCTTTCTGCCGGTCCAAAGGTGACAAAGCGTCTGGTGTTGGTTAATGTAGTAATTTCACCAGTTACAATGGAAGGTTGACCCACTGAACTAAAAAGCAATTTCATGTGTGACACGGTTTGCATAAAAAAAAGGCTTGATAATATATTTTTGGATTATGTTGGTTTTAAAGACATTGGTGAAATTAACCAAA
Source organism: Scophthalmus maximus (assembly GCF_022379125.1). Lineage (NCBI taxonomy): Eukaryota > Metazoa > Chordata > Actinopteri > Pleuronectiformes > Scophthalmidae > Scophthalmus > Scophthalmus maximus. The sequence continues at coordinate 9,885,660 of NC_061520.1, forward strand.
GGAACAATAATTTTAATGTGCTTATACATCTTATATACTTAATATCAATAACACTATACACATGGCTGGCAGTGAAGTCAGCTGTCCCAAGAGATGCCTGACTGAATTAAGAGGACAGATGCCAAAAACCAGACTACTGGCCTGTTCCCATGGAGCCGGGCGCTGACTCACAGCAGTGGACTATACAGTATAACTGTCTGGGTGATTGTATACCATAGTGTACAGATTGTAGACAGTAGACGTGACTGATCGTGGCTGACATTGTAAATTCCAGATTTGAAAACTGACTCACTCTAAAAGCAACTCAGTGCTGGGAAGAACAGCATATTCCCCTTGAGAAGCTAATGTAAAACAAACATCTTCCCCAAAGTGGACACTAAGGTTTTGAACTGTGTACAAATCTCTAGAGCAGTTGTTCCAGATAGTCCAGCTTACATCTCACATCACCTATTGTAATTCTTATACACGGCATCAGCCACAAATCAAAGCTAATTTTATTGTCACCCAATTTTCTTTTGTCGTCTTCATCTTTCACCCATGATATTTAAAGTTCTTGTTATTTTTTGCCTTCAGTACAATGATGGAGTAAGAATCCTTATCAAGGCTGGGAATTAAATCTCCTAACTATGTTTGATTCTTGCATTGCTTTTAATGCTTAGAATATGAACTACACCCTGTGGTCGACAGTCTTTTTTCCCTGTCTTGCAAGTAACAGGTGACATATCGTTGGTCATAAACAATATATGCATCCAGTTCTCGTCCGCCGCAAAGGTTCTGACTCTGAATCTGAACTGCTGCAGGCCTGGGAGTACGGGGTTTGGATAGCGAGCTGACAGACGTGGCAAGGCTTTTGGCTGCGATATGCAGCGCCATGAACGGCTTCTTTCTCTCCATGTCAGCTCTTTCTCTGAGTTGACCTCTCTCCTCCCTCTTCTCCTGCTGTGGGCCAGAACAAGGGTGGTACCCCTGCTGCCAATGCGGACAGACGGCGTTTCCTTCTCAAGGGCACACGGACAGATACAGTCTTGGTCCTGAACCAGCTCTGCCTTGTTGACGGGCACAGAGCAGCTATCTCTCAACTTTTACACACATTGTAGAGAAGAATACAATACCATCCATCAAGCTTAAAAGAGGAACCGGAACTCTGATGCCTTCTTGGCCTGAGTTAGACTTTAACCTTCCCTGAGCCTTTATGATTTCAGTATGCCTTGCCCATTGGCATAGAGGAAACAGAAACTGAGCCTGTTTGGTCTTTAGACTCAACACAGCAACAATTCAATGAATCTTTAGCTGCATAACAAGGGCAGGGATTAATACTCTTTCAAGTCTTCACTGTTATTTCCATATAGAGTTAGTGTAAACTCGTATTGCAAGAGTCTTCACTGGTTGAAAGATATATTATTTTATGCTGTAATCCATTAAAACATCTTGATAAATGTATATATATTTTTTTATTCGACTCAATCAGCATTTCTGTATTTCTCTTGCGGTTCCTTGCAAACTGACAATAAGGGTGGCACATTAGGAGCATGTAGACTTCGCTTACCTGTCATGACTATTTCATGACTCTCTCTGGTAGTTTGAATTTTAATAGCTGTCCCTATTGTGTCCGGAGCTTATCTGAGCCTCGGGGCGAAACCAGAGACTGACACCCAGATGGGAGACGGCAGATAGACCACTGTCACTCTCCCTTTCAGCCTCTCGCTCTCCCTTTTCACTCCTGTGTGTGTGTGTGTGTGTGTGTGTGTGCGTGTGTGTGTGCGTGTGCGCACAAGAGGGAAAATAGAACAGCTCCCAATTAACATGTTTGGCTAAAACTGCAGAAACTGAATTACAGAGTCAGTCCCACTCTGTAAACTCTTGCTTAAGCATTCCTAGACATTTAGATTTCTCCAAAATCATACATTAGAAGACCATGACCATCTTCCTAGTTAACTCTAGGAACTCTATTGTTTGTGAATTGGAATTTAAATTAATTAATCAGCTCTAAATCTTCTACAACATTAAAGCTTTTAAAAACCATCTAATGTTTCTGTTTCTGTTTCTAATGCCCCCACAATCTCACTATCCCTTTTTCTCTCCAGGTCTCTCTTCCTCTCTCTTCTCACACACACACACACACACACACACACACACAGAGGGTGTAAACAGACGTCTCATTAATGTTGTGTCCACATCTAGGGCAGTCGGTCCAGCTATCATTACGGTGTTTGAGGCTCAGACGGTGGAACAGATACACATAATGACTAATAAAATCACTAAGAGACTCGTATTATTTCCATTGTTTTTCAATTATGAGCCTCTGAAAAAGGTTGAATGAAGACATTAATTGGTCAAAAGATATATTTTTCAGAAGATTCCCTGAACAACATTTTTACGCTTTCGCACCAGCGTCGGCTGTTGCCGGGGGCATTACTGCATGTATCCGTCCGGCCCGATTCTTGTGAAAGGGATACCTCAGTCTATCTCAAGGTGAACGATCAAGGTCACTCTGACCTCAGAACTTTGTTTTCCCCTCGTAATGATTTCTAAGGCTAAATATGAAGAAAATTCAGTCTAATAAGATAAAAGGATAATGTGACAACATCTGTGATATGTTATCATGTGCTAAACTCACCATATTGACATCATAGACATCATAACTTTTTCCGAAAAAGAACATTCATTTTAGAGTAAAATAGACGATAACGCATCGTAGTACCAAGTCGGCACTGGTCAAAAAGAGAAACCAACGGGTGACGTCACGGTGTGTTGCCACCTGATCTGAATCAGATATACTGGGCCAAGCATTTGAACACAAACGAGGAATTTGAGTCCGTCTCTTGTTTCTCTCAATGAACGTACCCACTAATAGAGTAGACACAGCAGAGCAAGAGCACAAAGCTTAACAAAGTCAAGTCAAATAAATTCTATTTTATATATCTCCATATCACAAATGAAAAATTGTGCCTGGAGGCGCTTCACAATATCTGACGACATCCTCCATCCTCAGACCCTCGACTCAGAGGAAGAACAATTGACAAGCAGAATGTAGGGAACCCGGTTAATGTTTTATCTGATCTGGTTGGCGGAGGCACACGACTGCGAGGCGGTAATTCTAGTTTACGCGGCTGTCCTGCTTCCCACAGACGTGTCATTTGTTGAAACGGCTTTAGGAGAAATCAGGTGACACAGAGGAACCCGCCACCAATGCCAACATGGCAGAAACGTCACCGCACGAGAATGAGATCGAACATAGGCGTAATGTTAATACGATTAATCATTCCTTCCACATGCACAGACCCACAGATCTAGGATATAAACTGGGAGTCGCCCATGCATGCACCGAAATTTCCACACAATAATATACGTTTCATGAATTGAAAAGGACCATATGCACTGATTCCTTCATCCCACATGAGTCACCGTCAGCTTGTTTCTGTCCCCCCCCCGTGCTGCTCATGATGTGCTTCTTGCCAGGCCTCCAAAGAAGACGTTCTAAGAGGTGTAAATTAAACCTTTGGGGATTCAAATTCTATGATATGAGCAGCATTACACCCAAGATACAGCTACCGTCTTTTCTATTAATGTTTTGTAGTCGCACAGGCCTGTTTTGCTTGCACACATTACATAATAATAACATTTACATAACATTTTAAGTTAAAACAGCAACAAAGGGGTGCAAAAGCTATTGCTATAGAAACAAGAGAACCCGTTTATTTTGGGGCATTAAAATGAATGTAAGAGGCAATATTCGGTCTTTGTGCCACCTTTGGTCATTCAGCTTCATCCTTACACTCATGTAGATATATTCAGCAAAATCTGATTCCTGAGTAATAATTAGTTATCTTGTGGAGTGAGTGGTGTGTATACATGTTTGTGACAGAGAGCGAGAGAGAGAGAGAGAGAGAGAGCTGTGATCTGTGATCTGTGTTCTCTCACTCCATTGTACCATCTCTTGCATGAGTCAGACTCATAGAGCACAGTGCCTGACAGCAGAACTCACCCACTTTAACAGCTGCCCCCACAGACTCACACACACACACACACACACCGCATTGAATGTTCCATTTTCTGCATTTCAACATTCATTTAATTTGGTTGTTGGGTGAACCTTACAAACCACACTGTCCTATGTCGTGTCCAACAATATATTCAGTTTCTTCTTCGTAGTTCCGGGGGGTTGGGATGCCCAGGTCCATGAGGTGGGCAAGGTTCCTATGATTAGGGATTAATGGGTTAGTGTGTGTGTGTGTGTGTGTGTGTGGGTGTGTGTGTGTGTTTATGTCCATACATGTATGCTGCATATGTCCGTCTGACGTTCACTGCCTCAATACTGTAAAGTTTCATTTAATATATAGTATGAAAACTATGTAATTAACCACATTCAAATTTTCGTTCCTATGTTTATTCCCCCCAATCTCTCAAACTAGTATAAAATATAAAAAATGTGTATATAACTGGAAGCCAGCCCTTTAGAAAATGGTGGAAACTGCTATCCCATATGTACAACGTTCCCAAAAAAAAAATTGCCCACCAAACCTCACTAATTACCCTCTATATCTCAAACAGAGAAAACAATTCGCTGGGGATTACATGCCTGTTTAAATTCGTGGCGCCCCCCATCCCCCTCTGTGGTTTTTTGCACGGATTAAACAAACAACATATAACGTGTTAATTAGTGTTGAATTAGTGTCTTCGTGCTAAGCTAGGCTAAACAGCTGCCGGCCCCAGCTGCGTACTTACCGTGCAGATGTGGGAGTGGGCTCAATCCTTTCATCCAACTCTCCGCGAGGAAAGAAAAAAAAAAGCAAATACATTAAGTGCATATCCCCCAAAATGCAAACTTGAAAGCATTTTTGCCTGTAAAAGCAGCCGCCATGACGAGACCTCATCTGAGCTCTCTACTGCGCAATGAACATTATTTTGTCAACACATGCAGAAAACCACCATAACAGGTCGCACTGTGGTGTCATTAGACACTCGTATGAAAACAAACACACACACATGCATACAGTGCACTCATGATGGGAAAGCCACGGTATCAGAAATTGCTCAGTGTCACTTTCCAGTCCATTACCTCTCAGATGGGACTGTCTATAGGGGAATGAACGATAGATCTGTGTGTGTGTGTGTGTGTGTGTGTGTGTGTTTGTGTGTGTGTGTGTGTGTGTGTGTGTGTGTGTGTGCACCCAGCCTGTGACTCCACATCAAATGAGAAGAGAGTGTGTTCCCTCAGTTGTTTGTTTACACACAGTACAGTGTGTCTGCCTGCGTGTTTGGCCTGCGAGAATGTGAGTTGTTCAATGGTCTGTACAGAAAAGAGCAAGACTGCATGTGTGTTGCTGCACTGACATGTCACATCCTCTCATCCTCGCAAAGAGAGAGAGCTTGCGAGCCTCCCGCTGTGCCCCCCTGTGCTCGCAATTGCAACAGGGCGTTGAGCGAACAGCAAAAAAAATCAGTGCACACAAAACCACATTGTAATCTGAGCAACGAAGACGAGATGAAGCCGAGGCGGAGCAGGTCTATAAACTGGAGAAACCTTCCGTGAACACGGAAAAACACAGCGTGCTGCTGCTGTTTTTAAATGCTTCACTAATACAGGTCCCCTGATGTTTCCCCCAAAACATCCAGCCCCACTGTCTGTAAGTGAAGAAGAAAAAAAAAAAAGTCTTCCTCTTTAATTGCGTCTTCATTTAACAGTGGGTGGACCTGCTGTGCTGCAGGGCGTGGCCGCCCTCACAAGAACAATTCGTTTAATTCACTTACATTCCTCACGACGGTTTCAGTGATTTGGATTCAATCTTTTTTTTTATTTTAAATTTCAGACTCTGCCCCAAATGAATGACCGAAAATGTCACAAACATGTATAAAGTGTGCTTCCACGTGTGTATGATACATTTGTATGTTCTAATCACAGTGTTAACCTATGCAGTTTACAAGAACGTGCATACTGTACACTGAGTTTTTACCTGCTTACAGTACATCTGTCTCTCAGGTGTGACTTATCCCCACATATTATTGTTGCTATACTCTCGACTCTCGTAATTGGTTTTAATATAAATTTTTTAAAAAGCCTTGAAATTACATGCATATATATATATATATATATATGTGTGTGTATATAAACACAGTATAGTCATATAGTTTGGAAAATGTATCACCTTGGAAACTGTAAACTATGATCCATTTGTTTGCACACATGAAAAATGACAAAAATCATATCGCAGTCAGCTTGACTGGCCAAGGACACAAGGAAGTTGACTCTGGTTTTTCAGTAAGTATCCGTGCACGTACATACGGAGTTAAGAACAAATGTAAAGGAAGAAACATGCAGCTCAAACACGGAAAACAAGTAGAAGGCAAATGTAAAAGCAATCCGGTGCATTGATCACTTGAGCTACAGCACCATAACATAATAATTAAGTACAGTATGTAATATCTTTCATATTGTCGTACATAAGCCCACCACCTTCTCAGCGAGAGTAAGGATATTTCTTTTTGCATTTTGTTGTCTTCGCTAACCTTTGTTTCGACTTCCTGTTTTCTGAGTCATTCCGCCTTCCTTTCAGCCCCCCCCATGCCATTTACTGATCCATAACACAACACCGTCTTTTTAATGTCGTCCTCAAGAAACTCACACCCTTCGCAGCTATTCCTAATGTAGTGTGCCTTTTGTGTCCCTCTCCTCTTTTATGGTATAAAATGGTGTCATTGTTATAGAGGTCATTCTCAAGGACACTGTGACACATTTCTCCATCACTCCCATTTTCTAATAAGAGCATGATAATTATCCACATTTTTACCGATGATGGGTTATTATTCATAGAGTTACTCTACATCCAGCCTACTCTTGTTCTGTGCTTTGGTCCCTGTCTCCCTCTTCTTCTTTATTTCCTCACCCTCTTGTGCTGTGTGAGTCACACTTCAACCGTCTCTGCCACCCCCCCCCCCCCCCTCTCTTTTTAAAATGGTGAGAGCTGAGAACACATGTTGAAGCTATTGATTTGCTGCAGGGAAAAAAAAAAGCATCAATATTTTTGCGTCGTTATGATGGTGATCATCATCATCGTACAACCCTGTTGCCATGGTGACTTGTATTGGACAATGTGGCTCTGAGTATTGTGAACGTGGGGGGGGGGGGGAGTTGATACAGAGAGGCAGGAAAACGTGAAAGAGAAGGCATGCAGGGGGAAAAATTGTTTGACATGATGCATAAAAACATTTTTTTATATAATTGTATCTTTGCTGCTGCACTATGATATGCTTATTTTACAAGGACATTTGGAGGTCATCGCACCTTTTCATTCTTCATTTTTTTTGTCTTAACATAACTGTGCATGTATACAGTATGTATGCGTCACAGAAAAAAAAAGACAAACACACACACTCAGGAGCACTTCAGAATTCATACATTCTCCAAGGTTCAGAGTCGCGGGTATTTCCACTGAACGAGTGGGATGCATAGCGTTTCCATGGAGATCTATTTTTAGCCACTGACAAAAAAGGGCCAACTGTTAAAATATGCCATAATGTTCCCTCTGACTGAAAAAAAATCCCACTTCCTCTCATGCAGTGGATAGCATAAAGTTTCTTTTTTCTTTTTCCTTTTTTTTTTTGTCCCTGTCCCCTCCATTTGGAAACAGGATGTTAGGTATAGTGCGTTTGGTCCAATTGGATTTGAATCACAGGTCCAGCTGCGGTTGACAGATCAGTACATTAAAAGCCATAAAATGAGAATGGTTTCAAAGTTTCAGAAAGTAATTTTGATAATTTAAGTCAGATATGAAGAAAAAAAACGCCAATTATATACGTTTCCTACTTCTCTCAATGTGAACATTTGATGCCTTTCTCTGTTTTATGTCACCATACATTTTTTTTAAAACTTAATGTTATAAACTGGCAATCAATTTTTTATGTTTCATTGACTAAACAATATGTGATAAATCGGTAAGGTAATTTACAACTTAATGGAAAAAACAATTATAAGTAGCCGCCCAAGTCTCATCATCATATTTTTAATGGCATAGTATGTTATTATGATTACATTAGTGTTGTCACCATGCCAAACTGCACGGTGGGGTTTGTTAAATGATCTACAGAAGCTCCTTTCAGAGCCAATTTGTCTTTTCATTACAGAAGCAGCTTCAGCTTCTCTTGGCCCTGAACTCAGAGAACCAGAGAAGCCTGTGCCGATAATTTATGGCGTTGTAATTTTTCTTGATTAATATCATTTCTCATTGTAATTACAAATTGTAATCATACACAATCAAGTATGGGCAGTTTTTTTATAGTATAAAAATGATTTATTAGAAAACTATTCTCTGGAAAGTAACTGGAAATGGCTTTAGAAAGACTTTAGGACATGTAGTCAAATTCATAAATAAGATTAAAAGGCAGGATGCATGGACTTTTGCCTAAATCTGCTGAGTCACCAGGTTGCTCACTGTTTGTTTTAAATCCATCATCTGATGATCTGAATAGGAACTGCATCTTATTCTAATAACATCATCTCCCATCTCGTTTTTCATTTTTCATACTGAATGTGGATTCACAAAGGCATTCACCATACAAACCTTCATAAAAGAAATAATAGCTCTTTACTAACATAAATCACCCATTATACTTGGAGTTTCATATCTATTCCCATCGATTGATCATATACATTTAGTACACAGTCGTTTGCCAGTATATTATCATCTTTTCAGACTTCAGTAGCTGGTAAACTATAGCACCAAGTTTTGTTTGTAATCATTCTTAATCCTTTCTGAGGATGTCGTGACTCATCCGTGTAACGCCACCGTTTAAAACCCACTGTTAGAGCAGTAAGGTGGGCTGATGGTATTTAGCCTAGAATATTTCAAAATCTGGCAGCAGTCAACTTTTAGCTGTGAGCGACACTGCAATCGGCCACCCAGGAATGAACGATAACGTAGCAAGAAGATTTTCCAGGAAGCAAAAAGTGTTGAATGATTGAGGAGATTGATTACAGCATAGCTCCCAAACTCAAAGACATTTAAGGAAAAGACCGTTAAAAGTTTCTAACAACGTTAAATGTCATTCTGAACCAATGCATCATCTCATACAGTGCAGAGGTCGCGCATGGAGGAGTACGCTGCGTTTTAATATGAAATGATTGTTTCCCTTATGCAGAGTGCACCTAGCTCCCCTGCCTACGGAATGAAATGTGGACTAGGTGTATTAGTATATGTATTTGTTATTTTTACCACCAGGACAAAAAAAAATGGTCAAAGCAGCATTCAATACAAATATGAATGAATGTTGTATTCAGTGTGCACCTGGCCTAGCTAAAAAAGATGGAGGGGTCTATACACACGCTGAATGTAGAATGTATCAATATGTTCGTCTCCGCTCGTGTGTGTGTGTGTGTGTGTGTGTGCGACCAATTGGAACTGGCTAAAGCCTGTTGATGTGAGCCCTAGTTTTACAATGCGATAGTGCTAGCAACTGCAGACAAGCTTGGCGAACCTTATCTCCCTCACACACACACACACACACACAGACATGTTTGTGTGTGATGTGAAGCAGGGTTCTGTGGAGATCAATGGAGGAACATGCTAGGTCCTCTCACTGAGACATTTAAAAGAGAATAGATAATGAGGCTATTTAAAGACTGATCTATTTGTAACCAGGGCATTCTCCCATGTAGGAGCTGGCAATTGTTCTCTTTTCTGCCTGCCCTCCTTCTTTCCCCTTCTCCTCCCTTTTCCTGCAACTCCTTCTGTCTTTTTCAAGTGAAACAGATCTACTTTTGCTGTTTTGCATTTTTTTTTTCTGCCGTATTTAAAACTGAATTTTCACACAATAGCTCAGTCGTCCTCTCCGTTTGTCCCTCTGTCTTCGTCCGCCGGTCGGAGACGGATCGTCACGTTCCGCTTTGCAGGCGTTAATAAGCCATCTCGCAGTCACATGTGGTCACATGCGAAGCGGTGTCATGCGGCGGTGATGTTATCAGGTGCCATCCAGGGCCACTCCTGGGAGACCCAGTGACGTACCGCGCATGACATAATGCTGTGGTAATGTCTGCGGTTGTTGAGGGAGAGAGAGAGCGAGACACAGAGACAGACCATCTACGAGCACTGTGTGTCTGTTCTCAGCATGCGGAGAACGGAGCTGCAATGAAAAAGCAGCCAGGCGCAAACCAGCAATGTGGCTGAGTAGAAATCCTTTATGAATAATTTCAACTGGCCCTTAGTTACCAGCCTTGACTTAGGATCTACTAGTGAGTGTTGGTCAGAAGATCTTAGCTCTTTGCTTTTAAGGTCCGTTACAAAAGATAATTCACCACATACAAAACACTCAGTGTGCTGTGATTCTGAATCAACCACATTTTAAACTTGTATAATGCATCTTTAAAGGAAAGTTTGAAGAAAAAGTAAACTGGCACCCAAAAGGCTAAGCATTTGTAGTGATGCTGTTTGGATTATGAAGTTCAAATGACCTCTAGCCAAAGTACTGCATGTGCTTTTGCCACATTACTTGAGAGCTGCTGTACACAAATACATTTCTGAACAGAAGTCTAAAAGTAAATTGTGCCTCAAGCCAGTGTGAAGGTTTTTTTCTTCTTCAGATAAAAGCACAAAAGATATTTATGTACAGTGGTTCATGGTGTATATGAGGAGGTGGATGAGGCCCTCATCTCTGAGAGCAGAATTATATAAGGAACCATGACTCAAGCTGGTAATTAGAGACGGCTTGTGTGTGTGCTGTGAAACTGAGAAAGAACAATAAAACGCAAAACTGGCTCTAGATCAGAACTATTCACTTAAAAGAAAAGAACATTTTAAAAATAGTTTTTTTTTTTAAAACTCAGCAGTTTCATTTGCAGTTTTAAACTGTGGTGAGGATGAAAATGGCGATTTTCTTGGATCAAATAAAAAAGAAAGCAGAAATCTGTGTCTTTATATATCTATATATAGATATATATATATATATATCTATATATATGCAGTGTAAAACTACTGCAACACAAAAGTAACAAACAACTACAATCATTGTGCAGTGATGTACCGTCCTATCAATGAATCGCTCATTCCCCCCCCCCCCTCCCCTCTTCCTCTCCCAGGCCTCACAGGTGACCAAGCCGACCTGGACAAGAGAAAAGAAATATTTGGGGCAAACCTGATACCTCCAAAGAAGCCAAAAACCTTCCTGCAGCTGGTGTGGGAGGCCCTGCAGGATGTCACCCTCATCATCCTGGAGGTCGCTGCACTGGTCTCCCTGGGCCTCTCCTTCTACCACCCACCCGGAGACAGCTCCGGAGAGTGTGAGTATGAAGCAGCTCCAGCAGTATCACTTCCAATAAAAATGTCTCTCTGTCACTCGTTTGGAGGTCTTGAGACAGACACAGACACACACACACACACACACACACACACACACACACACGCTGTGTAATCTCTGGTATCTCCACTATTGCGCAGAGCAGCAAACGACTATAGTTGCGTTGACTGGCTGACATCACTTCCTCTGACATTACCGGCACTCGCTGACACACTTACACCTACATTTGTGCACACACACTTTTTAATTGGTGAGGCAGGTCGCACTTTGTTGATGACCTGCCTGAAGAGGTCAAGTGACTCATCGATTATAGGGCTAATTTGTGTGTGTGTGTGTGTGTGTGTGTGTGTGTGTGCGCGCGTGCACATTATGAATGTGTTAAATGTGCGTATGAAAAGCACCGGGAAGGTTAATGAAGTGTTGAGTAGAAAAATAACCTTGAGCTCCCTGAGCCCATACATCAGCCCTGTGAGCTGTGAAACAGGAAATGAAGACAGAGACCATAATGAGGTGCTGAGTCAGCGACATCAGTCATTGCTCCCAACATTATCACAGTAATGGAATTCAGTTACCCAGACAAAGGGGCCAGTCATCATTTTTACGGGGCTTAAACACGGCGGCGGCGGAAGCACAAGGCTAGTCAATCAAATCATTGTTTCTCTTTTTAATTGATTTTGTAGTTGTTATTATTGATCGACTGTAATTGTGTCAATCGAGAAAAGTGCTTGTTCTTTGTAGATTCCTGTTTTGTGTGTGCCATTTTTAGCCGCTTTGCTCTTTCATTGAGCTCTTTGCATCACCGAATCCAAATAAAGCAGAGAACTACCAAAGGAATCATTATGCTAATAACTGCGTCCAGTGCAGACACATAATCAAGCTTCCCTTTAACTGGTGGCAATAAAAAAGAAGAAAAAAAAAAGGGTGCCAATATGCAAGTCTCTTCTCATATTTGAAATACATGAATACATATGAATCTAAATCAGCACATAATGTCCTGGGGATATGAATAGATGTGAATAGCAGAGTGATTCAGCAAGATTAGCATCACCGTATTCACAAAAACATCAAATGAATGTAGGTGTGAGTTACAGAGGAGCGATGAACAACATCTGCAGCAGACTGTCTTGAAAATCAGATGATGTCCTGATACTATGAATTTGACCCAATGACAGAAAAACTGCTCATAAAAATTTCAATAGATGTAATAAATCGAACCATGAATAAATATCACTATGAAATCATCAGTTATAATATACTAAAAGTGATGATAAATCCTATAAAGGTGACCAGAATAATACAATCATAATCAAAATCCGCAAAAAAAAAAAAAAAAAAGGATGGAACCTATAAAAAATATACAGTATGTGCAGATCTTTGTAAAATATTGATTCTATACTAATATTGGCTTATAATACTGATTTCTGATGGTCTGGCTTATCCAACGCAGGGAAAAGTTGACACCAAGATAACTTGGACCAACCAGACGCCCACACACCATCCACACACATCCACGAACACAAGCACACATTTCTCACTGCCTTTTTTTTTCTTTTTTTTTACCGTTTTGTCTATTCATAGGTTCAAAAAAAAAAGAAGCTCTGTGGTCCAGAAATAGATGTTGGTGGGAGGGCTTGAATTTCATTTACATTTGAAAAAAGCCTGGCTGCAGATAAATGAGTCGGGTCCTTAATTGGCTCTGTATCAAATATAAAACATGCAACATGTGAAAAACACAGGAGACACTGAAATCAACATGGTTCGGTAAAGAATCCAAACAAATTATTTAAACTGTCTTTGAAGCTCACAGACTTTAATTCATTCATTCACATTCCACCCAGTCATAAGTTTCTCAGTCACCTGCAAATGTGAAATTATTTTGTGTGTTTGGGTGTTTTGTTGGCACTTCAGCACCACGGACAGCTACTATCCTCATTGTACTTATCATACTGTGACACTGTGCTGCAGTGACGGACGGAACTCATCCATCTAAATTGTTTTAATAAATGACAGCAATATATATTATATTAATATTTGACAACAAGACTATAAGAGCCACAATTCACTATAAATATATATGTTTTAACATTAATAAGACTTTGAAAATAAATTGTTATGGATATTGCATTACAAATCTGTGATGTTAAAATTGAAAGAGTTTTTCGACACAATCCCTAGATTGATCATTGATTAACAAAATTAAAGTCAATAGCAATCCTATATGAATCTAGGGATATATTACATTATAAGGCCCTGTTTAATATATTACTCACTTATACATCCTTACATAACTTATCGTGTGGGGATGTGGGCGGTAACATTTAACCTTTGTCTCGCAGCAAAAAAACCACACTATGATCACACTCGCCCTTTGTTTCTAAATTCCCACACACAAATGAAGTAACACACACACACACACACGTTAGTCTGAATGATAAATAATCTTTAAGGAGGTAGAATAGTTCTGAATTTCAAAATACTAACATGTTACGTGTCAATACCAGGAGCTCATTTTCCCCAGACCAAGATGAACTGTAGAAAACGTACTGTGGAGTAGCATGACTTTTCCACAAGGGTGTTGAATCAGGAGCAACTGGACTTGGTTGTACATTCTTGAACAGTTGCTCCTGATTCAACACCCTTTTGGATAACTATGACCTGGATGAATGAGAATCTCCACAGACAACATGACCCTTTTTTTCATCAGAGGATGTGAAAAGAACGAGCGTACAAAAGGAAAAATATTCAGTACATTTAAATAGATAAATCATTAACTTCAAATACATACAGTATGTGTGCATGTTCCTGGTGGTCTCACAGATGAAGGAGAATAATTTTGTTACTGCGTGCAGTGTAGCATATTGATTGGAGCCCCTCTGTAGTGCACCAGTTAGTCCAAATTGCTTCTACAGTCTAGTTGTTGGTTCCATGAGACCCCAGAAAAATCTTATGTTTATAATATGGACTCTCTTGTGAGCTGTTCATTTTGTGTGTGTGTGTGTGTGTGTGTTCAAAGTAAATCGCCCCACTGGGGACAGCCTGCCAGGAGTATAGAGCACAATTGCTCCCACGATATTACAAGAGGCAAGGCGAGGAGGACTGGGAATAGGCCTTTTTTCATTCTCAAATGTGCTCCAGTCTGTCGGTGCACAGCCAGGGGACGACAGTGCCTCCATTTGAAGTAGAGTAAATGAATCAAAAAAAGGCTCATTCCATGAGTTCATTTTTTTTTTTACAGAGCTGTCTTTGATATTGCTCTCATTGCACATTTGTAAAGAAATTGCACATCCACATTTCTTTCCCCCTACATTCACACACACTCTGCCCACATAGTCACAGCCGTTCATTGAGCGTGAGCTTTGATTACACCTGTGCCAGAATACCTCAGTACACTGTTTAAGCATGTATGAAAAACAAGTTAATGCTTGTAAATTTATGACACCTCCCCAACTTTCACGAAAACCGCAGCCTGTGGCGCAGCGGCGGGCGGGGTAGAGGACGATGGCGAGGCGGAAGCCGGCTGGATCGAGGGCGTGGCCATCCTGTTGTCTGTGGTGTGTGTGGTGCTCGTCACGGCCTTCAACGACTGGTCGAAGGAGAAGCAGTTCCGTGGGCTGCAGAACCGCATCGAGCAGGAGCAGAAATTCCAGGTGGTCCGCGGTAGCCAGGTGATACAGCTGCCCGTGGCCGACATCATGGTCGGAGATATCGCACAGATCAAATACGGTAGGTGTGAGGAGATGTGTTAGCTTACTCACTTTATTCCACACAGTGAAGGGCAGTAAACTCAAAATGCAAATATTGTCTTGGTGTAAATTCATTGCTCAAAGAGCTTTGAAACAGAATCCATTGAATATTTCGACCTCAATATTATGGTGCGTTGACACTGGAAGCAACTCAAATTATTTTTAAGTGAGTAGACCACATACAGAGTCAATGCAAAGAAGCGGCTGGAGACAAATTTCGCAATTTAATAAGCTGCAGACGGACACATATAATGAGCAACACACACACCCTGTCACAATACTATCATGTAAAAGACATATACCGCATTGAACAACGCTCTTGCCTGAATGTTATTCTCTGATGAATTTTCTCATCAAATTTTGGATCTGTCACACGCATAACTGTAAGTCAATCCACTGCGGATAGCGACTCTTTTGCATCTCCGTTGTTGCAGGCGATCTGCTTCCAGCGGATGGAGTGTTGATCCAGGGCAATGACCTGAAGATTGATGAGTCATCACTGACCGGCGAGTCCGACCACGTCAAGAAGGCGGCAGACAGGGACCCCATGCTGTTGTCTGGTAGGACGCCAGTTGATGCACACTTTTCCGGCGCGCAATGTTGTGAAACGCAGAGTTGGTGACTAGACGTTGATACTTAGCTCTCTAAACTTTTCCCCTTATTCAAATGTCTCCCTTGTGAAAGTGAATCACATTACTGAGTTTGGACTTGATTTTTTTATCCCTTCAACTAGACAGTTATATTGTACTGACCTGCATTTCTTAAATCAATCAATCAAATTGTATTTGTATTTCTCATTAACACAAATCAAAATTTGCCTGTACAATGCGCAACATCCTCTGTGTTTAACCCTCGACTGTATTGAGGAAAAGCTAAAAAAGAAAAACCTTTTAACAGGGGGGAAAACAAACACAGAATCCTCAAGGAGGGACACAAGTGAGGCATCCCTCTCCCAGAACGGACAGAAGTGCAATAGATGTCGCGAAATAACAGCACTTCACCAAAATAAATGGAGAGATATATAATTGTTTTTAAGTTTTTTATGCAAAAAGAAAATACGTGTCACCCTGCATCGGAACTGAGCCAGAGAAAAAAAGTTTGGTTTATTATACCTACTAGCTGAACGGCACAACCTCTTATTATCCATTCACCACCTCTAAATAAATTACAGAAATAGAAAATTCTACCTTTTCCCCTTGTACAGAATTTTTTTTTTTATAATAATTTCAGTTGACAGTCACCTTGAAAGCCTCTGAGAAATTTTAGTTGTTTTTAATTGTAAGGTTTGGTTTGTCTAGCTCCTTTTAAACAATCTATCTTAAACAAAATCAAATTAAGCCACAGTCCTGGCAGTGTCTCAGACGGAGGACAAAAAGGTCAGTTTTTTAATCCGGTTTTCCCTCTTTATTGGTTTAGTTTTTGCTGCAGCAGAAACACCAGCATTTGCAGCTGTATGATGCTTAGAAATGAAGAACTTCCCTGATAACAGAAACGTGGGTTAATCTGTTCTCAAATCTTGCTATTTTCTTTCGTGTGGATAATTAGCTTTGTGCCTTTTTGCCACCTCCTTTAATTAGTCTCTTATTCACGCTCATCGACTGACTCTGGCAAAGGTTAATCATTTTCCATCTGAACTGTACATATTCACATACACTCAAGTGTAGTGCAGCCTGCAAGTATTTGCACACGGATTGTGGCTGTCAACTCCTGCCCATTAATTTTCAACTAAAACAGTGAATGGGGTGAAAGTGCAGAATTTTGGCTTCAATAATGTTTGTTTACAAAAATGTTCATTACAGATGAACAAAGAATGTAATTTTAAAGCAAATGCAGAAAATATTTATAATCCAGCTGTAACATATTATTATTATTATTATAATTATAACACTCTGCTGCTGTTCTCCAGGGACCCATGTGATGGAGGGGTCAGGGCGCATGGTGGTGACCGCCGTCGGTGTCAACTCTCAGACTGGAATCATCTTCACCCTGCTGGGGGCCAACACCGAAGAAGAAGAGAAGAAAGAAAAGAAAGGTAAGATGATTATTTTCTTGAATTTATCATTTTATAAACATGTCCAGTAAGAGGTTTTTTTTCTGCAGTTGCCTCAGTAATACTGAGGATATTTTCTATATGTGTGTATATTCATAATGTAAGTGTTAAAGGTTATAAATGATAAACTCCAATGAACAGATGACACCTTGTTTAAACTCTCATGAACTGTATCAACCTTTTTGTAGGTATTCGTTGTACATTACCTGACAAACCCGAATGTGTATATATTTGTGTGAAACGAGTGTTGGTGGAACAGTTGTGAGCTGCAGTATCCAGATTTAGCCACATTATTGTCCTTTCTCTCTTTTCGTTTCAAAATTCGCCGTGATCGACGTGCAGTGGAAGACGGACACCGGAACACAGGTAGTGTATTTCCTTGCTCCGACCTCTGGGAGTGATCCTTTCAATCTGTAACCCCTCCTGACATTCCCCGATAAACCACCGTTACTCTCTTCACCCCTGTCCAGCATCCAAGCACCTTTTCCCCTCAGTCTTAATTCCTCACTTAAAAAGAGAAGCCTCATCACCGCAACACTGCATCTTTTTAAGTGCTGACAGATTCAATGACACATTTCACAATGCATAATCCTCTCCTCCTATAACAGGCTCTGCTTTCATCAAACCAACTAACCCGCATTCAACATCGAGGCCCGCTTCATAGACGCGTTGAATGCCATGAATAGAGCAAGGCTGTCAGACTCGTCTTATGTGCTTCATAACAGAACGATGACATGAGAGCGACAGCCTTGCAGATGTACAGCACATGTACCAGCAGCAGAGAGTAAAGTAGAAAGTAAAAGCTTTCGTATAATACATTTTACACTACGCACATTTATCCTCAGAAGGAATTTGTTGCCAGTGTTACCTGTTACCTGTTACATGAAGCACATTGAGCATTTTGCTCCAGTACTGTCTCACTGTACATGGTAACTGTGAACATGTCATCCTCTGTGGCGATACTTCCTTCATCTGATCTTAACACAAACAAAAATTGACACGGTGTGTTTTCTCGTCTGGACTTGTTCTGTTACTGGTCAACAATATGATTGTGATATGACTCTATCATATCATAGCGTAAAATGGATTAATCCGATCAGTTTGATGTAACACGCAACGTGGGTCCAGGGAATTTATCATTGAACAATGACATCAGGTCATTTACATTAATACTCCTGTAATCATCTTTAATCATCGATTTAAAATAGCTGATTTTTTTCAATTTACAAAAAAATACCACGTATTGTGCTCAATATTTGATTTGTTAGTAAAATGTAAATAAGTTCATTTTACTTAAAGTTGCATTGACAATACTTAAATATAAATAAATATATATATAAAGCATTAATATAACTAAACTAATGTACAACAAAGTCATTTTATGTTGAAATATCTTCGAGAACCTAAAGCAAGTACAGTTTCATAGGCAAAGCACTTGACCTGGATATCTGAGAATCTTCACATCCCTGGTTAATATGTGAGGCCTTTTACATTTTATTTACTTTTACATTGGAGATGTTTAGCTTCAAATTGGTTACATAACATCTTTTAGCTCATATGTTTCGGATTTTTGCTGAAATTGTGTTTTTTTGATGCTTAAAGCTGTGACACAAATAACATGGTTTAAATTAACTTCACACTGCCAATAATCAAAGCTGAAATGACAATGTATGCAATCAAGACACAATATGAAAGAGGTTAAATACAATATTAGCACTACCGATTACTTCACATACAGGATTATATGCGGTGCATTGAAACAAACAGGTGTCTTGTTAAATCAACTTAGAGTAGTTTGTTTGTTTTTTTGAAGCTCTGGTTTCACCTTTTGTTATATTGTTTTACACATATGTTCAGATTTCATGTTTCATGTCTGTCCAACGTTTGTTAATTAACATTTTCCTAAAGCTCTTACTTCTGAGGTTCACATAAAGATAAGTACATGTACAAATAAATGCATTTATAATTCACACTGATTCCATTTTAGCCGTCACACACAGTCTTCACATGCTGAATCTAATAAATGTGCTATAACCATGTTATTTCTGTTCATTGTCCTGTGTGTGCACATGTGTGTGTGTGTGTGTGTGTGTGTGCGCGTGTGTTTGTTTTGTTCATTCGTGTTCGACCATCATGGCTAGACTGCTCCCATCCCTCTATCCACCCTATCGCAACTATAGCCACGGATGGGGCTGCAGGTATTAATGCCATTGGCAGTGCCAGCCTAATTAATGGTAGGTTGACAAACCATCTGATCTTTGATGTCTTTCTGTCGTGACCTGGTGACTCCTTCTGTACCTTCACCTCTCTCCAGTTGCCTCCTACCATGGCTGCTCACCCTCTGCTCCACCTCCCGCCTCAGTTGTGTCGGAACCCCCTTATGTCCTCGCTGTCCATACATTTCATCTTTACGTGGGAAACGTGTTCCTCTCTTTATCCTATTACTGATGTCAAAATCTATGATCATGTTGCGTAAAAAAAAAATGTTTTGCTCCATCTTTAAATGCAAAGTAAAATTAAATTAATAAATCCCTTTATTTGGTGAAAGTAATAGAAGTTGTGGAAAACATTGAAGCCTTTCTCTATACGTTCATGAAAAAAAGAATAAGGAAAACATGATGTCACTTTTAAAGAAACAGTTTGTGAAATACATTAACTTTTCTTTCTTGCTGAGCATTAGAAAAGAGGAAGAAGAAAACGTCTGTCGTATGACGCCGACATGTTGGGTTGTGTACAGGTTTTTATTAAGAACAAACAAGATATAACATTTTAATTACTGAGCTTTAGGCGTGCTAGTAGGCAGCTTTTGTTTTCATTGGACATCGTCCTGCAGACTGTTTTCCCGTTTCCAATCTTTGTGCAAAGATAAGCTAACTGGCTGCTGGCTGTAGCTTCGTACTGACTGAACAGACGTGATAATGGTTTCAACCCTCTCATTTAACTCCTGATATAAAAATCCATATGGGTGTTTCTTAAAAAATATAAAACTGTGAAATGTGCCGTATAGGTTTAGATTTCTTAGAGTAAACAAGATGCCACTAGAATGGAATAGTCCTGCTGAAGGGCCCTCCCCTTTAGTTGGTAGTCTCCTGAGATCACTTTGTGCAGATCCTCTATTTCTGTGTTAGCTGGATGGGATGCAAAAAGACAAATTTCATTCATTGTTGCAATGGGTTCTTTCTTATCCTCGTCTCCTTGGAGATTAGCCCCAAAGTGTTTGTACCCAAGGCGGGATGGGCGTCATCTGCACTGTAGTGGTGACTTTGAGCTGTCCTGGGCTGCATCAGGGAGATTTTTTTCATCTCCAGCTTCCTCTTTTTTTTATGACTTAGGGGAATTTGGCTAATGTGGACGTTAGGGTGAAACAAGCAATTTGTTCTCCATACACATGCAGACGATTCTGTGAAAGTAGTCTTCTGGCTCTCATTGACTTATTTTTTCTAACTGGCATTTAAGTATAAAGCACAGAAAGACAGATTTTGTGCAGTTCATGCCTACCACTGAGACAAAGTGCAAATCCCTGTAATTAGAGCCTGGGACGATGATGGGATCAACGCTGCAGTATATCATAAACGCTCTCTTAATAATGCTGTCTTATTTTGTAAAGGTTATGTGTACATTTGTTTTTGAAAGGATAGGACTAGGATTTTAAAAGGATGTGCGCAGCATGTGTACGTCTACATGTGTACTCATAACAATATTGTTTGACTGAAAATGCAAATATGATTTAAGTCCACTCCTTGTATGAGCAGAATCCAACAGTATAATATATTCACTGTCCCCAAACTCCAGTTTTCAACTTGCCTCCAGTTGTTCTTATATAACTTCACCATGTGGGAGGCTCTCTCTCTCTCTCTCTCTCTCTCTCTCTCTCTCTCTCTCTCTCTCTCTCTCTCTCTCTCTCTCTCTCTCTCTCTCTCTCTGTCTCTGTCTCTGGTCTCTTTATTGTTCACATCTCCAGTCTGCTTCCCTCTGAGTGTGTGATCTTGCATGTGCTGTTTTTCTCTAATGCATGCTGTCTCTTGTGTCGTGGTGTACTCTCCCTCACCGTCAGTGTTCAGTGTAAATGCTGGATCTATGTGTTGATATCTCATTTTTATACCCTGACAATTTGACACGTATATATTTGACAACGTGTTGGGAATTACCTGTGCTCGTGAAGTACGTCTTTAACACAGTAACAGTGTTTAAAGACGGGGGAAAAATCAGGAAAAAGTGTTTTTTGTCATCATTCAGAATAATAATATATCACACTCTCTACACCTTGATGTCAAACATTTTTAATTCTGAAAGGACCCATCAAATGTTTTAATTGCCTGATTATTTGCTTTTGGAATAAAATAAAGTCTATTAAATAAAAAATTTCTCACACTTCACAACAAGAAAATCTGCACACTACAGTATTTGTCCTTTATTGGTTTGACTCGCACTTACATTTTATTGTAGCTGCTAGTTACATCGCATCACTTACATTTCACAAGCCTTTCTATGTGACTGTCGCAGAGACGTTGTATTAAAAGTCATTCTCCTGTCTCCTTGTCTGTGGTTTTTGGTCCTCGCTGTGTTCGTTGTCTCTGTGGTGATAATTTGTTGACGTGTCTGCCTTGGTTATTTTTGTTGTTACTGTCTTGTATGTCTCCATCATAGGTAAAATGCAAGATGGCAATATGGAGAACAACCAGATAAAAGGTAATCAAACCACATCGTCCACCCTCTCCTCTCCTCTCCTCTCCTCTCCTACCTCCTCCTCCTCCTCCTCCTCCTCCTCCTCGCTCTTCTTCTCATCATCTTTTCCCTTCTATGGTGTGTGATGTAAGCTCTGGGTCAAATGCAGGTGGAAAATCCTCCGTTACTTTATTTATTCCAGCCTACAGTGTTCTAAACACCGAGGTCTAAATGGATTGTTGCAGTGCTAATTCCGATTGGATTCCAAGGGACTCTGACGGTCCCCTGTCATTCAACCACCAACAATCGCAAAAACGACAAAGTGTCAGAAGGACTTGCACCTTTTATTCGACCCAGGTTTTACCACCAGTCACGTTAGGTTAGAAAATCCCTGCTCTCCACCCTGTCTGTCACCGAAGTGTTGTCCCTGGTCTGTTGTTCTGTTGTTGTTGTTGTTGTTGTTGTGTTGTTGACTTGTCTTGTTCTCTAGAAGAGAACAGCAGCCTGGTCCTGTACTAGTGTATCCCCCTCACCCAGGCTACCCTTCTCCAACAAACAAACAAACCCCAAACTGTCCTTTTAGTACTTTTCCCAAGTTATGTACCACAACCTGGTTTTCCCCCTTTGCTCATGAAATTTGCCCCAGACGATAGACGATGGTGCACCTCATGCTTATTTTTCTCACTGTTAATGTATCATGTTGAATCTATGAAAAGTGAAACAAAATGCGAGTTCTCCCAAAATGATGCCTTAACATAGCCTATTGTGTCTGACAAACCCAAACAATAATATTAAATAGGATAAAAGATGAAACAGTTCCCCCAGAAGCAAAAGGAGTGAAAGGGTCAATGAAGAACAAAGTGCAGTTTTCCGAAGATGAACATTTGTCTTTAAATTCGAGCGCTTTGATTTTGCTCTTCTGCTGCAAACAGCTGGATACACACAATGTTGTCTGCCTGGTGTTGCGGAGGAGGAAAAAACAAAACGCAACAGCTAGAGAGTGTGACAAATGTTCAACATTAAAAGTTTTTTCATAAGCATCAAACACGAGGCTCATTGTGATTGGGAAACTGGAAGGATTCTTGGTAATGGGCTACGTTTACAAAGAAGCACAGCACTGTGCGTGTGCCTGGGCGTGTGCGTGTGAGAGGGATCGAGAGAGGGAAAAAGATGGAGGGGGATGGAGACAGAGTGAGATACCTGAGATTACTGCCTGAACAGTATTATTATTATTTTTTCAAAAGCTTTTGTTTCTACACCGTAAAGCAGAAAAAATATCCATTACTCTCTCAGTGACATGGAGACTGATCATTTATTTAATTTGAACATGGATCAATATGTGCTTCACAAAATTATCTTTAGCAGACCTTTTGATTTGGACTGTTCTACAAGTGGAAGAAGTCTGATTCAATTTGATTTACAAATATAGGTAACTGTCTACAGAGAAATTGTGTTTTGTGAGTTTGAGCCTACATCCTGGTTAAATAGTCTGTCTCAGTAAAATATAAGATCAGGTACAATTCATGTATGTGCTTTCTCTCTTTGGGGCTTTCCAGTAATTATCATTTTATCATTATTATTGAAATAGAAGTGCAACTTTTCATGCGGTCCAGCTATAACATGATAAAGTATATAAGGTCAGATAACTTACCCAGCAACTGAGATTAACTACAGAACAATGTTGTATTAATGTTGTTATTATGCTACACATTGGCCTCTAGAAGTCTTGGGACTACTTTATTACTAAAAAACTGATTTATTCTCTCTTTTGATTCAATTGATTGAAAAAGAACTTGTGAAATGTGCTACACTCGTTGTATATAACGTTTCCTTTGTCTTACCTGCTGCACATGACATGCACCTGGGATGTAGGACCATTGAATTATTCATCACTTTAAATGTGTTTGTGATAAAAAGATAGGAAGACTGATAAGAAATACACTCTTCCCCTAACTGCAGCATATAAGACCTACAGTTCCGTGATTTTAAATGCTTAATGGTTCAAAGTCCATTTGGTTTTGCCAAAAGCCAATTCTGGGACAAAAATAAACAATCCTAATTTCCATACATAAAATATTATATGTACCAATAAGTCTCATCTTGTCAAGGGACATCTTGTTTTAAATCTGGGTGTTATAGCCCGGCTCTAGCATGGATCTTCCTCATTTCTTTGGTTTAATCTCTATTTCTAACACTGCTGCTGTCTGTTTTTTTGTTGTTGTTTTTTTGTGGTGTTTACAGTAAAGAAGCAGGATGGAGCAGCTGCCATGGAGATGCAACCTCTGAAGAGTGCTGAAGGCGGAGAGACCGAGGAAAAAGAGAGGAAGAAACCGTCCGTTTCCAAGAAGGAGAAGTCTGTGCTGCAAGGGAAGTTGACCAAACTGGCCGTCCAGATCGGCAAAGCAGGTACAGCAAATTGCTCATCGCTCACCGGGGCATTTAAATCAGGGACAAAAAGGCAATGAACCATCGTTCTGTCCATCAAAGCGAGATATTTCACAAAGACGAGACTCACTTCTTGGTCCCTCATAGCATTTAGAGCAGTTAGGGAGTAAGCGTCAGAATTATGGAACAGTAAAGAGCCTGTTTCTAAATGACCTGTCTTCCAGGGAACCGCTGAATCGTTGTAGTGGGAACAAGAGAGACTTTATTATGCTGCTCGTTCCCTTTCTGCAACTTTAAAATCGAGTTGATAATTCGATTTAATTTAAAGCATTTCATGGTTCCCCTGAGTTCGACCACACTTGCAATAGATCTGTACTAGCAAGCAGTTTTAGTAACATGCCCACATGCCACATGTGCCCACATTGTGGGTGTCCTGTGGCAGCAACACAGTTGGATTACTGCTGAACAGATAGAAGTAATACGATGCAAATGTTTCCTGACCAGTCGGGAGAATTAAAGATCATTTCAAGTCTGAATCCCCACAAATCCTCACAATATTCATTGATAGCGGTCAAGGGGGTTAAAAGAGCCCGGACCGCCAAGGCATTATTCTAAGCGGCTATATTCTTATTTCGCTCACTTCAACTTGAAACGTTTTCAGAGCGTCCCTTTAAAGACGTCCTCATTTTTACAGTGTGCTGTTGTATCAGCGCCGTTGGCCTGAGTGATGGAATGAGGACGCGGTGTCAGAACAATAAAATACCGTGGATGGATTAGTGTACAAGCAGCACCGTTTGATCATACGGAGCTCCTGTCGGTCTGGTAGAAAATATTGGGACTTCTAACACCTGACCTTCTGGCATCTCTGTTGGTCTGCATGTGCTGCACTTTACTGTGGCTTATCGGATGTAATCAGCCAAACCTGTTCTCCATATACCTGACACCAGGAGCTGATTAGCAATCAGATATGGAATACAGTAAAATACCCTAAATATACGTATGTAGGAAATGTCTATCAGAAAGCAAAGTACAAACTATCATTTGCACAAAGTTACGTACAGTTAATCCCACAAACTGGAATCAGGGGCGTTTGACGATGGAGGAAAGAGCAAAACCTGGTTATGGTGTGTCCAGGCTTTTTGACCAAGACCCACAAGCAGGTATTCTTTAGCATGCCAGCTAATAAAATAGACCTCGCTAAGGAAGTAAGGCAGTCCAATACAACAGCCCTGCAATGAGTAGACCGAAGTTAGGTTTCTATTTCCGTTCTTACAGTTTTTATTGCTAAAAAAATATTAGGACAAAGTACCGCACTACTCATCTAGTCTGTTGATTCTTTGTCCCAGTAGCAACAATACTCGGCCATCGCAGAAAATTCTCCTAAAGGTCCCTACTACTCAAACCGGGCAGGGTAAATCTGCCTTATGTTTTTCATAACGAGATATCAACTTCCAAAATGAAGCACCTTTGGAATAGCAGATCGGTTCATTGTATGATGTTGCATTCTTTTGGAATGAGGTTTGGCAAGCCTGGTCCGTTTAGACTTGGACGTTCCCTGTATAGACGGCAATAAATCAGTTTACTTTTGTCCAGTTGTCTGGAGTTGGTCCCTGGATGCTACGCGTAAAATAAAGTGAAACTCCCCTCAGCCTGTTGATCACTGGCAATTTCCAATGAAATTTTGTTTTTTTTCTTTTCATCCTCTCCTCAGCTGATGCCTGTTGTATTACGTCTTTCTTCTTTCAGGTTTGCTCATGTCGGCCATCACAGTCATCATCCTGGTCCTGTATTTCGCCATCGACAACTTTGTGCTGCAGAAGCTACCCTGGATGCCAGAGTGCACTCCCATTTACATCCAGTTCTTCGTCAAGTTCTTCATCATCGGTGTAACTGTGTTGGTGGTGGCCGTGCCAGAGGGGCTGCCGCTGGCTGTCACCATTTCCCTGGCATACTCTGTCAAGGTGAGCAATGCCAAATACTGTACATACAATGAGGTACTGCAGGCGTGTATGAATTTTTTAATAGTTATATATCTATCTATCTATCGATATAGACATAAGCAGAAAATGTGTGGGAAGCATTTTGTTTCTTTGACTGTTGCTGTGATTTATATTACATAAGCAGTTTCACATGTTAGCACAGACCTCCCTCTTTTTGTACTGGTAGCCTTTATAGCAACTGAAGTTCCACCAGTGCAAGTCCATGCTTGACTATATTGTGCATCCATTTATTAGTTATGGATTTTTCCATAAGCATTTTGTTCGAACGTGCATAGTTATGTGTCACAGTCGACCATTTTGTTTCCTACTGACAGAAAATGATGAAAGACAACAACCTGGTGCGTCACCTGGATGCGTGCGAAACAATGGGCAACGCTACCGCTATCTGCTCCGACAAGACAGGCACGCTAACTACCAACCGCATGACAGTTGTGCAGTGTTACGTCGCAGATGTGCACCATAAAGTGGTCCCAGAGCCTGGGGTTCTGCCGCCCAAATCACTGGACTTACTGGTCAATTCCATCTCCCTCAACAGCGCCTACACCACTAAGATACTGGTAAGATACCTGCAATGTTGAACTCTCCCCTAGTGGAGGCCTTTCGCCAAGTAACGCAAATAAGATGACAAAATATTGTTGCGTGAAATATGTTCACTTATTTATCACATATAAAATGGTAATCTAGTGTTATGGTTTTTCATGTGTAATTTGAAAAACCACACGCAATAAGTCATTCCATTGTGATTATGATTTCATATGTGGCACTCTCTATGAACCAATGTAACTATATTGAAGTTATTATACTAAAGCCTATGTAGGTAAGACTGTGGGCACGTGCGTGTGTGTCTGTGTGTGTGTGTGTGTGTGTGTGTGTGTGTGTGCGTGCGTGTGTACGTGCATGTTTGTGTGGTGAGATCTGCAGAGCTTTCTTCTTGGCTAAGCAGCAAGTCGATGTCCTTGGCTGCTGCTTTAGATTCACCAAGCATTCACTCAACTTGTCACCTTGAAGACGGTTATGTAATTTTTTTCTTAGCGCATATTCGGAGTGTAGCACACAGGAATTGAATCCAGTCTGTCTTAAGATGGTCCCTTGTTCACAGTGAATGCATCAAAGAGACGCTTTCCCCGAGCCAAAAAAACCTGCATGTAGTAAGAAATAGATAGGTTGTGTGTGTGTACATGGACACACTGTTGTGTCTTGTAATCACAGAATCTGAAAAATCTGTTTTCATGGCTATTTCTTCAGGTCACAGATCGGAAGTAGTATCTTCCATAATAAAGCATTTTGCAAGCATGTCCTGAAAAGCAAAGATTGTCAAGATAAAGATGTCGTTATTTTTCCTGGCATGGCCACGTGTACTCACGTGCGCACATGCACACAACATTTGTGCTTGTCTGCGTGCCACTACCCTTGTAAACCCCTTTGGTGTCTGCTCATTGAAGGCTGACCAACTGACAGACGCCCTTTTGGTACTTGCATGGGGAATAAGCCGGGCAGGCGGGACATCTGCGATAGAGGGATCACACGGATTTCACTGCCTACCCCTCAAGGCACAATCGCAGTGTTAGAATCTTGGTGAAGACAGTGTTAGTCACTGGCTCTCTTTAAGATGGAGAGCCACAGATTCTAGCTCGGGTTTGTTTGACACACAGTAGATACTCTGAGGCAGTGCAGTTACTTTGAAGTTGCCTCAGTTTTCCCCCTTGCCACAGCACACCTCTACCCAGACATTAACAAGATGTTATCTTTAGAAAACCTGGAAGAATGCTTTACAGCGTTACATCAGACTATTGTAACTCCGTAGCTGCTTAGCTCAACGGAATTAAAGCACCTGCAGAGTGCAGCTTACACTTGGTGGATTAAATGGCACTTTTAGTCTGCTTTAATCTCTTCATTTGGTGCACGGTTACCTCGTGCACCAAAGTGCAAGTTAAACTTAGGGGAAACTTGAAATTATATAATCTTACTCTACAGTAATGATCTACAGCATGTACTGTGCTGACCACCTTGCTTCCAAATTGACTACATACATATACATACATATATGCATACAAGTATACCATCATGTACATACATTGTCGATAGCGCGTTACATGTTGGCATGGATTTATTCATTTACAGATGACTCTTATGAGTACAGTATGAAGGAAAGGAAGAAAGTAAAAGCAAGAAGGAGACGGGCAGATATAATTGAGGAATGAAATGAACTTGAAAAGTAAGATGCAAAAGGGAAAATGTCTGAAGAATATTTGGTACATCTCTTCCTGCCTCCCTCAGTGCCACTCATGCAGTAATGCTGGCTGGTGTGTTTTTATATAAGAGGCCAATCCTGTGGGATGCCCAGACGGCTATGCAAGGCTTTGATGGCCAGCACACAAAGGCACAAAGGCAAAGAGGCAGGCTTTGATACCTATATCAGTCCCCTACCGCCTCTCTGGCTTCATGATATAGCCACTGGTATAGCCCTGCTTCTTCTGCAGCACATACAGACTCTACAGTGGAGAATCCTCCTGCTCCAGGGACAAATTCACACAAATTCACACACATTTACCAAACCCTACACACATACAGCATGTGCACACCCACATGTATTTTGCATGCACGGGTGCCTAGACACAAATACTGTAATTTATTTGCACTTATTTCATAGAGCATTTTTTTTGTTTGTCAGGCTTTGGAAGTTTTTCAAATGTTCTTGTTTATAACGTGGTCAAAGCTAGCTGTTTGTAAAGGGATTACATTTTCTTTAAACGGTGACCACTTATTCACATATTCATATATCCTGTAAAGGATATGCACACACGTGCATACACACAAGCACTCAAGCAGATACTTTAGATGTCTCTCGCAGACAAATTACGCATTGCCACAGAGCAGCATGTGCATGTCGTCCTGTGACGTCATTTCAAAGGAACATGCGTCATCGCCAGTGGCAAGAGCCCCGCGGCAAACGCTCGCCCCATAGAATTAGCTTCTTCTTTCTTCCTTTTTTCTGTCGGCGTTCACTTTCGTTCTTAGTTTAGTCATCACATTGATGTCGTCCATTGGGTTGTGTTGTGTTTGCGTCTGCGCTTTGCACTTCACACACAAATGTCAGTCAAACACACTTCTGTCATATCTGGCATCCTGACCCTGTAGGGGGGCTTCGAGATCACAGGTGCGTGTTCTCGCGGCACAGTGGTGTGTGTTTAGCATGGCTGTGCGAGGGTCCCGGGAGCTCAGTCTCGTGTTGCTTCAACCACCTGCTCAGGTCATTATTCCGGTTAGAGAGGCGGATAACAAACACGCCCATACACACACACACACACACACACACACACACACACACTGGAGGCTTCAGTTGTGTAGTTTACGTGCATGCTGTGGGTGTGTCTGATGTTGAAATATTGATTATAGAAAAAACTAAATTCTGTTGGGAAAAACAATCCCATGTTTTGATCTTCAATGAGCAACTTATGGTTTGTAATTAAAACAAACTGCCTCATTTCTGTTCTCTGGCGAGCAGTGAGGGTTGCGTTGTAATTGGCTTCGGCTCAGAGGGCTTCTGTCATCTGGACATCGTGTGCTTGCTCGCACATGGAGGAGAGATGAGTCTTGGATGACTTTAGCTTGAAGCACCCAGTGTCCCCGTGTTTGGAAATATTTTGGGCACTTCTCTTCTCTTCTCTCCTCTTCACATTAGAATGACTTTGTGCTTTGATGTTTTCGAGGCATTTTCTTCACACGCGACACGATCGATTTCATGCTTTCACGGGCCGTGTGGTTTAGTTGGTTTAGGGGATGGTTGAGGAGCTGATCACATTCAAGATTATGTCATCGATCAATACAGTGAGCCGGCGACACACGTGACGGACATCTTGTTGCTGATTTGTAATACATTTTGTAGTGTTAAACAGATTTCCTGTTTGTTTACGGCCATGATTTTGACTCATTTGTCTCATCGCCTTGAACAAGATGTTTTGATTAGAGTATATTTTGAGTAAGTCTCGAGTCACTCTTATTTAAAAACAAAGTAGATCGATTAATAAAAATAATATTTATGAAATGATGCACAGTGGGTCTTGATTGAAATCAAGAAGCAAAGTATTATTAGTACATGTAATATGTTAATAATCTTACAATTTAATATAATACTTGAGCCATGTTGTAAGTTATATATTTATAAGATATGGAAATTACACAGCAAGGGACTGTATGTTTTTTGCCAGATGAGCTTTTAAGTACCTGACCTAAACACCTTCAACCCAACGTACCAGCATATAATGTAATATAAGGTGAATCTATGCTGAATAGTGATGGGATACCAACACGTATGAGACATCAAGTCAATCTAAAGTCATTCTCTCTGTGCCTAAACGCTAATATAATCCTGCCAGTCACGCACTAAAGGCAATGCCCACAGGGTAAAGTAATATTTCATATTTGGAGCTTTGCTCATCTGTGACGAAAACAATTTACAAAAAGCAAGAAATCAAGATAATCAAACTGAACTAAGTAAAGCAACAGGGAAGCAGTTTGTGTTACCACCGATTTAGGTATAAATTCTTGATGCTGGATCTTGTAGATTTATTTTCATTATCCATTCACTCTGATAGGAAACTCTGTGTAGAGGAAAATGACACAGTCAGAGAGAAATAAAATAAGGACAAATAAAGGACATTAAGAGTCAAAAGGAAATAAATAAAGGGAATTAACAGTCTGCGATGGAAGCTGAAAGCAAACGGGAGAGGGAGTGGGAAGCAAAGCAAGGATAAGTGCAAAAAATGATGAAAGAAGATGGGAAAAGTATACGAGAAGAGGAGCTAGAAACCCCACTCGCGTGACGAGTGTCCTCATCATGGACTGTACGACTGTAGTACTGCCCTCCAGCACGCCTCCAGTTCCTAGCCCAGTTGGCTGGTACAGTCATGTGCAGAGCTAGAATATCATCCACTCCTACATACAGCGAGGGAATGGAAGGGAAGTGGAAGGCAGAGGGGGCTTGTTAGTAACTGGGGAACCTGATTCTGAGGAAGAGGAGGAAGACATCTGGAGTGAGGAAGGAGGGAAGCAACTCAAGATAGGAATAGAAGGATAATGAGTGAGGGTAAGACGGGAGAAAAATGTAAAAATGAGCGACAGTAAGTGGTGTGGTGGAAAAGGTGGGGTGGAGTGTGAAGAACGACAAGGAAGAAAACAGAGATGGAGAAGAGAAAGGGAAGGAACAGGAGGGATGGATTAAGGAGAGCCCCGGGCAGAATAGGAAGTAAAGTTGCCAGCTCTCCCTCTGGCATATGTCCTTGCCTGTGGGAGCACCAAAGGACCAGTGAGAGGGCATCTGGTCCTTCGCCACGTCCAGGCAAGGACATGCCAACAGCGGGGAGTCATGCCAACGCTGCACATCCAATGCCAGCAACTGTCGTTGTGCGTAGAAACCCACGTCAAGCGGAACCTCTGCGGAATCTCAAACACTAAGAGGCAGTGGTGCTGCTGTCCGCCATGAGTCAGGCACGGCTCAAAGGGTGGCAGTAGTCTTTTAATGTATCCTTGGTGTGTTTTGGATGCAACATTCAATAAACCTGCTGTTCACATTGGGGCAAATTTGCTTTTTGAACAATACAGGCGCCGACACCTGCGCTGGTCTAAAACCAGCAAAGACACGTCGATCTCAGCAAATTGAGTCGGACACACAACTCAAAATCGAAACAGAACAAACACACACGTCACACTCATTTGTATGAACTGGATGAAACAAGAGAAACTGAGTACATGGGAATAAGTGGAATAATTGATACCAACCGAACAAATGATGATCTGTTCTTTAAACTCTAAATGAGTTGTTAAGATTGAAACTAGTTAGTAGGAAGACAAATCGTACAAAATATGAAAGTATGAAAAGATAAGCAACACATTTATAAAGTTATATCAAGCAAACACCACTAAAAAACATTTAATAACTTCAATTTATGAAGAAATATGCATTTTGAACTATAATACACCCTGTGTGGTTGTGAGGTTATCTTCTTGTTGTTCCGTTGCCGGGGGCCTATTCGCTCAAACACGTTGCAGACAATCCAGATGAGGTCGTTTGTTCCATCCCCTCATTAGCCAATGACAGGCATTGTCTTCCTGATGTAATCATTGGTCATTAGGAAAAGGCATTAATTCTGTTATTTACCACAAACTCTGTATAAAGTATTTATACTCCTCCCTGTGTCTGTGAGACACACAGCTGAACATTAACCAGATACGTCCAATTACTAGGTGAACATGTGCAAGCGCTCTGATTGGGTTTTAATGATTAATGAGATTTTAGATGACTTTCTCTTTAACCCTCTCGCCCGGAACCCCCCGGATCACGGCAGCTGCAGCTGAAGGGAGATGTTTCCCTTTGCCCGAGCCCGTTAAATCA
This sequence comes from Scophthalmus maximus, assembly GCF_022379125.1. NCBI lineage: Eukaryota > Metazoa > Chordata > Actinopteri > Pleuronectiformes > Scophthalmidae > Scophthalmus > Scophthalmus maximus. The sequence goes on from NC_061520.1 coordinate 9,918,180, forward strand.
ATATTTATTGTTTTTTTTTTAAGAAATTGTGGTTCAAATATCGTGTAGCTGCATCGCTCGCTCGACTGCCCAGCCAAATGTTCCCAGATTGCTTGGATGTATTCCATGGTATCCTGCTTCAACTTATGAAACTAAAACGACCAAACCGAGAAGTGGAAAGTTAACCCCGGCACTGACGAACACAGCCGCATTAGGTCAAGTCAATTTCAAATGATTGAGCCTAGAATCACAATCCACTAGTTTTTACTCCAAAGGCCTCAGAGTCTGTACAGTATAACTCCCTCCCTTCAGATAAGAAAAACACTTTTAGCCCACAGCAACAGAGGATCCGTCCTCCAGGACAGACACACATGCAGTATGACTTCAATATAAAACTCAATAACAGAGTTTGCTGTCCATTATCAAAACCTTGTTATCCGTTGGACAAGAATTAGGGAAAGAATGTGAGCTCAACAATTTCCACAAGCCACTAATGTGATTAACTACACTGCCGGCTTTCCTGACACATATGCGGCAAGTGCAGAGTGAGGAGCAAAAGGCAAGAAAGTAAAATTGGAAATGTCAAAGATGTCAAGCTGTCCTTTTTAAATCCAATCTTGGTTGGAGGCTTGTTTAGAGGCAGAACAACAAGCCTGCAGTCAGTCTATTGTGGGGGCAAATAGCACAGACTGAAGGTGCCTGTTTGGTGGCAAGTCAGCAGCAGTATGTTCAGTGTGTGTGTGTGTGTGTGTGTGTGTGTGTGTGTGTGTGTGTGTGTGTGTGTGTGTGTGTGTGTGTTTGTGTGTTAGATAAAGTGAGTGTACCTGACAAGCTGTTCTTAAGCTGTGAGTGTAGGTGTCAGATGTAGTGTAGGCACTATACAGTGAGACTAGCTGTCACCCCAGGCCCAGCTAACAGGAATCCCAATTAACCAAGTTTAACATTTTCAACCAAAACAGCACAAAGTTTTATTCAACTCATTAATACAACTGCAGCAACGCTCACTCACAGTCGTTCACAGGGTGTCACAACAAATTGTTAACTTATTTTGCCAAGAATTGTGATCATTCCCATTTACATTGACAAAGTTAATCGATTGGATAGAAATGAACTATTTTTGATAATTGTTTCAGTCATTTTGCAAACAGCAAAAATGCCAAACATCTTCTTAAGGGATCTCCCAAATGTGAGGATTTCCAACTTCTATCTGCATAAATTGTACTAAACGGAGAATTTGGAGCTGCGTAACTGGGCATATTTTGTTACTTCCTGACAAGCAATTAATCAAGAGATCAATTGGCAGATTAACTAATTATTAGTTGTAGCCCCTATTTCCTTGATCAGCATTTCTTAAGAGTAATGATGAACATTGAAATGAGAAAAAAATGATATTATGTGAGGAGGCATATGTATCAATGGTCAGTGTGTGTGTGTGTGTGTGTGTGTGTGTGTGTGTGTGTGTGTGGATATTGAGATTTGTATCGTCACACTGGTTTGAAATACAAAACCAAACATGTTGAATGCTTTATTGCTTGTATTTCTGTGACATTTGGGGGAAAAGAGTGGGTAAATGGATTGCTGCTTGGGAAAATACTAATAAACATGGACCGGAGAAGATGAAATGAGAGACAGACAGATTCAAGGATGTGTGAAGTGAGATGAGTGAGCCTCCTGTGAGAGAATCAGAGCCAAAGAGTCTGAATCCCCAAGTGGCTGAGAGAGAGAGAGAGAGAGAGAGAGCACCCTCTCCTTTCCCAAGCCTCTCCTTCCGTGTGCTTTGCCCAGTGTTACGATGGCAACACTGAATCTTCCACAGGCTGACCACATGCACACACTCGCACTCTTGCACATACAGTAAGTGTGCACCTGAACACACTGCACAGATTTCAACAGATATCACACGTACATAACCTACAATAAAAGGCTCTGCTGTTGACGGGCGATAAACCCAGTTCAGCACAGAGAGTCATAAAACACTGCATCATAATTAATTCTTACTCGATGGTAAACACATTAGTCATTAGCAGATTCATTTTGATAATCATGTGGTTTTTCTTCCCCCGAGCAAAATTACAATTATTCTCTGGCTCCAGCTTTTCAAAAGCAAATATTTGCTGCCTGTTTTTGTTTTCTTTGAATAAAAATATCTCTGTTATGGACAAAATACTGTGAATATTCACTTAAAGGAGAGAATATTCGGCAGATTAATTTAAATGTTAGTTGCATCTCTTAAGCACAAACCAAACTACTACTGATCACATCAGAACCCTGGTACCAGACACATGTTGTGCGGTGCGCGACGTTCACGACACCATGTAGCCGCGTGGACGCGTCCACACTGAGATGTTTGCTGAGCCGTGGAAAATCACAGCTCCAAATGTACAATTACAGATTGCACAGGGTTGAGCTGCAAGTCTGAAATAAGAACATCCAAATCTGATTCCATCCATCTCATCCGCGAAACCCTCCCACACACAGCGGCCCCTTCACCTGCTAGCTGGTTAATTATCTCGGGCAGCTATTTCCACCCTCACATCGGTCGCTCTGCTCTGAAGAAAAGAGGAACATTATATCCAGTTGAATAGAAGAGGTCACAGAATATACAGCAATGTTTGTTCCTGGATTTTGCTCGACTATAGAATCCACGGGGAGGAAAAAACACTGATGTAAATGCAAAAGAGAATTCAATAATTAGAGTGAATCAAGTGATGGCATGGGTTGAAATAATGTATAGGCTGAAACCGTTTTAAAGTTATTTAAAAAAGAAAGGATTCAAGTGAAGAACAACCACACACCAATTAGAAGCGTGAATTAATCTGCATTGCAGGAAATGTTGGTCCGAAAATAGAAGTGAACACTGAGAAAACCTCCTCCTCTGCCTGTCTCCAGTCCCCAGATAAGGAAGGCGGTCTGCCGAAGCAGGTGGGCAACAAGACGGAGTGCAGCCTGCTGGGATTGGTTTTGGAGCTGAAGCGGGATTATCAGACAGTAAGAAACCAGATACCAGAGGAGAAGCTCTACAAAGTCTACACCTTCAACTCTGTCAGGAAGTCCATGAGCACCGTCATCAAATTGCCCGATGGGAACTTCCGCATGTACAGCAAAGGAGCCTCTGAGATCGTCCTGAAAAAGTGAGCCTGCTCTGTGGTTATGAGAAAAAGATGATTCTGAGAATAATAAAAGCAGCACAATATAATCAAGTTCTTTTATGACACATGTAGGAAATCCATTTTTGAAGAGCTCAATGTATTTGAGAGCTCAGCCTATTGCAGTGAGAGTGGGCTGAGTTTCCACGAGGTCACATAATTGTGACATTTGACAGTTTATTACAGCAACAACACTAATGAATGAGCAACTCTGAGAAACATGTGAGAGGCAATTATGAAGCTTCCTTCACCCAGATATTATATATTAAAACCTTTCATAATAATCACATCTTTATGGTTTATTAAAGGTTTAACTGCAATTTGTAGGAAATCAATGTATTTATTTTCTATCACGTTTAATGGCCAGAGAAATTACATTTTCATTTTTAATTCAGTTATTTATTTATTTTTTACATCCAAATCCAAATCAGTCACAATTTTACAAGATCCATTTTGTAGCTGTTCTGTGGCTTTTGATCTTTTCATATGATCATCATTGTATGATCTGGTTAAAAGTCTTGTGCTTACTTCACAAGAAAAGAATTACTTCTCACTCACTGACATCCTGACATACAATCAAAATGCAATTTTTAAAAATGCAAACAACACAATGATTGAGCCCACCATTTGTCCGTTTTGCTGTTGTCCATTTTGAGTCATTTTGCCATAGCACAAAAACTCACAGTACCAAAATCAACAGTTTCAAATAACCCCCTCCTCACCATCCTTCAACCCAGATGCAGTTATATTCTGAACGAGGTGGGAGAGTCCAGGATTTTCCGCCCACGGGACAAGGACGAGATGGTGAAGAAGGTGATCGAGCCCATGGCATGTGAGGGGCTGAGGACCATCTGTGTGGCGTACCGGGACTTCCCCGGCAACCCTGAGCCAAACTGGGACGACGAGGGCAACATCCTTAATGACCTCACTGCCATCTGTGTGGTCGGGATCGAGGACCCCGTCAGGCCAGAGGTAGGAAGAGAGTGTGACTGAGAAGAGTAGATGTTTCCTGATGAGTCTCGCGTGTCCACGCGGTTCTGCAACATTTAGCGGGAGATAAACTACAAATGATAGACAGCCGAATCAATTACATCCTGTATGTGAACACTGTGCCGGGATGTTTCAAACACGGTGAGATTGTGCTGTGTGCAAACATAGTCTATTCTGTAGGTGTATGTCTTATCAAAGTGACAAGGATGCAAATGAATGACGGTGGAAGCCACAGCACGGCGGCGTACTCGACAGCCTACGTACACAGTTTAAAAACAGCGTGTTTGTTTTATGTGACAGCATAGACATTATTTTGCTGTAAAAGACACAAGTTCAACAAGATTGATATCAAATCACACAAACAAATTCATGAACTGTATTGAGAGAGTGATTTCTGCAGATAATTAAATTTCACATAAGTATGGTTGTATGATTCAGAGATGGCTTTTTAATGTAGTTTATTGGAGATATTCATAAAGAGGAGGCATGTAGAAAATTAATTAATTCAAACTCTTGAAAATGACAATAGAATAGATGTTTTAAAACTTACTTCCCAAAATATACATATACTATATTCCCTTTTGGTAAACTGTTCTTATATGAACTGATTATTTGTGTCTTACTGCGATTACACTGCGATTAAGCTACTACACTGTTAAAAGAAGTTTTCTACACATAAACCTGGAGCATCCCTCAGTTTTCATCTCTTTGTTTCGAATTGTCCTGGATTTGATTGTTGAGATTGTTGATAAACCGTCACTTATTAAGTTAATCCATTTCTGTTTAAAAAGCTCATATTCATCAACATTCACATGGATTGTAGTCACATCAGAGAAGCACACTCACAGTAACCCTCACCTAAATATACACCAGACGTTTCTGAATGGAATTTAAACATTGAAATCTAACCCTAAGGATGATCTTTTATTTACAGTTGGACATTTATTAATGTTTCTGCTCTTACCATTACTTCTTTTTTTTGTTGACTTGAGGACCCATGATATCTCTGTATCGATTGTGAAGATGATTATCAAAATGTGGTGCTGTGAAGGCAGAGAGTGAAGAAAGCAGCAGCAGCCTGTACAATGAGAGGGATTGAATGTCATTTGAAAGGCTTGACATCTGGGTATTTGCTTGATCAATTGCTTCACTGTTGAGTGCCCTACTAAATGATTATTGATTCCTGAAATACACACTTCAGACTGGGCCAGCTCACTTTAACTGGACATGAGCTTCATTTTTCAGACATAACATGCAGTTTAACTTGTAAATACAGTATATATATATATATATATATACTTTATTGTGTAAATAACATTTTAATATATTAATGTATAAATGTATAATTTCTAAGACAATTTTACGACATTACTGAGCAGATAGTGAGATACTCGGCCGGAAGGTGAGGACCTAAAGTACTAAAAGCAATTTTTTGGGGGAAAAAAGGCCATATATGGGAAATACAGTAACTATTATATATAACTATATATATAAAACTATCTAAATAGTGGTATCAGACAAGCTCTCCATGTCAGCGGAAAAATAAAATTTTGTGGTACATTTTTTTATTTAAGTTTTTGGGGAGATATTGAATAATTATTTCCCCCTTCATATTTTGCTTATTTTTAATTGAAGTACTTCCTTCAGTACAGTTGAAGGAAAAAAACAATCTGATGAAGAAGTTATTCATCAACCTTTTTTTCCCCCGTTGGCAACGCACAGTTTTTTTTATGTTTAATTTCACTTCAAATAAAAGAGGACTATAATTGAGAGGAAGAATGTGTGGTGGAAAAAACTATCTGCTGCGTACAGTAGGAAAACTGACCTCACTTGACAGCTCCTGTGCAGGTACAGGGAAACTAACTGACTACTGCATTATTCAACTTCCTCCTTTCATCTTTTTCTTCTCCATCCCCCCTCCTCATTCTCTAACAAGGTCTCTCATTCACCCTCTCCCCATCATCTGTCCTCCTCGCAACCGCTCCCCGTGTTGAGGGTTTGGCTTTCACATTTCTCTGGTTGCGCTTTTTTCTTTTGACTTTCTCTGCACCCTCATTTCTCTCCCTCTCCCTGTGCCTTTCTCTCTTCTATTTTGCATCTGAAGCAGAGTTATTTAAGCAATCTAAACAGAGGTAGATCAACAAAAAAAAAAACTACCAGTGTTGTATCACGCTGTTATCTAAGGTTGTCATATTTTTAATCCAACTCCGGAGTTGTCCTAAAGAATCAAACTACCAAATAGCAAGAATTGCAGGAAGAATAAAAAAAACCTATTGCACATTCATCTTTGCAGAATTTCTTCCACCAAAGGAGACACTTAACTGACATTTCCAATAACCAATGTGGAAAAGCAGTGCACCAAACACCGCTGCACTCCACTAACCAACGTCTTTCCAGGTCTGTTCGTGAAAAAGACTGGCTAATACTGGAAATGAGAGGACTTCTCCCTCCGCTAAAAGGTCACACACTGTGGCAAGCGTGTTTTTGGTTTGTTTATTAGTCTCTAATTTCTTCCTCCAGAACGCAATTTTCTTTTAATGAGCGGCTGCTCTGTAGGGCTGCATCCAGAGAGACAGGAGAGTAGGGAAAGACAGAGAGAAAGGGGGACAACAGAGAGAGAGAGAGAGACTGAGAAAGATAAACAAAGTCAGACTCATGTCAGAGGCCACGACGAGACCACGGGAAGACAGGTAAGGAGAGGAACGGAGGGAAAGCGAGAGTGTAACCAGATCCACACGAGCGACCGGAGAGGCCTGTTTTTTCAGTCTCACCTTCCGGCCTCTCACCCTCCTCCTCTGTCTGACCAGATTGTACTCTTAATAAGCGTCCCACTCCCCTCCTCTCCCCCTCTTCTCTCCGCCTCTCCTTTTCTGATAACCAGTCAACTTGAGCGCTGGGAATCCAAAAGGAAAGCAGAAGTAAAACACACTGCGGGGAGGAGGACGCAGGCAGAATGGGAAGAGGATATTTTGATTCAAGTGACTCAGTGAGATCCGAGGAGGCAGCGTGTGACGACGTGCTCCTCTTTCCACAATATTTATATTTTCAATGTCAGACCATATTATTTTTAATTGGCCATTACGTGATTCATGTGGTGTGTCCTCTTTGTTACATCTGTAAGTGTTTTCTATTACTGTCACATATTCCTCAGCCTCAGCACGTGCACCATTACCGATTCTTAAAGGCTTAAAGGGAAATGACACCCAGAGTTAGATTCAACCAATGGTTTATGGTGATTACATTTTAGCAAACATCAGGTAAATGAGGCTGCTGCTAAGAAAGTCATGGTGTTTATATATACAAAATGAAAAGCTGAAATATTTAAAAAATCCTTTTTGTTTAACCTGCCCTCGCACATCGTGTAGATTTACTATGTAATCCTCCCCCTCTGAAGGAGATAAATCCCTCATGTTCACGTGCATGTGCAGCTTGATTTGACAGTTTAATGTACAAATCAGTGTGTGTGTGTGTGTGTGTGTGTGTGGTGGTGGTGGACTCATCTCGCCCCCCAATCTACTGAGCTTTACACTGGGTGTCGGTGTGTGTTTATGAGTACAAGCGTGCTCCCATGTGTATGCGTAATATGCCCAAGTGTCTGTGGAGGGGACTGGAAAATATGTATATTCCTGCCTCCGTGTGTGTGTGTGTGTCAGAGAGAGTGCAGGCCTGTGTGTGTGTGTGTGTGTGTGTGTGCGGATGGATGTGAGTTGCTCTTACCGTTTGTGTTGTGCACACATTTGTTTATGTGTGGGTTTGGAGCGCAGTGCTCGCCCACGCTGACCTTTGTCAGGATGAAGAATCTGAATTCACTCTCTGCCTTTGCTCACTGGTTCTACCACTGATCAATCTCCACACGGCGATATCTTCCAGTAAATTTACCGTTTAGCGCGAGAAGTGCACAGATAAGAGCTTCATTATGCATCTGGTTAATGCAAAAAGGTCCAAAGACAGAAGGATACTGTCCTGATCAAATAGAATATAAAGGAGTTAGTTTTCTACACTTGCACCTCTAGGAGGATTGATGCTACAGTATGGGTATGTTCTACAATAAATACATTCATATTAACAAAATGAATTTAACTGTTGGGCCTGTAACTTTCAGTCTCGTCACTCTCATTTTGGTTTCAGCTTCAGTTAGCCGTTTTTAAGAAACACTAGCAGCTATAGATGGTGGCAAACAAAAACTGAATGTGGAGCTGAAAGGAATCACATCTCTAAATTGCTGTTCCTCTGCGACTTTTTGCAAACAAGTTCCTCATGTAAACTTAAAAGATGATAGAGTTGAGTTGAATTCTGGGGCCATGTATTCATTGTGACTTGTCAGGTGCCCGATGCCATCCAGAAGTGCCAGCGTGCAGGCATCACAGTGCGCATGGTGACGGGAGACAACATAAACACGGCCAGGGCCATAGCCATCAAGTGTGGGATCATTCACCCAGGAGAGGACTTCCTCTGTATCGACGGCAAAGAGTTCAACAGGAGGATCCGCAACGAGAAAGGAGAGGTACAGTGACTGCTGTCAGCGTGGGCCAGAGAGCAAGACAGAGGCTGAGACAAGAGAGTTGACAAAGAAAAACAACTAAACTGCAAGTGGTTTTTCTCCTATTTCAGGTGGAGCAGGAGCGTATGGACAAGGTCTGGCCTAAACTCCGAGTCCTGGCCAGATCCTCCCCAACCGACAAACACACACTCGTCAAAGGTAACCTGTTCGCACACTTCCGTATTCTGATTCCCTGAACTTGTCTTGACTCCGGTCTTGCAAACAAAGTGTGTCTCCTCGCGTCATTTCCAGTGCCGTATTAAATGTACATGCTCTGCTGCATGTGTGCTTGACAGGAATTATCGACAGCACCATTGGAGAGCAGAGGCAGGTGGTGGCTGTGACAGGAGATGGGACCAACGATGGACCTGCTCTGAAGAAAGCCGACGTGGGCTTCGCCATGGTAAGCAACCCGTCCGCTCTGATTCCTGTCCTTGTGTGTCTTTCTCTCTTCTTGTTAGCTGTCTTGTGAGACTGACTTCAGTCAACATACGCAGACGTCTTCCTCACCTCTGCAGCATTTCAGGGTTCCTTCCCAGGCACTCTGCCTCGGGCTGTGTAGATTACGAGCTCCCCCTAGTGGATTTCTGAACCCTTCAGTTTCCCTGCAGCAGATTACTCAACACATCAAAAAAAAGAAAGAAACCAAAACCATAAACCAAATACAGATTGTGTTCTTTCTGTTCATCACACATTTTTTATGTATTTGCTCTTTGGCTCGAGATTTCTTTCCCTACTATTGTCAACAGTTAATTAACTTTGATCATGCAAAGCACCATTTTTCTCCTCACTCCCAAAAGCGTTAGGCTGAGGTTCTCTAGTGGTTTGTGTCGAGCTTCAAAGCCCTGTCACATTAGCTCAAGTAGACGTTAATCAACACCACACATCATTTCCTATATACACTAATGTGAAATGATTTTTCACTGGATGTCATTACCACTGCTAACTGATTAATGTGGACATTGTTTCAATATGTTTTTCTTGAAATTGTTGATGTTTACGCTTGATTTTTGTTTTTCATTTGTGCTACGACCACTTGGAGTGGCAGATACTGGATGTTTTAAATATTAGTAACTTTTGCTCTTAGCTCAGTATTTTCACTTCACCTTCACTCGTTTTCCTGTGTAGTCATAGCAGTTTATGATTATAGTTGTGGGTTTATTGTCTTCACAAACACAAATAATAATTCACAATGAGCTACTCATCCATCTTGCCACACAGCCAAAGGCAACTGCAGAAGTTAGCTCTAGCCCAGGTTCCTGGTTGGGAATCACTAATGTTTAAGTTGGCAGTAGTTACCAGGGCAACCATGTGAAACCACCAGTGTAATCCATGTGAAAATAGTTTATTTGTGTTTTGTGTGTATACATCAGCTTTGTTGAGAGAACATCTCTTTGTGTCGACCCCTCCACAGGTTGATTTCCATTCTGCGCATATTTTTATATATGTTTTTACCTCCTCGACAAATAAACACAATTCTGAGTCAGGCCCACAACTTGTCCTCACATGTACCACTTATCTAATTTTCTTATCACTTACTGTATACAACTGCCAATCGTCCTATGACTCATAAAACATGAATATCAGGAAGAAAGTCTTGCTCCTCCCATGCATCCTGTCATTAATTTGACTTCATTTATCTGCATCATCATGATCCATCATCAGAGCTGACGACTCCAGTTTTCGTGGCTGCGAATTGCATAGAGACAAATTTCTTAAATTTGTGTGTATTGTATACTGAGAAATAACACACGATGGTGCAATAGCTGATCAGCACATTTAAGAATCACAGTAGGTGTGTAATAGAAGCCTGTTGTCCTCCTGACGCCACCATGTCTGCTCTTTTCCAGGGTATTGCCGGCACAGATGTGGCCAAGGAGGCGTCAGATATCATCCTGACTGACGACAACTTCAGCAGCATCGTCAAGGCGGTGATGTGGGGCCGCAACGTCTACGACAGCATCTCAAAGTTCCTTCAGTTCCAGCTCACTGTCAACGTTGTGGCTGTCATAGTGGCCTTCACTGGCGCCTGCGTCACACAGGTCAGATTGAGAGTGTGTGTGTGTGTGTGTGTGTGTGTGTGTGTGTGTGTGTGTGTGTGTGTGTGTGTGTGTGTGTGTGTATGTAGGCGTGTGGCTGTATCATGAACAGCTTTAATATTTACAGTTACGCAACATCACATTCCTGTCAGTACATATACAGCTCCTACCAGCTCCTTGAAAACCATTGCCTTGGTAATATTTTTGCTAGGGGGGAAAAGAGGCTCTCTACAATGAGAATCTTAGTCTCGTCTCCAAACAAAGTAATTCCTGGAAATGTTGTTTAAGCATTTGACCATTCAAATATCCAATATTGCAGTTATTTAGTCGTGGCCTGTTGTGTTGAACATGTTGTTTCTGAAAGTACCACAAAAATCCCAGAACTGTCACGATTTGTAGAGCCGGACCCGAAGCAGATTCACAGACAGGTTTCAGGAAATAAGTGAATTTAATAACCAAAAGTTACAGTCACAAAACGAAGAACATGATCCAAAACCAAAGGCAAAAATAAGCAGAAAACGGGGAAGATGAACTTAAACACAGGAGACATGGACACGGGGAGCCAGAGGCGAAACAGGACAGGCAAACTGACAGAGGACTGAGAGCAGGGAGATGAAAGACACACAAGGGAGGCAGGGGTTCTTGAACACAGGTGAAAAACCTTTGGGACAGGACAAGGGAGAGAAACAGGGTAAAGACAGGAAGAAACCATACGAGGGAAGTGATTACAAAATAAAACAGGAAGCACAGGGGACGACCAGAAAGTAACTTAAACGACCAGAGTATAACAGAATATGGATCGGACGATTTCTTGAAGTCCTTCCCAGGAGCAGAATCTTGAGAGGAGCGAGGACATGTGATATGTTTAGCATCGTGTTATCTTCAAAATGAACCATTAACCCCAAACGATCGTGCTTCACTCCCCCGCATGGTGGATATAAACTCAAAGCACACTTCCTACCTGTCAGAACAGTTTCACCATTGTTGACACTACAGAGGGCGTGAAAATGAAATATCTTCTCGATTGGATCACATCAGCGTCGCTGCAAACTGGTCTGTGATTCAAAAGTAAGACGTGTTGAGTCTTATTAAACCCTCTCTTGCATTTCCGCAGGACTCTCCCCTGAAAGCAGTGCAGATGTTGTGGGTGAACCTGATCATGGACACCTTTGCGTCCCTGGCCCTGGCAACAGAGCCTCCCACAGAGTCTTTGCTGAAGAGGAGGCCGTACGGTCGCAACAAGCCTCTCATCTCCAGCACCATGACGAAGAACATCTTCGGACATGCCATCTTTCAGCTCATCATCATCTTCACTCTGCTCTTTGCTGGTATGGGCCGTGATTTTACTCTGTGGCACATCACAGTTTCTGCACCTCGCTCATGGTGGAAGGACAACAATCTAATTTCCCCCTTTCCCCCCCCCCCCCCCCCCCCCCCCCCTCCCCCCGAAGGTGAAAAAATCTTCGACATCGACAGCGGCCGTAACGCACCTCTCCACGCTCCTCCGTCCGAGCACTACACCATCATCTTCAACGCCTTTGTCATGATGCAGCTCTTTAATGAGATAAACGCTCGGAAAATCCACGGAGAGAGGAACGTGTTTCACGGTATCCTCAGGAACCCCATCTTCTGCTCGATTGTTTTAGGCACCTTTGGTGTGCAGGTAAGCTGACGTAGTGAGAGAAAATGTTGGTGGTAACGGCGCAAATGACGTTGTCTCTCGTGTTGTTTGAGTCTGACTTGTGCATTGCTTTGTGTAGATCCTGATTGTGCAGTTTGGGGGGAAGCCCTTCAGCTGTAAACCTCTGGACCTGGAAAAGTGGATGTGGTGTGTTTTCCTCGGTCTGGGAGAGCTCGTCTGGGGGCAGGTAGACATACGGAAACATCTGTTTCACTATCTTCATATTTCTCGGCAGTGCTTATTTTCTTGTTTTCTTTATTGTTCACCATATTTCCTTCTCCGTGTGTGCATCTCCGCTGTAAGTGTGTCGCCCATTCCATTTGACCCAATGCCCTGTCTTCTCTCTGTGGGCTAGGTCATAGCCTCCGTGCCCAACAGCAGGTTGCGCTTCCTGCGGAGGGCCGGCCAGTTAACCAAAAAAGACGAGTCACCGGAAGAGGACCCGAACGAAGACAACGAGGAGATTGACCACGCAGAGAGGGAGCTGAGGAGGGGACAGATACTTTGGTTCAGAGGACTTAATCGCATTCAGACTCAGGTGAGAACACAGCTTCGGTCCCTATCTCACGACTGTCTGTTTAACTTCACAGAAGCGTATGGCTGTTTTGATTCTTCCAGGGAAAAAAACACAACAGGTCCCTCGTATTATGATAAAATGTGTGATTTTTTTTTATCCAGCAAGTTTACATTTTTACCGCTGATGTTTTCTGACATGCCTTATTCTTTTGTAATCACTACTGTTTCAAGTAGGCAACACCTCTTACATTACCTTACCTGCGAGAAGAAATCCTAGGCTAAGCCTTGTTACGTTATGTTGCACATGTTAGTCATTAACAGCCATGAAGTACTTTTATTTCAAGATGACGGATTTAGGTGTGTGAAGACGCAGCCTTCTCTCGCTGGCCCCGATGTGAACACCAGCGTGGACCTGTGGAAGTTCTACGGGCAAAGCGTCAGAGGGAAACACAGCTGTAAATAGTCACTGATACTGTATGTTGTCCCCGTTAAGAACTCTACCGACCGACATCACTGTGATATTCAGGACAGTTTTGCCAGCGTGTTGCATTTCGGTGTTCAATGATTTCATCTCACTGACGGTCCAGGGGTGAAGCTGTCCCACAACACGGTATTGTGGACCAGCGTCCTACAGCAGCAGCCAATCAGGGTTAAGAGAGAAGAGAATTACAAGGTTTTTTTTAAGTAGGAAAGGAAAACTAAATTTTATTTAAACTTGGGACTGTTTCTTTACTAGAAAGTAGTTCCCATGAAAACTACTCATAGTCTCATCCTTTGATTATCCAGAGTAAGCGGGACATTTGTCCTGAATATTGACCAAATCCAAAACTTAACCCCACTAGAGTTGAAGATGTTTTTCTTGTTCTTTTAAAATTATCGTTGTTTGTGATTTGGGCGAACTGACCAAGTTAAGTTAAATCGCCATTTTGTTCAGGGGACACTTCACCTCCCTGATCGTGTCCCGACTCAGGCGATTCCTTTATCACCGCAGTCTCTCAGCCAGTCGAACCTGTGTTTCCATTTGGTCTGTGCCACTCTGAGCAGCCATTTGTCCTCTGCTGTCCCGGTCTCCTCCCACAGATTGACGTAGTCAACACCTTCAAGAGTGGCACCTCCTTTCAGGGGGCGGGGGCTCTGAGGCGCCAATCATCCACCACCAGCCAGACCCAGGATGTAACCAATGTTTCTAGTCCTAGTCACGTGTCCTTGTCCAATGCCCTTTCCTCTCCTACAAGCACTACTGCTGCTACTGCTCCTCCCACTACTGGTCGTGAGTCACAACTCTGTCAGTCTGCTTCTCTGTTCTCTCTGCTTCAGAGGTGCCATCCTGTTGTCCTCTAAACATGTTCTGCTTTTATTATTAATTCAGAACAAACGGCCTCCATTTGAGGTTGGCACTTCTGAAGAGTTTTTGTTTTGTTTTTTTCTTTCTTTTATCTGCTTTCTTTCATTTCCTCTCTCCCTTCTGTCTTTTTGCTGTTCATACTGGATTTCAAATTCATCTTGATATCTCCTCCCATGCTTGGGTGTACTGTCCTCTCATCGGTGGATGTGTGTTTGTTTCCCCAGAGTGCTAGGAGCGCAGGACTAAGGGTGATACCCACGGCGTGACATTTCAGGTTGTGAGTTTGTCTCCCTCTGCTCATCCACCATCCCACCCTTCAATCCTCCCATTTCTATGTCTTGACGGACATTAACGTGAACTAATAACAGTCAACTCACCAAGGGAGCGGGTAAACATTCAAGTATAAGTTGCATTGTTGTCTTATTCAGCGTGTGACAAGTCACTCGTCTTGAGGGCCAAATTGACAGGCTGTAAAGAACTTTACGTTTTCTACCTTGCAAACTTTCAAACAAGAGAATGTTTTAAATGAAATGGAAAGATCCCAAATGTTGCTACTAAATATTCACAAGGGGACACTGTCTCTGTTTAAAGCTTGTGTCCACTTACATCTTCTTCTGTCTTTCTCTCTCACTCTGCCGCTCTCTTTCTCACACACACACACACACACACACACACACGCACACACACATTTCCTGTTTCAATTTAACATTTATCTAATTCACAAAAAGCAATGCCGAGGGTGTGTTGAACAGGGACTGAGGGGACTTGACAGATACTACAGAGCAGCACTGTATTCTACCAATAATTCATCCCGTCTCATTTCTTCATACTGTCAGTGTAGTTCACCGTCATGTTGCCATAGTTACGGACACAGATCCTCCAGAGCAGCAGCAGCAATGTCGATACAACCTCCCCACACACACTTTTTTCTGACATCCCATCAGTGTTACTTGTCAGACATCCTGTCACATGAACTCATCCAGATAGGCTCCTCTTATTATTTTTGTGTTCTGTTTTTTCTCCAAATAACCTGCTCTGCAGCAGTGACTAGAGCGTATACAGTTTCACCATACATTCGAAAATTTTATATATTTTTTTGTACTGTTATAATGTCATATTTTCACAGTACACTGGGGTGTTGAACATATTGTTATTAAGTGATTATATACAATAGGGGGACGAAGCAGCTATTCTGTTGTCTATCGTCTGAGAACTGTAGTAATATTATTCTGGCTGAGGAATACAAGCAATATGAAGACGTCTGAATTTGGAGACTATAAACAGCACTTTTTCACAAAAAAGTGAAAATATTGAAAATAACAATATGCCGCAGTCCTGAAAATATGTTTCTGCTGCTAGATTTTCATATTAGTAGTCTATAATAACTATTGTTTGATTGGCAATTCATGACTTCCACTAGCATATTGGTTTTCATTAAAACAAGTATTTTAGTAACGTTGCTATAATAAATAATAAATGACATAATGTTTGTATGGATTTATATGGATCGAGGTCAACATTTACCTCAGAGTGTTGATGATTCAGTCTCCTCTGATAAATATAATTTTGATACCTATACATCCTCAACATGTGGATGATATCACTCACACAGACAGGATATGATGAAAACAACCCTCCTGTAATCTACCAACCTAAAGACACAAAGATGAACTGTTAAGTCTCACTAAAGATTCATATTCCAGTTGTTTGGGGCCTATACTTGAGTGTTTACTCAGACGTGCATGGAGTTGGAACATGCTTTGACCGTCAGACCACTTGCGCCAAAACTATTGTCTTCCTCATTCACTGCCATGCGTTTTGTGTCATCAGTCCGTGTGCTGGTGTCCACCTCCTCACCGTCCTGTTGTCTTGTTGCATGATATTTGTGCGTATCTCTCGTTTACCTCCTTTGTTCATAATATCTTAGCCTGCTGCATTCGCTTGTTGTCTTAATGCCATTCATATTTTGGGGGGGATGTGTTGTTTTGTTGTGAGTTTTACACTGCTATGCTTGTGTTGAACCACCCTCCCCATGCAGACTCGACTCCGTCCATCCGCCCTGTTCGGGACCATGCTTTACCCACCGTGTGCTATTTGTGTGTTTGTGTGTGTCCCATGTGTGGATATTGTCCCAGACAGTGCTCTGGTGCTTCAAGACGTTTTTTAAAGCACCCGATTGGATCTCTCAGATCTAACCTCCTTCCTTCTTGCTGACCTCGTCCACCAGATTTCTTCAAACTTGCATGTGATATTCTTTGATTCTTTGATTTTTTTTTCATTCCATTTATTAACGTGGCTTGTTTCTAGGTATACGGCACATTGGACTAAAGCGTATACTTACAACGAGCGTTTGTGTTGCTTTGTGATTTGTTTTCCTTGAAATGTATGATTTTGTCGTGCTTTTGAAAAAGATTGTTTCCCCTGCGGTATTCCTTAGTGCACGCTAAACCTGAGTGACTTGTGAACTGTAGTTATCTTGTGAAAGCAGAACACAGACTGCAGTCGCAGTCCCTTTTTACTCCCGCGTCACCTTCTCCTGCTTCTCCTCCTCTTTAACCTCACATGAGAGGTCCCCTCCTTCCCCATTGTCCCCAATCTCTTTCATTCCCCTCTTCTCTCTCATCGCGAGGGTCCCTCCAGCCCTTCGGTTCAACCTCTGGCCGCATCTCTCATGGCTTTTCTTCCCTGTCTTCCCGTTTCTTTTCACGACAGATCCGCGTTGTGAATGCATTCCGCAGCTCCCTCTATGAAGGCCTGGAAAAACCCGATTCCAGAACATCCATCCACAACTTCATGACACACCCCGAATTTAGGATAGAAGACTCCACGCCCAGCCTGCCCCTCATCGACGACACAGACGACGACTCTGCTCGGAGGAGGAAGATGTACTCCAGCCAGCCGGCCTCCCCCAACAAGAACAACAACGCCATCGACAGTGGCATTAATCTCACCATCGACACCAGTAAATCAGCCGCGTCCTCCGGCCCCGCCAGCCCTCTGCACAGCTTGGAGACCAGCCTCTA
The DNA here is from genome assembly GCF_022379125.1 of Scophthalmus maximus. NCBI lineage: Eukaryota > Metazoa > Chordata > Actinopteri > Pleuronectiformes > Scophthalmidae > Scophthalmus > Scophthalmus maximus. The sequence goes on from NC_061520.1 coordinate 9,935,439, forward strand.
ACCCGGATCCTGACCTCAGCTCTAACCTCTGACCTCCTTGTCCTTGAAGTCTGGGTGTGCCTCTTCCGATTCCATCCGGACCTTAACTGTAACCTTTCAACACCTTGTCCACCCCAAAATTTCCCCTGGTCCAGCTGAATTCTTATGCTCAAACCCCTCAAACCCCTGCGGCCCTGTGGCAATGTGTACATCCCCCCCCCCCCTTAAGCTTGAGCTCTTAAAGCTCTCTGTTCCTCTCGAAATGGAGAAAATCTAAAGTAATGCAGTAAGGTGAAGGAAAAAAAACAAAACAACGATCTAGCATACAATCAAAAGAAGCGCGGCAAAGCCACAAAACCTACACGGCCATCCTGCTTTCATGGTTGTGTGTGTACAGTGGCAGCAGCGGTGGTTTGTATGACTATATGCGTGTGAGCATGTTCTGTGTGAGCGTGCCGCTGACCGCACGCGTGTATGAACTGTGTCTTCAGTGGCACCGAGAGGAGGAGACTGACTGCTGAGGAGTGAACATCGCAAGACGGGACAGACTCTTAGAAACTCCGCTCACACTCCCTCTCCTCAACAATAACATTGTCGATACTGATAGTAGTTTAAATTAAATTGAAAAAGCATTGTTATTATTCTGATTCTGATTATTATTGTTATTATTACTGTTGCTCCTGCATGAATGTACATTACCCACGTTTTATTTAAAAGGGTTTTTAATTTTATTGGGGATCTGTTCCTTCTGGTGGGCTCGGGCCTTGTGGCGAACTACTATTTTAGAGACAAGAGTTCCTCGGCCTGCAAAGCTCCCTCGTCTGTGTGGCATGAACATGTACCCGCCTGTAACGATTTATTTCATCCATACACGGATATCTGTAACCAGGTGGTGGGGCTCAACTTGCACAGTAGTTTTGCACCTGTTGGAAAAGAGGAACACAATATAATGATGAGGATAGCATTTATGGGATATATTCTATAAATATAAATACATATAAATATATTTAGAGAGAGTTTATCTTTGTTTGTCGGCATGTTGCCTTGTTCCTGCTTCGATGGCTCGAAATACTTTGACTTATTTATGTCTTAAAGAGAATGTAATTTGTTTACAACCTCGTAGAGATAAAACTTCCTGGTTTCTAGAAGGAGGGAGCGAAGCTGAAGCTCAGACGGACCAGAGCTGTGTTGGTGTGTTATTACTGAAAAACCATGTGCTGGAATTTGCCTGCTATCTTGTCAAATACTGTAGATATTTTTAGAGGATTAACAAACAAAAAGAAACCAAAATATAATGGGATACGTAGTAAATGTGGAATCTTAGTATTACTCTATATGATTGTTGGGATCAAGTTGGAGCGGCTTGCCTTCGGTTTTTCTAAACGGAGGCCTCCTCTTTGTGACAGAGGGGGGATATTTAATTCTTTTGTTTCTCTACTTCTTCTTCTTCTTCTCTTTTTTTTAATTGTGTTTTTTTTTTCTTCTTCTGTGCTTCAGCGCTGGCCCGGCTCAGGTCTCGAGTCGAAGGCTGATATCAGGACCCTCACAGTGAAATGTCTTCTAGATAAACCTGTTTGTTCGAAGGACTTGATGTTTTACAAATATGTGTGTCCATCACAAGGCTGCAATCGAGTCATAATAGAAATTCACAAAGTTCTATTTGGATTCTCTCTATCGCACGGAAATCGGACGTTTTTTCTCTTTTGTTTTTGTTAAAATTTGGAATATATTATGCTGTTTATTATTGTTATTATTTAAATTTGGGTTTAAAACAGTTTGGGGTTTTTTTCCACTAGCAGAGAGACACGTGCAGCCCCACAGAGCTCTTGGCGTTTTTAACATCTCAAAAAAAAAATTATGAAACTGACAAAAAAAAAATAATATATTACAACAAAAATGGAATGTTGCTTTGACTCTTTTTCTATATACAAAAAAAGACGTTCCTTTTCTGCACTATCTGGTTATGAATGAAAAACTTCTGTGGTGTAATTCTAGATGTGCTTTTGTGTGTTTTAACCGAGCTTGTCTTCCTGCCGTCACAGAATATACAAGTACTCTCGCATCTCAACTGTACTCACTAGTTGTGAACTATTTATTGTGCTTTGACCAATCAGACATTACCAGAGAGAGGTTACATACAGAAGGCACATGTACCCAGTCGTATTGCACTCAGAAGGACAAGGCCACTTAACTAGCCTGTACTATCCTTATTTCTAGTACTGACCGAAGTCATTGGCAAGCATGACGTGATAGGCTCATTATGCAACTTGAAAAAAATTGACAATTTTTCTACTTTGAAAAAAAGTATCCTATATACTACTACAGTATGTACAATCATTTATCTGAGCAATTCTACCTTTTTTTTGTTTCTTCCTTTTTTTATAACCTCCTCCTCCTCTGTCATTTACCATTCGATCAGTCCATCTGGAGAGGGTGCACAAGCTTTACCAGTCAGCTCAGGCGCGTGTGAAAAAGCAACATGGACCATTTGAAGTAAAAAAAACAACAAAAAAACCTGTCTTATTTAAGTTGGAAAAATAACGGTCTGGATTCTGATATACTGCTTAGAAGCTGATGATTTATTTTGTTTCCTTTACAATGTTTTAACTTGACAATTTATTTGTTTATTTGTCTGTACAAAAAAAAAAAAAAAAAAAAAAAAAAAAAACAATAAACAAAAACAAAAACAAACAAAAAACATCACTACAGCCACAGCAGCATTTTCACTCTCAAGGAAAAAAAAAACAGACTTAAGCCAACAACCAACATTCTCAAACCATTTTTACATCCAAGGGGACATTCAGCTTTAAGAGGATGCAATTACGTGGAGTTTTAAACATAATCTTTGTAAATACAGCAATGAGTCCACTGCGGACAGAAAGTGTGAAAACCGGAAGTCCTCCTGTTACCACGTCGACCGTCACGCACCATCACGAGTCAAACGGCCGACGCAGCTGTAATCGACCAGTGGTCCCGTCAGAAAGCGGTTCAGAACCTCGTGACTATACATCCAGACGATAGCGCGTGTTGTAACAACCGGCAACCATGTCCATAATGACACCGACGATGATATCAATGATACTTTTTGCAATATACTCTCACCTGCCTCGATGTACTGTAATTTAGCAGCATGCAGTTTGTGGAACAAAGCAAAAGAGAAATGCCAACAGATAACACTTTGGCGTACCATTTATGGGTGATTTAAGTGTTCATCTTGTTTTTATGACATTTTTTTTATCTCTACAATAATTGTAAATAAAGAACTCAATGTCTTTGTTCATTTAATACTATGCAAAAAGTCATGCTTTTCTGATTGTTACCCACCCTTACTCCTGAGCGTGTTGCTGGAATGTGTATGGTCTCAAAAGTCAGTAAAAACAGTGTGATGTAAATTATTTTCTAGCTCGAGGAAAAAGTTAAATGATGATGGAAATTATCATGATTATTATTATTATTATTATTATGGTATCATGAGGGTGGTGATGATGATGATGATGATAATAATAGCGGTGGTGTCAGTGATGATGATGATGTTGATGATGATGATGAACTGTGACTCTTGCTGCTTGACTGTCCCGTTTATTCCACTCCTGACAGGAGCGCAAGTGAAAGACATAATAAAAAAGGAAGAAAAAAAAGAAAGAAAGAAAGTAAAATCACTAAATAAATCTCCCCGAGCAGCATGACCCAGCATGGTGTGTCCTGGCCCCGTGTGACATGATTCATTGTACTTCACCGACCGCTGACTAAAATTCTATTTGAATTTTTTCCACTCATTTTTCACTTTAACTGTGACGAGAAGCTCTTGACGTCATACACCTCGAACCGAATGGTCCCACGCGTTCGACCTCATAACCCCTTTAGAATGAGGTAATATGCGGCGCCCTCCAATTCAGGGATTCAAGCCGAAGACCATGTACAGTAATTACAACATCCCTGGTTCAAAGCCGGGTGAGGACATTGTTTGCATGTCGTCCTCCATCTTTCTCTTTGTCTGTCAGCTCGTTGACACAGACATAAAAATGCTTGCAAGGAGGAAGACAAAAGGTCTCTTTGTGCCGTTTGTGTATTTGACATTCGTAGAGCCGTACCTTTTCCGGAGGCCCGATGGCGTAATAGGTGGCGTAAATGGAAAAACAGAATGGAAGACTATGAGGCCGAATGTTTCCCCTGGTCACCGTCTCAGTGTGACACGTTAACATGCCAGCATTTGCTTATTCCGACCTAACTGCGAAGTACAGCTGAGGTGTGACGGGAGTGTTAATGGTTTTGCCCTGTGCAGACGACGGCACTGTAGATTGAAAGTTAAGGGAGATCGCCACTGTTCTTTTACAATTCACCCTGAGGGGCGACATAAATGTCCGTGCCACGCTTCGGGGGCGACCTGTCCGATATTTTTGGACACATTTCTTAAACCACACAATGTCAACCTCAAGGTGGCGCTAGGGAAAATGTCAGAAGATCAGCAAAGTCATTAGATTCAGATTTCATCTAATGGACCACTCAAATTTAAACAGCACTCCATTTAACAGCCTTAGAAAAAAAGACAAGTTGACTTATGATTGCTATCCTTTTATCTTTTGCGAATCCTTAGATGTGCCAAATTATCTTTATTATTTTTTCTCAGATCAGTGCGTCCTTTTTGTTTTAGAAGCGTCCTTTTCACGTTCGCTCAGTGGCACGCATCCACGCAAAGAAGCTGCCCCAGTACAACACCAGTCTGCTCCGTGGAGCTGTCGTGGATGAAGGGCCTCGCTCGAGGGCACCTCAGCCATGGTGTAGTGACGAAAGGGCGAGCACTTGTCTCCGTGATCTCTCCGAAACGTTTTCTCTCGCATGTTGCCGTTATGGTGCTCACATCTCACTCCACAGTCGCGATTACTCTGGAGGTGACGCGGCATCACCGTCCCGGAGCTGTTGGCGCTGAGCCGCGCTTGTCGTCGACTGTGTCTGCGAGCTCCTCTGACATTACTGAGAGCTGTGGTTGAGTCCAATGCGTCCGCTTCCAATGACGTGATGCCTGCAGAACTGGCGAAGTAGCTTTGAACTGGACTGATCGCATCCAGCGAAGATGGGAATGGGGGAGACGGCGTCGGTAAGAACATCATGCACGGCGGCATCGACTTAATCTTCCCGTTCAATTTAAAATGAGACGTCGCCTGCCGGTATGAGTAAGGTACTGATGCGATTCAGACCCGAGCATAGAAGGAAAAGCACTGCACACTGTGGACAGACTGGATTGTTCCAAAAATAAGAACAAGCCCAGACTGTTGGACCGAGGGTCATTGTGTGTCACACTGGGGCGAAGATATCAATGCATGCTTTGTAATTTTGTTATGTTAATCAATCACTCCTCCTGCAGTAGTGAATAGTTACCACGTCGGTCAGACACCAGTAACTTGGTGGTGTGGGTGATTATGAGGCTTGTTGTATAACAGAAAGGTCAGAGAAGAAGTTTGATGGATATTTGAAAGTCCACTGGAGGGCAGTGTTTCACCAGAGTCTCTTCAGCATCAAGGTCGCGTTATAACAAGACAAAGGTCATTGTGATCCAGACAACTCCAGATTCTTCCACAGAGGAGCAGGGAAGGCAATGGGAGTTACCTGATGAATGGAACCTCCCAAAGTTCACCAGGTACTTTCTAACTCCGTCTGTCAGATGTTTAGCTGCTGGGTGTTTTGCTGCGGCTGGTGAGAATGGCGTTGATGAGCGCGATGAATTTGAAAACGAAACGGGGAAAGTTGGGTTGAAAATCAGAGTTGCAGAGGGAGGTGAGTTATCGCTGTGGACTGGGAACAGTCGATGGTGAAAAAACATGATCAGTGCATAATCAATTGACTCTAGGCTATATAATTCATGTCTTTGATCAAAAAGACAGGTTAGTTTTTTAAATGAAAGCTATGTTATGCTTCATTAACGTTGATCAAGGTCTTGAATGCCATAGTTAAGGGGGGGGGGGGATGCAGGCTTTGTATCTGCAGTGCCATCGGTGTAAAGTAAGAAGTGGATGATTTATCGGCTGCCGCCTGGTTAAACACACATTGAGCGGAAATGGATTGTGGCTCAGATCGTCGCTAATGAAGCAAAACGGGCTCAGAGGACAACGACAACGAACGGTGTTTGTCTGCAAGTCCATAAATGGCCATGACGATCACTCACCAGACGTAAGGACCCGCACCATCAGTACTGGATCGGGATGTAAATGCTTTGCTTTTGGATAATGTTACATTAGTTTTTGCTCATGGTGAACAGATGTTGGGCGGCTGTGGCTCAGTAGGTAGAGAGGTCGTCCACAAACCGGAAGGTCGCTGTGTGTGTGCCGGTGTCCTTGGGTCTGAGATTACCTCTGACGTGTCTGTCTGCAGCGTATCCATGAACCAACACTAGATTACTTTGACACTGAAGAAAACTTGGAAATTGGATGATTATCAGACAAATGTTGTGGCTGTCACAGCTCATCACAGTAGTTAGGCCCATTGTAGCATCTCCGCAGCTGTTGGTCTTTCTGTTTCCACATCATGTCTTGGCCTCACGTCTTTCCATCCAACCTCTAGTTCTGGAATAAAAACTTTTCATAGGTGGAAATCGTCCTAATGATGCAAAAAGTTTCCTAACTGATAACAACCTTCCCAATTAAAAAAGTTGCCATAACATCCTGATTTAGCATTATGGCATGCAAAGGTTTTTTCTAACATTTGCGATATTTGGTGGACCCACCGACTGATATTGCCGTTCCAAAAGCTGAACTATTGGCTAAATAGCCGAGGCTGAAATGGCAAAATGGCTATTGGCCTTTTTTTTTGCACCTCTCATCACTATTGTGTCGGTTCCATCAGCACATGTTAAAAACACGTGTGATGGTTGTTAGGGTGTATATTTAGTCTCCGTCAGGTTTCCATCAAGATACTAGGCTCCAGGCGAAAGCTTTGCCTGACCAAACAAATATTGGACTTTTTTTTTCGGGGGGGGGGGGGGGGGGACTTCTTGCCAGCTTTTTTTTCTTCCTGTAACTTCGTCACATGCCCCGGTGCAAGTGCTGTTAGATGGTATTAATGCCAAAAAATCAAAAACAATCTTCATATAATAACAATAATAATCATTTTAATTTGAATACTGATTATTTGGATCTGAGGAAATTATGGACAAATGAGGCTTTTATTTTTCATGTTTTCATCTTTCTAATTTGTAAGACCTGACCCTTGAAACTAGTTATGCATGCGCGGCCGTGCCTGCCGGGGTGGCACAGCCTGTGAATATAGTGTGGGCTCCCACCGCTCGGAAGATTAGCACCCGAGTGCATTCAAGTCCATGTGCGAGGGCCGATTTCCAGGAAGAATAGCCCTTTATTCGGCCCCAAGTTGAATCCTGCTGCTTCCCTTTGGCCCAATAGAAGGCCGCGGTAACTGACAGTCCTTTACAATCAGCCAACACTGGTGGAGGTTTCTGGGGGTCTCTTCTTTTTTTTCTCTCTCACTCTTTTCCTCCAAAAGGATTGATTTTGAAATTACTCCTTCCCTGCCCAGTGTGTATATGGGTTGGTATATTTGTGTGCATTTGTCCGAAAAGGATGGGTTTGTATGTGTGCGCTTGCACGCATGGACACACACACACACACACACACACATACACACACTCACGCACAAAGACACGCACACACACACGTGCACGTTTGAATGCCAGTCTTGGCAATTGTCTTAATGGGATAAGGGGAGACTATGGTTCCTGTTGGGGGGATGGGACTGTGGGAATGACATGGGAAAACACACACACACACGTTGCATTCATGCCACTAACTGCTAAGTTGTCATTTGATTCAAAGCAGAGGTGATATGTGGTGACTTGTTATTTCCCGAGTTCACCTCGGATTTGTAAATGCTTTGCACCCTGGTGAAAAAAAAAGATATGACGTGCCTTTCGGCATGAGTGACATTTATTTACAAAACAAATACAGTAATTTAAAAAAAGGGGATGATGACTCATGCGTAGTGTTGAAGTGCACTCACAGCTGACACACACAGTGAACATCTAGACGGTTTTATTGATGATGATGATGATGATGATGATGATGATGATTTCAGACAGTCCGAGGGTCGGGGTCATTTGAGGAGAATGAAAGAAGTGACATTATAGATTACAGAATGAAGGAGATGGTGGCGGTGTTGCAATAATGAATTCTAACCAGTAGGGGTCATCTGTGGCCTTCATGCTAGGTAACCGGATATATACATTGTTCTCAACCTTTTTAGCTTGTGAACCTCGAAACAAATGAATATCTACTTGCAACACAATTGTGCTTCTGAGTAGTGAGCAGTGATCTTGTGACCCACCTCAGATTTCTCAGAGCCATCTCTTTTCATCAACGCAAATCACGTCTTAATGCGATAATCGTTACGAAATCATTAAAAGATTCTGATCAGAGGTGTAACGCAGGGGTTGGAACAATTTCTCCTGCTGAAAAAAGTGCCTTTTATTCTGGCATTTCAGAACAAAAATGCTAATAGTTTCCATTATTAAAACCTCTCCTATGTAAGTCGTCTTGCACCACCGTGTTCTCGACCAATTTTTAGCTGTAATTTGTTTAAAACTCATTCATTCACACTCATACAGACAACATCAGTTCAACCAAACAGTCAAATTAGCAAATTATTTTTAAAATCATATTCATGACCAGAAAAGGAGGAATTAATCAGAAAGATAGTTCATTGAAATAAAAACCTCATGCGTTTGCATGACAGGTGATTGAAACAGCAGCTTTACAAAAATAATAAAAGAAAAACTCTTGGCGATGAAGCTGTGAGAGTCGAGTTTGCTCTCCTGAAATCCCTGAAATAAGATGCATCCATAAAGTAATACACCACACACCCACACGCGGACATGTTGACTTGTTTGCTCTCTTTCTGTCTCACACCCACACACACACTCAGATCTCTGGTGACAGCAGATGGACAGGTCTGTGATTACCGTCCCCACCTCTAAACCTCACAGGTATAATAGTCCCATTCCACCAGTCATTGTGTCGATACTGAGATGTCAGGCAGTGATGAGTGATATGACAAATTCAGAATAGAGATATGGGAGGGGGTGTCATGTTTCCCAGGGTGATCAACATTTCATTTTTTACGTGAGGATGAGCTGAAGAGGGGGAGGAGGATGGAGAGAGAGAGAGAGAGAGAGAGAGAGAGAGAGAGACAGCCATTATTTGTATGATATCTACAGTTTGTCTTCATTACCCATGGTCCATTGCTCTCCAGGATGTACTCGTGGCTCATCCATCAAAGGGTTGTACGGTGATAGATAGATCTAAAAATAGCCAAATGAATAACTGCAGGTGTAATGTAACCGGTCTCCCAGGAGAAATCTGCGAGGTGAAGGCCCTGAATACAATTAGAACCTCGGTGCTCATGAAGTCAGTGAACGAACGGCTGACCATGAGAGTTATTCATACTGACACTTTAGTCTACATTTGGGATTTCTGTTGACAAAAAAATGGACTCGGGAGATGTTGACCTACAACATCCTCTCAGTAAAGCAGTGAACTATTAACTTTTTGTATCTGAATGGTAATCTGCACACTAACTCCATGTGTGTTGGTTCATCAGCCGCCTTCACTACTCCCTGTATACCCACCTGGTGATCACATTTGTGTGTGTGGGAGGGGGGGGGGGGGTTTCAGCGAGGGGCTCTAAGCTGTTATTTGTCATTTGTCATTGCCTTCCAAAGATGATCTACACGGCTACAGGCGCAAGAGCTGAAGTCAAGGGTCATCAACATAATTGGGATTCATCCTCTGAGGCCCCCAAAATGTCAACACAACCAAGTAATTAATCTAATTGCTCACTTGTTGAGATATATTGTATTTCTGTCCAGACAAAACCAACGTTTCCATCTCTGGCGTCATGTTGCTAGCGCGGCGAAAAAAATTACTTGGAGGAGCTCAGAAAAAATAATGTGATGAGTAAAAGAAACCAACACTGAAGGTTTTACATGAGTTTGCTTGATGCCCTGAACATCCACAAAAGCGCTGTCACTTATTTTACCTGATTGGGTCCCGCCAATACACGCGCTTGACCAATGGCCGTCTCAGCTGTCAATCGTGGGGTGCATCCCCTTGTTTCAAAAACCAAACCAAACCTTACCAAAAAAAAATCAACACATGAACACTTGAAGGGGATGTCATGGTGTCCATCTTTATATACAGCACATACATCTTTATATCCTCCTTGTTCCAGCCCTCTGCCACATCCAAAGGAGGGTCTTGTTCAGTTCAAACGAGTCAGACGAGCGTCTTTGTAAACAACTCGACGGAATAATAGAACAAACTGGTGAAGTTCACTGGGAGAATGCGGTTTAAAAATCATGCAAAGGCAATATTAGCCTCGCAGAGTGTTCACATGTGTTGCTGCCTTGCTGGAGCACGAGCTCTTACGCAAGCGCCAGTCTGTGACAGTATTAATATTCAGCAAACCAATATCGACCCTCGCGGCTCTACTGGCAAGTGCGCAGGCCTGCTGCTGGCAGGTCTCACTCACTACTGGGTGGCCTGGTCGGTAGCCGCTCAATGCTCCTCCCTTGCCAAGCAGAGAAACCTATTGGTCTCTCCAAGGAACGCAGTAAGGTGGGGTCAGAACGTGTGTGTGTGTGTGTGTGTGTGCGCGCGCACATAAGGGTGTTTGCAACCCGAGCTGAACTGTCGCTCTCGTGATCTGATACTGTCATGCAGTTGTTGTGAATGTAAATATTACCTTCTGTCGGACACCAGACTAATTGTCGCGTGGGGATAAAAGAGACCCCTGAATTCAAGTGGCCTGAATGGATGCAGCGGATTGGCTGCGGCTAGTTTGTTGAACCTGAGTTTGGGGTCTGTTGTGCTCGGCTCTTTGTTTCGCATTTCCCCTAGCTTCTTTTCTCTTCCCTTTCCCCTCGCAGTTTCTTTTTGTCGTTGGTGAAAATTGTGCATCAATGCGGTCTAAAGCTTTCCCAGTCAAGTGACCCGTGTTTAAATGTTCCAGGGGCGCGTTGTTGAATTGCTCAAACAAATTGCTGTTGAAGATGAAGATGTGGGATGCTGTGTCCGTTGAGCTGGGGGTTTCTGCACTTGGCAAAGCGTTTCCATCGCGGGGCGCTGAATGGCAGATCTGGCTCAAGTTATGACTTTCTTCGTCTCTTGTCAGTCAATTTGAGTCCTTGTCTTCAGAGGGCTCACGTCCAGACATTTCAGGTTTTCAGAGGAATTCTATCCATTCAAATTCCCTCTATAGAATGAAGCGTCAGTCAAGACTAGCCTTCATGCTTACTGTTTTGATTCATCAACATTTTCCCTGTCTCAGTTCCAACACAATTGGCCGACTGATGCTGTTCTCCACGATCGGAATTCTCAACACATGTTCTTTTTCGGCACATATTAACCTGGGTATTCAACAGGATTCTGCCAAACCTTTTTCTTGAAGAGTAAAAATCACACCATAATAATCACAATGTCACAAAATGTCCATATGATCGTCAACAAACTAAAAAGAACACATTTTTGTATCAAGGCGACTGTTTGAACCGTTATTGTGGTTGCTGGTGATTTGTGTCATTCCTATTCAAATGTTGTAGGTTTTAAATATTAAATGAAAACAGAATTTCACTTTGGTGATATGATTTGCATCGGATATTTATCTTTTTAAGTCACAAACTGACTAATATTCTAAGCTGATGATTTCCTATTCTATGTTTTGCGAAAAATGCTAAAGTCTTGATAAACTGAAAACTTGATTTTGGTTGGTTGGTTGATTGGTGATTTTTAAACAATAATCCATAAGCCCAAAGAGGTGAATCTCTGCATTAGAAAACTGACCAACATTAAAAAAAACAGTGCATGGTGCTTCTGAAGACGCATGTTACATTGAGAATATTTCTGTAAAAAAGGGCAAATGCATGAACCGAATTGAAGCACTTTTCAGTCCAGAGTAAAAAGATATTTGCTACAGAGATGTTCAGGGACAAAATGAGCAGCGTTCACAAAACTGTGACCAAATACACAGTTACATAACATCATGTGAGAAGAGGGCGAGAGAGAAGCAGACGGACAGATTCATCCAGGCTAGCCTTCTCGCTGTCCTTCATTTTTCATATTGTTATTAGTCTCAATTTGAGTTATTAGTCTCAATTTTTATTCTCTCCACCTCGACCTCTCACATACTAGACTTCTTTCATTCAACCTGTCTAATCTCTTAGCCAATTGTCTCTCTCTCTCTCTCTCTCACTCACAGCTTCTTGTAAAAAAAAAGGTTTCTTAGCAACAAGTCTTTTTTAGTGTCATGACTGGACAGCAAAGTGACCCTGTCCCTCCTGACTCACACAGCCAATGAAACCGCTACTCTGTGCTCCCTTGAGAGCGAGGGCGGCCAATCACTTTGAAGCATCCTGCTCGTTCTGGAGTCAGTGGGCCAGAAGGAGAATGGTTGAGGAGAATGACCTGTCACTGTCATGTCAACAGACGGTGTCTTGACAGCCACTAGAAAACGTCAAAAGTCATTTTTTTGTGTACTTGACCCACACTCGTGACACTGCAGCTGTACGCAGCGCTGTGAGGACTAATAGATGGGATCATCAAGCAAGCAAAGTGCAAAGTAGCGAGAGGAATGTGAGCATGAGTTCGCTGAAGCCTTTTACTGTGCCTGCATGAAATTATCAAAAGTTTTACTATCATCAAGCGTTCCCCCTCCGATGATGTTGTACAGGGCAACATAAATAAAGGACTTGACTTTGCCTGAAAAGCACAGTGAGCGCTTGCCAGCCGCTTTGGGTGGCCATACTTTTTATGCAGGGCACTTCCTTTAAGCTTCGAATGACGAGTGACCCTTGCGTGAAGGGACTCTTAGAGACTAGGTCAGGCTTTTAGAGTCAGGGGAGTTCCTAGTGCGCCGGGCCTATCACGCCTGGAAACCAGGCGATCAACTTGTGTATGAGCAGACCTTACAAATCCTACAGACTCCCCCATTGAAGCCCTTAAGGAAACAAATGGTGTTGTTTTTTAAACAGCATGTGTTATTAAGACTTTATGACAGGCTGATCATTCATCATTAGCTGCTGACGACCACCATCCAGTGATTTTTGAATCAGGAAATCCATTCATATTGTACACTGGGGTGCAGAGTGACTTCTGGACGGAACAAAGAGGTGTGAGTTGGTATGCTGGGAGCAAAGCCCCAGGAGCAACTGCATTGACAAAGGGAGGCCAAACTGTTGACATCAATTGATGCATCAAACAGGGTCACTGCCGCTTTGATGACCAGGACATGACTTCCCACAAGTCTTGAACCAACAAACACCTGAGGAAAATGGAAGTGTTTAGCCTATTGCTGTAATGTAATTTGCATTGTTGTGTTGATGTTCACGCTGACTTCAGCCCATCACATACACTACACTTTTGGGGGCAATTACAACACGTGAAAGTTGAAAAATAACCTTGTGGCCAAACGGTGAAATAGTTTCTTCCAAATATCTCAAATAAAATATATCTGCGATAAGCTAATTTTGACCAAATATATGAACCTATTGGTTTGGCTTGACATTGTTTTTTTATCATATTGTGTTTAGGTATAAACATCAATGAATTTCTCACCATCTCTCTTTTGTCATCAAGTGGAATCTTTAAAGCCAACTTAAACTCCTGTGTTTAATCAACATCATAGATAAAGCAGAGGGCCGTGTGGCCACGTACCCTACGCTGTGGCCTACGCTGGAGTCTACGCTGTAGCTTGTTGTTCACCTCCCCAGACATTTAACAACAGGTTGCAGCGACGCAAACTGCAACAACTGTGATGGGTTTTCTTGACAGCGTGTGTTGTGCATGTCTCGCAGTGGCAGTCGCAATCACAATCACACAATTCACTCTCCTTTGGCCTAAATGAGGTCAATATTTGCACACATCAACTCCACCATTGTGTGCTCTCTTGTTCAAACTTCAACAGGATCTCTTCAGATTCAGTCTCAGTCAAGTGGCAACCCACTGTGACGTCACCCATTGGTTTGTGAGCTGACGTTCTGAAGACTTGAGTTTAGCATTTTTGACCAGCGCCATCTTGTTTTTCGAAACCAGAGGTAGGAGCAGGGGGTGGGTCTGACTGAGAACTTGTCCACTGTGCGCCCACCTACACGTGCAACCGTGCAACTATTGGACAGTACCAGCTTTCAATCACACTGTATCATATGCTTCATTGTGTACGGTGCTTTATCGTCTATTTCACTCTAAATGAGACTGCAATTTACAAAATGAACATCATGCTCTATTGAAGAAGACCATAAACTCCTCAGGAAAATAATGACGTTATATAGCGACTGAGAATTAGAGTCATTGTCTCATAGACTTCTATAGAAACTGACTTCTCTTAGCAAACAGTGAAGTCGCCCTCTGCTGGTGATTCCAGGGAATACAGGCTTCAGGCACTTCCAAATTGGCTCCACTTTCTGGACCTGGTGTATATACCAGTATATGATTGCAATTTTTTGAAGTCCTATACAGAGTGGCAAAGAAACACCACTGCCAACTAGTGGTTGGTGGTGTAATGGCAGAGTGAAACACACAACACGCATGCCATTGGCTCTTTATGATCCTCTGCAGAATTATAAGGCTTTTTAAACAAATACTTAAACGTAAATCAATGCAGAAATGTACCTCTAGAAGTGAATTTGTAGTAAGTTTGGTTTGAGGCAGACATTTGTTTCATTACTTTTCATTGGTTATCATTGGTCTGACTGGTTGCATACTGAATCTATGACTGTGAGGTACATGGACCTCAAGGAAAAGAGACTCAAAACGGTTGTAAAATAAGTTTGAAATAAATCCGAAAAGATATCAATTTATATCAGCTATCAGTCAAAACTGGCCATTGTGACACCAGGGAAATGGCAACTCATCTAAACATACGACCCAAAGTATAATTTCCTATATTAGAAAATAGAACATGTCATACAAATGTACACATTAGGGCCAGGCACAAGAAGAAAAAAATGAGAGGAGAAAGGCCTTTTTTTTTATCTTGCATGTAGAGAATAAAGTCGAAATGTCGAGAATAAAGTTGAAATACTTCGACAATAAAGTCAAAATGTCGAGAGTAAAATTGAAATACTATTTTGATAATTAAGTCGAAAATTGTGACCCGGAAGCACTTTTCAGCAGCACCAGACAACCGGATGTTGATGTTTTGTTAGCCAGTTTGCTCGCTAACGCTCGCTGCTAACCAAGTGGTAAAGTGTCGATATTCTTATTGACAGATTGAATGTGGAAGAAACCATGCGGGACAACGAGTGTTCGCACATGGACGTCGACGTGTGTCCTGACACGATAACGTTCAATTGCCATCAGCCGTTCATGAATTGTGCGATGCGTGCAGTCACCGGAGCTAGCGTAGCTTTGCTAACGTCAGTTCACGTGGATGTGCGACGGCTGAACTGGACTGGTAACACAACACGGACGTTGAGGGCTGTTTCCACTTTATTGTCGACATCTCGACGTTAATCTCAACATTTAATTATTTCTTCTAGAAGTTGTCTTTCAACTTTATTCTTGACAATTCGACTTTGTTCTCGAAATGTTAAGTAAATAAATAAAAATCACCCCCCTTATGTCTTCTCCTTGTGCCTGGCCCTTATACTCTTCCGTACATTTCAGCTCTGTTAAAGCAAGATTACTTTATTGTTGTACCATCCACTAGAATACCTGACTTCATTTCTACATGCCACAACAAGTGCCGCATATAATAACTATCATCGTTGTTATTGGATGGTCCCAATTTCTGTTCTGTTTCTAGACCGATCCATTTTACAGTATGTGCCAAAAGTCATCTACTTTAATCTCTAACGTGACATATGTGATTACTACATTGCGTTTTAATTCTCTGTGTTTTTGTATCAACTCAACTATCACCTTCTTTTTCCACCCGTCCTCTGCTCGCGTCACCTGGCTCGGTGTGGCGCCAAAAAGTGATCGTGTGCCAGGTCTTATACTGTATTCTTCTATGTCCCATTTAAAGCTATTTCAACAATCAAAGAGAGAGAAGGTAAAATAATGCACTCATAACATAAATTGCAACGATGTCTTTATTGTATACACAACCCATGTAAATTACAGTCATAATTATGAATCATTGCAGTGATATTAGACATACAAATGCACACAAACATTAAAAGCAACCGGGTCGTATTTCCTGTGAGCAAAACCATGCCTGAACACGAGACGTTAACGTGTCACAAAGACACATCTTCGACATGAATACGGACATAAAGGTGTGTCCACCATGTGGCCGTTGTGAAAGTGTGATCCACATGACGCCAGTTTCTGGCGGACGGTCACTTCTTGGCACCGCACCTGGGTCGGTGACCACGTGGCTCTCGTGCGCTCGGGGGCTCGGGGCGCAGTCGCAGCTTCTCCGTCGCCCGGTGCGAGATCCACCGCCACTCTGCCGCGTCTGCGATCTGCCATTGTGCCGACGACGAGCGACTCAGCGAAACCACTTGCACTTCAACGCGGATCCAGATTGTTCTCCGGGCCCCTCCGTTGACCCCCTCTCACACTCATCCCCAGCCCCCCTGTTCGGGCTTAACCGTCCCGCGGTTTGTAAAGGCGATTGTTAGTGCGCATCACCGCGGAGCCAAAGGGAGCTTTGCCACTGTTCCATAGGAGACTGGTGAGTTGGGCCACTCGGGTTAAATGTCTCCGATTAAATGAAACTGTTGTTTGCAGTCGGAATATTCAAGCTCTCCTTTGGTCTTTTTGATTGGCATGTGATTATAACTTATCATGAGTCTGTTGGCTTACATACAGAAAGTACATCATGAGGATTGGGTTGATTGATTGTTACGCCTTAACTTCGTTTTGACAAGTTATTAAGTTATTTTTATTCTTAGAATTGTAGTTGTGTGACATATAACTATTACACAGAAGTTTCTGGTTTAGTTAGAGTTTACTTTTTTTTAAAAAAAATCTGTACTCTTACAAGCGTCCTCTCTCTGGTTGGAGAACAACCATGCCCAATATTCAATGCTGTTCTATTCTATACCTTACTTCAAAACATATAATGAATGGGCTATCATAGTTGATTCCGCACTGCTCCTGTTTTATTTAGATTCGTGGCTGATTTAAGAGACATGCTCTGACTTGATTTGAACCTTCACACACACACACACACACACACACACACACACACATTGAATATTCAATGGCTGTGGTGATGCATTGACCGGACTGTCCCATTTCGACTCAAATTGTCCCATAAAAGATTCAACTTGAAGAAAGTCACTGAATCCATTTATAGTTATAGTGGTTATGTGGTCGGTCTCTTTTTTCTTCTTCTTCTTCTAAAATCTTCCATTTTTCTCTCTCTTTCTCTCAGCGGGCTGCCGGAGAGTCATGACAGCTGAGAAGAGTGGGCCGGTTGTAAACGGGAAACCAGAGGATGGGAGAGACACGGAAGGGTCCAGCTCCAGCCTAGAACATGGGCAGTATAACGAAAGGGGCCAATGGAACAACAAGATCGAGTTCGTCCTGTCTGTGGCTGGAGAGATCATCGGCCTGGGCAACGTGTGGAGGTTTCCTTACCTCTGCTACAAGAATGGAGGAGGTAGGGAGGTTTTCCTTACATGAAAAGAGAATGATGATGATGATAATAATAATGGTGTATTTGAAAATTGGTGCGCATTAGATAAGCTTCCTTGCAGGAAGGAGGAAATACGACTGGTCCTGTACGTGTAAGAAGGGACTAGCCAAATATTATCTGTGATTAGATTTGACCAATAAAAAAGAATGTCATTGTTAAAATGAACATTTCTGAACAAAAGAGTTAAGACAAGCTCCTTTATCTTCTTGGAGCCTTTATTATTTCATCCATTATGCACAATTGTGTCAATAAAGGAGACGGGTTCCCTCATTAGGCTCCATTAGACTGCACAGTATGGATCCTCCTCATAATCTGCAAAGGTCACCCTGCAGTATGAGTCTGGTGTCACATTGAGTGCTTTCATCTGAATTCTGTGAATTGATCCCTGCATGGGAATTTGCAGTATGCTTTCTCTTTGGGTTAAATGTTGAACTGTTCTGCTTTTGGACGGGTACAGATTAAGTGGTATTTCCCCCCGCCTCTCGCCCAGTGTCAGCTGTTATTGACCCCAGCCCCCTTGCGACCTTCAAAAGATAAGATGGATGGATAATAGATGATGAAGTGATATTCATGTTCTGTATGTATTTTCTTTCGTAAAGGTGCGTTCTTCGTTCCGTATGTCATCTTCTTTGTGTGCTGCGGTATCCCCGTGTTCTTCCTGGAGACTGCCCTGGGTCAGTTCACTACTGAAGGAGGCATCACCTGCTGGAGGAAAGTCTGCCCGCTGTTCGAGGGTGAGTACAGACTCACTTCATATTGATAACACTAATATTTAAAAAGAAAATTGGAAAGTAGTTGAGCCGATGAAACTCATTTCTTGCACACACACGTACACCAAATATTATCATCTAATTTTTACCAGTTTCTATCAACTGTACCGCCTATTGACTTCTACAGGTGTCTTACTAACATTTGTCGGTTGTGAAGTTTGCTGTAATTCTTTTAATCAAACCATTCACATTCAATTCGCACAGGCATCGGCTATGCGACGCAGGTGATTGAAGCTCATCTAAACGTGTACTATGTAGTGATCCTAGCCTGGGCGATCTTCTACCTCTTCAACTGCTTCACCACTGAGCTGCCTTGGGCTGCGTGTGGGCACTACTGGAACACAGGTAAGGGGGAAGGAACACTGGATGAGACTGATTTAAGATTGAAAACTCAGATGTGTCACAATCTTCATGTATATCTGCAGTATGCTCCAAAAAAAATAACACCATGTTGTTGTTATTTGTCATAGAGAATTGTGTTGACTTCTATGGAGAAAATGCCACCAACATCACAAACCCCAATGCAACTTCTCCAGTCATTGAGTTCTGGGAGTGAGTACACACATTTCATACCTCTATTTGGTTTCACTTAATCTTCATCTTCTGTTACAATTGCCTTCCATATAAAATAAATGAAATGTTGTGTTTGTGTTCGCAAAGTCACATTAAAAAACACACAATAATGCTGCCGTTTAAATCCACGGGTATAAAATATCAACGGAATGTCATTAATCCTATTGTAGTCACTAATTGTTGCCTAAAAAGTCCTGCTTTGCTGTCAATTTCTGCCACATTCTTTAAAAAGCTGAGCTTCCGGCAAATCCAAACTGTTTCACAGGACCCCCCATAACCTTCCCCCCAATAATTAGTCAGCCCTTTTCATATTTGTGTGTCAGCAGGCCCTGGTAGGCCAGCTGTCTCCCAGCTAGAGCCATGTGTGTGGCAGCAGATCAGGCCTTGTGAGTGTGTAATGCTGACCACACGTCCTGTCTCACTGCCAGTGGCCGTGTTTACACTGCCCGGTCAAATCTTGTTTTCAACCCACTGATGGATGAATCTTTTTAAATTATATATAAGTATCAAATCAGTGAAATGTAAATTATTGTGTGTATTATTGTGTCGTGTTCAAATTCAGTGATGAAAAATTTCAGATTTGAGCCAGCAACAAAAACCAAGTCCAACCAACATGTTGTTGGCAAAAATAATAACTAACCAAGCCAAGACAGACTGTTGTGTTTTTCTTTACTGTATATACAGCATTAAACCAACAGCAGTGTTATGTGTTAAACAAGCTGTGCTTCGCCCTCTGTATAAATTCCAATGTTGATTTTACTTTCCATCTTGACAATTAAAAACACAAAGATCATTTTAGATCCTTGACGGCCCTTGCTGAGTCTGTACAGCATGTGTGTGATGAAAAGACCAAAAATACATGTGCACATATGTGCAATAATATTACAACTGCATCACTAAAGATATATCAGCATTCACCCCAAAAATTAGCACACCCACGTTACAAGTAACACACCGATGATATGCTGCTCCGTACAGTCATATAATCAATTCCCCTACACTTAAGAGCACGGACAAGTATATTTACACACATTAGTGTTCACATCTTGCCCTTTCGGCTGACCAGGAAGGGACTGGGGGGGGTGTGTTGGACGTAGCCTGTGGCCGGCCACCAAGAACATGTCACGATGATCAATGGCTGGTCAGGAGCTGTGAGGGTGAACTCGGTGGCAAAGATTTGGCAGCGCCCACGTAACTCTGGTGGCTCCGACTCTCGCTTCTCATCCTCCGTCAATGCTTTTGCCTGGCTGTGCTTCAGCAAACAGGAAATCAACTTTTGATTCGCCAGCTGCTCGACAATCTACGACGTCATTATCGCTGATAACGTGGACTGCATCTGGCGTTCACGTACCTGTTGTAGGCACCTCACAGTACAAAAACCCCACGTTATACATACTACGGCATGCCAAAGTGTTGAACTTGACAGACATTTAGACTGGACGTTTTGCATTGTATCCATACTGTGATAACAAATTGTCACTGTGGTCAGATCCTGCAGGCGTGAAAACTATTCCCACTGAGCAGCACACTGAAATTTAAAATAAGCCATAAGCCAGCTGAGTATCCACAATGTCAGCAACCTGAAGACAGACTTGGTTTTGTAGCTTCTGTATGGCCAGCTGGTTCACATCTGTTTACCATGAGGATGTTGTTCATCTGGAGGCCACCAGAATGTCTGACAGCTGCTTTCTTGATGATGATTATCACAAAACACGGGGATGCAAAAAAAAAAATCATGGATTTCTTGTCCTAAAGGAGGAGTTCTGTTTAATCAAACCCTGAAGAGTGGAAGTTCTGTCTGGGGGTACAGAAAGCATTCACCAATATTCTTAAGGAAACTGCTAACCAGCTGCACAAAGACATCACTATTCAAATTGAGCAACCTCAAGCAAATATTTATTTTTCATCATCCTCACTGTGCTGTAACTTATTTAAACTTATCCCCCTCGGTGCCTTTCGACTCCTCTTAAACTCTGCGGAGGCTCCGTGGAGCTGTACTCCTTCAGCTTCTTCTGAAAGTGTCTACAACGTCAAACGGCAGCATGAATGAAATGACATAAAATCAAACTGAAATGTCTTCTTTTTTTTTTGTGCCAAAACAGACGCAGAGTGCTGAAGATATCAGATGGTATTGAGCACATGGGGGGAATGCGTTGGGAGCTGGCAATGTGTCTGGCCTTGGCCTGGTTCATCTGCTACTTCTGCATCTGGAAGGGACCCAAGTCAACTGGCAAGGTAAGACAGAGTAATGCATGTTTACCATTGTGTGTGTCTGTGTGAGTGTGAGAGCCTCATGTTTGTATTTCATGATGATTTCACGTTATATTGTATGTGCTTGTACCACTCCATCCAAGTCATGATGGAGGAATTTGCATGGATATGTCTTTTTGAATGTGTGTTCATGCTATTTTGGTGCTGCAAGTAAGTTTTTATTCCCTGGGGCAATTTTCATTTTTTCTTAAGATGCATTCAGACATTCACTGAAGTCCAGGCAAACCATCCTGAATTTTTCTGCAAACACAAATGTTTGCAAATGTTACTGTGGACATTTCTTTTTCTCGAAACATCTCCCGCCAGCCCAATCAGGAATTGTTCCCATTCTCTCCTGCTGCGTCGGTCATCTGTGCAAAACACACCCAATTTTCAGTTCATGTCTGAAGACAGCTTATGTGTAATGTGTGCTGTTACCACTCCATTCAACTCATGATGGAGGAACTTGCTGCTGCCAGTTTTATCTTACACACCACTTGCATTTCCCTTTCTTGTCCTCAAAACAACTCCCTCACAGGAAGTGGCACCGTCCACTTGTACCTTTTCTCCCGTCACCCTTTGCATTTCAATGTCCTCTCCTGGAGTCTTCTCTAGCAGCCTTGAGGAGGACAGTGTGGAGTCTGCACCTGAGAAACTCCTCTCGGATTCAATGAGCCAGAATGAGTAGAGACGGACAGAGAGTGAGAAAAGGAAGGAAGAAAGACACTAAAGAAAAAAAGGGAGAAGTGTGTGAGGAAAAATGAATGGGTTCACATTCTACATGACGGAGGAAAAAAAACTACGAGGCAGCAATGCCTATATCTCCCTGAAGTGTCTTTTGTTTGGCTGTGAAGTAAGAGGGGAGAATGCTTCTCCATGGCCGGGCTTTAGCAGCTGGTCCAAGATTGATTCCTGTATTCACTGGGGGAAAGGAGAGTGTTCATGAGGAGCATGCAGAGTACATCCCCGGCCTCCGCCTCTGCTGCCTCTCTCCCTCTCTCTCTCTCTCTCTCTCTCTCCCCCGCTATGAGAAATTAACCACAGCTCACTCATTGCAAGAGGGAGCTGCTTTCTTCTCCACAGACCCTGCGGCCCATTCAGTTCCGACTCCGCTAAGCTGTTTGCTTTTGTTGGCCGTGTTTGCCGGCCATTCTCACATCTAAGCCCTCCTGTTAGATTTACGGCATGGCAGGGGCGAAATTGACCGGCAAATTTGTGGTGGTTTAAATGTTTGCCCGTGGTGAGCGGGAAGGAGCATGCGGAGCATCAAAAGTTCATGTAGAGATTGGGCATTGTCCTTTTGATCTAATGAGGGACGGGGAGAAGCAGGGAGAGAAGATTTAGGATGTGTAATCGTTTTATTTGACAAATTAAAGGAGGGATCCGTTGGGCAGCAGACAAGTTTTCCCACACTTTCCCTGTAGGCCAGGCTAGGATTAACAGAGCTTAAAGAGGACAGTCTCATTAAGTCCCGTGGATTCTGACTGTTCAGACACTGCTTGGTTAGGATTATATGTATTTCTATAAAGATCATTCAGGTTTTTACAGTTAATGATGTTGAAGCAGAAAGTTTTAAAGATGTGAAAAAAGATTTACGTGGCGTCTTAAATCATAAACATGTTTGTCCCCACACTGTGACAGTGGACTTCTCTGGAGTTTGATTTAGTAGTCCACTGCTTCAAATTCTGCAAAGCTTGTATTCATAAAACTGCTGCTTGAGTTTGCACAGTGGTGTGACCAGTGGGTTTATGGGTAAGTGGTGTGTGTGTGTGTGTGTGTGTGTGTGTGTGTGTGTGTGTGTGTGTGTGTGTGTGTGTGTGTGTGTGTGTGTGTGTGTGTGTGTGTGTGTGTGTGTGTGTGTGTGTGTGTGTGTGTGTGTGTGTGTGTGTGTGTGTGTGTGTGTGTGTGCGCGTGCATGCGTGCATTTGTGTGTGTTTAAGCTGGCATGTGTGAAGGGTTAATTTTATCTGTAGTATGCGCACACCCATTTTTATTTTGTGAATGAAGTTTTGTGTGTGTGTGTGTGTGTGTGTGTGTGTGTGTCTGTGTGTGTGTCTGTGTGTGTGTCTGTGTGTGTGTCTGTGTGTGTGTCTGTGTGTGTGTGTGTGTGTGTGTGTGTGTGTGTGTGTGTGTGTGTGTGTGTGTGTGTGTCTGTGTGTGTGTGTGTGTGCACTTCTGTGCATGCTTCAAAGAGAAGCACATTTTCCCACACTGCCAGCATCACTCCTCTGGGCTTCTCCTGTTTAAGAACCGGGGCCAGATGAGCCTTCTTTTCTTTTCAGTCCCCTGGCCTGGCTCTGTTCTGTCCTGTTCTGTCCTCAATTGGACTTTGACTGGATGCCAGCGAGCCAGGGGATGTACGTTGCCCGCCTCTGCCTTCCAAGAGGCCAGGATTTTAGTTCAAGGGGGTTTCTAAGAGTCTTGAGATGTGGAGCACAATTCTGCAAATCCTGAATAGCTCAATAAAAGAGGGAATGTTGGTCTGATGCTTTGCGAGCCCTAGCTACTGTACAGAAGGTACTGTATGTGTGGTGCTCTGGTGCTGTGCATGAAATCCTATGAAACGTCTTGTTAGATTTGCTAGATGTTGTGATTTTTTTTGGTTCTAAAAAAAATCCACTATAGTTTTCACATTGTGACTATGTGTTCATGTGCACCAACAATAATTTCAGTCGCTGTCCCTCGAAACTTGTGTTGTGCCCTCTCACCTCCATGTTTTTGATATTCTTTTTCTGCATTGTCTTAAGTTAAGTGAAAAATGATTGCTGCAAGTTTTGGCAATTACTTATTAGCTGCTTGCAGACATGCACTGAAGTCCAGACATTTCCCTGAAATATAGGGGCTGTATGTGAGAATGCAAATGTCCACAAATATTTCTCTGGATATCTTCCTGCCACCCCCTGGTAAAATTTCTGGAGTGAGCCAATGTTTGAAAACAGAAGGAAAATCTCAGGAAAATCCCAGGCGAATGTTGAATGATCTGGAAGTGTTCCTGCTGTTGTGGACGCATGTGACTTGGACAATCTCCTGCTGCGTTCTTCATTTCTTAACAGCACACTCCTGAAAATGTCCGGAAAGTTGGGTTTCGGAGCTCATGTCTAAAAAAGGGCTATTGTCAACTTTGTTTTTCTGTTATCTATACATGAAATAATCTCTAAAATCTGTGTGTATTTCATGTCTGCAGGTCGTATACGTGACAGCTACCTTCCCTTACGTCATGCTGTTGGTCCTGCTAGTCAGAGGAGTAACGCTGCCAGGAGCATATGACGGTATCAAGTTCTACCTCTACCCAGACATTTCGCGTCTCTCGGACCCTCAGGTAGGCCTGGATGATCTGTATTTGTCTTCTACTGGGTATCAGTGATGGTCCTTTAAAATGTAGTGATATTACACTTAATAGCGAGTGTGGCGCCCTTTAAATAATGCCACCTACTGGCAATGAAAGTAATAGTCATTGTTATTTTGATACTGGTGTCACCTGCAGGCAGTTAGTGTTATTGCTGCAGCTTTACAGTAGCACTGCCTTTACCTTTTTTTATTTTATGAAGATACCAGAAAAAATTAAGTCAGGGACTACAGAGGTCATGCATCGGGCCACCAAGTGCAGTGTCATTGTTCAGCAGAAAATATGCTGCTGTCAGCAAAGCCCATACATTTAAATTTTAAAATGTACACGTAAGACATCCACAAACTGCAGCTACGAAAAATAAAAATAATCACTTTTAATGCGGTGGCACGTGTCAAGGTTTCAAAAGCTATTACCGTCCTTGCCGGTAGATGTCATGCACAAATTCTACAAATAAAGCGCTACACTGTAATTGCTATAACTTGTCTTGGTGCCGGGGCGACAGGTTGGACAGGAACTGATTATGTTGTGCTCATACGATGACTGTACTGATGGGAAGCAGGAGGGGTTAAAGAGAAAAGACTGTTGGGAATGCCTTAGTACCCCTGCCTCACACCCACCTGTCTGGAGCTGAGTAGCTGCCAAGGGGGACAGGTGTTGTTGTTGTTGTTACTCTAATCCAATAGGGGACCAGTCCTTTTTTACCACACCTATCACCATTCATGCACTATTTTGTACCAAAAACACTTATGTACGGCACACACACACAAAACAACTGCTTATTTTGCCATTCCATGCAGAAAGAATGATGTTTGCTTCTCCTGGAGCAATACAGTCAAAACATCTGTTTCATATAGTTTGACTGCCTTTATACTGATACCAATACTACTGTGGTTTTACACATAGCCAAGATTGTCATATAGCAAGGCTGGCACTTCTTGTCGGTGATGAGATGAGAGGTCTGAGAACCTGGTGGAGGTTGACACATCAGGATTTGAGTATAATAGAGGTGGTGCATTAACATAGAAGTCAAACTGACAGAGCAGACGCCTTGACCTTGTCTGGAAAGAAGCAGACAGCTCGGGTCGCTAGGCAACAGTGCACCAGAAAATTTGATTGGACGGGGGGTGTCATGACAACGTGAATTTAGACGGATGAAGAGTTTGAGTGAGAAAGAGAGAAGAGAGAGGGGGGCGGATGGATGGATGGATAAATAAATAGAAAGATAGATCGATAATCCCTGTACTCCTACGATGCATCTTTTATGTAATACATTTTTGTGTTTACAAAATGGGTGGCTCCCTCTCAACTTGCACATTGGCCATATTACAGAATTTCCAGAATCTAGAGGCTTCAATTTGATCACTGCTGTTCAGAGACCCACCCTGTCTTACCAGTGAGATTCACACAACCTGTTGCGCAAAAGAGTTCCTTCTGGTGACAGAGGTATGAAGAACATCGAGTATCATGACATATTACATTGTAGTGTAGCTATTTATAGATGAGAAATACAAAAGCAGACAATTACGCAGCAATACAGTTAGAAAGGAAGCCAGCTCTGTTTAGTTTAGAGTAAACCTATAAAAGAGTATTTGATTTTATGAATTTTTTGGGGGTCCACAACATATAGCATGATTACTGTGAGGTTATGGTATAATCTTTTGTGCTCACACAAAACGTGAAGTAATGAAATAAGTGGTTTTTACTTAAGTAAGAGAAAGAGAAACGGTGATAAAAATTGGACAGAGAATAAGTGAGGGAAAAAAAGAATCAACAAAAAAAGCATAACAGAGAGAGAGAGAGAGAGAGAGAGAGAGAGAGAGAAAGAGAGAGAGAGAGTGAAGGAGGTGATAAAGAAGCACTGCTGTTTAGCAGAGAAAGACTTACTTCTGACACCAGTGTTAAATTAGCTTCATCAGGGACAATCGGGGCTCTGTTCTGTTTTAGTGTGTGTGTGTGTGTTCCCCCCTCTTTTTTTTTACAACCCTGAACTCCATCATGCCTCCCCTCTTCTCTTCTTTGCCGTACCTTTCTCTCTCTGGCTTTCTCTCCCCAATTGTCACATGCTTTACAACCCGTAATTCTGTATTCCTCTTTTCTCCTGCTCTTTTCGTGGCAAAAGCGGTTTGTGCTACTTATTTAACTTTCCAAAAACAGAGAATGTCAGGATGTTGTTATCTGGTACACAACAGATCTACAAATAAGTCCTTTGATTTCTCAACCCAAAAAGTAACTTGTGCCATTCTGCAAAGCAGCTCCTGTCTGCAGCGACACAGAGGAGTGTCAGTAGTAGTAGTAGTAGTAGGAGAAAACAGGAGGAGTGAGAGGTCCAGTCGACATCACAGCTTCTGATTGGTACAAGTCTGTAACAAAGCCTCTGATTGGTCAAGTGGATCTAAACTGGTCGGCTAGAAGTCCGCTTAACAGTAGCCTTTTACGTCTTGAAAAACGGGATGATGATCATCAAAGTCATTCAATGTTGGATTTATCATCATGGACATAATTTAATAGAGTAACATATGCTAGTGCCCCTCATCTTCCCACCTTTTTTATCCTTAGATGAGACTGTACAGTATTTTCAAAGCTTGACATTAGGGTAAAAATCTTTTGTTGTTATGAAAAAAGAACTAATTAAAAAAAGGGTTAGGGTTTGGGGGGTTAGTTTGATGACAACTGGTTTGCACTGTCGTCTCACATCAAGAAGTCCTGGGTTTGGACCACCGGTTCAGTCAGGTTCTTTCTCTGTGGAGGTTGCATGTTCTCTCTGAGCTCGTGGATTTTTACCTGAGTGAGCCGGTTTCTTTCCTCAGTCCAAAGACACGCAGGCTATTTAGTGACTTAATATTTCCTGTAGGTGTGGCTGAGCGTCAATGGTTGTTTATCTCTATATGTCAGTCCTGTGATGCACTGGCTACCTATCCCAGGTTTACCCTGCAGCTGGCCTGATGATAAAAAAAACTTTGTCTATAAAAAATGTATGTGGTATTTTATCAACCCAAAGAATTGAAGAAACTCGATGCACATTGGAGACCAATACTTCACTTGGAGTTAGGACATAAAAATCACCAATACTAAAATGACCAAGTTGTTGCATAGCTACAATATGCTATCTGTAAAATTTCATCAAGATAACCGGTCTCATTGAATCTCTGTCCCATTCTGTATCAATTCCTGCTAACTGGGTAATGTACTTGCCTAACGCCCCCCTCGATTCAATAATGTGTTTTGCTTGTTGTCACTTCACTTGGTCATTTTGAGTAACATTCATTGACTTGTGTCTCAGAAGTAAAGTTGGGAGTGATTTTATTCTATATACACATAAAAAGATAGGGACGTGAGGAGCACCAAGAGTGATACATTTAAATCATAAGAACAATCTTACACCCAATGTCATCCAGCTTTCACACTTTAGAAAAAGATTCCTGGAGCCACAGTCTCAACATAACCAAACAAAAGCCGGCAAATTAGGCACAACATCAACAAGGGATTCTCCCTGAGCCTGGGCCTTTAAGGTTCCGCCGCACTGTGCGGCCATCAGCCGAGGGTGAACCAAAGGGAACATTAATGAACATTAGGGGAGAAAAGGCCTGTTCTTCCACAGGAACAGTCCTGTGTTTGTGAGGTCACAGAAGTTACCGTGGTTACTCCCAGGAGGGAGCGAGGACCGTGTTTTTGTTAATTGTTCCTCAGTGGGGAAATGAGATTAGTGGCTGAATGGTGATGTGAGAGCGTTTTCAAAGAGCCATGCTGCATTAAGTTTGAATTCGCTAGCATCCCATGCTATCCCGTGGGTTCTAGGATCCTGTGCTGCACGACAAACTAGTTTCATAATGCATTTTATTGCTGTCTCATTCAGGAATCTTACACGTGTAAATCCCCATGGTGACCACCAATAACAATACTTATAGGCTATGTAATCATGTCACTAGTGACTACAGTAAAACACATGCAGATAGTTGGGAATTGATTTATTTCATCCCACAGATTTATAATGAATCCCAATTCGCTGGAACTATGTAAGTGTTCATATTGTGTTCTATATTTTTAAAACAAGTTTTTTTTTAATTATTTGACCTCAACTGAAACTCACTTCACCTCTCTACTCACTATGCCCCCCTACTGCCAATCATGTTTTTGAGTTAGACAAGTAAGAAATATTGAATTTCTGAAGACGCCATAGCTGTCCACCATTTATTCCCATCAAACAGTGGAAAGGAAAAAAGTTAGTGAAGCGTAATATGAATATTTAGGCACTTGGAGACTTTGGAGCTTCTTTTAGGATGTTAATCCATGATTCATGCTGCTCCACTGTGTGCCTCTCAGAGGGGAAAGAAAACGGTTGAGCTGAGCCATAATTTCATTACGAAGTCACTGAGATGATGAAAATCAAGTAGATGAACGGTAACAAAAGGAATGTGGGCTTTCATTAGACCAGATGAAAATTCACCTCTTGACATACCATGGTAATCTCTTGTAAATGCGGAAGCCTATTCTATTCATTCAAATTCTCAGGTTTAATTAATTCCAAGGAAAAAATTACACAAAGATTTTTTTATTGTCAATGATAATAGGCTGTGAAGCATTAATGAAGGAGAAAATTAAAAAGTAAGCTGGATTAAGACAAAAAATCAGATGCCTTAAAAGTTTCTGAAACTTTGATTTGTGCGAGTGTGTGTGCATGTGCAGGCGAAATTGAACGAGTAGAAAGGGGGTGTGGTTTAGACTGACACCATTTAACCTCAGCCTCCTGTTACATGTCAGGACTTCCCCCTCTCTCTGTAAATATTTTCTTATATGTATCTTGAATGTCAGTCTCCTCTGTAAAGATGAAAATCCCTAAAAATAGCCTAAAAATGGCTCGGTGAGGTGTCACTGGATGATGTGATGAGCATGACACAGATGTGAGTCATATGCTGTGAACCACACAGTCACTGGATCTCAGCCCAATGAAGCACTGGTAAGAGAACAGCAGGACCATGATGAGTTCAGACACTTGGAGAATCTACATCAAGCGGCAATGAAGCTGCTCTGGCGGCAGTAGTGAGCCGACACTTTGCTGAAACACTTTCCTGTTCACTCACTCACCTATCTGTACATGTGCTGTATCTCTGTGGCCACTCTCCCATCAGGTATGGGTGGATGCAGGAACCCAAATCTTCTTCTCATATGCCATTTGCTTGGGCTGTCTCACTGCTCTGGGAAGTTACAATTCCTACAACAATAACTGCTACAGGTAAGAGTGTGGCTACTTGTAAATTGTTGGCTGGATGATAATAAAAGCCACCAATAGAGAAATAGTTAAAAAAATTTAATTTTAATCACTGTATATTTGTCAACACGAAGAATATGAGGACACAGGTATAACCCTTCTGGTGAAAGGTTTTCGTATTCCGTCCAGCGAGTGTGAACTCTTTCTTTCCGTCTTGCTCGTCAGGGACTGCTTAATGCTGTGCTGTCTGAACAGC
Organism: Scophthalmus maximus; assembly: GCF_022379125.1. Classification (NCBI taxonomy): domain Eukaryota; kingdom Metazoa; phylum Chordata; class Actinopteri; order Pleuronectiformes; family Scophthalmidae; genus Scophthalmus; species Scophthalmus maximus. The sequence continues at coordinate 9,965,465 of NC_061520.1, forward strand.
GGCACCAGCTTTGTCGCAGGTTTTGCCATCTTCTCCGTCCTGGGCTTCATGGCCTACGAACAAAATGTCCCCATCGAAGCTGTGGCAGAATCTGGTGAGAAAACGACAGACAATGTGATGTCATGTTTCCGAATGGAGTATCGACTTTAGGAATTTTAACGTGGCCATGCACTAGATCTAAAGCAGCTACAGTAGACGAGAGAAAGCCTGTCTAGAATCGCTGTTGCTCCCATCCATCATATTCTGTTAAAATGGATAAACATAACCAGTTATATAAGTCCACATTCTTCACATAGGCTCTTAGACCACCGCAGTATGATTTATTCAAGTCAGTATGAATGATTTAGTGAATGTGACGGAGTGAGGGATGTGAAATGTTTGTCTTAGAGCATGGTGAGGACAGTGCTTAATGTTTCAGATAATATGTTTCTAAGGGTCTTTCACCAAGTGTAAGTGCATCACCTCAACTCATCTCATCTCATCTATATTTCCTTAGAGCAGGTATTGTGCTACTTTTGTGTCCCTGCTCTTACATTGCAGATAAACACTGATGCGTATAAAAAAATATCGGAATCTAGTAAACCACCACTTTGCTAATAATAAAAACGAAATGATAAATAATAGAAAAAAGTTCCATCGGGCCTAAATGATTTAGAACACCCCCTAAAATTAAAATTAAAATAATCTAACAGGGAAGGAAAAAAAAGGAAAAGTCTTGAGAATTACCACATAAAAAGTATCCCAGAGATATGAACTAAACATAAAATAACATGCAAAGACAACAACAACAAAGCCACATTAGAGAGATACAGTACAACAGTCTACTAAGGCTCCTGTGTATGTGTATGAAGTCAGTGATGTCCATCACGTGGCTTCACGTCCTTCTTTCAGCTCATTACACAAAGTATTAAAAAGCATTAAAAGCTTAAAAAGGCTATATTTGAAAAGCCAGAGCTTTGTGGTTATTAATGTTTTCAAAACTCTCACCTCACCTGCACTGATTTTCTTCTTCAGGTCCTGGTCTTGCATTTATTGCATACCCCAAGGCTGTTACGATGATGCCTCTGTCTCCTCTTTGGGCTTGTCTCTTCTTTATGATGCTCATCTTCCTTGGCCTGGACAGTCAGGTGAGACCTGCATGTGTCAGAATACTAATATTGCTGAGACAATTTGGCTATAAAAAGAAAGTTATAGGTTAGGAATTTGGGTAAAATCTGCAAGTAAACAAATGATGCTTGAGTTCCCTTGACTGAAGTATAAGTATGTGTTCATACAGGACTTAGAATCATGTGTGTCTATATTCCTTGTGTTCAGATTTGGCATATTTCATGAGAAAACATCTTGGCTGTATTCCTTGTTCTGTAGCGCTGATCACAAAGTCATTTGTTTGTAAGGGATGCTCTTACAGTGCATGTACATTATTGTAAATCACTTTGGACTTTAAGCCAAGAATGATTCATTTTAATTCAGTTCACACCTTTTAATTATCGAATTAGAACAGGATAATTTTTGGTAAAATATTTATTACTGTTTTTTTCAGCTAATTGCTGATGAAAAAAACTGCCCTCACATTTTATGGGGTAATAAAGACTGTTGTTGTCGTTCCAGTTTGTGTGTGTGGAGAGTTTAGTGACAGCTGTGGTGGACATGTACCCAGAGACCTTCAGGAGAGGCTACCGCAGAGAGCTGCTGATTCTCGGCATGTCTATAGTTTCCTTCTTCATAGGTCTCATCATGTGTATGGAGGTAAGACTCATAGTTACATCATAAAAGATAAAGGTACGACACATGAAGCTTGTGAGTGATGTTAAACTGCTCACAGTTTTCAGCAGTTCTGTTCTTACTTGTTTTGAACAGTTATGCTGTGGGTGACCAGCGGTTGGGGGAATGTAGCTATAATTAGAGTGAAAAGATTAACTACAGTAGTAATTTGAGGAATAAGAAAAAATCAAGTAAAGAGCCATAGATAGGAAATACACATGGTAGTAACAAAGAAGATGGAACGTTTACATACGTGATGCACTTCTATAGTATTTTTGTTATTTAACCTACTGTTTTGATACTCTATTACAGTTCATTGCTAATATGTTCTACTTTTTTATTAAAGTATAAGTTAAAATAAGTTTTTATTTTTAATTGTAAAAAAAAGTTTGTTTGTTTTTTACTTTCACATGCATAAATGATATTGATATTTTCATATATTTTACTTGCTTTTACCTTCATATTGTGTTTTTTTTATTCTATATAGCCATATCATCATCAACACCATCATCCTCATTATCATCATCATCATCATCATCATCAAAGGACAAATCTAAGATTAAATCCAGTCAGGTACTTTGCAGATTATTCTCATTAATCCCTTTAAATCGAACATTCAAACCTTTTGTTTGCATTATTAAAATAACTGAATCATTCAATCCAAAGTCTAATAATAAACTAAAACCATCCGATCCTGTGATCCACTGCCTTCGCTGGTTCAGTGTTTACGAAATGACCCAGTGACCGGGACACTGGGCACTTTTCAATCCTGAAGGTTCACAGTTACTTTACCCACCGAGAACAACATCTGTGTCACCAGCTCTGCTGTGCTTTTAAGACCTTTCATCTTAATGTAGTAACAATGGAGGAGAATCTGGTTCCTCACACTGTCAGGGTCTATCATCCACTAAAAGCTTTTCATCTCTCCATATGCACTGCACTCCATCCAGAGCCACTATAAACACACTCCACTGTTCTCTAGTGGGCCATAATTGCCATGAAAAAGAGAGAAAGAATTAAATGCAATGTATTTCTGATATTTGTTCTTTCTCTGTTATAGGCAGCTGCATTATCCAATGACTTGGCCTCTGTTTGTCATTGCACCCATCCCTGTCACCGCTACATGCATGTCGTTCCTCTGCTTTTACTCATCTCCCACCAGCAGCCGCACTCACGACTCTTTATTCATCTCTACACGCCAAAGAGCCATCATGAATAAAATGTCACAAGGAGCCTGGAGTAGGATTTAGCACAGTTCAAAAGGTCTTCTGGGAGTGTGGCGCAACACTTGGCTGAAGCGCAGGCATAGAGACAGTCAGTGAGACATGTCGACGATATTTTCTAAGCTGTTTGCTTACTGTTTTTCAGCTGTGATGTAACACTACTCTCAGATTCACGTGAGATTTTATTCATAATGGCCCTTTTAGTGGAGGCAGGGAGGAACAGATAAGTTGCCTTGAATGGATGTAGGGTAGGTATAGTGGATGATAAAAATGTGAGCACAACCAATCGTACCGTACTTAAACGTTTGAAAGAGTAGTTTGACATTTTGGGAAATGTTCCTCATATAGCTTTCTTGCTGAGAGCAAGATGAGAAGACAGATATCACTCCTACATCTAAAGGCACTTTCAAATCTGCAGCTACAGTAGAAGAAAGATAAAACAAAATGGTAGAAAACCCAGCATAAAGTACAAACTGATCAGATTTGCACATTAAGGAGCAAGCTTTAGAGAAGCAGAGATGCAGATTGTGTTACCTTTGGGCAGAGGCAACATTGATGTTTTCCTCTGATTTCTGTCTTAATGCTGAGCAAACCTCACCTACTGAATGTGAACACGAAAACACAGGATGCTACTTTATGACTCGAGGCACTGAGCCCTCATTTCGGTAAATTAAAAGAAACATCTGTTCTGGGTGACAGTGTCGATTCGGGCCATGTCATCAGTCTCTGACAAGCTAAATGAATCTCACCTGATCGACTTCATATTTGATGTTACCCCACGGAGTCTGATGCTCATGTGACAGAAAACTGACACCTGTCTTCTCCTATCAGGGAGGGATGTACGTCTTCCAGCTGTTTGACGCGTACGCTGCCAGCGGGATGTGTTTGCTGTTTGTGGCCATATTTGAGTCCATATGTATTGGCTGGGTGTACGGTAAGAGCAGAGACCCACACTTAAACATTACAAGAGATCTCAAAGCAGGGTTTTCCCAGTTTTTTATTTCTCTCTCTCGTCACTTCAGATTCACATTTGTATTTCTTCCATCAACCGAACAACTGTCAAGACATTTCCTCAAAGATAAACAGACCAATGTTCAAACACGTTATCGTGCTTATATCCTTCCAGCTGCAAATATATTTCTTCTCTGCCCTCTGCTGGAGAATAGTCTCCATGCAGCATTTACTGTGTTGAACAAGGCAGACAAATTCTATTAACTGAGATATTAAAAACACTATTATGGTATTACAGCCATGTGAAATGTTAGTAAGTAAGTAAATACAGTGCCTTCAAGTGTGCACATATCGTGCTTTAAGAAGTTTCATATTTGGATTTCATTTAAATATCAGTGCCTTTACATTATTTTTCACCGAATCCAAGCAAACAATTCGACAAGAAGCCCATATATACGAATTCAGTTCAGTAAATGCATTCTGCAGTGCAGAATGATGTTGAGTCCCTTGATACAAAGTTTCAGAAAGGATTTAATCTGCATCCAATCGGCTGCTCTGATTAGACAGGCTATATTCTGTCAAGAAAGATCCATCACGTCATTACTTCTGATGATCCATGCAGGAACTCTGAGTGACACTGAATTGCGTTTCAGGTAGTGACAGATTCTACACGAATATTGAGGACATGATTGGCTACAAACCTGTCTTCTTCATCAAATGGTGTTGGATGATCTTGACCCCGGGCATCTGCGCTGTGAGTCCACTGCAGACACAAAACCAAAAAGCAGCAGAAGCATCAACAACCGCAAAAATAATCAAGTAGATGAACACAATAGTGATGAGGAACAGATACATACAAAAATTGCTCTCATTCTTTTGAGTATTTTTTTTATGTTTAATTTGGAATAAAAATCATTGAATTTGCTTTATTATTAGTTTTTATTCATCTTTTTTATTTATTTTTATTCATCCTTTATTTTACCAGGAATATTCTTGCAAGAAGATTTCTAAAGAATTTACTCACCACATAGCTATTGCCATATAGCCAGTAACACTAAAACATACTGTTTTGGGATTCATGTTTTGAATTTCCTATTGCAATCAGGGGTGTTTCAAGGGACCTGGGGGGGGCAGACATCATACCGGGGCCTCGTAAGTGGTTTCTAACCATAGTGTTGTTGCAGTCTCCTGTACAAAGCCGATCCTAAAATTGAAGGGGGTTCTCACAAAATTGTCGTTGCTGTGGACTAATGTTATTCTGACAAAAGGTTCTGGGGGCCGCCTCTCAGCTCAGGGCCCAAGGTAATTGCCTGCTTTGTTGCAACACCCCTGATCTGCAAGGATATTCACTGGGCGCATCACATATGCAGCTTTGCTTAATCACTGTATTTCACAAAGACTATTAACATATTACACATTTATTCATTAACAACTGCTTTGGATTTTTTTCTCCACATGAATTATACATGAAGTCTCTACTGTGTGTGTGTGGCCTTTGGACTTACATTTACTAGACCAGTATTTATTACAGCAGCATACTGACTCTGAATTCAAAGTAGGCCATGTGACCTTTAGAAATAAGAAGGAATTTCTTTCTCACAATATAAATATAATGTAATTTTTTCTCTGCCACAGGCAATTTTCTTGTTCTTCCTGATTAAATACAAGCCCCTGAAGTACAACAATGTGTACACCTACCCCGACTGGGGTTACGGTATCGGCTGGTTCATGGCCATGTCCTCGATGGTCTGCATCCCTCTAGGGATGATCTGGATGATCTGGAAGACTCCTGGCACCTTCTCTGAGGTAAGAACACACACTAACAAATCCTTTATATATTAGAAAGTTCTGCATCAAATAATGAGGAAATGACAGGCAGGTAGTGGAAGATGCTCGGCTTTGAACTGCATGATCAGTGGCCTCAAACCAGCCCCTGTAGCTTCTTGTGTGAAACAAAAGAAAAATGTCCTCCGCTGTCCAAACCAAGCATTGCCTTGTTTGTTTCAAATATATTTTCTCAGACAAAACCAATAGAGTAGATATTATTTTCTCTGTCTTTCACTCTGCCATATTGCCCGTCACAAGAGCCTTTGATTATAATAACCTCTCCTCCTCCCTGTTTTGTTGCACTTGAGCAGAGCAAATTGTACACATTCATCAGATAACCTCCTAATTTTGACTTCATGGTGAACAATGTCAAATGTAGAAAATACAAGTTTGTGGCCTCATTTGAAAAATAATTTAAAATTCAAGATGTGGATGTTCTTTCTGCATTAGTGATTGAATATCAGGTACTTTTCAGGCCAACAAGTATCCATAACAGGGATCTTCAATGGGTTATCCTCCTTTGCAAATATATTGTAATATAAAGAACGTAACTGGTGTTTACATCTTTACTCATTCAAAACAAATATGGCCAATATCAGCAGACATTGTCCTGCTCGACTTGAATTGACTGCTTTGCATTTGGGTTAAGGTTTTTTAACTAATCAATTGCCTACCTTGAAATGAATGGGCCTAAAGAAAGCAGCAGCTGTATCTCTCCCGACAGACTTTCTCAGAGGGATTGTGACACAGTTGGATCATCTCCCATTATTGCTTGAGGTGGGGATCAAATAAACAAATTGCAGGTTTCTGATATGAGTAGACCAGTCCTGGCCTCTAGCCTTTGATCAACCTCAGGCATGGTGAAAAACAGTATAATTATATGAGTGATGTTTTGGTTTCAGGCTAGTGTAGGAATCTTGGTGCAAAGATTAAATTACAGTGGATTTCTTTAATTTTGTTTTATCTCTATGTTTCATTAGTGTAATTTTGACAGCTTTGTGTAGTATATTGATATCACAGCTGGTTTGCAAGATAGCTGGCAATTTAGTATGAAATTAGTCAGATACCTATTATTTAATATGACATGTAATTGATGTTGTAGAACAAACAAATCCCTGGCTTTGTGTCTCAGTGCTATCCTGTTAACTTGGGTTATTTCCAAACTGAATAACAAAGATGAAACTTGAAAAAATAACTATTATACTAACTGTACCCATACAAATTAATAAAAGGTAATTTGATGTTACAGTAGAGCAAAAAAACATTAATTGCATATGTCGACCCAATATTTGCTGGCACAGACACAATTTTATCCCTTATCATATGCATACATTATATTGCATATTACTGCTAGTAGAAGAAGCATTGTGTTGGGACAATGAGATTGAAACTTTCCTCTCTCTCTCTCTCTCTCTCTCTCTCTCTCTCTCTCTCTCTCTCTCTCTCTCTCTCCCTTCTCTCTCTATCTCTGCAGAGAATAAAGAAATTGACGACTCCCAGCCCAGATCTGAAAATGAGAGGGAAAGTCACCGGCCTCAGTCCTTATGCTGCCAATGACGCAAAACTTAAGGTTGATGGTAAAATATCCACCATCTCAGAGAAGGAGACGCATTTCTAACCGACCGCCTGTCTCGCCGACCACGCTGCCTGCCGTCTTGACAATAAATCCGACAACTGAAAACTACAGCGAACACACAACAACAACAACAACAACAGTATCCACAAAACAGGAAATGAAACAAATGCCTCGGAGTGATATTTTTGTTTTGTAAAAAAAAAAGAGAACAAGAAAAACAGATATCATATGATTATGTAGTCTGCTTCTGTTTTGCACAAACTTTGAATAACACATTGGTTGTTTTCATTTAATATTGTGACTATAGCAGGTGTTTCTTTTCTTCTCTAACATTAATATTTTTGAAATCTGTTTGATGACATACAGTATGTGGTTGAATCTTGTCCTGGTACCTTGTCAGTACTGGCCACACTACTGTTTGTGCCTTAGAACAATACCAATGTGTTGTGTTGTAAAAGGCTTACACTGTACGTTTATTGGCAAAGTGCTGTGCTTCTCTATTAGGTACTAGGTACCCAAATGTGACTATCTGAGATGTAGCATCTTGGGGACCAGTCTACATAGTTTTGTGTTTTAGAGGATACTACAGCAGGTTTTTGTACTGAGGCTGTAGGAGGGCACCAAATTTCCCAGGAAGCAAAACTTTGAGTTGTGCATAAAGGGCTGAAGCCATTGAAATCTTGGACGCTGTCAAACCCAGCTGTGGCTGTGAGGGCTGTGGATCCTTTTTAAGGCCTTCAGTGATTCTCGCTTACTTGAATTCAGTGTTGTTGCTAAGCAACGCATGCTTACTGGATGTAATTGAGTGATATTAATAGGTTATTGTTCCTCAAGTTAGGATGTATTGCGCCCTTCATGGCTTTGCAGATTTCCATGGCACTGCTCTTTGTGAGCAGATGTCTCTGCTCAGGAGATTTACAGTAATATTAAAGGACAGAAAAAGGTTTAAGCGATGTAAAATATATCCCCTCGGTTTTTGATTAATTTTACATCTGTTAAGTTTGAGCTGAATATTTGTACATGGTTTCAAATAGCAGTGAGTGACTCGCAGGCTGAGTCTAAAACACACCTCTCTCCTCCAGCTGCCCTCCTATAAGTCATGGATATCCATCATTTCACAGTAATTATGCTGAGTTTAACACAGGGTGACAGACAGACGTGCTTCCACCCCTACTTTATTTTATTTCCTGTGCCGCCTGTAGAGGAGAAGATGGACGCCCATCAGATGAGCTTTTCAAAACCCATCTGTCTTCTTATCCCCCCTCTTTTTATTCCTTCCCCTTGCCCCCTTCTCTCTTTTCTCCCTCTGATCCTCAGCTTGTACACCTCCTCCATCTTTTTCTTCTTCTATATTTGGCTTCTCTTTATCACATGGACAGCACAAGGCCTTATATTAAAACTGAAGCCACTGGGTGCTTTGTACTTCATCCCACAACTCTACATCAGCAATACTCTTGCTACTGGTTAGTGTTTCTATGACCTTTCCTCTGACATTGTAAAACCTAACCCAAACCCACAGCTTTTAATTTTTGCTGTCTTTGCAGGAGTGGAAGCCCACTCTGCCCCTGTCATTCATTTAATTGTGGTAGAGACAATGAGCTGGTCTCATTGATCAGATCAATCTCAGTCCATTACAGACCCATCAGATCAGCACTGGAATGACTCTTGAGCTGTCCCCTCTCCCTCCCTTGCTTTGTCCCGACTTTCTCGCTTCCCTTCCTTTCTTTCCTTTGTCCTTGTTTCCTGATGAAAATGCAATCAGAGGAGAGCATCTGAGGGGGTGAAACTTGAAATGTATCTCTTTACAGTTTTTCAGGAGGAGGCAAAGAAAGCAGGGGAAGTAATAAGGAATTGATGAGCTGGGGAAGTGCGCGATCGAGTAAGTAATGAGGGAAATAGAGGAAGTGTTCAGTGACTGAAGCCCCTCCTGTCTAAGCTGTGACATCCTCTTAAACATGTGATTGGTCCCTCTGGTGTGGTTGCATTGTGACATTGTCACCTCCTCACTGATGTTTGTGCAAGGTAATAGTTGTATGCCTTGGAAATTATAGCCTGCTGTTTAACACTGATTATGTCGATGTATATTTTTACATCTCTTTCTAGAAACCTGCGGTCTATTTCTTGAGATGAAACATGTTTAAAAAGAACTGCTGTAATAAAAAAAAGGAATACATCCCTTGTTTTGACTTTTGATATGCCGCTCAAAAGATCTTGTTATAGAAATATAATGAAAGGTGTTTTACTGTTCTGTAATGTACTACACACATTTTGGTATTCACAGAACACACGACTGTCTGCTTACTCATTTTTAAAAATAAATATTATGAAGGAAAACTGAGTATAGACTCGGGTGTGTTTTTTTTATTTGACTTAATCCTACTGTTGCACTGTGCAGTTATCCTGAAATAGGGAGATACTCTTAGACGCTGACATTTCCTTCTCAACCCCCTCGGAATGGTTTCATGACTATTTGTGAGGAAAACTATACTTAAAATCATGTGATCAGATAAGATAAGATGGCATTTTCCCAATTCCAAAACAGCAACTGGATCGTCAACAAACTGTTTCAAGATATAGAGCCAAGAAATATAAGCAGGAAAACACAACAGATAATGTTTTATGTATAAGCATTTTGTGAAACGAAATATGCACAAGGATGTAAAGGCCAAATGACTGAACGGATAATGGCGTGATATTAAAAAAATTGTTTTTAAACGTCAGTTGATATCGAATTCATATCACTGCATCTTGGCAGTCTTCTGTACATATGCGATCATAGATGTCATTGCTGTGGACTAACATTGTCAGCCACTCATTGGGGCCCCCTTTCCGCTCAGGGCTCCAGACAACTGCTTACTTTGCCTTCCCTGTTGCAGCAACCCTGGCCTTCACTGCAGTGTAGCTCCAGTCAACCTCAGCGTGACTGCAGGTCTAATTAGAGCAATAGGCCTTTTTCTTTTACAGGAATCACTAGAGATAAAGAAAATGAATGGTGGATGATGAATTCCATTTAGCTGCTTCAGTCTCAGTCATGTGTCTTACAACCTCCATCTGGGCGTAAATCTGACATTGTACCTCAATGACGCAGCTTCTGCCCTATTTTCCCCATAGACCCTTACAGAGATTTGCTGCATCACAAATATGTTTGTTGGCCTCTGAGTGTGTGTGTGTGTGCGTGTTTGTGTGTTTTGAGTAGCCAGTGTACATTTTTACGTGTGTATGTGCAGTCATGCGCATACATCCAACTGGCACTGTCTTGACTTGATCCCTGGATGATGTGAAGTTAATCTTCTTTTGTTGGTGCGTCGCGTTACTGCTGTATGAAAACTTCCGAGGACACTTAATGGGCTGAAAAAGTTTCTGGACTCTGTAGACAAGCAAACCCATTCAAAGAGTAAAATTAGGCTGTCAGTGGGGGAAAGTCAGTCTCTCGCAATTGCTGCTAAAGGACATTTTTTTAGATTTTTCTTTAAGAGATAAGACTAATCTAAAACCTTTATCTCAAACAGTGTGGTTGGCTGAGAGACACACGCTGTATAGATTATGAATAGAATTCCCCGAGGCATTTTATGAGCGACATGTTTTATTCCAGTTCTGGAAAGGAAAAATACATTGTCCACATTAAATGTAAATTTTTCTTCAAATTTACTCAATCAAACCATGTCTGTGAGGTGCTATATCTGAATTTTCAGTGTAAACTATTTGTTGTTAATATTTTGACTACTCCTAACATTGTTTTCAGTGTTTACGTCAAGATAGTACACTTCCAGACCGATAGGTGGCGCTCTGACGCTGCTGTGGATGTCATCGAGACCGCGGCGACAAGCTCTGCGCATGCGCAGTTCAAGAAATCAAGGACCTCTGGCGCGAGGCCGCTGTGAGTCCACAGGTACTGAAACACTGTTGTCTGTCGCAAACTCGCTTCACGGTGTAACGAGAGTGTTGTAGCGAGGGCTTCGCAATGTTTGAGCATCATTTCGAGAAGTTTGAGATGTGTAGTAAATGTGTTTAGCTTCCTGTTTGTAGCTAACTGCCTCTTTTCACGAACTCCGGACTCGCAGTTCGTTTTGTAGGTGTGCGCACCTGATTCAAGCACACGGGAGGAAACGTGTTCTAAAACATTGTTGGTGGTATTAGCCAGCCACCAGTGAGTAGTGTGTGAGGGACATGATATCATGAAATGATTATCACGTGCTTGTCACTGGCAAAAAAATGTGGCGGTTGTGCTGCGGTTAAGTGCAAGTGTGTGTCAAGCGTGCGCGCGCGTGTGCAGTGTGTGCGCGCGCGCGCGCGCATGTGTAGTTCAAAATGTTATAGGACTGAATGTGATTATATAAGAGACTGTAGGAGTGAAGTGAGTGTGTTTTGGGTAATTTTATTTTTGCATATGCATTTTGAGGTAATTTTGGTTGTGTAGTTAGGTGAAATTATTTTTGAATTCATATGTTATTTTCATTCGTTCATTTATCTGATTCCATTTGTCTGTGAAACAGTTCTGTATTCTTTCGACAGTCGTCGTGTGAGTTGGAGAAAAGATGTGACTTGAGTGTTGTAGCTCAGAAATAAAGGCGCTCTGGCGTGAGGAAGACGCGAGGCTATTGGTCTTCTCTCTTCTTAAACCCACCGCCACGCTTTATGTATTGGTTTACGAAATATAGACCTCCAACCGGTGAGAGCAAGGAATCATGTGACGTCTGTTGAGCGATGCCAAAAATGTCAACAGACGAGGGAGCAGATCGCCTGTGATGATGATCCCACAATGTCTGTGAACAAGTGTTGCCCTTTTTTGTGGGAAAATTGGAAAATATCGAGTACTTTGAGTCAAATGATCGTTCATCAGCGGCAGCCTTGGTTGGTCACAAAAGGAGCTTCTCTCCGTACCACGGTATAAACCCCACCCATTGTGAGATAATCGGTTGTGATTGGACTGGCACGTTTTCTGCTGGTGGGAAATCACTTCCCAATGGATGGGATCGCGACCGAGTCGGGCAGAGCGAGTGAAATGAGCTCCCAGAATTCATCTGGGTCCCAGGCTAGCTGAGAGTGGCTCAAAGGGAAACAATGCAAATGGAAGTAAAGAGCTGAATAGAAGAGTAATCATTTGCTGATGCCTTGGCACTAAAAGCAGCATTTCCAAAAATGAATATCGAATACATTTATCACTGCAGTTTGAACAAAGAGACAAACAGAACCAAACAACCAGACCACACGGTGAAATCTCAGTGAAATTCACATGAAGAGAAACAATCATGCAGACACTTGCAAGTGAGAGCGGGATTAGTAACCACGCCAGGTGACAGGCAGAGAAAAAATGAGACAACGCAAGCAGACATAACTCAATATACGATACAGAGGCAGTTACGCAATCTCACAGTGCTAACAGGCAGCCAAACGCGAATGCAGATTTACAGAAATGATGGCGACACAGACTGATACAGATGCCGTAAGACAGACGAGCAAACGAGCACGGCAGCAGATATAGAGGAGCAGTCAGACGGAGGGAAGAAGAGAGAAGCTGCACTCTTCCCTGTGGTTATGGAGAAGGCATTGCAGATTAGTTGACTCACGCACTGTGTTCTGGGGCAGCGCTTCGGGACAGAGCCAAGATAGAAACACACCGCATCATGGCCAAAAGTCAGCCTCGCCTAAAGATCACAGCAACCTAGATTCTTATCCTGATCTTTTGATAAAGAGCAAAAATGGAAAAATGTGCGAGAAAATCACTTCACTTGCACAGATGACACGGTGAATAGTAAACCAGATACCCATTCATTACACTGTAGGTTTCTTACTTCCATCGCCTTCTTGTAATTTTGATGTTATTCTGTGTTCATCTTAACTTCAAAGACAACCATTTATTCATAGTCCCACAGCAATTCAAGCTGTCATTATAGCAGGCCTAGGTTTAGTTTAATTTACTCCGAAATTGTGTCATTATATTCTGTTTGCACCAATCCTGACCAAAAAATAAACTTCTTGCTCAATGCAGGTTCAACCTCAAGTCGTCCACCAAAGCAGGGTTGTGAATTCAGTCCTCAGCTCCTCCCGACACAAAAGTGTCCCTGGGCGAGACACAGAACCCCATATTCATGACGAGTGATAATGGGTGAGTGAGAGGCAAAATTTTGGTTAAGATATGAGTGTAGCCATTAACTACGGCTCTGTGGAGAGGGCATGGACAAGAAAGAAGTACTTTAGCGAGATCTCGCAAAACTTTCAATGTGCTTCCGGGTCAGCTCAGCACGGCACGGAAACCAAACAACCGGACTTGGTTGTAATTTCTCAAAGAAGCTTCACTTATCCAAGAACCGAATAAGCTTCATGGATGAGGTGAACCGTCTTCAAGAAATTACAACCAAGTCCTGTTACTCCTGATTTGACAGCCTCTCGGAAAACTATGACAGGGATGAATGAGAATCTCCACAGACACAACGGCGAAATTAAAACAGCAAATTAAATCAGTGCTTGGCAGAAGACACGGTTGTAACATAAGTGAGAGACATCTGAACTATTCACGGTTTTGCAATATCTCGCAAAAGTACATCTTGTTTTTCTTTCTCCACGTCCTCTCCGGCGCTCCGTAATTTACCATTTTTGCTAGCGCGATGACTTTGTGAAAATTTGTGTTTTGTTCTTGGCTTTAATCTGATGCAAATTATGTCTTGCATTGTTGATAAGCACCCAGAGGCTGGACACGGGGGCAGCCAAGGAAGGAAGGAAGGAAATGCCAAATGCAGACAGGGAAGTTGGAGGAAAACTGTAATGATAAAGTGCAAACTCAAAGAGCATAGAGCAATCTGACATAAAGGAGAAATGTGGTAATGTGTAGAATACAGATGAATAAAACCCTGCTACTCTTTGTTACCTCACAAAATGGAGGGATTGAAGATAAGTTTAAAGGCACAGCTGTGCAGTAGTAAATACCAGTAAGGAGGTCAGTGATTGAGTTAGATTATTGTGAGACATTGTTTTGTTACGGCTGATTCAAAAAGGTTAGACAATGTAATTTAAAAAATACCCTGATATGTGCAGTATGAAAGCAGGAGCATAAAACTTACCATACAGTGCTTTTATCAAACGGCTCAGAGCCTGAAATCAGCCAGAGGTCACGTTATTCATTAAGTATAATCATTTTTTCCCCTTTTCATCCAGTGCTGCTGCTGCAACATGAAACCAGGGTTGTTCTTTTAATTTCAGCAGGGGGCAGCAAATCCCAAACTACCATGACTGACCAGGTGAAAAAAAATCTAAAAAAAATAATGCGTGTGTGCTTTTACATGTGTGTTTGCACACACATGCAGAATAAATATGTTTTTATGGGTGGGTGTGTAAACATACATGTACATACATTCTGGTCACGACAATATTTGTGTGCACAGGGAGCAAGTGTGTATCTAAACTAATGGTTTGCATGCTCAGGGCACCTGACATGACATCATTTAATATTACGTATATTTCAGCCGTGCATGCTTGATGCTGACAACCTTCTCTCCCCCGAAGAGCACATTACATATGCCATGCTCCGCACACGCATGTATTGAGTGTCTGTGCTTGGTATGCAGGCACAGAGCCTTGTCAAAACAGAATGAGAGACACCCGGAGATTGGATGGCCAGTGTTGGGAAATGGATGGGTGAATTGAAAAGGCAAAAAATCAGAGGCAAGAGCAGGATGGGGGGGAAAGGAAATGGAGAAGGAAGGGGCTGGATTGAGAATAATCTTTTGAGTAATAAAAGGAGGCAAAGCAGAGAAAATGGTTTCCTGCACCTGGTGAGAGAGAGAAAGTGGAGAAGCTGGACAGAAAACTCTGAGGTCAGAAAGGGTAATAATGTTCATTGTCCTTGGTATGAAATCAGTACACACTGCTCCCAACAGCAGCTGAGGAAAGATACCAGCAGCATTCGACTCCTGTTGTTTTTAGAGAAGAATATCAAATTAATATATATGAAATATATATTTTGTGAAGAATAAGTTAATTATTTAGAAAGCATAAGAAATACACTGTAAATAGCTATTAGTTGCAAACAATCAATTATTCATTTTACATGTTATGTTTGGTTGATACTGTAAGTGTGTGTGTGTGTGGGGTGGGGGGGCTATATACACAGCCGAACAGGAAAGTGGGCCACGAGAGAATTAAAATCAGACCCTGAATAATTCTGGAAAATCTGACTTGAAAGAGAAGTCACAGTTTCTGTACATCTGCCAAATAAAATAGCCCTGAAAAATATAACATATACCAGTACCAGTCTCGACAAGCAGGTCAAACTCTAGAAAACCAGCATATTACAGGAAATATTGAAATAGATAAAGAAAATATCAGTGTGGATAGCAGCTAGTGGCGAGGTTGCAGGCGACCTCACCCTCCCTTTCAAAGCACATAGTTGAACCTCTGATGTTTATAAAATTAACGTGTTAATCTTTGCGTTAATTTTCAAATATTTAATGCGTTAAATAATTTAACGCATAAAAAATTTTTGTTGAAAGAAACAGGAAGTAGTTTGAGCCTATGCTCTGTGTTGTGCGGAGGCAGAGAAATAACTTGACGTGTTAACATGTGGTTACGTAGTCAGCTCGAGGTGCAATCGTCATCTATTGCAGTGAAAACGCACAACGAGACAGATAAGAGCACAGAAAAGGCAGAAAATATGATTGAAGAGTGTTGTTGTGGTTTCCAGGTTGACACACTCACTGCCCGTCACATCACAGCTTACAGGAGATGGCACCCTGACGTGTCTAGATATTTAACCTGCTAGATATCTGGTCACGTTGGCGAGGCCTCGGTGAGTCACTTTGGCCTTGATGGTTTTGTTGGAAATCTATAGTTCACAGGAGAGAATCTTTAGACATTAGTATTTGAATTTAAATACTTCCTTTGTTCAATTTTGAATGTGCAGTCTCTGCTGTGGAATCGTTAAAGTTCTCTGACACAAATGTAATGAAATACATTTAGATGATTACACATTCTGTCATTTACCTGTCCCGTCCTTTACTTGCTCTGTAATTGACACATTCATTTCCGCTGACATTATAGAGTCAATGAAAAGCTATTACACTGCATGGTGAACCTTGACCCACATGTCAACGTTTTCTTTGTATAATGTGCAGCACACATTAGCATTGTGTGTGTGTGTGTGTGTGTGTGAGGTAAAGTGTGTTACAGGGGTAAGGGTGTCAACTGGGACCCGACTCGGCACCTTCTTTGAGTTCTCAGTTCATGGGTCAGAGGAGAAGATGCCTGAGGACACTCCAGGCATCTTTCTCTCCCTCCATCGCCCTCCCTCTCCTCTTCATTGGGCAGTAAATGAGGTGTAGACTGGGATACTCGGCAGTACCAGCATCTATCATTATCATTACCAGGATCTTTGATGCAATTGGAAAACGTATATTATCAACCAAAGGAGCAATCCAATAACAGAAATTTTCATTTTGTGTTTAAAATTTAAAAAAAAATTCTACCCCATGTTGTAAACAAATGGGGCAAAAACACTCATGAGGCCTTCTTACTTACAGTATCTATTCACTCCACAGTTTTTTGCTTCGTTGCGATGCTCACTGATGAATAGTGGTGAAATGGGCGACTGACTGCGTGATTACAGGAGGGAGGGAATTAAGGCAGGCCATTTAGGAACCTTTTTATATATTCTATGCAATTAAAAAGTTTCCATAGTCCATAAAACACTAAGTCAGATTTCTTTTGCTTGACCGTTTGTGATAAATGTGAGTAGGGGGGATTTTTTTTTGCTCTTTCATTTCTTATTTTTTAGATCGAATCAGGCAGAAATGAAGAGAACGGAAATAAATAAATAAAATAAATCACAAAAGATTGTCACAGGCATGAAATGTATTAAAGTGACCATGATTGTTTGTTCCAGGGTGTGATTATGAATTACTTCGCTTTATACTACATGCTATCATGTCCATTTGAGCTCCATTTGTATTGTACAGCGTACATGTGCACACGCATGCAGCAAGTGTATCTGCCCCAATTCATGTGCGTTTGCTTGGTCGACTCAGTGTGTGGTCTACATCCGTTGGGTTGGCCCTGTGCTGCACGGTTCTGCAGTAATGGGTTGTGGCAGCTGTGTAATTTCTGTCTATTTATCCCTGACCTTGGAAAACTCTTCCTCTGCAGTGCAGGTGTCATTTGTAAGACACATACACCCACACGCAAACAGCAATAGAGGAACAAACAAACTCAAACAAGGATTTTATGTACACAGCTACTCAATTTTATTCCCCTCACACAAACACAAATATTTAAACATTCGTAAACCAATTGGCACATGAATATCCACTATGAACCCCCACCACCCTCCATGCACACACACACACTGGGTGTTAGTAGGTCAAGTCACCATTCAGGGACCAGCCAGTGACAATGTTTCTAATTTCACTGTCAAGTAATGCTGGCTGGTTGAATGGGTAACTGATTAGGTGGAACACTGTGGTGTAAGTAGAGGCTCAATTTGATCTTGTATGCCTTGATTAATAGTGTACATGTAATATGTATACCCATTATGGACAGTAATATTAAAACTAATCTGTTAGTCATCATAGGTTCATGTGGTATCCTTGTATGTTTTAGATTTACTTCTAAACTTTTATTTGTGATCAGCTCCAAATACTGGAAAGTACCATTGACTGTGTATATTTAAAGCAGAAATACACAACTTTTGGCTTTAACTTGACATTATCAAAACTGATGGCACTGTGTAATGGCGACAGAAAAATTGACACCATCCACTCTTACATTGGTTTCCCCATAAGTCTTGCTTTCAGCCTGTTATTCTCTCCGGTGCGCGGACACAGTTTCGGAGGGAAAATGCCGACTCGATTTACGGCACAAAGGAACTGCGATTCCTCCATTGTGTAACCAAAACGAGGAAGAGAAAAGCGTTCTCCTGATATCTATGACGAAACTATAATACCACCTGGAACCACTAGGTGCACACATTTTGTGTGTTGCTCCTCTAAGACTGTTCTGTTTTTCAAGTGAGTTTAGTCAAGAGCTTTTTTCCCCCACTAGAGCGACACTATTAAGAATTCAATAATATTAGCTGTTCATCGGAGTTGATTTTATTGCGCCAACGGCTTTTCTCTCTTTCTCTTACTGTTGAAATTTACCGTCCGACTTTCCACCTTACACACTTTTCTGTCATTGATCATCGAAACAGTCAACACCTTCTTAGGCGTGACCACCATTATCACACCTCCCACTGCTTGAACTGCATTTACCGTACGTGTGTGCCACTGACACCAGGTCTGAGGCGACCGCTGACGGCAGGAGAGCATCAAACCCAACAGAGAAGTTGGTGGTCAACCTTGTCTGTATCTTAAATTATATAATTATGTCCTGTTTGACAAGCGATTGTTCCACTGCCTCGTGTCTGTGGACGTGGTGTTTGTGACCACTAAAACTAGGTCCATCACTTTTTTCACCC
This sequence comes from Scophthalmus maximus, assembly GCF_022379125.1. Classification (NCBI taxonomy): domain Eukaryota; kingdom Metazoa; phylum Chordata; class Actinopteri; order Pleuronectiformes; family Scophthalmidae; genus Scophthalmus; species Scophthalmus maximus. The sequence goes on from NC_061520.1 coordinate 9,984,246, forward strand.
ACTGCGACTGTGTAGATCAGAATTACAGTTAACATGCTCCCTTTTCACTAAACGCTGTTTACATCAAGATCTCCTGTTGAGTATTTTGTTGTTTCCTAGGTTTTTTGTGTAGTTTTGAACCAGAATTTTACAACCCTACCATTTATCAATAACTTCATACGTGTGACAAGTTCCCCTCTCACCATCCTTTACTGCTCTAATGTTCTTTTTATTGTGCCGCTCATGTTCCATTATCCAACCCCCAGAGGAGCATAAAGGATGTGTAACTGCATTGGACTTCAAATCCTTAGTACCAAGTGTTAATAAGGTTTTCCAGCAACACTGGTTGTACAGTATCTTTGCGCAGTCGTTAAACTCAAATCAATATATATATATATATATTTTTTATTATCCTTTCATACCACGTATGCCTTAGCTGGAAGCAAACCACTGTTTTGTGAAACCGCTAAAGCTGATCCCCTGGTGTATAACAAGAAAACACAACCACGGTCAGATCCCTGAGCAGAGTAACCAATTCCTTTGTCCATTTATTTTTATCTCCATATATTCATGAATTGAAGCCATACATTTTTAGTATAACAAGACATTATCCAATCAACTTTAAATATGTTCTACCAGATGTGTCCTTGAATTCTTTTATTCTGCCCAGAGCAAATTAGCAACTTTTAGCATGTCCATCCACATCTTTGCAACAAACCCATCTTGACAGCTAGAAGTGAAAATCAGGTATTCACTTATCAATAGTGCACACACCAACAGCAAATGCAGTTGTATTATTTATTCATTCATAACACAAATTGTTTCATGAAAAAAGAAGAAGAAGGAAATACAACATATTTAACACATAACCTACAAGGCAAACCTCCTCGCCACGAGTGCATTTCAGGTTATAACCATGTTTGGTTTTGCCATTTGAATTATGCTTCAATCAGATGACCTGGCGTGACCAAGGCCACCTTGTATGGCAACAAGAAGACAAGTTTAGCTTTGTCATTTGTTGTTGTTGCTGAGAAGCATCAGAGCTCTGGGCCCTTTGTACACAACACCAACATCAGCTGGAGGATTTGCTTGTTACGTCGCTAAGCCAATCAGCCCCGTTAGATCAGGAGGTGATGATGAGTAGAGAGAGGGAGGAGAAGTGTGTGTGCAAAGGAGAGAGAGAGAGAGAGAGAGAGAGAGAGATGCTATCTGTCCAAAAACACCTCTGGCCATTCTAAAATGAAACTCCTCATCATGGCTGTGACCTCTTGCCCCTGTTGTAAATCACAGGATAATTGAGGTTAACAGTTTAATTTGACCTTTCGAAGCGTCTGCGTGGCTTCTGCTGCAACCTTTCCTGCTGAACTGTAAAAATATACCTCTTGAATATTCTTATCTTCAGCTCCAGAAGGGTTGTAATGTGAGGCAGTGTATGAAATCCACGCCACAGCCAGAGAACATCACATGGAGGGAAGGTACAAAGCTTTAAAAAAAGGGAGTTCTCTGAACTGAGGGAGATATCAGTGGCAAGTGTCGCGATTAGAATCTTTTCCTCTGTCACCCTCACATGAAACAATGCTCAGTGTTTAGTGGTTCTCTCTTGTAGATATATACGTGTCATCCAGTGCGTCACATTTTGCGAGCTTACCCCCATTCACTTTTACCTCCGTCCATGCCGAGAGGACATTACAAACTAAATCTACATCCACCTTTTAGACTCTCTGGAGAAACAGTGGTCGGCCAGAGGAGCACTGGAACGCTCCGTAATCACAGACACCGACCCAACCTGGTCAATAATGTGTGGCACAAAGAACACGCGCGCACACATTCACATGCACGCCCTCAGGAGTCCAGGGACTTGAAAACATGCATGTCAATGCGTTTGGCTGCAGGCACAGACACCTCCCTGCGAGTCACTGTTCCCGCCACCCGGTCCCAGCGCAAAAACACCTATCGCTTAGAAAGGTCACCATGTGACGCCAGCAGCGGGGAAAAAATAAATGAAGTGGTTCCTTGGGGTGGCATCTGTCATGAGGTTTGGGAATGCGTTGTCCTTAGAGTGTGTGTGGGTTTTTTGGTTGTGATAACCACTTGATAAATTATTGTTGTAAAAAAGTAAGATACTTTATAGTGAAGAGTGTTTCTGCTTTGCAGAAATCTATGCTAAAAAGCAATCAGAAACAAAGTATATTGAAGAAAATGCAGGTTGCAAAAATCAAGTTTTTCTTTTTCTTTGATAAGTTTGATGATATAAATTGTCCCTTTAATCTTCCTGAAACGCAGAAGCACCCAAACTGATGGCTTGCAGCTGTAGTGAGGACTCGCATGCATCGCAATGTGAGTGAACCCTTTTCATGGCGACCTGCACAGCCACCTTTTACACCCACAGTTTCTCTTCTATTCTCACTCTCACGGATTTGCTCTTTCTTCCCCTCTGTTTATCTCGCTGTCCCTCTCTCTTGCTGTCTGCTGTCCTATTTTTATCTCTTTTTACCTCTATTTATACATCTTCTCTCTGAATAAAGTCTGATTAATTTGAATTATCATCATGAGACCAGATCCCTGCAGTATTTGGCAATCTGATTAGAACTGCACTGTCTGACATGTTGTAATATGTCGAGCAGTGCTATTCAACAGACCCAATGGAGGGACACTATGTGCAACATTTCCCTTTTATATAATCTAAAATACTTTTAGCACTCCACAAAAGGATGAGCTTGAGTGTGAGCCATTTTTGGAAATACGTTCCAACACCTGTCTTTGAACTCACACATTAACTACGTCAAATAAAAGGGGAAAAAATCATTGTACGAGTAATAGGACTTTTAGGTGGAGGTTGACATGAAACACTTGAAAAGACTTCACCGGTTGGAGACTGGAGCTTTCTGTCCCACCCACAGTGTCTGTGCATAATTCAACTATTATCTGAAAAACGGAGGCAAGGTGGTATGAGTGTGTTTGTGTGTGAGAGAGAGAACCGATAGCCTGCAGATGGAGTGCCTCCCACAGTTGTGTTCAGCAGATATGAAATTATTCCACATACAGTACGGCTGAAGTAGAGCATTTACTGTACATCCCCGCATTGGCATGTGGAACACTCTAAAGGACATGCACACTGTGCTATATTTTAGAAAGGTGAGAGCTGATTTTTTAACATGGCTGGCAAAATGTATGAAATATTCATGAAATAATTTTTTTTACCAGAGACGGAGATTGTAGATTAAAAGAGCAAAGCTCATTTTGCTGACTGACTGTTTAAACAAAAGATTCTGGATTTGTCAAAGGAAAGTCATGTCCAGGTGAAATATTATCAAAAGCCACTTTGAAGGTACAGATTCAAGTTTTTAACATTGAATTATTTTACACCTTCCCAGGAAATAGTTTAACTTTTCTGATGCATAAAAGAAAAGGATCAGGGCAAAGGCGCCGCCAGTCTCAGTGCAGTGAACCTTATCTGCCTGGTCAGAGGGAGCAGAGCTGGATGGCAGCTTCACTTCAGGAATATTACTTCCTCTAGAGGTTCATTTTTAAACCATTTATCTTTCTTACTTTGATACTTGGTCTCTCTTCCACCCCCCAGTTCTAACCCTCCTCTTCTCAACTCTCTGTGTCCATTTGTGATGTTCCCCTTCTTCAGTTTCCTCGCTTGTCTTCTAGTCACATGATGAATCACATGGTGCAGTTTTGCCCCATTAATGGAGCCCTGTCACATAACGACTCACCTATCGTCATCAAATCAGAATAATGAAGGTTATTAGTCATTTTGCCTCAGAAACATGCTTTACAAAAAATTCAAAATAAGGCATTTCATGTATAGTTTACCTCTTCATTCCTCATTTTCTCACTGGCTCTTGCATACATCCCCTGAGATGGAGGAGGAAGTCTATGGATCTACAAGCAATGCTATAGCACATTACCCAAATTCCCTATGCCTAATGGTGTGTCAACATGGATAGACTATTAATGTATAATGATGTGCTTTGTGATAACGAGTGGATTATTTGGTTTTATATGCCATGAGTGGCTGCACGGAAATAACACGGGGGGGGAAGAGAGGAGGCTAATTCGCCCCTAATTCGATGCCCGAAGCGGTCTTATCTGTTTTGTTCTTGTGTGTATGAAGTGCCTCTCCTCTCCTGTGAGTGCAATATGGTGAAAAGCTATTTTAGACCCCGTGGATGCAGTGCGAGCATCACATCCTTTCAGATTTCCTCAGCACACATCAGATTGTGGACAATTTATTCGTTCTGCTTAATTTTGCTGCACACCCCATGCATCAGCTAGTCACTTCTTCTGTTCCTCCTGCGCTGCTATCTGACGCAATGGATTGCATGTTCATCCATGTGTGCCTCGTTATTATAGGTATGGATTCACTCAGTTTAGATTGGCTGTAAGTGATAGTTCATTGTCTAGTACACTGACTCCTCGTGAACTCTCATCTCGTGAGGTTAATTGAAGTGGGATGTATATTCACTGCAGAGTCTTTCATGTCTCTAGTTATATATAAAGTTATGGACACTATCAAAAACAAAAATAAGGTTATTTTTGTTGAAAGTGAAGGTGTGTCACATCTGCTGTTTTCCCTGTAATTTTGACATCAGACAATTGAAATGTGAATGTTTCAGACTTCTAGGTTATTTTATTATATATATATGTTATATTTGTTCCAATTTTCAGCTCTTGGTAATTTCATATCTCAATTTCAGTTTGATTATTGGCATCATCATTTCATTCTTGATCAATTCATGATTCAAAATCATAGAACTATTTTCATTGCAGTGTGTGCCAAATTGGCCCACTAGTCCAAGTTTTAAAATTATTTGCAATGATTTTGAAACATGTTAAACTCTGGGTGTTTGATGTATTCACAAACTAGTAAAACAAATTATACATTTAAAAAAATATATTTTAGTAATCTATGAATCGATTCAGCATCAGTAAATTCATATATGATTTGATTTGGGCGATTTTGTGATGTTGCGGGCATGTACTATATTTTAGCAAGATGGAGCTGTGAAATAAAGTAAAGGCTTGCAGGAGATTAAACAATAACGGAAAAAGCATTCTGATAACATGCCATGTATCTTATCTTGGAAAATATTTCATTTATATTTACAGTAATATGCTACAATGACGTCACAAACTGCGTCAGAGTCAGTCTGTCGTAGAGACAGCTATTGCAGTAATCGCTCTCCTTGAGGCTATTCCTTATTATTGCGCATCTGCAGAGATGAAGTGGTGCACAAGGATGAAAAGATGCAAATTCTGCTGAACCCTCTACTGTGTCCTGTCTCCATAGGGAAATGGGGAAATGGCCTGCATTTATATGGTGCTTTTCTAATCTATCGGCCAATTACAGGACAATGTATGTCTCACTCTCACACATATTCATACAAACATTCACACAGTGGTGAAAAAGCAGCAGCAGTGTTTTGCTCAAGGACACTGACAAACCAGGAACCTTCCAAAAACACAGTTGCATATATCTAAATGTAGCTAATCCAAATGTGTCTTTGTCACTTATTTTTTAAATCTACACAGAATGCCCGCAAGGGAACTGAATTGTTCAACTGAAGTCATCTTCAAGTCAAGTGATATTTTATCCAAAGTAAATTTAAATAAATTGTTAATATTCATGTTTTTGAACCCATTGTTTTCACAAAGCAGCCATGCACTACAGTAACCTTTGTTTCAAAAGAGAAATCATTCCAAAGTGTGGATGTCAATCATTCAGTATTCGTTTACAATCACAGTATACATCACATGACTTAGTGAGGCAAATTGATTTTCCCATTAATTGTAAAAGACAGAGAGAGAAATATTCCCAATCTAAAATTCCAGCACAAGAAACTATCATTGATATTCATGGATATTAGCACTGAGAAATTGAGAAATCCACTGTAAACTTGGGGAACATATGAATTGATTGTGAGCTTTTACAGCGTCATGGATGCTTCACTAGAGGCTACTGATCAACAAATGAAAACAAAAAATAGTTATTATACTACACTATAGCTGTAAGCAGCATTATTTTGACCAGACTGCACTGTAATTTGATTATGTAGAATAAAATGGAACATGTAACGTTGCATATGATGTTTTTTTGTGAACTAATTAAGTTTCAAAAATGGATATTTAGGGGAACTGCACAGAAGAATTTCCAGGCAACATGTGTCATGCTGCTTATATGTAAACTTAAAAAAAATAAATATATATATATATATATATATATATTATATACTGTACAGTATGTAGGCTTTTTATATCAGTCTATTGTGAAACCATTTATCTTCATCGTGCTTGGTTGATGCAATGTAAAAATAACAATTGGATGAAATGAAATGTGTACGTGATGAGATGCAGCAAAGAACAATATCACAAATGACTGATGTCTGATTTTGGCCTCAAAAATATTACACATTGTAATGTAAACTGTTTTGTACTATACACTATCTAAATAGTGCACAAGAAACAATGTCCTGACAATAACTTTTAATTTTTAATGACACGATAGTGGAATAAAGCTAAGAGCTTGCTGTCAGCATTACTCATCGGCTCTAAAGAAACATGATTCTAAATGTCAATCCTCATGTGTGAAACTTTTTTTTTGTCAGTATATACAGTTGTCCAGTGTGGTTATTAGCTGGGGCCACTGTCCTCTTCTTACCCTTTCTAAATGGCAGTGTGACGAGAGCTGTAACTCCAGGACTAATGAGTCAGCATCACGCATCAACTGTGTTCATTTGAGGTCTTCATCTTACCCTCCTCTCTCTCTCTCCTTTCGTCGTTTTTTTCTTAATTTATCATTATGATTAATCATTACAATCTGCTCTCCTCCTCCTCCTCCCTGTGCTATGAGTAAAGCATGCCAGTCAAAGCCTAGTAGGCAACTGTCACTGTTCATGGTAACCTCTCAGTGATGTAGACATGCAATGGTTAAGCCCGCAGCAGTGCCTATTAATTGTCAGATGCCTGTTCCCCCTACAACCCATCCTCCTGTACTCTGTTTCCTTCCACTATCTTTGTTCCTGTAACTCGCTATGAATCAATTTTGTCTCACGTTGTCTCTTATGTCCAGTTTATGTTGTTCTTCATTTTTTTTTCTATTCTCTCTTCACAGACCAACTGCACATTATTTTCCTCCCAAGTTCCTTTTTGCATATGCTGCTTTCAGAGCCACTGAATTGCCTTTTGGCAATTTTTTCTGACTCTCCTTAATTTTTCTTTTGCAACCCTCTCTTTTCATCTCTCCATATCACTATGCTTTTTCTCTCCTTGACCAACCATTGCTGTGGACCAAAGGAAGTGAATATGAGTAGCTAGCTTCAACATAGGAGATACATTTATTTTTGTATCAAGATATCCTCCTACAAATTCACATATTTATACTTTTGGGATCTGCTGCTTAGGGCCTGTTCTTGTGCTGCCACGATCAGAGCCTCAGTGCTATCCATCATGCAGGCCCTTTCCTAACCAATGATAGGATTTCTTGATGTCAGCCACTTCCTCTATCTGTCAATGATACATCCCTTGGAGGGACTTGGTCTTCCACAATATTTTCGCATCCTCCTCATCATCCTCTGTCTTCTGCAGCCTGAGGCACTCTCTTATCAGTTCATCCCATGGGGGCCATCTTCCTGATGTGTTTTTACCCTCTGGAGGTATTTGATTGGGGCTTATCTCCCAGCATCCTAATTGTTGCTCCCACTGACCTGTAGGATACCCATGTACTTGTAGTTGTCCTGTATGTTTGTTATCCGGCCTACTGGTTATTCCACCCCATCTCTTTCCCACCATGCAACCAGTCCAAACGACATCCCCCGATGTCCTTACTGTAGATCCTGATGTGGTGCATCAGTGAGAGGACGTCTTGTTCAATCCTGGCGAACAGCTTGATGTCATCCATGAATAGCAGGTGGCTGATAGTCACTCCACTTCTGAATCTGTATCCATACCCACTCTTTTGGATGATCTGGCTGAAGAATTTCAGCAGCCACACTCGACAGTGGCTCGTGTGATGGCCTTGAACACTTACAGTGTTATTTTCCACAACTACATTGAGTTCTTGTTGAAGGTTATCAGTGCACTGTCTGCCTTGTATAGCACTCTATTATCCATGTGTGGGGCATTGAGTCGTAGGCTACCTCCAATCTAATCTTTTCAACCTTGTGGCCAGTGGCTTTCTTGGCTTTTTCTCCAAAGGGGACACTCTAAAGTGCATGTGATCCTATACCCAAGTATCTCCAGGATTACTGTTGTAGTGGCTTATTGGTTTCCATGAGGGTGGTAGTGATGAAACTGAGTAACATATTAACATCTGCAAGTATCTCTTCCAGTGAGTCTGTGATCATGTCTAGCACTTTTGCAATCTATTTGAAAAGTTACTCGATTAGTTTTGAATTAAATGAAAGGGCTCAGTGTTGTTATATGTCACAATATATTACACTATCTGGCTGCACCCCTTCATACGCCTGTAGATACTTCAGGCAAGGTTAGCTCAGCCCCTGTGTGTGTTCTGCTTCAGCTGGTGGCTCAGCCACAAAACACCCGCTGGAACCTTTTCACTTGTCATTGTCAGTGTACATCACAAGTTAGCCAGACAGACAAACAATCCTGAGAGCCATGTCATAGCACATCTGCTCCTCATACTAAATGTCTCTTTAGAGGCTCTGAGATTACGAAACGCCTGTCTTTTTGTCAAGATAACCAAAAGAAACTGAAACAGAAGGGAACAGATTTCTCTGGGAATGACACAGATCTTGCACTTGGCTGGAACCAGATGAAAAATGCATGCTAAAACCTAAGAAAACTGTACAAGAATCAGTGGGATAAAATAAAAATAATCATACAACAACATCACCATATAATCAAAAAGTGTTACTTCTTATAATCGAGAGAGAAATAGATCCAATTTCATTACTTATTCCTTAACATGGTTGATTCTGTTCCCCCAGTTATTATGCAAATTCAGTTTCCTCATACATATTCTGCTAGAATGTCTTGTGACTAGAATACATCCATATCCTGAAGAATGAATCACTGCATAGGGCAGAAAGACGATGTTCAAAGTAACAATTTGTCACACTGATTATCATTTATCTTTCTGTGATCTGTCTTTGCCATTAAGCTGTAATACACAACCATCCTTGATCATGGACTCAGTCGTTAAATCACTGATAAGATTATAACCTACCTAAACTCCAAGTGTGAGAGTGTTTGATCTCTTTTCAACCATTATTTCTTCTCACTGTTTCTTTGTTAGGACAAAGAAAGATTGAGCTATTTTACCACTTTGTTCACAAAAAACACTGCAAAAAATATAAATGCCAATTGCATTATTTAAAAAAATACTACTACTGACTTGAAAAACGAAAGTGCTATGTACAAATATGTACATATAAATATAGAGTCAATGGTCAATTGTTCTCTTTTAAACAACAACGATAATGAGTTTCCCAACCTTTGTTGTTGTGTCTTACCCTATTTTTTTTTTTTTTTTTTACTTCTATTTAGAGCTGATATGGATGTTTGTATGTATGTATTTTAGCTTCACTTCCCTTTATTACTATCCCAAAATAAATTTGGATTGCAGGCAGGAATTAACACAGGTCAGGGAATTATTTAGCCTTTCTCATAATAAGATACTCAGCAGTTAGCATTGTCATTATGAATAAATTGGTGTTTTAAAACTAACATATAATTTGATTTGTGCCACCTTTTGGTTGGGCCATTAAGTCAATATCTCCTCACGACTACTAATATGATCCGAGGACATATTCATTCATGTAATGAACACTAATGATAATTTTATAACATGTTTTTGCAAATGCTTGATCTTCATAACAGTAATACTGTAATGACGGTGCAAATAATTAAGTCAGACATAACGTACCAGGCTGCACTGTGTTCCTCATTGCAAAGTGCAAAGGCAGAGCCTTTACGACAAAAGAGGAGCAATATCATTTTGTTGCACCACCACAAAGTTTTAAGTGTCTTTGTCTCTTCATCACTTGTTCAGAGTTTGGGGTCGATTGATCTGTTGATGGATGGTGGGGATTGTGTGTTTCTGCCTTCATAGATATGCTAGCATAGTCATCAGTCATGCATCTGTCTAGTGTCTAAACACTCAACACAATTTTCACACATGCTGACAGAGACAAGGACAGTGATTTCATCATGCAAAGCTGTGTTGACCACTACAATTCCCTGTCCTAAATGCAAAGGTGGAAATCTGTGCATCTGTCCTTTAATGTATGTCTATCCAAAGAATAATCTTTCTTTTCATTAGAAAAAATGTATTCAAACAGACATACCAAAGCTAACACTGCAGTGCTACATGGCAGTTGTTTTCCAACAAGATCAGAATATGATGTCAGAGTAATCCAGGGGCCCTTTCAATAGTTCATTGAAGACTGGTGGATACGTAATCAGCATTTGTGGTCCTCCACAATGAAACTTTAATATTAAAAGCACTCAGCAATCCTCCACCTATATGCTGTTTCAACAATTCCGGGATCCAGATTTGGATCCCAAAATGTATCACCTGTTCCTGTGCCTGAGACCTATCTTTGAAAAAATAACCTCCTTGGCAGGGGTAAAAAATATAAAATGCACTGATTTACATATGGAGCAGAAACCTCACCAGAACAAGCAATTAGAAACAGTCAGACTAAATGGAAAATACTAGATTTATACTCACCTTCCCCTTTCCACAATTATTTGCACGCAACACATTAAAAAACACCCGATGGCTTTAGCCAACACAGAACACAGAATTCTGCTGCTGGCTGTGCATGCAGTGTCCTTCACGTTACATTTTCTTCAGCACTGATGAACAACTTTGTGCATGACTCTCTTTGAGTGCTTTGCTGATTTATGAAAGTGTTTGTCTGCAGAGTGGGGTTAAAGTGTACCACTTTCTGACAGCTACATGTTAGTTGTAATCCGTGTGTGTTAGAGGAAGCAGGCTCCTGGCTTTGTAGAGAAAAAAAAGCTCTGCTTTGATCGACAGAAGAAGAACACCAACAACAGTTTGTGTGTGTGTTGTGGTTCACAGCTGTCCACAGCGCCTGCTTTGTTGCTGCTGATCGAACGGTTAACTTACTTAACTTTTACAATACGTGCACTTACTAATACTATTTTAATGATAATTATATGAAGTGTGTCTAGTGTTTGGCATATTTTGCCAGCAAATCACAGACATTTCAGTTAAGTTATCAATGCTGTGGTTATGGGCGCTTCTAGTATTTTAATCTGTGCTGTTTCTGGCTCCGTAGTACGGAAGGGGATTAGGTAATCCAAACAATAACTGAAGCATGTATTGAATCCCAGCATGGACATTCATACTCTTTATCAGTTCAGTTACACTCAATCTCAACTACCCAACGCCATTGTCTTTAGTCAACATACTAAACATTTGCCAACCATCACTTTTACAATTTGTGCAGTTTATCTTACAATTATTCATCACCTTTTTACACAACTCATCTGTATGTTCTGTCCCCCTGTCTGTGTGTGTGCATCACAATGGTGTTGCACTGTCTCACTAATCATTTAACCCACATCGCAGGTAGTGCATCCATAACTCGGCAACACACGCTGGCTTGGTGACGTTTTGTTTATTGTAAATATTAAGGCAGACTTGGTTTACAGTATCCTTGGTTACTGTTACATGACATACACTGGCTCTTACTGTTTTTCCAGGTCTAATAGGAAACCCTGGTTAGCCTGAGGTGGAGCTGTCCACTTCACTGTAGTGCTGAAAGTTATGCATTACATTACATTCATTTGCACCATAAGGACTTGTTTTCTTTCTGTTCATTAATACATAATCAAGGGTACAACTTGCTTAATTCATAGCGATGTATTTGTGTTTCTAGATATGAATTCTGTACAATCAATAATTAAGAGATCTAATTTTAGAAGTAGCTGATGTCAGTGAATGTGAATGCCTCATTTGGTTTTAAAAACTGGATTACACTTCAATTGGTGGCACATCAATTTTTGATAATTGAAAAGAAGGTGACAGGATGCTATCATCATTTAAGTATACTTAGCATGTAGCTAGTATAGGCAGCATAAAGTTTTGTCACGGTTACTCAAAAAAACTTAAGGAAATCTTTTAGTTTCCCTCTTCCCCCCTTCCGGTGGTCTATAAGAAAACAATATTTTTCTCTGTGAATTATTTCTAAGAACTGAAATTCTTCACACCGATTGAAGAATATGTGACAAATTCTACAAATGAATTTAACTTAAAAACCCAACGTTACTTGAGACCAAGAAGTTATAAATCCGTCAGTGATGTAGGAGGCTTTGCTCAGTCTTAATTTTCTATTATTTCCTTGAGTGGGTGTCCATTATGAGGGCAATGACTGGTGGATTGGCACCAATCATCCATGTGGCAATCCATTCATTCATCACCATAGAAACAGCCTGGGTGAATAGGGGATAAGTAGGGGAGCATGGAGAGATTGCTGACACCTGCTCTCCCCACACACACACACACACGCACACACACACACACACACACACATTCTTTAAAGCAACAAGAAATGTCCGCATGTTTTATTTGATTTTCGTAATTCTCAAGGTGAGTATTTGTTCCTTTTCTGTTCTTTGCACTTCATTAACCCAAAACTGTCTGATTTCACATTTTCAGACTATACAGCAAAAGATTCAACAAGACTCTTCTCCAAATGTTTATGATGTAATATCTTGAGGAGAAATTCCTCAGTGTCCTACAGACATGTCCAACCTGGCCACAGCTCCTCGACTGATGGTAAATGGTTTTTGTTATTGTTTTTCTTTTCTAACCGTCCTTATCGAGAAATTTGTAGTGAACCAAACAACTGAGCTGCATATTTTTCTTTTCCCCACCACATCGCTCTTTCTTATTCTTCTTGTTCCCACAGATGCAGCCTATGAAAGATGAAAACTCCTGGTTTCATCATGACAGAGTGAAATCATAAGAGTGAGGTACAGAGGAAGTGAACAGAATGTGTGTAAGAAGAGGAGAAGACCGGTGCAGCATTGATGAAGCTGCATGTCTGACACACTGTTGCCTCTCTGTTAAATGATAAATATTTCAGGACGCCCTGGTAAGTGAACCAGTACAGGTAAGCTCATGCACAAGCAGGAGTAGTAGGCTGAAAGTGGAAGCACAAGCAAACAAACACTCCAACACACGGTGGATCAGTTTGTGATGTGATCCACCAGGGGACATGGGAAATGTATTCAGCTAATGATATCAAGGGAGCAGCAACATTTGCATTGCAAAATATCACAGAAAAATGTTCAAACTCACTGTCACCTTGGTATACACGTCACCTTTTAAAGCGTCTAATGGAGCAATGCTACAGGAAAAGCTCAATTCACCCCCCTGAGTTCACCCCAGAGGAGTTAGTGGTGTGTAGAAGGTGTGTGATTGGTTCATTACACGGCCAATTATGCCGAACTAACCTACACCAGACATGTGAGCAGCAAACCCGTGGTCCTGCAAGGATAACAAGACGAGAACTACACTGCACAGGACTTACATGAAGACAAGAAGGTTATCTTTGGGTTTTTTTCATATTTTTTCATAAATGTGCTTCCTGAGACGCCATTTTTAAAAGAGTTAAATATCCAGTAAGAATTCACCCTTTACATAATCACATGCATCCAGGGATTCATAAGCAAGCAGACTCATTTAATTCATTATGTGTTATCTCAAACCTGTTCACATGAAAAACTTACTTTGTTGTTTTGCACCAGAATGTCAAACATCTTAATGTAAAAATGTCCAGATGCCATTTTGGTGGATGCTTTGATTCAAGTGATTTCTTGCTCCATGTGAAAATGTAAATTAAAAGGACACACATCAGAGAGAGAGACATGGGTTAGAAACACTGATTGCAACAAACAGAGTGGGAGGGGTGGTCACAGTTTGGCACCTGCCAGAGATGCTAACACGCAGAACTCTGGAGGTCCAGTATATAAACAATCTGAGTTAAACAGGATTAGATTATCACGAGCAACATATTCCAACTGTATATGAAAAAGCCTCATCTTGGGAACAATTAAAAGTCTGTCCTTGAAATATATATATATATAACGCAAAGACTTGGATGAAGAAAAAGGTTACAAAATGCAAGACAATAAAAAGTCCCATTTCTCTTTACTGCACATTTTCTGCGGTCAAATATGAAAACAGAAAAAGGTGGGTCTGAGATAGAGTATATCACACTGCTGAATTCCATATTGTTTATCTCGTTTACACTAACAGTTGTACAATATACTGTGGCATTAGTTTTTGGATATTTTAAAATAGTTCTTAAAGAAATAATGTTATAAAATCAAATTAAAAACTTTCTCTTCTAATTAGCATCTTGCTTTTAATGACCGGCAGACTGCCGATCGTATACTGTACGCTGCCACTGATTTTGGAAATCGTGAGACCATGAACGTCTACAGGCTTTAAGCTGCAAAACAACATAAAGCATTTGATGGAGCAAACCAAATTCAAATTAACCTCTGGAAACCTCATCTGAGGATTCATTATCGGCATTCTATAAAACTTAACGAGGCCTGTTTCAGCAGCTGCTGCGGCTGGAGGAGCGCACCGGCTCTGAGACTCGGAGGCAGCCGCCTCCGCCTCCTCTGCTTCTCTGTTTTCAGCCCTCTCCCTCTATCTATCTGGCTCCTCTGCCCCAGAAGTCGAGCCTTTGCATCAGCTCTTCAGAGGAGGGTGTTGGTGAATTCTTGGCCCTCAGTTCACTCGGATCTCCGCCTTTTTTTCCGCTCAGTCCGGATGCTCACGGCTGCATCCTTCGCCTCAGAGAACTTCAGCCCATCGATGTGCCGCTCATCTTCCAAAGAGGCAGGCAGTTAATGCTTTATTTAAGTCCAAGGCCCTTCTCCAACTCAGTGACCCTCTACCCGCAACTACAGCTTGCCTGAACACATTTTCTTTATATTAATTATTGATCAAAGGGATATTCCCTAAATCCCAGCCACCAGGTTGTGCCTGACCTTTCTTAAGTGACCTTGACCTTGACCCTTTCCCCCACAGAGGTCCAGCTGGATTTGGTCAAAAGACCAACCAAGCAAACAGCTTACTGCTCTGTTGCCTAGCAACAAATCTGTGAATATAACGTTTATCACAGCGGGGATTTGCATTTAAAATGTTGCGTGAATTGAACTAATTTACTTTTCTCCACTCGGTTGCTTCTGAAAATGTTGCCCACTCATTTTTTCCCCATTAAACCCATAAACCTTTTCACATTTGACCCAGTAATGACATAATTCAATATTTCTGATGACTATCTCAAATTACAATTAAACGTCACTGTAACCCTCCAAACTGCAAAGGAAACAAAATGGCAAAAGCAATATCACAACCTCCACTCTTTCTTCTCGCTCTTCCTTCCTCCCGCTCTGTGGCGGCGGCATCAGCGGCCATGTGACGAGGATGCAGATTCTCTCAAAGCCATTAAGTCTAAATATCAGTCCTGACTTTCGGATCACATTCTATCTGCCTCGATTACACTGACTACGGGTAACAACCTATAAGAACAGTTTTGTAGAGATGAAAACTACAAAAAGACGTCCATAGAAATGTAGGTTGATATGATAAACGAGTATCCCATAAAACTCCACCCTTGTTCAAGTATGTGACAGATGACTATTACTATTATAATACTAATACAATACCATAGTGTCCAACATCCTGGTTATGGCTCCGTCCACCGAGGCCTCTCTCAGTCCAGCGAGCTTGTCCCAACTATGATTTATAATTCTCTAGGAAACAACAGATTGATGTGAAACATTAATACAGTTGTACAAGCAATAAAACTGTCCTTCATCATAAATTATAGCATAACCACAGGCCAAAAGTGTATTGATATTCCTATAATACAATCCACTAACCCCCTGGACAAAAGGAATAGTATTTTTGTTTTGATTTACAACGGCAGGTCAACAATTCCTCTGGTGTTCTCAGACAAAACTAATAGAAATCAATATTTTGACATTTAACTGTATTTTCTTTGAGATATATATATTATATATATATTATATATTCATATTCAGTGTTATCCATTTATTTTTTCATTTCAAATAAGCACATGGAATTAAATCATGTGGAAAAAGATGACTCGCAGTAGAATGACTGAGTTTTGTGTTGACTCATATTTATCGTCTGATGTGTTTTTGTTTATCCTTTGCCAGTTTGGTGGTTTTGTGAAAGCTTCCCAGATTAAAAAGGGCTCTTTCTCATCCTTTGCACGTATACTTTTAGCTTCTACCTTCAGGGCATAACAAGCAAGTGCCACAAGAAATGTGTACAGCATGTCATATTTTATATTTGTTCTCATTTATAAACTAATGCTTACTTTTCTTTTTTGTTTTCACTGTCATTCCTGGTATTGCATTGTTTTACGCCATTATCTTTTTCACCCTGACAAAGAAGTTCCTAACTTAATAATTAACTTTCATTAACTTTAATCATGTAATTCTCTTATACATATATACAAGGCGATTAATTTCAAACTGTACAATGAAATTAAATATTGATCTCATAAATAAGTGTAATAATAATCAGCCCTGAAATTTAAATATGTACATTATTCATGACTTTTTAACCATGATGTAGTTGTGGGCTTATGAATCATGACTAAGTTTTTTGTACAATCAAATACAGTGCCTTCATCAAAATGTTTGCACATCAGCTCTGGTAGCCCTGACATCTTTCACTTCTGACACACAATCCAGACATTTTGTATAATATCCAATTTGTACATTTATTTGAAAAATTGTAGCACAGTGTGACAATAAAATTTGAATTTTCAGCTCTCGAGCGACGAGAGGAGCTGCTTCATAGTGTTAAATCACCTCTCCCACTCTTGAGCAAAAGGTCAAACGTGGGCACATTTAAAAATGCCATATCTCAGTAATTTCTCAAAATTATCTAGACATGTGACATGTTTACATCTCTGCTCTCTGTAAAGACATTTAGCAGTGTAGAAGTATATTTTTGAGTTGAGGTATCTTGTTTGTGTACCTCAGTGGTGCTCTCTGTCATCACTAGTTCTGTCTCACAGCGCTCCAGCGTTTTCAGGCCTACATACATTATCACCATGGCAACCCCCCCTGGAGCTGGCCACACACAGTTGATGGACATTTAGTCATTACACAGCTTCTGCGGTCCTGCACCCCATTTACACCCGCCGTTAAAATGCATGATGGGCGAATGAATTGCAATCAGATGGAGCACGACCACATGAAAGTACAGGTGTAAAGACGCATTGAGGACGGATTGTGATCCAATCGGGCCGAACCGTCTCGGAGGTGGTGGGCGGGACGCACTGTTAAGTAGCCGAATACAAGTGTAAAGAGTAAGACCACATCACGGATGGCAGCCATCTTCTTCTCTCCTTTTTATTGTTTGTTGTTTTTTGGGGGGATGTGAAAATGTAATACGGGCAGAACAGATTAGATTTTAATCGGATCTCAGCATGGACAGGTGTGAATTTAATCTGGTTGAAATCACATCTAGATACGATCTGGTTATAAGAAACACATTTTAATGCCAGTTTATCTTGTGCACAAGCCCCACAATCCCACTATGATGTCCTCAGAAATTGCATTTTGTAGTTATTAATTATTACTTAAGTAGAAACACACCGGATGACAGATGTCTTTGGAGTTACTTGTGTTGCATGTTTAGTAACACAGTATTTACTCTAATGTCACACCAAGCGCAGAGTAAAGAGTAACTCTAGATGACAGTACACAAAATGTGCAGTAATAATCTTCTAATACTTTTTCTATATGAGGATTTGTATTTAAATATTTTACTTGATGTAAATAAAATTGCATAGCCAGGAATTTAGACATACAAATGGTACATCTTCATATCCTTGATTTTTGCAGTAAAATAAGTGCAGAGCCTGCTGCTGTGCAGTACAGAGCTCTTTTGATTGCAAACATAGGAACCCCATGCTCTGAGCAATATTGACCTTTTGGTGTGAAAGCCCTGTTAGCCGTTTCTACACGACAGGCGTTTGAGTGGTCGAATACTGCGTACAGTATATTCCAAGATTGACAAAGATAGATCTGGCACCTATTGCTTATGTAATAACACTTATATTTTGAAAATTGTCAAGTTGTTGTAGTAGAAAAGGTTGGATGAAATCCAAAAACAGACCACAGATGTGCATGCAGCTCTGCTTCTTCTGCTTTGGGTTTCTGCAAGTACAGGGCTGCTCGCTCATTAGTCAGTGTTTGCAGTCCACGAGTACAGCCACATATTTTCAGCATGCATATTTTGGGCTAAAGTGGGATCACTCGCTCCAACCGATGAGGTTAAAATCACACAAAGTAATCAGTATTTTAATGGGGAACTATTACAATTGGCTTCTGAGAGTCACCAATCACATCAGATCATCATAATCACTTGTAAACCTGAAGAGGTTTTGATTCAACCATGAAGCAACGTCATTTAATGTACTTGCTTTTCCATATCTGCCCTGAATGTGGAATGACCTCATGTAATGTGCAACTATACATAACATTGACTGGTGTTGCTTTCTGCATCTCCGATGTTGGGAGAAGAAGCCTTTCAAATACATGTTTGGAATGCAATGTTCACTGTGATGTGTAAATCCTTTTTTATTTTTATCTATTTATTTTTGCTAAAATAATCACCACCTCCTCAGAATGCAGTGCTCTTCACTTAACACACAATCACACAAAAAACGGTCAAGTGAGAGGTGGCAATGAATAAACAAACAATGGGTAAATTACCATTAATTACCATTTTAATGCATCATTTTTTCATTCATAAGCTCTTTCATTAAAGTGTGTAAATAAAAGCGCATTAGTGACACAGACGTGGTCACATAATGGGCCTGTTTAACATTCGTGATTCTAGAGTCCACCACTTTAGCTGAGATTGAAATGTGTCCCACTTTGCATGGATGGTCATAGTTTTTTTTGTTTCCCAGAGGATGTAATCTACTCAGATCAATGACCGCTGACTCTTCCTCTTGTCTAGTGCAACCATTAGGTTGACTGTTGTGTTTTTAGTGAATTGTTTAAACAACTAATGGATTGATTACTATGAAATGTGCTACAAAACTTCATCAAAAATCGAAAAAAAACTTTCTTTAAAACTCGAGTTTAGCATTTTGGCCAGCGCCATCTTGGTTTTTTGAAACCAGACATTAAAACCAGAAGTAACCATATTTGGAGGAGTGGGGTTGGGCCTAACTGAGAGCACGTCCACTGCACTTTCACCTTTACTTGCAACCATGCACCTATTGGATGGCACTAGCTGTCAATCACACTGTATCCACGCTCCAATACATACCTTTTTTTATCTTCTATTTTACTGTAAATGGGACCATACGCCGTGACTCCGACTCCCTCCCAACCTTTCAGTCATGTCTTAGAACCCACCTCTTCTCCTCTTTTTTTTCTTGTTTTGTCTTGTTTTGTATAAGCGCTTTGGGTACTCGAAAAGCGCTTTATAAATCCAATACATTTTTATTATTATAATTTACTAAATGAACATCATGGTGTATTGAAGAACACGTGAAACTAGCAATTGAGACCATAAACTAATCAGCAAAATCTTTACTGACTCAAAATCAAGTTGAGAAGTATGGTCATTTTCTCATAGACTTCTATAGAAACTGACTTCTCTTTTGCAACCGGTGGAGTCGCCCTCTGCTGGTCATTTGAGAGAATACAGGTTTCAGGCACCCTGAATTGGCTTCACTTTCCGGACACAGTGACTGTGACTATTTTCATACACAGTCTATGTTTGGAACAGGAGCTTTAACAGAAACGTCTCCTGCCATGCTTAATATTCACCCCGTTATTTACATGATGATACGGTGAATTTAATATGACATGTGGCTGATATCACTCATGGAAAATACGACCTTTTGCATCAACAGTGAGAACGCACATTGACATGTTGTACATGTTTCTGCTGCAGCGTGGTTACCTTGTGCTTCCCTGGTCAACAATACTGTGATAAATCATGACAGGGGTCAAAACAATGTCACGGCTCATTTACAGACGATACATCATTCATCAGATGTCTACCGGCTTGACACGTCTCGTGATATTTAGGCCATGACAGTTACTTAATGTTAATTGATGAAGGAAAACGACTTGCATGAATTTACAACCAGTTAATGGTCAACTGATGGTTGCGTTTTGAATCACCAGTAATTCTGGCATTATTCCATAAATATTGTTTAAGTTACCGACAGAAAAATCTAGTTTTCCAGTATGGCTGCTGCTACTTTTAAAGATGACACTACAATACAGCTGAAGTTGGCTCAGCAGGAACATTTTGGCATTGCTTTCCTTCTTCCTTCTTTCCTCATCAACTTCTACATTTCTCCCTGACTGTGAGAAGAGTGAAGGAGGCCAGTATTTGTTTTTACTTTGCTACTGTGTTTTCACCCCCCTCCCCCCCCTTTTTTTTTTTTTAGAAATGCACCCTGGGTTCTTTTTGTGAATCACCCGGCAACAGAAACATCACTTTGTCTCCATCTTTTCACTGCAAGCGGAAACGTCGCGCCAAGGCTCCTCTGGAGAGGCCTAGCAGCGTCCTACCTGACTGACTTACCAATGAAGAGCCAGACACAATCTGTGGGTCTGCAGTGTTACACATAACTGGTCCTGACAACAGTCCCTCCCTCTCTGCGCCACCCGAAAAGAAGAGAAGCTTTTTAGCCTCAGGAGACGTGGAACAGCGACGGCATAGGGCCCTGTCTGTCTTTCTGTCTCAGACCCTGTCAGTCTTTATCTGTTGTTCACATGCACAAACACACATTCATTTCCATAAGCTCTCAAGTGCAAAGCCAAAATACAACAATGCACCCAAAAAAATCTTATTCGCTTTCTATTGATTGCCAAGCTTTGAAATTGATTTGGAGAGTGACTGCAGGTGATTCCTGCACGTAATACAGGTTCAGAGATAAGAAGGTCTTTCAATGTGATAATGCCATAAGACTGTAATAATATGCAATTTTGTTGATGAAGAGACGGAAGTATTTTTTGTTAGGTTTTTAATCTGTTTGGAGAATTCTCAGGATACAAGAGGTCAACGGTGAAGCAGTGGAGTGTCTGCTGTCTCATATCGCTGTCGCAAAAAGAAAATGAGGTACGTTTGAATTTTTACCTCCATGGTTGGTCCACTTTTAATTGTCCAAATAACTCAACAACTGTTTGATGGATAGTCATAGATCAGATTCACATTCATGCTCCCTCAGGATGAACTTTAATCCTTTAGGTGAACCCTTAACTTTCCACATAGCAACATTGTCACATCTGAACTGAAAAATGTCAAATACTTTGGTTCATGACTAAATGATTGCAAAACGTATGACATTCCCATCTGCCTCAGCTGTATTTCACACACGGTGAAACAGGACAAACACTACCTGGATTAAACATACGCATGTTGTATTGTAAATGCAAGTATGCTCAAGTGCTGACGTTAGCACTTAGCTCAAGGCTCAAGTGCGGTGGATGTAGACTCCTAGTTGTGCAAAGACATCCTCTCCTCACAGCTATGTGTGCATTCATTTCCGTTTATCAACGCACAATATTTGTTTTGCATGCATTTAAATATATCCTGCTGGAGTTGCAGTTTTCCGAAAATGTACACGTGGGACGAAGTTTTTCATGTTTCCATCACACACATTTGTGCAAATCCTCGGAGGAACACAGACAACGAGAGGGAAGATATTTGTAAAGGCATCTGTAAATGCATGTATGCTTGCATTACAAAATGCATCTGTCATCGTTATCGCTGTCATCATCACCCGCGTCGCCATTTTGTCGTTCTCACATGAGCGATGATCTGCTCTACAGTCTCGGAGCATCATGTTTTGTCCCCTATGTCTGAGCAGTGAAACTGACAGGGGGGACAGCTGTCTGGCCGAGTGTCTGCCTGTACTCTGCTCTCTATTACTACCACCTCCTTCTGTAATTACAAGCTCCACTGCACACAGGCTCACAATCAGGTGGGGCCCGGGCCACAAGCTCAGCTCCACCAGCTCTCGTCTGTGTGGCATTTTGAATTCCCCCCATACGAGAGCTGCGGGCCAACAGGAGGCTTTTTGCACATCAGAGGTGCCACAGCCTGCAGGCCAATCAGCCGGTTGGGATTAGAAATGCAAAATTTCGTTTTGTATCATTAGAAGGCTAGCTCACCCCTCATTGGTTCACCATCTGGGCATTCATTCCTTCTCTAGCTGTGGTGGGGATTTTCAGTAGTACCTCAGTCGGCGATGCAGAGCCTAAAGCATAGCGGAGGGAAAAAGATGGGAGGGAAAGATTTGAGGTGAACACGGGGGGTAGCACGGGAAGCAAGATAAATAAGGAGTTGTGGGGGCAAAGAAGAAAAAGAAGAATATAATCAAATGAACAGGAGAAAATGGAAATGGTTGAAGGAAGGCATCGTGGCACTCTGGACACAACACACAGTGAAACACAGACCGAGATAAACTTGAGGATTAATATTATTATTCATCAATTATAACCAGACAGAAACTCACACAAACGCCGGCACACAGTGTCTCATATAACAAAAAACTAAAATGTTATGAGTTTTCTAGAGAACAAAGAAACTCATCTTGGTTGGTCAGTACGTCCAAACATATATGTTTCTATAAAATGGCCAATGGCCAGATATACATTCACATCAAGTTGCAACCCACCGTGACGTCACCCATTGGTTAGGGAACTGCCGTTTGACCAGCGCCATTTTGTTTTTTTTGCAACCAGACAAAAGGGCGGGGGTGAGTCTGGCTGAGAGCTCGTCCAGTGCGCACCCGCCTACACGTGCAACCGTACACCGATTGGACGGTACTATCTGTCAATCATGCCGAAGACACGCTCCAATGCATGCCGCGCTTTGTCGTCTACTTTACCCTAAATGAGACTTTCATTTACGAAATGAACATCATGTCGCATTGGAGAAGACTTGAAACTAGCGATTGAGACTACAAGCTCTTGAGGAAAATGTTCACTGATGTTATGAATCAAGAGAATAGGATCATTTTCTCATTGATTTCTATGGAAACTGACTTGTGTTTTTTGCAACCAGTGAGTCGCCCTCTGCCGGTGATTCCAGAGAATAAAGGCTTCCGGCATTCCGTATTCCCATTCCAGTGACCATTTCCATTTATTATATACAGTCTATGATTCATATCATAAGAAATAGGAACCTGGGGGACCCAACCTTCGGACACCTAGTGCCACTCAGCATTACCATGTCGACTCTATGTGATTGGGTCAGAGTTGAATCCTTGGAGAGGAATTAATAACCAATCAGAGCGAGTGTGTACCTTATCTTACATTCACCGTTTTTGTCACACTAATGTATGTAATGCATCCATAACAGTGACATCATGACAATGACATTGCATGTGATGTCACCTTACATTAAAATGAAGCTTCACTGGCTTCAGTCACACATCTGTCATTACCAAAGACATAGGAAGATTTTCTTTCCTTAAACATTAACATTGGTTGTATCCTTACTCAATGTCACAATTTAAAACCTTTAGCTGTCAAACTCCGAAAGAGTCTAAATCTCCCAGTGAGACCCTAATAATTTATTCCGATGCGGGGGTTAAAGTCTGCTTTGAGACTGATCATTTGGGATGTTCCACAAGGGTATTTCCTTTTGGAAGACGGCGGGCTAAGAAGATTATAAGCACAGTTTTCAATTTATCTCACACACCCTGACTCCCTTTATTGGCCGAGACCTTCCTTATCATGTTTTGCCAGAAGCTACAGAGGAAGCCTTCGGCATCGCCCACATCTGCGACTTTGGAGTGGATGCATTTGATGTATAACGTTATACATCAAATTATTACTATTATTTTTACCCTGAGTGTGGCCATTTTTCTGTCTTTCTTTTCTTTTTTTTCACACAATATGTTTCCCATTAATTATCCAAAATGTGGATGGATGGACATTTTAGAAAATTGAAATATGATGGAAAGAAAGCGTGCAGAACTTGATGGAGTCCTCTGTAGAAATAACTTACAGCACAAGCAAGTTGATATCCAAATGTTACGTAAGCTATATGAGTCTTGGTGTGCATCAACTGGCCCTTGAGTGAGTGAGTCAGAAGGGGGGTGGGGGGGGGGGGGGGGGGGGGTTGCTAATGTTAAAAAAAAGAAAGAAAAAAAAGACCTGCAGGAGTAAGGATATAAAACCTTGAGACAAGAGGATGCTCCGCTCTCAAACCCGCTGCCATCTCAGTGGTGGAAATGTTGGCGTTGGGGAGGGTCGACTTTGAGGTGACATTGGCGCTGTGCAGATGAGAGTGAGGATCCTTTGCGCTCCATGTTACGTCCCTGCTCGCTTCAGCTCAGACGGCGGCAGCTCCTTTCCCCGTCTTCTCTCCCCTCCTCTCTTTCAGCACCACTCCCTTAAGGACAGCACCTCGCTCTCGAAGACGCATTTTGTCCGCCATCCTCCCCCCCTCAGGATCGTATGTGCTCGCTCGCTCGCGAAGTTTCCACATCGGTGTTATCCTGCAAAAGTGCGAGGAAGTAACTTTTCCTTCAAATTCGGATTTCCCCAGCGGGAAAACACCGTGGCGAGGAAAAACATTTGACTTGTGAGTATTCCGTTTGGATTTGAATAGAAAACAGAAGTGTGGTTTTTGTGTTCGAAGACGCATGGCTTTCAAACGAGCCACGGAGGAATTTTGGCACGACGCACGCAGATGCGCTGAATTTGGCAATGTGCGCCTCACTCGACGGCGACGCAGAGTTGTCTCATGAGGGTCAGTGGCGCATCTGATGCGCGAGTCCTGCAGCCTCATGCTCGAAATGTGTCAAATGTAAATTCTGAACCCGGAATATTCACAGTAGGTGTTAATATGAAATTGATTTAATATGAATATGAAAAAGAAGATCTGAATGTAACCGTGTTGCCCGGGTTTGCTCCTCGCAATTACGCACGCGGGGTACAGAGGCGCGCGCTCCAGGTTCCATCCACGACGTTTGGCGTTTTTAAAAAAAGTTTTCAAATATTATACTAACATATATTTTAAATGAAATGGCCTGGCGAAAATGGTGTTATTACGTAAAGGCCATGTCTAGCTGCAATTTAAAATGAATAGTAATTCATAAGAAAATGAAATATTTCACCTCTGTCCTGATGAGAATGTAAATTCAGACTCGGTGACTTATCGTCACTCCAGGTGATTCATTAGACACGATCGTTGCGTCGGACTCCTAATTCTGTTTCACTGCTCTTCTCTTGTGCCCTGGCAGTGGGAAGTGGGCGATTGGATTCAGAGCCTCATGAATCAAGGACAAGAGCATGGCTCTAAATTCCTCCTAACATGCATTCACTGCAGGCGATCAGAAGTGATTCTTATTGCATGAGAAGTCTTTATTTGATCCTGTGGGGTTCACGGATCGTGGGGCAGATTTTTTTTTCTTCTCCCCCTCCCTCTCCACCCTTGAAGAAATGTCATGCAATTAAAATGGATGCATGCACAATAATCCTGTCAAATATATAAATACTGTTTTCAGTATTATTAATAATATTATTCGTGTAAAATGTCAGGAATTTCTTTTTCAAAATAAGTAATTTGGCAACATTTTTATACTTAGAAAATTAATATACATTTTTCAAACAACTGATGGTTGTGTAAATGCGAAATAAGTCATTCCAGTAATAAACTGAAATTCAGGAAAATTGTTTTGTTTTCTATGGTGTTAATTTCTTTACCAAGTAGAATTACGCAAACGAATCCTTCATCATTTTGATTTGACATTCCACCTCAGACAATATTCCAAACAAGTACATTTGCAAGATAAATGATTTGATCTATTTGAGGTCCTCTGAATTTTTTTTTTTATTCATCACATATTTATTTGTGTTCCCAGGGTCGCTGGAGCGCTGCGAAGGTGCCTCTGCTTCTGCCCATAATCATTCTCACTGCCCCGATTATTCGCCCCCGCTCGGCTGCTGTCTGCAGGAGCGAGGTGTATACGCGACGGAGAAGCTGCTGTCTGTCTGGACCGGTGCTGAAACCCCCTCCTCTCCACTGGTCAGGACTAACCGACACTCACAGTGACCATGGCCACCAACGGGACCAAAGCCTCGGACGGACACGTCTTAACGGAGACTGTGAATGACGCGCCCACCACCGCCGCCACCACCACCACCACCACCACGCCAAACGACAAACCCAAAACCCTGGTAGTGAAAGTGCAGAAGAAACAGGACGTACCCGAGAGAGAAACGTGGGCTGGGAAATTTGACTTTCTTCTCTCTTGTGTCGGATACGCAATCGGACTCGGGAATGTCTGGAGATTTCCTTATTTATGTGGAAAAAACGGAGGAGGTAATCTGGAATTCTTGACAATTTTCCTTATATCCATACACGAAAAAAAGGAGTGCAAAGATGTCGACATGAAAAACCTGCCAGTAAACTCCCGGAGGTCTTTTAATTTAGATAAATCTTAAGTGTACCCCCTCTACCCACCCCACCCCCACCATGGCAGCCATGCGTAATTGCGCACAAACGAGAGCCCAGGCACTGATCTGGGCGCAGTGTGAATACCAAATGCTCCTTTTACCAAATATCTCATCTGGATTATGTTGCATGTTAATAGTTCATGGTTCACCTTCACTTATACACCTTTACCTCTCACCTCTCATTCAGGGGCCTTCTTGATTCCTTACTTTTTGACCCTCATATTTGCTGGTATGCCCCTGTTCTTTCTGGAGACGGCTCTTGGTCAGTACACTTCTATTGGAGGGCTTGGAGTGTGGAAACTGGCTCCCATGTTCAAAGGTAAAAGGCACTTTTGCGTTATCCCCAAGGCCCCAAACTATGTTTGTTAATTGTTATGTTAATTGGCCGCCTCATGTAGGCCATGTAGAATTTTTCCGGATTTGG
Organism: Scophthalmus maximus; assembly: GCF_022379125.1. Lineage (NCBI taxonomy): Eukaryota > Metazoa > Chordata > Actinopteri > Pleuronectiformes > Scophthalmidae > Scophthalmus > Scophthalmus maximus. The sequence goes on from NC_061520.1 coordinate 10,011,163, forward strand.
GGGCCTTGTAATTGCGTAATTAAGAAAGGTGTATTCCCCATTAACAAAGAAAAACAAAAAAACAAACAACTTACAGACATTTTTGACTCTTTCTTTATTTCAGCAAGATTTAACATCATGCGTCTACTCTCCTGTTGTTTCAGGTGTGGGTCTGGCTGCTGCAGTTCTGTCCTTCTGGCTCAATATCTATTACATTGTAATAATTTCCTGGGCTCTTTACTATCTGTACAATTCCTTCACTGCTGTGAGTATTTGATGTTTATACATGTCCAGGGTGTGTTTGTGTGTGTATGTGTGTGTGTGTTGGGGGGGGGTATTCTTTAAGATCTCACACAAGTGGCCCTTTAAACTGGAACAAAGCACAGATATTTATTTTTATTTACATCGTAACCCTTTTAGTCATGTGCCAGGTTCTGTTTGCCAGTGCCACTTATATAACAGTGCACAGCCCCTAACAGAGTATGACATTTATTACTTCCTTTCCCACATAATTAGCGCCTTACACAAGGTATTGATAAATGCATTTGGCGATGAAGCATTCATTCCTGTGAGAAGAGCATGAAATCGCAATGTCCCAAATGAGTATCATGGTCTTGGCTGCTCGACAGCCAGAAAGAATGAGACCCGAGGGTGGGAGAGTGGTCCAAGTAAAAAGAGCTGTCTGTGTGATTTTTTTTTCTTCCTCTTTCTTCCTCTTTCTTCCCTTTTTTTTGTTCCCTTAATTTTCAGGATCTGCCATGGCAGACTTGTGGCAATCCCTGGAACACAGACCGCTGCTACACCAACTACAGCATCCCAGACACCAGGAACCTCACCAGCGCCGTGGTGGAGTTCTGGGAGTAAGCTGAACACAAGGGTCCTCTTAGATCACAAGAACACTGCTCCGTTGTGAACCAGTATTAGCGACAGAAAGGTCGTTGCCCCTACTGTGTGTAATGAAGGGCCAGTTCAGGGGTCAAAGTCTGATAGGGCCATCTGCATTTCAGACTCTGACCTTCCTTTGATATCTATCCAACCCATGACACAACTAGCATGGAAAATGTGCAAATACAATTAATGGCGATAGTCGAAACCAAGACAAAAAAGTGGATGAGTGACAAAAAGACTATAGATGTGCCTGAATGCAAGGATGGCTTCCTTTGACTGGTGGCCCTTTAAAAAGCTTTAGAAGTGAGAAAATACAGGCCCGGCTCTTTGTGAATATCCAGACACGTGCATATTTGTGGATGCTCCCATGCGTGCTGCATGTTTGAGATAAAGGATGCATTTGTGCATTGAAGTAAGGCCGCTTTACTCCTTCCCTGCAGACGTAACATGCACCAGCTGACCGATGGCCTGGAGAAGCCCGGGGAGGTCCGGATCCCGCTGGCCATCACACTCGCTATTGCGTGGGTGCTCGTCTATTTCTGTATCTGGAAGGGGGTCGGCTGGACGGGCAAAGTAAGTAGAAGAAGGGGACGAAGACAGAAACAAAAAAAAAATCTGTTGTGGAGTTCAAATTGCACAATATAACTTCATGCGTCATAGTCTGCTGCTCAAGGTCACAGCATTGACACAATGACATGTTGGATTAATATCAAAAAAATGGAATTAAGGATTTTTTAAAACCTTGATGTATCTACTTCTAGTTTGTTTTAGTTTGCTATTAGTGTAGGATTAGCTTGAAGATCAAGATGCAACACCACCCCCTACAGAATATTTTACATGCAGTTTCCCTTTTATTCTACACTCATAAGCACATGTATTTTACACAATGGGAGACAGTGCTAAGCTCGGCTCTGTGAACCACAAAATTATAAAATTCTCATTCTTTTTTCTCCGTGATCTTTAATGTGTTGACTCTGACAGAACAGTGTATAATTAGTTCTTATAAGGAGTCCAATAGCGCACAGGGAGTGTGCTGAACCCAACCGTTCTGGGGTCATCTGGCCTCTGGGGAGTGGCAGACTAGGTCACCACTGCTCTGCGTGGGTGGCGCCGCAGTGACAGAGCTCCTTGTCGAGTTGAACAACTTTTACAGTTTTACTTCTTACAGTTTGGTTGCCTTGCACGACGAATACTCCGAACACAATATTGCCTGTAAGTTTTTGATTTTAAAAAGTTAACAACGGCCTTTGTCCCTTTGTGTCCCTCAGGTGGTCTACTTCTCGGCCACATACCCTTACTTTATGCTCTTCATCCTGTTTTGCCGTGGCATCACTCTGCCTGGTGCAATTGACGGGATCCGCTTCTACATCACACCAGACTTTGCAAAGCTCAAGGAGTCTGAGGTATGTCTCTCCGCTCTCTCTCTGTCGTGCAGGCCCAGATGTTTAAGAGAAGCTCCAGTTGAATTAATTTTGACTTTTGGGGCAATGTTGCACTCACTGTAGAGATTGCTTCCCTGCATCTGATATTGTAATAAGTCACTGGGTGGAGAAAATACTAATCCAAATAGATGCTCACTAAGCGTACAGTAAAATCGTGATACCAACCCTCATTGACAATGTCTTCAACAATCGCTTTGCAAGGGCAGCAAATATATAGCCATGAAAATATTACTTTTAGCATGTTTTCCAAACACTTTTTGTACACATTTATTTCGTAAGATGCAGGCTAATTAATACTATAATCTCAAATAGCTATTGAAAGGCTTAAGTATATTTTGAAAGACGGTGTCCAGAAACAGAGACTCCCACTGTATTCAGTGTTTGACGGATTTCTTTTAGACATTGCCTGGTTTTTTCTTCTGTTAATACATAACTTAGCTACATATTAAACTTGAAGTAGTACATGACACGGGGCCAGATCAAGATGGGATGTAATGGGATTAGGAGTGGATCAGGACTAAGTTTGCAATACAAGCACGTAGGTGTTACAGTTTCCTGCAACAAATATTTCCCCCCAGTTTGTGGCAAATGAGGCCACGTCACAGTGAGATTAATTTTTTTCCCACCCATTGTTCAACTGTATTCAGTATAAACTTTGCTCAATGCCTGTGTCCAGACCTGGTTATTTATTAGTTATTCTCTTATCTCTGGGTGCCAGGTGTGGCTGGACGCTGCCACTCAGATCTTCTTTTCCTACGGGCTGGGATTAGGTTCTCTGATTGCTCTCGGCAGCTACAATCCCTTCAAGAACAACGTGTACAGGTAGGTGATTTTAGATATGTTCCAGTTCCGGTTCATTTACCGCTTCAATTAAACATTAAACATTAACAACACATTTTGACACAGTGTTTCTTAAAAACCAGTGCAGACACATCCTATATCTCTTCATTTTTAATGGTGACCGTGCAGACGTCTCTTCTTGGGATTATTTTTGGTATCCTGGCAGCATAGTTTTGTCTATTTTGGGACTATTGAGCCTCAATCTTTACCATGTTGTTTCATGATTTGGGCTGTACCTCCTACAGGGTTAGGTTTGTCACAGCCAGTGTCACATTGTAGGGTAAACATTAGCCGGTAGCGCAACAACTATTGAGCCTTGGTTACAACGGCTCTGAAACTGCTGGAACTCACTGGCATTTTTTAGAAAGAACGGGTCAAATTTGAATGTATTCCACCGCCGTGCTGCTGCAGGATGCAAAATGGCGCCGTCCCTTCCCCCCGCGCCTCTCGACAATGTGTGACGGGTTGATAAGGAATTGATACAGGCGTGACAATGGCTGCCTTGTGCTTTGTCTCCCCCCAACAGAGATTCTATCATTGTCTGCTGCATCAACTCCTTCACCAGCATGTTCGCTGGCCTCGTCATCTTCTCCATCGTGGGATTCATGTCCAATGTAACAAAGAGACCCATCGCTGATGTGGCGGCCTCAGGTAATTGCAATCAATGTTGAAACTCGATAGCGACAATAGGCACGACGGGCAGGAGATATTTGCTACCGTGCACAAATTTGCCCTTGAAATTGCTGGGTTTCTTATTTTCTCATCCAGTTTTTACACCGTCACGTTATGTCAGTTCTCGTTTCGTGTTTATTAGTGATGAAGAAAAATTCTCAGTGGTTTTTCAATGCTCTCAATCCTTGTGTTAATACCCACTTGTATTTTAAGCATTCTTTTTTTTCTCCCAAGGACACAGATCCAGTAACTTCTTTGATCCAGTTTTTACAATTATTGTATTGTAAGAACTTTACCTTTCATTTTGTGATATTTCATTACTCATGCAACGTCTATATTATTTTATTTATCCCTTGTCAGGGCCTGGCCTGGCGTTTTTGGCTTATCCTGAGGCTGTCACCCAGCTGCCCATCTCTCCCCTCTGGGCCATCCTCTTTTTCTCCATGCTGCTGATGCTGGGAATTGACAGCCAGGTAAAGATGACAAACAAAATTTTCAAAAATTATCCAAGTTCTTACTTCTGGACCATAGTAGTATATATCAAATGAATGGAGTCTTTTGCTTCTGGGTGGAAACCTTTATAAAACATTGTTATTATAGTGTTACTTTGTCTTACACTTGTCATAGCATTTGACCGGATGTTTTTATCATGACAGCAGTGTATTACCTAACACTGTTTCGACATGACTCTGCAATCTCTCCAGTTCTGCACCGTGGAAGGCTTCATCACTGCACTGGTTGATGAATTCCCCCGGGCTCTCCGAAAACGCAGAGAGATCTTCATTGCTGTCGTCTGCCTTATTTCCTACATCATTGGACTGTCCAACATCACCCAGGTACATTCCTCTTTCTCATTGGACAAATCTGCCAGTTCTCAGAGACTCTACTGGCCAGTTTGTTCAAGAACACTCAAAACACCAGCCGGGTGGCGGTTGGTAACTGTTGACATATTCAGAATAGTGTGTCTACGTTTTCGTTAGTTTATCAAGCACCAAACTACTATATAAATATAATTTGTAGGTATTTCCAAGCATTTGTGCTTGTATATTTTTCATAGACCTGTCCCACAGAACACCAGTGGTTTGACCTCATCAAGTGACCTATGATGACTTGCAAATGCAAGAGCATTAACTCAGCTTGACAAACATTCACCTATTTATCTTCAATCATTACCTTAATGGGGCATTATGAACTATGTCCATCGAAAATATGGATCAATGACGGTTCTTAATATATCAATCAACGTTTTTGTCCTACTGTAGCTCTCTCCCGACATCGATTCAGTAATTTCTACTAAACGAAAATGCAACTTGGACCATATTTCACAAGATTGTCATAGACTCTAACTTCTCGTTTCCAGGCTTTGGTCCGGCAAGTCAAAAGAGACCTTCAAAGTACTGTATGCCATACGAAATTACAAGCAACTGCTGCACAATGTACAGCTGCTTTTTTTTTCTTAGGCATTCTGAAACTAAAAGTTAAAACCAGTGCATGTTTGCCTTTGCACAAGCGCCATAGGCAAACATGTCCCTCTACTTCTGCTTTTTCGCTTTCCCATCGTGCCATAGTCAAGCTCCGGGCTGGTCCCTGAATTGGCCTGACTGTGGACGAACATGCATCGTCGTTGATGAAAGGTTTAATCGACACTGGCCCTCCCTGTCTGCGCTGCACTTTCACAGCAATGCAGCTTCGACAAGGAATCCTTTGCACTAGTTCTGTCCTCACCAATGAGCTGTCACGAGCACGCACCAGCCACAGCCGCTGGTGCTCTCGCCTTCAATGTTGTTCCACTTTAGTGGTTCAGCACTGTCCAGTACATCCAATACCACTGCTGATTATTCTGTTTTTTCTCCTTCGTCTGTCGCATCCCCTTATTTTCTCTTGTTTTCCTTTTCTTCCTTTTTTACAGGGTGGACTGTACGTGTTCAAGCTATTCGACTATTATTCAGCCAGTGGAATGTCCCTGCTCTTCCTGGTCTTCTTTGAGTCCATCTCAATTTCATGGTTCTATGGTGAGCCACACTTGTGTCTATCAGTATATTTTTTTTTTTTCAACCTAAAAACAGACACAGAAACATAATGGATTGTGGAATGTACCTATATCTCCGTACCAAGATAACAAATACAGGATTCATTTGGTCTTTACTTCTGGTTCCAGGTGTGGACAAATTCTATGACAACATCGAGGAAATGATCGGCTACAGGCCGTGTCTGTGGTGGAAGGCCTGCTGGCTCGTTTTCACTCCGCTCATTGTGGCTGTAAGTGTTATTATTTGTGGCTGACACTCCAACAATGTACCAGACACCAAAGGGAAAATATCACCTCATCAAGGACAATATTAAGGCTTTTGAGTGTCCAGCAGAAGATATAGAGTATATTAAGAATGACAACAAAACTTAACTGACTACTTTAACTGACTGACTGCATTGAAATATGAGCACTGTCTCACCATACCGTCATAGAGTAAAGTGCTCCTGGTGAGGCTTAAGGTCATTTAAAGAATTTAAGTCTTTTGATAACATCTTTTAAATGTATTTTTAGCTAGAAAAATTTGTAAAAATCAAAAGAAATCACTCATATGCATGCATGTATGTGATGTGTCGACTGGACACATGCGCCATACCACAAAATTGTGAAGTTCTACAGTTTTGACTGCATCCAAAACGACGAGCCTAAAGTCTTTTTTCCCTTTGTCCCTTGCTTACACAGGGGGTCTTCTTGTTCAGTGCAGTGCAGATGGTTCCCCTCACCATGGGTGACTACGTGTTCCCGTCCTGGGGTCAGGGGGTCGGCTGGTGCATGGCCCTCTCCTCCATGATTCTCATCCCCGGCTACATGGTCTACATGTTCCTCACACTCAAAGGCACATACAAAGAGGTAAGATCACTCACCAATAGTTGATGCAACAACTTTTAACAGTCGGTTAAAAATACATACAGATACACACAGAGAAAATATCATGACACTTTGGCTGGTGTATTGCAGTAACAGTATGTAGCCACAGATTTTTCACAGAACATATGCATCACGTACCCACATCTGAGCATTTCACACATCGATTAGCCGGTTTGGATTTTAATCTGCGGTCGGTATAGCGTGGCAGGCTCTGTGGTGAGACTTTCAAGTGGATTATTGGATATGAACGATTTTTTTTTTTTGCTCAGAAATATTCTTACATACTGGGTTGCAGACCGATCCAACACAGGGACACAGTGGTGTTGTTTAGAGGGGCGTTGATGTTGTCTGAGGCTAAAATTATATATTTTAAATGTGATACACAAGCCCTGAGGATTTATAGAGGCGTTTTAATCAAGATGGGAAGCTTAAATGAACCTTTGAGTTTCAATCTGTGGAATATTTTTTTTTTACCAACACAGTCTGATCCAGAATTAATATCATTTTCCATTTACAACATTTGCATGTGGCTGGCAACAAAGCAGTACCTGAGATGTAACTGAGCAGCCAAAGGACTCTTCATACTGTTCATGAAGAATGTTCGTTTTAGCCCAATTGGATTTTGAGTTTTGCGCATTAAAACTGCACCAAAGGCAGCGTGAGCCGATGGTTTCGCAATGAGCAAATACACAGTTGTTCTGGGAGAAGATGTGATGAAACGCCAAGGAGAGCGATAAAAGGATTAGTCAAATGGAGTTTCTAATTTGTTCACTCGAACAATTTGAGATGGCTTTTTGGCTACGAAAGCCACTGAGCTCTCAGTGAATAACATTGATTTGTAGGCAGCAGAACGGCCCACCGCATTTTTATTGATCTAATGATTCTAATCAATGGAAGATAATACCATTTTCAGGCGTGCCATTTACATTAAGAGCCTTTTTGATTTGCAGTCATCCACTATGTGTTGGATAATAACCTTATATATCCATATATCTATACGGCCCCGTGGTGACAGATATGCTGTAGCTTCGCAGCCTCCACTGGCGGATTAAATGGGCCATAATTGCAGACAGCGCGACAGAGGCTGTCAGGGGCGATGTGCAGGTGTCAGATCCTGCAGTAGCATCTGATCGCTGATTGTCTAATTGTAGCAATCAGCCGGCTGATTAGTGCTCTGCACCGAGGCGCACGCTTACTTTCACAAACACTCCTTGTAAATGCCTTCTATGCCGCAGAGCCCGGGTCCATCTCCAACCACAGCCGAGAGCATTTAGAAGAATTATCAAGTTTGAGGATGTTTTGATTTAGATTTTGAACTAAACATTTTGTCAGTGTTTTAAATAATGTCCCTTATTCTCCTTTTTAAAATACCATATTGCAAAAAGCCGTATGAGTACACACAACCTCATATCACACGAGGGAGCCTGTCCGAGCCCCAGGCTATGCATTCATCGAGCTCACAGCTGTGCAGCTGGTGTGTTTTCCGTCGGCTTATGGGTTTGATGACAAACTTCACAGCTGTTGAGTTCCGACTAATGGCATACGAATGTCTCATTGTATTTAATTTTTTTTTTAAGCCGTGTGACATCAGTGGTGTTAACACTCCTCTCCACGTTTCTCCCCCGTGCAGCGCCTCCGGATGATGATCAAGCCTGTGGTACTGGTGAAGGCTCAGGAAAACGGGCCGGACCAGCAGACAGAAAACCAGAATCAGGACCCTGCCAACGAGGAAGCCTACATTTGAAACCTCCGCCTGTTGCTGTTTCAACAGCCAGACTGGCACAATACTACATAAAAAAATGTAATCACGGTTGGGAACGACCACCAGACTTCTATGTCTGCTTTTATTCACCTACCTCCTGGGGACACGTGAGACCAACCTGATTACACAGTTGTTTTTAGTGGGTTTTCTGTTTGTTTATTTGTATAATACAGAGTTATAAAACTTAAAAAGGAAAAACAAACTACCCAGCAAAGTTGTTGTGATATTATGAATTTCATTATGCAAAAAAGTGAGTCTTTTTAGGAAAGGAGACGTGACTTAGGAAATTACTCTATATTGAACATATAATTTAAATTTGGAGGCCCACGTTGATTAAATAGTAGGTATTGTGCTACTTTGAAGATATTAATTAATCTACTAAAATACAATTACTGTACAAAGAAAAAATATTGGTAATTGCATTTTTGCTTGTAAATGAATACATACATTAAATGAATGCAGTGTAGTAGACGGAAGAAAATGCAATTTGAAAGTATGTAAAAGTGAAAATTGATCATTGTCCGATTTAAGGCAAAGAAAATCTGGGAATGTGCAACAGGTGAGGCCAAAACGGCTTGTATGTGTAAAATATGATTTAGTCAGACTATCACTCCCTTGCAGGATCCTGCAGTTTGCCTGAAATGTTTACCACCCATGTCTGGGGCTACCTTTGAAAAGCACAAGTAAAGTATGGAATTTGAAGCGTCCAGCTTTTTCTTTTTCCTTTTTAGGCTCGATTCAAACCTGTGGCCATAGCAAAAATAACTAACATAGCATTACATAGCAAGAGACTGTTATAATTGTTTCTTTGTTTTCTAAAGAACAATAACTTTGTATGTTGTCTGAATCTTTTTTGTAGAATCACTTTTAGGTCGTTTTTCTATATGTGAGAGTGAGAAGGACCAAAATCATACTCAAGTTTGAAAAGTTTGGTGCAGACCGTTGACACGCTGACTATCACTGGATTAAATCAAGCCTCCCCTACTGCCTCACCACAGCGTCAGGCTTAGCAAATGCAGCATCCGCCTACAAGCACAATTTGGATCTGTAAACTACCACCTGTAACAATAAAGGTGTAGCCATTACAGAAATCCCACGTTTGCACTGTGCGTTCAATATTTCTGGCTGAGGGGGATTATTTATGGATTATAGATTTTCCTTTTAACAACCAGTTCAGTGGAAAGAGAGAGTTGTGTTGCAATAAGCCAATGCTATTTCAGATCTGCTGTGTATTTTAAACTGTGAATGATTAGGTTGCAGGGACTGCAGCATTGGAGACTTTATTATGGATTTCTATGATAGCTACCACTATTCTGACAGGAACCGTTTACTTGTGTATCTGTTTAGTAACCCACTCCTCAGGAACAAAGGTGGATGTGACCAAATTCTCTCAGATACTACCATTTTACGCTGAAACAATTAATGCTGTGTTTTAAGAAAAAAAAAAATGCAACTAATTTCAAATTTCTGCCATTTTCTCCCATTTATCCAAAATGCTGCATGAAGCAGCAACGAAACACGAACACTCAAATCAGCATGTACGTACTTGGGCTTCCTCGAAAGCTGATCCAAATAGTTGCCTCTTTTTCTGTGTGCTAGCATCATTTCTTTCAGTGTAAGTGAACAGTGATGGCCTTCACTCAGTCATTTTAGTTGAAGCCATTGTGTGTTTCTGTCCTGTGGCAGGTGCAGATTTCTAATATCAGACTTGGCGAGAGAAAATGGCTGCAAAAAGCACTGTTAGCACAACAGGACATAGCCAGATACTATATAGGCCAACACCACTGAAACTACTCCTTTATAGGGTAAAGGAAAACCTATTATTACATATCATACATATTGGCGATGTTAAAATATAAATGTAAGAACCGTCTTTGTGACAGACCACAGATATCATCGTATTACTATGAAGAAAGATGAAGAAAATTTGCTTCTGTGGCAGCTACGTGCGACAGGAATCCCGTTATTTTTCTTTTATCTATGTTTTTCTTTTCAAAGATATGTGAATATAAATGTGCAATGACAAAGGGTTCTGTGAATTTTGTATAAAGCTACCATACTGCAGTTTTCTCTCTTGAATGATGTTGTAAACTGGACTGTGTAATACATGTATCTGTGAATGTCCGTACACCTGAGTTTTTCTTTTCTTTTGTCTAAATGTTGAACAAAAAAAAAGGTGATATTATTTGCTGTTTTCTGCAATAATATTATTATCTCAGAAACTAAAGCACATATCTCTCTCAACTGTAAAAAAAAATATATAATTACAATAACAGAATAGAGTAATAATAAAGATAATAATAATGTAATAGAAATGTCTAGTAAGAGAATATTGTTTTGTATATTTTTAGCTGTTTCATGGGCCTAATGTAAAATATTCTATGTAAAAAAAAAATATAATAAATGTCTTTAGATGGTGTTATATGAAAAAGCATGATCGCGATGTATGTTATCTGCAAAAATAAATAAAGACCTATAGATTATAACGTCTGTGTTATGTAATTTTTTTTTGGATGGGTACGCCATATTCTGAGGGCATTTATGTCCATTCAGTTATAACACATACAAGATATGATTTGTACATGCCAAAATGATAATTGTGAAAAGTATAAACTGATTTTTCTTTTTGTTAAATAGGATGTGACTCTGAATAGCTACAAGCACTGACTTAAAAAGTATGGAGATGCTCTTCAAACACGCTCTCTGCATTGTTCAGTGAGATTGCACACGCGTCACGCTGATGCTCCATTTACTGCATAAGTGGAAACGAATATGCCGTTGGCTCCGTCACCGTGAGAGATGTTCTCTGTAAACTTAGCTGATAGTTTTTCCGACAAAATGGCTCGAGCTACAACAGTATGTGACACCTGCACTGAGAGCTGTGCCAGCGTCGACGCTGTAGTCGTTCTGGCTGACGGCCAACCCCTCCCAGTCAAAATGCACCATCCACCTCCCTGCTGTTATGCAGCAGTAAGTCTACATTTGTCCTAATCCAGTACGTAGAGAGAAAGAAATCAGCAGAATCTGTATTTTAAGGTGTGGAACATAAAAAAAGGGAAGAGACTGTAGTAAGTAATGTCTAGCTCACTGCACCACATGTCTGTGCAGGCATGAGAAAGTACTTCAACCTCAATGTATGCAGAGCTAAGACTTTTAATTAGGACACATCTCTGTTGGCTCTTCACCCAAACATTTGTTAACACTTGGGAGTTGTATTCAGAAAACCCTCACGGAACAGATGAGAGCGTGTGATGTGACCATAGATTTTCACTGTTTGCGGACTTGAAATTCACTCCCCATTTAGCAGAGATTAGGGAGAGACAATTTAAAAAAAATTCCACCCAAGGCCCAGGGTGCGTCAGACAAAGGTTATTAACATGCTTGTTAATACCTGAAACACCATAGACACTAAAGAAGAAGAACAAAAAACTCTTTCCCTTATCTAACCAAGACACATCAAGGTCACACCTCCAATCTCCGCAGAGCATCAAACATGTACAGTATATTGTGAGGCACATTGCTCCTAATGTTTTAAGGTTCTTTTTTTCCTCACTGTTTTCTATAGTTGGCCGTCTTGTACATGTAGAAAGATAACTTGTAAGTCTTTTGTCTCTTTTTCCCCCCGATTGTTGCCTCCAGACTTTAATGGAACACATTTGAATATGTGAATGACAATGACACTATTACCTGAAGGGAAACTTAAGGCTTCATGAATTTGGTTTTTTTTGTAAACAGACATTCCGACAGGCTCGCCCACTTGACACAGTGATTGGCGGGGTGTAATAGAGCTGTCAAAGATCGTGTTTAAATGCCAATGTCAAGCTGTTTCTTTTACAACTACTTCAACAACTACTATCCACAAGGAAAGACCGCTCAAAACATAATCTTTATTTCCACGCCTCGCGACTAGAAAGTCATGCCACAGATAACACAGCTTGGTGCAGGAGTTGGAGGGGGGCTGATTAAATGGTGTATGAAGAGTAGCAGCACGTTGTTGTAGCCTTGGCATCAGGCGACTGCAACAGTTTCCAGTCGAGCAGTGCAGTATGCAAGCAAGAGGCTGAGCAGAGCACTGACGGCTAATGCAAGAAGCCATTGCAGATGTAATACAGCTAATATTTAGAGGCACACGAGAGGAGCGGCAAACTCCAGTTATCTGCCCGAACGAGCTTAAAAGCTTTGCTCCCTTTCAGTCAGTCTAATCACGTGGAACAGATTATTATGCGAATGCAGAAATATGTATGGAGTTTGTGATTGGTATACGGGCTATAGGGCAAAGCAACTACAAGCCCAAGGCAATCGGAGATTGGGCAGTGCCCATGTAGCACCAGATATCACGTGAAATCCTCGGTACGTGTACTCGTGGCGCAGTCGTTGGAGGCATTTCTCGAAGTAACACCTCTGTCCTAATATCTCCCCGCTTCATGAGGGGAACATGCCGTCTTATGCATCTTGTGAGCTGATATTAGTAAATCTGTAAACCTTACTGTCACGTGCAAGTATGAGGGATCAGACTAAGCTGGAAAACAGTGAGTGTGGTAATTTTCATTGACTCTGATCATGTGAAACATAACCACTTACGAGGAATAATACCATATACAAATACAAATATTACCATGGGTCTGATTGTCCGCCTGAAATCAAAATTAAAAAAAACACAGTCAGTATGTTTAACCTGACCCCAGCCTCTGATGTGTTACTCAGGGTTAATATTTTATGAACATTCAAAACCACTGATACTATCGAATAGTGAAAGGTGCGTCTGTACATCTGTGAGAGGAAGAGGAGGAGGAGAGACGGGGTGATTTCATACCAGGTCAGACACACCCTCAGTTGTACAGTGGTGCATGTGTGGGTTTGTGTGCACGCCAGTGATTCAGCATGTCCTTGTGATTATGCTTATATATATATATATATTTATATATACACGCACACAGACACACACATACACACCAGAGCATGCGTCAGGGGTAAAAGTGTTAGTTGTGGCGATGGAACAGACATGAGCGGAGCAACTCTGACAGTTCTAGTCTAGCAGAGGTAGCAGCGGCTCAGAAGTCGGCTCCGGGGCCCCAACGGCACACACACTGTGGAAATGGTAATCTGTTCTCTCTCTCCCTGCCAGCCTGGACAAGGCTCCCAGCAGCATGCGTACCCTCCAATCGCATCACAATCACTGGACGCTAACATGCGAAGCACAGTGGAGCAAAAAAAAAAAAACAGGAAGAAGAGGATAATTATTCGATTTTTTTGAAAAGAAGAGAAATACTCTGCTGACTCTACTTATAGCTCCAAGGTCGTATTTTTCCATGGTTGTTCCATGGAAAAGAGGCAGTGAGGTTACGCAATTGACTTTGTATCATAGCAGACTGTATAATGGGTAAACTTTGCGATTGGAAAACCAGCCACGAACTTGACATATTCTTTTCTTATAGCAATAATAACCACATGTGACGGCGACGACGCCATTTAAGACACAAAGGAACGGCGCTTCCCGTTGCGTAACCAACAACAAAGAAGATAATAGCGTTATCCCAGTATCTATCCTCGGTGATGGAAATGGCAGATGGTGGAACAGCCAAATTGACAAAAACAACTCAACCTCGCAAAATAGAAAAAAAAAGAATCCCGTTGACTGAGGAACAAAGACAAGTGAAGAAGGAACGTGGAAGAAAAAAGAAATGAAACGAGAGTGAACCTCGGACGGGCCCTCACTCTGAGGAGAGAGGCTTTAAAGACGAGATGCATTTTTTTCTTTCGTTCTACTAGATCAGTAAAGAACACAACCAGCCTACTTATCCGGTCCCCCCCCCCCAATTGGGGATGCTGCTGGCATTGAGTTAGCCATGATGCTTGTGCGGCCGTAAGTTAACGCCAGGAGCCAGAAAACGAAGTACGAGTTTCAATTGTACAAGCTTCTTTGTCCTCCTGTTATCTCCAAAGTGGGGTTCACAATTTCCTCAGGAGCTCTGAGGAAAAGTGCATCCTCACAGGTGTCTATTGAAGCGTCTTTACGTCAGTGACCAAACAATAATACCACCGGGAACCACCGGGGGCAGGAACATGTTGTCAGTTGTGTCTTTGACCAAAACCTTCACGTAAACTAGAACTGCAACAGTTAATCGCTTCATCGATCAGTAATCGATTACTAAATGAATCGCCCACTATTTTGATAATCGATTAATCGGTTAAAGTAGTTTTTATGTGGAAAAAAATGTTCTTAAATGTGAATATGTTCTGGTTTCTTTGCTCCTCTATGACAGTAAACTGAATATCTTTGGTGTGTGGACAAAAAAAAAACATCGTGTTGGAGGTTTGGGAAACACCATGGACATTTTTCACCATTTTATGGACCAACCAACTAATCAATTAACCGAGAAAATAATCAACAGATTAATCGATTATGAAAATAATTGCAGCCCTGCCATAAACCTCACCAAGTTGCTCTTGTCTGTAAAGCCAACGAAGTTTAACTATTTCATAAAACTAAATTCAGAAAGCCCTTACATTATTGTTGTGAAAAGCATGGAAGAATGACACAGCATATCATCCATCGTTTGATTTGGAGAAATGAGTTTGGAGCAGCCATTACACAGAACCCCAGCTTTTAAAAAAGGCTATCTAGTGCACCATACTGCCGAGCCTTTCCTTTACCGCCGATCTCTTTCACTCCAGCTGACCAAAGCTGAATCGGAATATCAGTGAGCCGTCATTGCTTTCTTTCTGTTCACCTTTACAACAGGCCACTGATAGCATATCTGCTCCCAGCAGACCGACAGACAGACAGGCAGTGAGGGGAGCAAAGGCCCTTATCGCTGCCTGCCATATGATGGGATTAGCTGGAGTGCTGTCTAACAAAGCATTAATGAACAGTTTTAATTGCCTGCACGCAAACCCTGCCAAGCCCTGCTTTCACTGCGCACACACACACACACACACACACACACACACACACACACACACACACACACACACACACACACACACACACACACACACACACACACACACACACACACACACACACACACACACACACACACACACACACACACACACACACACACACACACACACACACACTTGCGCTACAAGACAGGACTGTGACGCATATTTGTCCCATCTGAAATGACGTCCAAGTGATACAGAATTTGTAGTCCTCCTCAACAGACCATCGCTGCTGTCATTTCGATCCACTGCTGCACAATGCGACGGGGCGTATGTTTGAAGGCATTGATTTGACTCTAGTCTGGATTCACTCCTTCACGGCAATACACACTTAGCTGAAATCAATAGATGCTTTTGATTATCTCGTGTTGCCATGTTACATGTGCGGCCACAGGACGTGTGCACTGCTGCGACCTGAAGACCACTCCGATTACACCAGGACATTTTCACCCTTTCGATTGAACTGAAATTCTATTAAATTCAAGCTGTATCGGTCAGGGGACTGAAGTCTTCGACGGTATGTGGTGAGGGGGCATATTGCTCAGTAAACACCCCAAAAAGACTCTTGGTCATTTGGTCTATATCTGCCTAGAATCATTTCTCAAGGCTACACTGGCTATGTGCTTTGTATAACCACATTGGCCCCAAAAATAACTAGTGGAATAAACCTCAGATTAACAGACTAAGAAAACCGAAGGAGGGCAATCTCCGCCACAACATGGAGCTAGAACTTCACCGCTTAGCATGCTTGTAGTGAGCAAAATGAAAAGAAGAGAACCAGCCTTGTAGCTCCCTACACTTTTGGACCCTAATGTGCGAATATAAGGTACAAAAATCATGGTCAGCAGCGCCTGGACTCCACAAATTACAATAATAACCAGGCAGATGGTGGCAAATTGTTTTGCTGGTCCAATTGCACAGCGAAGGAAAACACAGCAAGTCTCTTGTGACCGCATAGGACAAACAACGGCCGAAAAGGCCAAGGCCCCGCTCTTTTCACGGATTTTGCAGACATAAAGTTGACATAGGGTCCTGAGAAAATGTGAACGAATGACAACAGTAATACCAGGAATAAACCAGCTTATCGTGAAGTAATCATTTTTGCATCAGCCATACATAATGTGCAGGTAAGCAGCAGCATGAGGCCTAAACTAAACGCCGTTCCTCAGACCCTTTCTGTGTTTCCGTGATGAATGGAGACAGAGGAGGCCTGTGTGACAAAACAGGGAGTGTGACTTCCAGCTGGAAACAGTTCCTTTCTCATGCCACAAAAGAGTAAAGAGCCCAAAACAGAGCTCAGCGCTCATTCTCCTTGCTCCCTTCCTCTCCTCACTAAGTCTCTTACGGGCTCTTCCCCACATTTCTCTTCTCCTCTCCTCTCCTCTCCTCTCTTCTCTTCAGTGGGGTTAGTAATTGCCATGCCAAAGCCTCAACCAATGAACCCTATGAGTCCCATGTCTTCCAGTCTCTGGGGGCTTTTGCCACGGCACATTTATCACCAAATGTACCAGGGGTGCGGTGGTGCGGTGCATCTCAGAGGCAGCCCGCTTTTTCTTGTGGTATCTTTTTCTAGAAACGGAGAGGGAAAATAACAGGACAGAGTATAATATAAATGAAAACATACTGTATACTTCGACTTTGGAAGAGATGTGGTAGCAACTTGAAAAGTTATACGTCTTTTTTATTGCTTTTGGACGCCCTGTGCGAAAACCTCAAGGGGAGCAGAAATAGGAGATTGTGACTGACTCTGAAAATCTTATTATTGAATGAGGTTTAATCATCATTCCATTTGCTGTCAAGGACCATCACCTAATCAGCCCTGTTCTCCCTAACTTAGCAAGGTTACTAATGGGCTCATGTCTCTCAAGAAACATCACGTACTTGACACCATTTTCTGAAGAGTACTACAAACACAACAGCAAGGAAAAGGCCAAAAAACACATTCAAAGTATATCTGTTCTGAATGAAACAAAAAGAGAGAATGAACAGATCTATACCATGAACAAAAAAGCAGCTATGTTTGAAGGATATAGCAACATTGGAATATAGTAAACCCGTCAACATATTAAATCAATATGGAAAGTTTTCTTTGCAAGCAACCAGTCTGGTTGTATTAACACAGTCTTACCGCCGTGCAGTTCTGAGGCTGTTCTTTAAGACAAATGCAATTTTACATTAGTTACAGCATACTGCTGATCGTAGTGTGTAAGTAAGTTGGTATGTTCGGAAGTTTTGGAAAAATTAAAATTTTGATCCGATGATGGCACAGGATGATCATCACAGTTATTAAAATTCATCGTGAGAGGGATATTTTGCGGCTGGTCACTGCAGGCAGAGAGAAAAGAGGATTAATCTACAGGAAACCTCCAGTGTTGGTGCAAAAGCATGTGCCATCCATGGTGTTGAGAAAGTGAAAACTCCACTTGCTGATGGTAAAAGCCTAGAGGTGCCATAAAATCCATCCCAAGCTAAAAATCCACATACAACTCACAGTTGTCGCTGAGTATGGGCTGTAAGTCACACGACAATATTTGAGCCAATACCCCCCCAAAATATTTTCCACTCAAACTGAGATGCCTCAATTAGCTTCCTACAGCCTTTCAAAACATCTGTATAGAGAACACAAAAGTTAGGAATGAGATTGAGATGCTAAAAAGAATCCCTCCTTGATAAATGTCCTCTATGGTGCAGCGATTCATTGCTCAAGAACGCAACATCCAACCACGGATGCATCATATGTCAACACCCCCCCAGTATCTCCCCCTCCCTCTCTCTCCCTAATGCTGCTTATGCAGAGAGGATGTTATGCCTGACTGCCCTCGGCTGTCAAGCCGTGTGCCACACACACACACACACACACACGCACACACACGCACACACACACACACACACGCACGCACACACACACGCACGCACACACACACACACGCACACACACACACACGCACGCACACACACACACACACGCACACACGCACACACGCACGCGTTATTTACAGTATAATTACTTCCATGACAGTTCGGACGCAAGCCCATCACTCAGTATTATCAAACTGCTGAGGCACGTAACAGTCTATATATAATACATATGGAAAAATCTATGGGTTCTCTTACAGTTCCACACACACGGCCGATAATACACGCCCGCTGTAATCCAGCGGATTTCTAAACACACGTCATCACAGCAAAAAAAATATTGGCTGATGTTTTGTTTTGGGACTTTTTCCTCCCCCATTTGCGATTCAAAATAAAAAAAAAAAATCAGGAATTCATGAAGAGACTTTCAATAAGGCAGAATTGCCCATCAGCACAAATACTCTTTCCTTTTCTTCCATATCCATTTCTATTCAAATTCAGGCTGGTGTGCAGAGTTTTGCAGGAAATGGCAGGCTTGGGTTTCTAAAGGCCACAGTTGCTATGCAAATTCAGTGTGGATGAGTGATTGCACAGACACTTTCCCTCTCTCTCTCTCTCTCTCCTTCTCTCTCACTCCCCATAACCTGTGCCACCGGAGCAGAACATGCACTTGTCTTTGCATCATGCTTCGATTTTTAACGTTGCCGACGGGCGTGCTGAGAAAAATCGGATGTAATTAGGTGGATGTTTGAGAGGCAGTTGGATCTTAACATGGGTTCCACCACCCGACACGGTGTTGAATGCCGGGAGCACATCTCCTGCAGTCACTCTATGTTTGCAGACAGATGTTCTTTGGGGCCCCCTACCCCATCATGAATTTGTGGGACAGAAGCACCGTAGAAGAACCGCATTGTAGTTTTTGTACACATTTGACAATGTGATCTGAAAAGACGTTTGACAAAAACCTTTTTTGTCTCGTTGTCTCTTGTGCTTTGGTCTGCTGCTTGTTTCCCTGTGTGAAGCTCCTAATCGTTGTGGTTTCTTTTATCCGTTTCAACGTGTAAATTATTCCAACTCTCAAAGCAAAGATCATTTGACCTTAAGAAGCACTTATCTCAATCCAAACCTCATGAAGTCGTTCTGGTGCGACCCAAACAAACCATCACAGTTCCATCACCATCATGTTGACAGAACACCAGAACATTTAACATTTCAAACTGACAGTCAACATTTGTTTTCAACCACAATGTTTCTCTAACCCTGATACAATTGTTCCAACCTAAATTCTACAAGTTATTATTGTATTGCAAGGATATTGAGAGAAAACATTGTGAACATTTTGCAAATCGGCAGATATTGTAAGCTAATTGTCAATTTTCCCACATATTACTTAAAAAAGTAAATCTGGCAGAATTATTATCGCTGCCGTTGAAAATTTATTTCATATGAAACAAATGTTTTGCGGGGAGCTTGTTTGTTAATGCTACATTTGCAGAGATGGTGGAAGACAGCAATAATGTATATAAAATATTATGGTCAAGGGAAAATGTGTTATGCAGTTCATGCCTTATTCTTTGGTTGATAGAGACCATATTGTGTATCTAATAAGAACAGTATCACCACTAGTTTATCCGATACTTTTTGGGCATGACTAAAACTCTAAACGTTAAAATTAAACGTTATGTTAAAGTATTACTATCCGTCTCAGCTGAGTACTGTGGTTACATGGTTCAACTTACGTAGAAGAACTTGAGACTGACAAACACAAACAGGACATTCTTCAAGGAAAAATGGCAGAGACAGATTACAGATTAAGCGTGCCACATCCAGCTCTGTAACTCTCCTCTCTGTCTCCTTTCTCATGGTAAATGCTTTGCTTTCCTCTGTTTGGGGAAAATAGTGGGAAACAGTGAGTCGGACTGGAGTGCCGAGTGCTGGAGTGGACTGTTAATGCCGCTCAATGAATTAAGAGTCGGTTATGCTGGTTTACCATTTGAATGACTGGGAGGCTTGGGAAGGTGGCGAGCTCTGGACACAAAGACATGCTTCACAGCCAGAATGCACTTGGGTTCACATCTACATGTCTAAATATTTGCTTCCAGGAACACAGGATGTTGTTGTGCTTTCGGGGAGAAAGACATCATACTGTACAACGAGACTGAGTTTAATTTCTCATTACAAGTCTAATTTGGTTTTACAAATGGCTTTATTGACTCAATTCTAACAAAACAATTTGAAGTTGTATTTTTAACTTTTTATTAAATTAAATAGTTTAAACAATACATTTTTGTATTAAAATCAGGCTAACGTGCAATTTTGTTATTATTTTTTCAACAAATTCTTCCAAAAGTTACCAAATTAAGACACTTTTCAACGTACAATAATCCAATTAGGAACTGTTACGGACCCAGGTGAAAAACAAGCGTTCTTCCGAGTCTGTGGCACGGACAAAGTCCACTTAGTTCAAGAGGCGGAGCAGTCCACCGTGTTCCTGCTGTGTCTGTTTCCACTGGGACTCCTGCACATGATAAAATAGTAAACCCAGGGGAATGTCAGGTGCCCTGCAGAGCTACTTGAAGGCTCCAAATGTGCTCATAGAACTCGGGTGCCATGTGAAACCACTCATTCTTTTTTTTCTAGGCACTTTTTTTTAGTACTGAGTGTGTTTTAAAGGTTCTGATTCTACGTTGTAGGGAACAGGATGGTTGTGTGATGGAAAAGTGAATAACGATGGAGGTGGACACTTTCTTTCCCAGGGGGCGCTTTCACGCACCTCATAATCAGATTCCTTATTCCAAAGAGTACTTTGAGGAAGCTATTTATAGAAACCAATGTTCAAGTCATATTCCAGAATGATTATAAATTAATATAAGAAATTCAAAAGGATGTGATGAAATTGTGTCCCTTTTCCAAATTAAGGCCATGGAGGCCATACTACTTATTGGGACAGGGAAACACTTCCGTCTTCTTGGTTCAAAGACAGATCATTACAACACAAGCCCTGCTACCAGTTATCGGCTGGAGGTTATTTAACTTTAGGACAATTCAACACTGAACAAAACAGAAGACATATTGGCTCAAGCAAACCAAAGAATCTCATGACCCCTACCCGAAACTTGAGCCATTTTAAGAAACCTTTAAGGGACTATTACAAAAATACAAAAATGAAGACGTTAAATATCTGCATGATCACAATAGCAGGAGCATGCTGCTTACGCTAATCGCACAATTAATCATACAGGCCGCTGCATGTGTCACATTCTAGAGCAGAGCACTCTTTTCATTTTCACAAAATTCCCGTCTCCCACCATCCCCGCTTCCTTTTTCTGCAGCGGGGATATCTCCAGGCAGTCTTGCAAGACAATGGTGCACAATTGCCCAGAGCAAAAAGCACCGTGGCACTGACAAATGTAGTTTTTACTGAGAGGGAGACATTATGTTCTCACATCAGAGTTAAATACCTCCTATTTATCTCAGCCAAGGCAAGCGAGAGAAAAGAGCAAAAGGGAAAAGGAAGGCAAAAGGGAGAGAGACAGTCAGAGCGATCAAGACAGACAGGGAGAAAAGAGGGGGAAATAAGCCGTGGGCTGTGGAGACATTGCGAGACGTTCCATGACAACCGCACCGGAGGATTCTCAACCATTTCGTGCTAGGTTCCAATTACGAACGTCACATGCCAAGTGAGGAATTGCGCAATAAGAAGGTGTAACTGCATAATGACCTCTAGCTTATTTCTCACACAGAGACGAATGGACGAGGCTATTTTGTGCATTTCAACCAAAGACATTTTCACATAGTGAGTCACATTGAAGGTTTTAGGTCCAACGTGAAATGTCTCAGCAACATGTTTCATTTCTTGCATGGGTAAATTCAATGGTTGCATCCAATTTGAAGCTACCTTGAAGCGTTTTTTTTTTTCAAACCAGTACAAACGTGGAATGTGGATGAAGAAGGTTATATCAGCGAATAACCAAACATTAAGCGAGTCACAGCAAAGTAACTAAATAAAAAAGGCTAAATACTCAGAAGTAATTAGAGGATCTGTAACGAACCAACACACCCATACGTACTGAGTTTGGGCCACAACATGGAGTAAACGACAAGTCCTCCAACTCATACAACGAACTATGCCGTATGTGTTTCCTGCCCTCTAATATGACCAAATTGACCGTTTCCTAAATTAGCGCCTCTACTGGTGACAGGAGGGTACGCCACAAAGCATTATATTTAATTTACCAACGCATGGTTGGTGAGCTTGTCAAGGTAAGGATTATGGTTTTGGTTAGAGTTGGGGTCACATTGCAGAGTCAACACGATTACTTTACAGAATATGAGAAAATCCATTGAAATACACAAACTTGACCGATTTACCAGGTCTACGGTTGTCCACCGTCGTAGTGAAAAATGGAGACGTGAGAATTACAGATTTTGATGTTGTCTGTTTGCTATTCTCTCCTTGTGTTTGTGTATATTTTATCCTGGTGTCTCCCTTCAGGGATCATGCGGCCGTCGCTGGCTTTAGAGCTGGAGTGGGTGTGGGTCAAATGCAGGGGACAAATTTCCCCCCATGGGAAATACTCAACTGAAGCCTGGTTTACCACTACACCGAAATTTGCAGGTACATCTACACGGTTGGCTGGTTTAGTGTAAGGTTTGGTGTCCAATGTGCAATCCCAGCAAGCAAGTCAAATGCAATCGTTAAGTGTTGATGACACCATGTTTACTGGGGTTGACCTCCCGCCCTTTTCTTACTACCCCCTGACTCATGAATCAAGGTGTTTGTGGTGTTCGACCACTAGTTTGGAAAAGGAGTCATGTTGGGGGTTACTGGTTATTATTTTGACCATTATGCTCTGCCTCAACAAGTCTTTGAATTATAGCTTTCTTTGCTCAAATTCGAACTGTCGCCCATAGTTCTATGTAAGAGAGGTGTTACGTACATAAGCAACCCAAAACAGAAAATTGTGTTGAGGTTTAGTGGGAGGGTTTTGTTTCGTGTTTTCACATTTAAGATTTAAGCCCCTTTAAGTCAAAGACACAACATGATGATGAACATGACCGGGTTGTAAACATGTTGATCAAACATAACAATAACAAAATAAAATGTATAGGGATTCAATGAAACCACAAAGATTGGTACATATGCACATGTATCCTACATTATAATTCTAAATGACATTTATGACAAAGAAAAGCTAAATGTATCTCGCTTTGTCTCCAAACAGGTGACATGGAAGCGAATGCCAGCCTGGAAGGCGTGACTTGATTTTCTGGAGCAACCAATTTCACAGTGTAACCATAACATGAATGACTGTCTCTGTGCTCTCTCGTTTGTGAAGGTTATGGAAATAAGACTGAAACGCTTCACAGACACGGATTCCGACTGTGTGTTTGGTTGCTCTCCAGCAATCAGAGGCGCTTCTTTCTCCTCGTCTTCCTCGCATCTCTGAAGCCCAGCAGTGATTGGGTCAGTCTGGCCTCAGTAAATTACAGGGGGGGGGGGGGGGGGGGGGGGGGGTCACTTCAGGTTCAAGGTCAGTCAAGGCTCAGAGGGAGGTGGAATGGAAGGGATTCAGCCCCATCGCCACCTTTCCCAGCCCCCACTGCAGGAGCAGCCACTGTGATTGCGGATAATTACCTCTGCAATGTTTGATGTTTGGGTCGGGGGGGTCTACGGTGTTTGTGTGTGTGTGTGTGTGTGTGTGTGTGTGTGTGTTTTTCAAATACTTGCCCTGTTCGTCTTTACACATTTCATAAGTTCAATAAGATCATGTATGCTTAAAATGTAAAATGATCAGTACTTGGTTGAAATATGAAGCCAGTTCTGATCATCTTTTGCCATTTTAAAATTTTTAATGGATTACAGGGATTATTTGTTTAAAAGCAATGTCCTGCAGCTATATTCAAACTGTTATTCGGGTGCAACTACTGTATATAAATCCCACCAAATATACACAGTCCATTTCCAGGAAAACTAATATGTGGAAAATATACAGCATTTTACACAACACCCATTTTCAGCAGAGAAACCCATCTTTTATAATCTGTGTCACTGTGTTAGAGTTTGCAAGGCTCTCAGGGCTTTCTGTGAGCTGAGGCATAACGCAACAAGAGCTGGAGGCAATGGGTATTTGAAAAGAAAGCTCTGATAGTATTCAGTCTTCAGCATTTAGGGCATTTCATAGAGCAGCGGGCACTGGGGGGCTGGAGGAATTAATCCATGGCCTCTTTCATAAAGTTAGTGAATGCCCTGAGTGGCGCTAGGAGAAAAGCACAAGGCCCGGCAGCTTTGGGAACTGATGATCCATGATGCCTTTATGCTGGGCTGGTGTGCATCACTATGCCTTCTTCTTCTTCTGCTTCTCCCTCTTCATCTGCTGTAGCTTTATCTCTACTGACGGAGAGAACCTGACTACAATCCGTGAATACAGAGGAGCTGTGTAAGTTATTATCGGAAAGCATCTGCTCAAAGACCCTCACGGCTGGTCTTCACAGCTCACTAATGCACGGCGGCGTCGAGTGTTCACAGCGAGGTGCATTATCCTCCCTGGAAACACTTCACAGTGCTCGAGCAGTAGCAATGTTTGATATGCTGTTTGAAACAATCATCTGCTTTCACTGTGCATGCAGGTGAACAGTGAGCTGAGCGCACTTCCAATAAAGCTTGATTGGATTCACAAAAGTATACAGTGGATACGTTACATAGTCCCTCCCTCCCTGGGGTTTGCTTTTCATCCAGGCATTTTGGAGAACTTGCCACAGTTCCTCATTGTTCTTGCAGCATTATGAATTGGGAAATATAAACATAAGCAAAAAAAAAGCACATTACTCATACTGTTGATAGCCTTATATTGCAATAGATAATCATGGACTTTGCAATTAAATATTGAAAATTTCCCATTCACCATGATGATGTAATCTGTCATTTGTAATGAGCTTGTAACCCCCCCCCACATTGACTTCACCCTGTATGGAAATTGGTCAAGAAGATATTGGTATTTCATTAAGCTGCGGAGCTCTGTGAACACTCCACCTTCCCCCATAGCTTTTCTATTTTCTGTGAATTTCTTGCCATGTCTGATCGCTTCAGATTTCTCTTTCCGTCCCTCTCGCTTTCTCTTTTTCTCCCTCTCTCATCTTCCCCTAAGCACCAGCGAGAAACCCGCCACAACCTATTTTTATATGATAACACAGCAGAGAGGACGACAATGGCTTTCATGTGAATGTGCACTTGGCATCTGCGTGTGCTGCTCTGAACAGAGACCCTCCTCCAAATTTCACTGTTTTTAGATCCGCTGACCCTTTGCTGCTGGATTCAGAAAACACACCAGGGCCGGCAACCTCTTCCATGCTGCGAGGCTTACAGTCACAGGATGACAAGGTGTCCTCCAAAACAGTTCACTGGCAGTTATTGCCGCCATCACAAAACACACAAAGACAAAACACTTCCTTTCACGGTCTGTGCCCATTGGCAGAATGACAATGATATTCGATAAGAGTTCTTT
Source organism: Scophthalmus maximus (assembly GCF_022379125.1). Taxonomy (NCBI): domain Eukaryota; kingdom Metazoa; phylum Chordata; class Actinopteri; order Pleuronectiformes; family Scophthalmidae; genus Scophthalmus; species Scophthalmus maximus. The sequence goes on from NC_061520.1 coordinate 10,036,951, forward strand.
GTGGTGTGGTAGAGGCTCTGTTTAACAAAAGTCTATACCAGTCAACTGTGCTTCACTCGAGGAGGATACACTTCGTTTCTAATCTGCACAACACGATTTCAGCCTGGTGGAATTGTTAGCTGACATAAGCCATTTCCTTCATTTCAAAGGGTTTCTAAAGGCTGCAGCGCACACAGATCCTCAAATGCCCCAAAAGTGGGAATGAGGAGAAATGTTATTTGATTGTTGCTCAAATAGCAATCAGCACATGGGTGTAAGTTTTTGTCATCGTGTCAGACAACCTTATATTCTATGGGTACAATCTATTTTGCTTGTTGAAAAGGTGATGTATTAAATACAAAACTGTGTTGTGAGCAAAGGCAGTTTTCACCTTTAATGAAATTGGTCTCGCTGGAGAACAGATCAATTCAAAGCCAGTTATGTTCAACAACACATCAGTGAACCCCACTCTGTTTGACTCAATAGTTTGGGCCCCATGGGACGTAAAGCATAGCATAATTATTTCATTTTTCCATTATCACAAAGTAGTAACAAAATTGACAATTAAATTTGTCTAATATGCAATGCATAGACATAATCATGAAATCAGCAAATGTGACCTCCCAATGCCGGAGGCGCAGCAAGTCAGATAGCGGCACTGTTCGTTTTAATGATCTCATGCTGCAGTTAACTCATTACTCTTAATATTGTTTGCAGGCTGTTGTGTGTTCCAGGCTCACGGGACCTTTGCTTCAGGCCAGTGTGCAGAGACTGAAGTGGTTGGAAGCCACATACAGTATGACATGGAGTGGACTTGTCACTTTTTCTAAAGTACATATTTTCAAGTGGGCCTTGGCTGGTCAGGGCAGATCTTATCCCAGATTCTTATGATGAAATGTTGTGAGTCACCAAAGAGCTGCCAGAGGTCTCTCGGCGGACCGTCTCCCTAAATCTGTTCAGCCAGAATCTAAACTAAATTAAAAGTTTCCAATGAAAGGACTTATGTGTCAGATGTGTGGTCAGCCAACAAGTGTCTAATCAGTTTTGACTCAACAGCAGACCGTGCTCTTTTCTCTGGTAATTATGTAAGGTGGGATACGTGTTGGTGGGGCACCAAAATCTGAGCCATGTCAAATTTCTCTTTCAAAGACATTCAAAACAGAAATCATGTCCTCAGAGGTACATCTAATCCACTCTATTGGTGCCATGCCTGTCATACACTTCGCTACTGTAAGTCACACATAATAGGCTGAGATGTCACCTCAGCCCTGAGTGGTAAGACTGTTTGTGCTAAAGTCTGCAATAATAACAACTTGGAAAAAAGCAAAGGCTAATTCAAAATAATGAGCCATGTGTGGCGTCGCTCTTGCTGGCATCACACCTGCTGAAATGAATCAGCATATTATCTCCAAGGCCGTTTCGGTTCAGTTTAAATACCTCTGAGGTCTATAATCTAAAAAAGAAGGAAATTTGTCTCTTCAAAGCTCTAGTGGACAAGTGGCATTATACTTTTATAAAACAACATTCTTTTCTAAACATTCGTTGTTTGCTTCGTCGTTAGTTCTTTCGAACTTATTCAAAGTGCATAGTAATTAGTACCTTGAAGAATCAAAAATGTTGAAACCACAAGAAATAATGCATTTGAGTTTGAGAGCTTTAAACTTTTCCAATCCTCCAGTTCAACAAACAGTCTACAAAATCCGAGTAAGTGTATCACTTCCTGATTTTTGCCAAATGGCTTGTTGTCCTGAGACCAACAATTTGTATGAGGTTCCTTGGATAACAACTAACCATACACCTATCCCTATACAAATAGCTGGTCTAGGGACAGTAGCCACCTTGCAAAATCAGGACGAACTAGAACAGGTTCCACCAAACATTGGCTGTGACAAAGTGGGTGAGAACACTCCATTTGTCCCTCTTCTCAGTTGCCATGTAGCATACAATCTAACAATGCTTGTTGGATAATTAGTTTCACTATGATTTCTCCTTAAAGTCACAGTTTGCAGGCATACACTATCCCAGGTTTGTTTATATCATAGGTTACAATTCACATATCATCTTCATAAAATAAGTTTAGGTTGTGTTTATTTGTTCAGTTTCTCATCAATGAGTCTGTCCTTCTGTTTGATACTCACCTTACCCACCATGTGTTCCAGGGACAAAAGGAGGAAGGGATGGAACACTTCCTGTGTTTATACCCTTGGTGACATCAGCAGTGATGTCACTGGGACAGACCATTTTTGAGGGGAGGTGTAGTGGGTTTGAAATATATTGTTCACTTCATTATTGATGTATTATGGAAACAAAATCATTCATTGTATGTTTTGCAAGGAGTACTGCAAGACACCTTTACAACTTCAGGTGAAGTTGTAACCTCCATGTCCCTGCTTCCGGAGGAGGCGTGGTTAGCAGGATGGAGTATGCCGGGTTGGCACCTGTTAATGGAAGGGGCTACTTAAGCAGTTGCCTTCCTCTCCTAGAGGGAGGACATCAGTGTGTAGCCATGTGCACGGTAAGTTTTATCATGAGTTAAGTTTTGTTCAGTTCAGTTCTGTTAACTGTCATTTTGTTTCTTTTGTTTGTACTCTTTTTGGGTTACACCTGTAACATAGGACCGGCATTTCGAAAATAAACACACACCGGCTTTAGACAATGGGGCTTTTTTTTCTTCTTTCTTTTTCACAAGAAATCCCAAGATACATGAAACTGCGCTAAATGACCTCAAGGTGTCCAAGAAGTGTCCAAAGTTAGTGAGTAAGCCCCTGCTGCCTGCTTACTCAGTGAACTGTTGCAGAAGGAGACCCCGAGCTATTAAAGGTTACGGTTCTCGATGTTCCCTGGGCCCTCGTCAAGTCTCAGTCCCTCAATCTGTTTAGTCACTTCTTGCCTGGTTGGATCTCCCTTTGATTATTCACATGCCAGAAGCAGTCTTCACTCTGTATTCGGTTCTCAGCACTCACTTGGATTATTGTGTGGAGAGTAAAAGTTGCTAACTCTCAAACCTCGAGACTAACCGGAAGATTCTATGGATAACCCTGCAGTTAGGTAAGTGGAGCCATAATTATATTTTTATTGATGGTTTGTGTATACAATTTAAATACATGATGACAAAAATTGTCATTAAGGAATGATGGTTTCAAAACACGCATGACCTGGCTGGCAATGGCAGTAAGGTAAATAGCACATATGCATTTGAAAATGAAATGAACCAACAACAATGAGGTGAGAGGCGCAGTTGTAGATGCTCTACGTCTTTTCTTTTAGAGAACAAATGAGAAAAGGGTTACAAGTTTCAGTGTGAAATTTTTATTTTAGAGTTTAGATGTATCAAAACAGTGATTAGAAAGTAGTTGCTGTAAAGTGTTAACTGCTGTGTACAATGTTATGTTATGCTTGGGTCACATGGAGCTTTTTCTGAAAAAGTATACATGTTGTGGTTTGTTTATGTTTTTCTACCAATATTTTACCAAGCATGAGCTTGGTCACGTTGTTTGTGCCATAGAATTCAAATTAATAGAATTGACATAGTTACATAGTAAAGCCATATAACTGTTGCATCACTTGGTATTAATATTGTAAATTTAAGAGCTATTGTTAAAGTCACACTGATCCCAGTTATGATATTTGGATTGTTGAGTGACCAGCATCCATTCCATTACAGTGGGCCCATTACACCGACGGAAAGGTCAACACTGTACATTGCCCTTGACGTGCACACATACCAATCCCCCCACCAGCTCTTGTGTCACTCATCTATACTCACCCAGGCCTGAAGCCCCAGCAATATAGGTCATTTATTGCATCCATGTATTCTGATTAATAGGGCTTTATCATATGCAATGCAGAGAAGTGGGCTAGCTAATTCTGATTCCCCTACACAATGCAGTGTCTGATATTTGTGAATGTACTTTTGGTCTGTGTTCCTGTCTGTGAACAGACTCTCCTGGATCCCTGGATCTGATTCAGTCTCCAGTGGACCAGAGGATCCAGACTAGCCTGACTGCCTGTGACTCACGGGGAGAGAGAGAGAGACTCGAGGATATGACCTCAAGTCTCCCCTCTCTCCATCTCTCGCCATCCGTCCATCCATTCTTAATGGGGTACTCTAACCTGGCTGTTTAACACACATTAATGTCAGAGCTTCCCTCAGCTGGAAGTCTGGCTTCGGAGGCTTTGGGCTGTAATAGCTTGTTTGGATGGCATTATAATATTTTTTTAAATGTCACAGATGTTAAATAGGATTTTATATCAGTATATTTGTAGAAATGCTTTAAGTTCATGTATAGTTCAGGGACTTTGTGTATAACGGGATTTCTGATGAACAAATGTAATTTGTTAAATACAGGTGTAACTTGTAAAATTAATAATGGCTTCATTCTACATGTGTGAACCAATGACGGGGCTCTTTGCCTTGTTCTCGCTGGTTTGAGATTGTCCTCACAAAAATGACGACGTCAATGTCATTTGTTCAAATGGAGGGGGGGATAAAAGCTGTGTTTATGGTCTCCTGACAAAGGTGACGGCCACAATGAATTTTGGTTCAGCAGAGCATGACAGACACAGCCGACCCTTGCCCTACCCACAGTAAACTTTGATTTCTTTTAACCATTACTGTGATCAATCGCACCAATTCTCAGGTCCCTGCACTGACCTCCGCTGTTCAAAGTTATTCCCAGGGGCATCGCAACAGTATAAGAAAAGCAGGTAATAGCCCGGGGGCCTACACTGAGGGGGGGATTATATTAGCCATCCACAGCAATGACAATTTTGTAAGAATCCCCTTAAGTTCGATGATGTGGTTTGGTATCATTTGTTTCTCGGAGGTGGGAGGTCAATTTGGTTTGATGTACGGACCCCCATGTCCCTTTTGCCTCGGCCCCCAAAGTGAAACGCCCCTAGTTATTCCACTACTTTTCAATAAACCTTAAGCAATAATCAATATTTTAATATAACATCTTTACCTATTTAGTCGTTTAGGGTGTCTATGTTTTATCTTTTTTGTATTTGTTATCTGTGTTTTAAAGTATTATTCTGGATTGCCTGTAACACACTCCACAATTGAGCAGTTATTAATCAGTTATCAATCAGTACACCACTGTTTGATAACTGATTGATGCAATTGTGTTTTGGAATATTGTTGACCATGGAAATATGGAAAGCTTCACATAAACAATATGAAATAAGGTTAAATGGAAAATGAAGCAATGTGAAATGAATCTTATGTTATAAAAAAAACCTACAGTTTTACATCAACCAGCCTATTTTTTCTGCATAAGCATATTCCTTTATCAATATTTATTTCATTAAACAATGTAAAGTTTAATGTATGTAGTTGAAATAAATGGCATGTTGGCATCACAGTGAAAAGCTGTAAAGCAAATACAAATCCCATGTAAAAAAAAAAAAAAAAAAAATTACAAAATGAACTACACAACCCAGAGTAAGCAGTTAGGTAAGACAAGTTCCCATGTTTGTTTATCTATCAATGATGAATATCCATTTACTGCAAAATGAAATGAAGTGGTGCTTGGCACTGAAGTTCATTAATCTGTAACGAGAAACAGTGTGAGTGGTTATAGAGAACACAGCTCCCCGCTGTTGAGCGGTTCTGGTTGGCAGGCATGATGATGTTAGTTTAACATAAACTTGATAATATTTTCCCCCCGGAGGCGCTGCAAAATACTTATGCTTCCATCAGGAGGGATTGTGATGAAACTAAATCTAAATGATGTTGACAGGGCTTGTTTATGGTATTTTTTTTTTCTTCTTCTTGTTTTATGGTTCAGTCAGATCTGGGGTATTTGGACGATGGCCCGCTGGCTCAGATACAGTACAGAGATGCTTGTGTGCAAAATTATAACAGACTAAAAACGTCTGGTAAATTGTTCAACAAAATGACTAACTATAGCCATGTCTGCTCATTTCTATCCCCTTAATTAGATGCAGTTTCATGTGCACATACAAATAATATTGAATCAACATTACACTCCAGCCAAACCTATAGTGGTTAATTATGCAAGAAAAATAACTAATAGTAGAGTTTTGAACTTGAACCGCTTCATGTGGCCCTACAGGAAAAGTCAGGGCGCTCTGAACTCAGTAGATAACTTCTCTGGGATATTTCACTCTGAGCTTAAGTGGTGGACAGACAGACTGACATTCTGTCAGTCAAATTCAAAAATGGATTCATTAAAATATCACAGTACTTTATGAAGCATCTGTGGACAAGTGGACTGAATTATTGGGAGGTCAACAAATCATTTTAAATGAAAAGAGATTTTTATCAGTTCACACAGCTCCAAGCATTATTGAATTCAAGATTTTGCAGTTGTTGTTTTTCTGCCGTTCTCATGCTCGTGTTTGATTAATTTTCAAACTTTGACTTCCACCACCCAGGCATGGGTACGGATACTCTGGTGTATTCAGGGTTGAGTAGAAACCAGCCATTAATCTAACATTTTCAAGACATGTCCTTTGTGTATCAGAGGGGCCAACTGGCTGCCACGACCCACACACAGGACACACACGAATCCCTGTGCTACTTCAGTGGGGTAACCTTCCATGAGCCCAGCAGTTAGTAATGTGTGTTATTGTTCCAGAGAGAGACGCGGGCTCCCCTGGCACCCCTGCTGAATGGCCTCCTTTGGTTTGCAGCAGGTTGCTGCTCCCACTCAGGCCTTATGATTAATGGTTCACCACCATAAATCTAGGTCACCAACGACAGCGTTATTATACCATTATGTGAGAAGATTGCCATTGTTTATATTAGGGAAAATTGAGTTGTCTGTCTGGGAATATTTATCATGCGTGTAGCAGAGCAATCATGCGTTGTCGGGTTATCATAATGGGTCTATGAGTATAATGACACTGTATATTATGATAAGGTGAGAAAACAAAACACATAAGTACCCTATTTGTCTCAGGACTATTCTACTATCTGAGTCTCCTTATTTAGTTTCACCCTCTTTCACTATTGTCAGTGCAGTGTTGACATTCTAAGCTTGCAAATGTCCGGTTAATATTTTATTCTCAGTCAGTCAAGTTTTAAAGTAGAACATTTTTACTTTTCAGACATAATAGAATTTACTTATTTGTTGTTATTCTTGCACTTAGCCTGAACATTCTGTTAATGTTTAAAAACAAGTACTTTTCTTCTAATGCATATTTTAAGATTTTAACATTTATATGTATGTATGCACAAAATATATCAGTTAATCAGCTTGTTTCGAATGTCTTTCAACAGCAATAGCAACTGTTTGTTACAGTATGGTTTGTCTTCTTATGGTACCAACTATAAAAGTGGAAAAACCTGCTTTATTTTCCATGTAGCTTACCTGATTATTTTAGGAAATTGCCATAAAAACAATCACAGTGATTTGTAATATTGAACTCGTCAGCTCAGTTTAATGTAGGTTTTCAGGGCAAAAATGATTTAAACATTTTCAAGCTTATAAACCTTGAACTTTGCTTGCTTCTTGTGCCCAAAAAAAATTAGTGTGTATATATATATATATATATATATATATATAATGAATATCAGTTAACAAATGTTCTTCTGAAATAGTAAAGCGTAAGATGCACTCAAAACCAAAAGATGCTGCAATATTGAAACAACATATATTCCTTTAATGAACAGGAGTAATCTAAGACTGATCATTCAAAATTCTTCAGGCTTGTAAATTGTGAGGCCCAATGGATGTTCAACATCCATACAATTATGATTTCTAAGTGTCCAGTCTTCCCATATATTGGGTTAGTGAACCCGTGCACAGCCTAATCATTAAGTAAAAAGAATAATGAGGATGCTGCCATAGAGAGAGGGCGATATGTAGGGAGCTTCGATCCCCCTTTAAAAAGCTGTGGGCTACATAATACCGGTGGTTTTCAATCATGGTCCATTGAGTCTCGAGAGTCTGCTGGTTTCCGTTCCAGCCAACATCCAACAATATGGCAGCTGATTTCACTGATTAAAGTTTCAAAATGACTCATGGAGCGCGAAAGCTTTCAGTGCAATTTGTGACATTTTTGAATCTATTTCAGATGTTGATTTTCTTTTTTTACTTTAAGGTCCAGTAGGAGTAGGATTATGGTGGATCTTTATTGGTAGAAATGCAATATGATATTCACAATAATATATTTAATTCTTGTATAACCACCTGAAAAATGAAACATTGTTGTGTTTTCATTACCTGTGAATGAGACCTTTACACTATATCTTCATCTAGAGCGGGGTCCTCCTCCATGAAGTCCGCCATGTTGCACCTCCATGTTTTTGCAACCATCAACCCAAACCCTCACTGTTGGGGGCCTTTTACATCTGAATATGTATGTGTGTTACCTAAAGGCCACCGTAGGTTCTCTACACACTTTGGAAGGGGAGGGTAAAGCGAGGGGTGATCAGCTGGTTGCAATTTTTAACCTCACCACTAGATGCCACTATATCTTACACAATTAACCTTTAAAGGGGCAGCAAGCGATTTTGGAGAAAGATTGTTTCTCTCTTTGTTGTTGAAATTAGACCACATTGCAAGCAAAAAATGTACATGTTTATTATTGTCACGTTACAATGGCACCTGTCAAGGGGTGGGGTTATGTGACTGGGTCTTGTCGGGTGTCCTGGGTATGCAGTGGTTGGTACCCACAAAATGTGGTATAAGGAAGAACCAGCAGTCCAAATCCACAAAAGTACTCCTGTACCATGAATTCCTAAAAAAGTTCAATCTGGCTATTACAGAACAACTGTCAGAACACACAATGCATCGCAGCTTATACTTTGTATGAGCCTGTGTAGCCACAGACCTCTCTTCACATGCTGATAAGCATTAGAACACAGGTTCTAATGTGCCGTTAAAGCTGCCAAGGCTGTCTCTGTAGTGAAAAGGTCTCTACTTATTTGCCAGAAATGTATCATTGAACACTTATACCTTTCTCATTTTAATATTAATGGAGCCCTCCAGCATCTCCAGTAACAGGCCTGTGAGTGTGTTCCAACATCGTGTTTGACCCTCTCTCAATCCAAAGGGTTACGGCTTTTCATGCTTTTGTAAAAGCTATGTGAAATTTAAGGATTTTTAAATTTAGGATTATTTAGTGTAAAAAAAAAAAAGTCTTTGAAGCTGAAGGTGTGGAGAGGTCATCATGAAGTACTGCAAATTGTGGGCGATTTTGTGTTGTGAGAATAAACAAGCTTTTGACCAAGTAAAACTAGGAAACGACAAGTCGAGATCATTTGTCAGTGCATGCGGGCTCCATGGATAGGGGCAAGCGAAGGTCGAGCAAGCCAACACACTTGGGGTTTCAGAGATGGCTGTTATGCTGTTGTGTTGAAGAGGACAGACTCAGGTCAGTTCTTTCATCTCTAAAGAAAGAACTGTCTCAAAGGCTCTTTTGACTCTCCATTTTTTTACAGCATCACCTCCCCTGCCCTCCTGCAGTGAAGGCTCATGTGGTCTCTGACCACGGGCCATGCTGACCAACAAATTATTTTGGAAGTTAAAAGGTCCGGACATAATTTTTACCCCTCTGCTCCCTGACCTGCAGGATAGCTGTCACTTCTGGTCATGTTCACTTTGAAGGAAGTCTGCCTGCAGAGAGCATATCTCATTGTCCTCTCTTTAAAAATAACATCACAGCCCAACCAGTGACCTGAACATCAAGAGGGTAAGTTATGCATGTCCCACGTTAGAACCAATGAGGTGACTCATCACCTGGACATCGAGCGGGATTCCAACTTCAAGCAAAACTCCTCATTGCTCTCCTACACAAAGTTTGTTGCTCATTGTATTACGTCACCTGACTTCCTCCTTTACGCCTGTCACACTTGCTAGAGCCGCAAAAGAATGTGACTGTGGATTATGACAACCTGCTTTCACAGACGACCAATGGGCTCGCTCCTGTTGTCCGCCGGAGGCAGACGAGATTATGTAACAGCGCCATGGAGACGGGACGGTGAATGGGTCAACGAAAAGGAAGACTACGTGTCTGACTATTTCTTGGTTGGGACTGGACAGTCTCTGTTTGTTTCCGGGGCAATGGGTTTTCTTCTTTGTGCTAAGAGAAGTAAGTTGCTGCAGCTTCATATCAAGCACACGGGCATGAGACATGCTATCTTCCCATTTAATGAACCAGAAGTGTAATTCACAAAATATCACACATTTCCATCAACAAGGTAACTTTGATCCACACCAAAATGTTCCCTAATCCTAATCAAGATTACCACTGTCTAATCAGTAAATTGTTTTATTTTTGTAATGGTTATTTGAAACTGATATGAAAATGTTCAAATTCCTATTCACTTTTAATGTCAAAATCCATAGTTCCTGAAATGGCCGACCACTCCGCAGTCTGCACTTGCACTATTATTACAGGAACTTTGCATTGTCATCATTCTTCTGAGAAGGCGAATCTCACATGGAGCTAAATATTACACTGCTTGTGTAATTGCTTACAAGAAATCATCTGAAATCCATCTGATAAACAGTCAACATAACATATGTTGAGTGCTGTCCTGAATATCACGGGGGGGGTGGGGGGGGGGAGGATCTGGATAACAGCAACATTGTTGAGGTGAAATAAATGCAAAAAGGTTATGATGGAGTGTTTCCTCTGGGCTCAAACTGCCGCTCACAAAACACAATAAATCAAACTGTCAATCTGAAGAACAAAGTAAATTTGACTGCACAGTAAGGATCACTGACTCTGATTGCGTAACAGGAAGAGTACAATTGTGTGTTTGTGTGGGAATGGGGGGTTCAGAGGGCCATATGATATGTTTTTTTCAGTAAACAGAATAGAAGCACAATATTGTGTAAAATAACAGTGTCTGCTGTACATTTGCTTTGTCCACTTTGACCATAAAATGCATGGATTTGTTACGTATGAAGATTTTTAATTCTTTTACAAACTATAGCTATAGACAAACATCCTACCAGCAGCAGTTCAAAAGGTTTTGATCTTATCAGATGATCTGATTTCATGTCACTTGATGGAGCAGATGGAGTTCTACAGTTGTCTGGTCACTGAACGCTCCACAATTGCTACTCAGAGGAGCTTCCGGTGAGCTGAAACGTGTCATTATGAGATTTAGGTTAATATTGTTCCCCTATAAGCTTTGCTTCCACAATGTTATTCTCTCGGCCACCGGGACGCTTTTTTTTTGCGGAAAATGGCGACTCAATTTACTGCACAAAGAAACAGCTTCATCCCTTTTGTGACCAAAACAAGAAGAGAATAGCCTTCTCCCGGTATCTATCCCCATGGAAAAGGTTGACGGTGGAACAGAACGGAATTGACAAAAACAACTCAACCTCGCAAGAGGAAAAAGAATCCTGTTGATGGAGGAACAAAAGCAAGTGAAGGAGGAGACTGGAGAGAGCTCTGAGGAAAAGTACCTGCGTCCTTACCGGCATCTTGCTGCTGCAGCGTCTTTACGACAGTGACAAAAACAGTAATACCACCTTGAACCACAAGGGGCACCGAAGTAGTCTGTTGCGTTTTGAAACTCTGCAGCTCTAGCCAAGCCGCTGATGACATATTCAGCAACGAGATGATATTTATTTTGTCGGACATAGATAGTTGTGCCAGGGGAAAAAATAACTACTCTTCTAGTTCTGCCTTTCATTTTTGCATTCCAACTGTCTCATATCACCTCGCCTCTGCATAACTATTCCTTGTGAAATGTTATAGTCAACGACTATATCGAATTAAAGTCGATTCTTGTTATAGCCCATAAAAGTTATAGTTTATTGTCAGAAGAGAGAAAGATGGAGTGATAGAATGTGGCAGAGAAGCCACAATAAGTACACCGACAATAATCACTTTGTCTCCCCATACAGTCTATACATCCCTCTAATGTCTTCAAACATCAATAACATTTGACGCTATTATCCGTCATTTTACGACATTTGTCACAGTGCTCTGCCAAAACACTCCTTTTTTTTAATGCAAAGAAAAACACACGGGAAATGCATTTCTCCCCTCCTTTTGCCCCCCTCCCCATCCCTTTTCAAACGCTACTGTAATGAATTGGCATGAATGACAAGAAGGCAGTGTAGTGAGAAGCCTTTTTCTTGTCTCCATTAGCAGGTCCTGTGTTTCCAGCGAGCATCAAAGAGAGAGGAGCAGAAGAACGCAGGGGGGAGAGGGAGGGAGGCTGTAAGCTTCAAGCTGCACACAGAGATAAAGACCAGACATATCTGTGTGTGTGTGCGTGTGTGTGTGTGTGCGTGTGTGTGTGTGTGTGTGTGTGTGTGTGTGTGTGTGTGTGTGTGTGTGTGTGTGTGTGTGAGAGAGAGAGAGAGAGAGAGAGAGAGAGAGAGAGAGAGAGAGAGAGAGAGAGAGAGAGAGAGAGAGAGAGAGAGAGAGAGAGAGAGAGAGAGAGAGAGAGAGAGAGAGAGAGAGAGAGAGAGAGAGAGAGAGAGAGAGAGAGAGAGAGAGAGAGAGAGAGAGAGAGAGATTAGGCTGACTTTGACTAGCTGTGCTCCATTGTGACAGCAGCTCCTAAGAAGCTGCACACTGCCACATGATGGACGGGGCTTGGAATTGCACAGATAACATCTGCCACCCCCCTCCCCCTCTTTCTCTCCCCCGATTTTTCTTTTGCTGTGTAGTGTCTGTGTGATGATGTCTTTTAGCCCCAGGACGCTCAAGCTTTACAAATTTGTGTGACTGGAAAAACATGCAGCATGGGCACTGAAGGTCACTGGCTCTCGAAACTGTGCAATTATATACATTTGATGCTTTTCCTGTGTGTGTGTGCGTGTGTGTGTGCGTGTGTGTGCGTGCGTGCGTGCGTGCGTGTGAGACATTGAACATTGTGTTTGTGCTGTGAGAGAAGGACAGGTGCACAAGAAACATAAGACGAGGACGAAAGACTGAAAGGGACAAATGGATAAACTATTCATTATGAGGAAGAATGAAGCAGCCTGACAGATCAAATGAAAGAAAGAGCCAAGTGAGGATAGGGAGGTGAGACATTCCAGAGATGAATTTTAAAAAACCCCATCCCAAATAAAAGCTCTTCTTCTTCTTGTTCTCTCAGAACAACTGCATTAGACGTAACTGTACAACCCTGTTTAAGAGTTTTACTGCTGCGCTTTAGTTGAAATGACATAAGCTTGCTTCCCCGGTCAGAGTTTTTAATGTTTGACTAAAAACTCTTGCTTAAGCCCTGCCATGCCTGACCCTCCTCATTACCTTCATCGTTGAATTAAATCAGCAGCGACACTGAAATAATTCCGCAGTGTAGCCACGCAGTCGCTCCAATGAGCTGTGTCCAAATGCTGCTCTGCCTTTTCCTCGTACTTGTCTTATTTTTCCCTCATAAATGGTGATTTTATTAATGTAGCGGGTTGAATCAACAACAATTACCAATCAAAAATGTTGCTATTTGAAGAATCATTGTCAAAACCACTGTTGGCCGCCAGCCGTTTATGGGGTGCACCATCTCTGTGATTCAATCTGCTTCAAGATGCAGTTTTAGCTAATCTGACATGAAGTCCATCTTTTCAGATTTAATGCGAGGAGATGTTGGAATATTTTCTGCTTTACCAAAGAATGAGGAAAAAATGTTTGCCTCGACTGTACACAAGAAACGGTTTATATTGTACCTTATTTAATAAAGTGATGAGGGACCTTTCAGTCCTCAAACTCAAACCTTCCAAAAATGACAAGACGTAGTGAATGCCTATAATTAATTTTGTATTATCAACCCACCAATATGACAAGGAAGAAAAAATAGGCCTGAAAGATGATGTAGAGGCTGCGCAACTTCTCTTCCAAATCACTGCCATCTACAAATATGATGCCAGTCAAAAATCATAAACTCCACTCTCTCCCAGTGTCATTTCATTGTATCAGTGTCATCGTGCCTCCTCTCCAGAGGCTCATCATATATGGCTTCATCAGTGGTGTTGAGCTCAGAACGGAAGTCTCTTTGCTTGAAGGCACATTTCAGCCTGCCACCAATCGCGTGACAGCGGATGAGAGTCGGCAGTGAGCGAGCGGCATTAGCATCGCCAAATCAAGGAGGCCTTGTGCTTTGAGGAGAACGTGCACAACGGCACGGAGAATAATACAAAGATTTAATATGAGATGGTAGGGTTGGATTTATAATATGAATAAAAGCTCTTGTGTGCTGTTGAGCAAATGCAGCCTTATTATCATATTTTTCTTCACGCATTTTAAACAAAGATCATAACAAATACACAGTTATTTGTGATATCGTGTTGCTGTTAATAAAGGGTTTTGATTGTCTTCAGCACTTCAACTGCTCAAATATAAACTTTTAATATTTCATATGATAAAGTCACAGAATTTTAGACATTGTAAGAAGAGGAGTTGTTTTGTTTTATTTAACTTGGGGGGACGAGAGTCAGAAACAGTCATAAGGACCGTTACAACTGTCAAGGCCAAGGAAACATCACTCTGACGACACAAAGATGTAAAACGTCTCTGCCGGACATTGAGAGTATTTTTTTTTCAACTCTCCTTCACCGTCTCTCATCTCTTCAACTTCTCTTCTTCAACTTAACAAACAAATAAATGCGTCATGGTTGGTATAAGGACGATTATCTTTTTTGAAAGGGAATTATGTGCTGTATGTACATACAACCATGGCAAGATCTGACAAATCCACTGGAGTTCAAACAAAGTAGAAAGTGTGTGTGCGTGCGTGCGTGCGTGTGTGTGCGTGCGTGCGTGCGTGCGTGTGTGTGCGCGTGTGTGCGTGCGTGCCTGTTATTAAAGCCCAGAAACTGTTAATGGGGCCTGCAGGGTCTTGCTGTGTGTGCATCCATTGGCATGTGTTGGAGGTGCATGTGTGTACAATGCATGGCTGTGTGTTGCAATACATACGTATACATGTTTGTGTGTGTCTAAGTGCGTTCATGTGTGTGTGTGAGAGGGCAGGGCTTTTGTCTGTGTGCAGTGCATTATTCTTCATTAGAAACAGATGAGTGACTCTGTCTATTCCAGGACTGCCCCTGGGTTCAAGTCAATCCACCACCCAGGCACCTACACACACACACACACACACACACACACACACACACACAAACACGCTCACACACATTCATGTTATGCAAAGTGTCTGCAGACAGTCAGATGCTCCGTAGATATTTGCATTTCGGAGTTGTGTCTCAGCCAACGTGGCAGACAGGACATAATAAGGTACATGAACATTTCAGTGAACTCTTGTTATTCTATAACTCATCTAATTAATAACAGACGTAATTCAATGTTCAACTTTGTCAGAATGGGAAAAAATGTTCTGATAAAAATGTCCTACGAGTGATTAAAGTTTGGCTTATCTTGGTTTTTGATCATGTTTGAGGTTTAAATTAAAATTACCCATCACACTTGGTCTTTTCATTAGGCTGAGTAACAAATGGTCTCAAAATGAATTAGCAATCCAAACACATTTGCAATAGTTAACTTGAACGAAATTCCGAATATCGCATTCATCCTATTTCTTAAAGTCCTTTAAGTCCAGCTAAAAAAAAATCCAAATCCCCAGTCAGTCAGTTTTCATTCAGACCAGGTTTTTCTGAGGTGTAACCGGGAGGAATATAAATCAAATTTCAGGATGGGTAGACTTGCCTGATGAGCTGCTTTCTATCAGACGGATTTGACTGAATATTGCCTGCCTCCACGTCGCTGGCTATTTGCTGGGATGGAATTATCCAATATGCGAACACCTCAACATTTCTGCTTCGTCAGGGAGGATAAAGCTTTTGGTTTGTTTGGTTTGCGTTTTTTTTTTTTTTTTCCTCAGTCAGAATTTTTCATGTGTAAAAACTAATTTTCAAATCGTCAGTATTCACCGTGATATCTCATACCAGGATACTAGTATATCAGACTGTACAGGGATGTGTGTTAAAAACTATAACAGCTATTAGAATTATAGGTACCCATAAACAAACAGAATACAGTATCCAGCTGTGTGCATTAAAGTCAAATCATGTATTTACAATAGGATTCCTCCAAATAAAGACAAGAGTTGAATTTGACTCCTGTAGCCTCCACTCCATTTTCAAATTAGCAACGCTGTAGAGAGAAAGAGAGACAAAGAGGGACAGTACGGAGAGGGCAGATTACATAAGTCCTTCACCTCACATGCCTGACTATGTGACTGCAAAATGCCCAAGAGACTGAGGGATGGAGGACGGAAGCGAGAGGGGAGGAGGTGGGGGAACCGGAGTAAATTGGAGAAAATTAAGTGGAAGAGGGGAGAGAAGAGAGAAGAGGGATTTGAGCGAGGGAGACTAGGCGGAGTGAGATGGAGAGCGAGCAAGAGAGAGAGGAAGGCTGATGAGAGGTTTATAAAAATGAAAGTGAAGATGATGTAGAGGGCGTATGAAGTGGGCCTCTGTCATTCTCGTTAATGCCAGTCACCTCGCCTCGACGACGGCAAAAAGACTGCCACCAGAGAGAGGACTCTGATACGCAGTCTGACAAAAGCTCTTATCAGATGCAAGCGCGGCCTGAGAAAACGCTGACGTGCCAACAAGATGTGGAAAACATGTCCGTCGGAAGGCGAGGACAGATGCAGTGTAGCAGAGAATGTGTTTTGTAATTTATTTAAAAAAAGATTTTAATCTCATTTTGGAAACTGCTGCATTCATCATGCACATTTGAATTTAAAAAATGAACCCACGCACTTTAATTGATGTGATGAAATGTAGCTTCTCTTATTTAAAAAATAAAACCATCCAGCAACCACATCTGATTCATGCAGCACAGCTACACGGTGACAGATCCAAATCAATGGTGCCTGTAAGGATTAGGAGTCTTGCTCAAGGACACATCAGAAGGACAAATGCTTTTTTCTCAATGGCTCTGGTTAAGAGAGAAGCTTGCTACTGACTATATTAGATATCTTCCCTTTTATGCCACTTTCTCAAACAGTACTACATATCAGAATAACATACCTACTGCACTACAAGTATTTGTCAGCTGCAATATAATAGAAGCGTGCCAATTTCAATTTGACATGCAAAACATATGAATATGATGCATTGTTATATTTCAAACTCCCCAAATTAGAGTTGAAACAATTAGTCTATGAATCAATTGATCAGAGAAGAAAATTAAAATGAATCGTTTCGTTTTCTCATGAAGAATAGCCAAACATTATCTGATCTCTGATCTCTTCTCTAATGAAGTGACAGAACTGGGCGGATAAGAGCAGCTGCGGTGAAAGAGGCAAGGAGGTGTCAAACTTGGCAAGTGAATCTAGAGAAGAGAGAGCGAGGGAAGGATTTATGACGAGGATGGAACAAGCGGCAATACGGGGATTGAAGAAATGAAGGTCACCCACACTTCGCTCAGAGGACATCCCGCCGTCTGAATGCAGTGATTGGCATCCTTCAGTCTCCGTCACTGTTGTTTTTAAGGTTCACCTCTCTCGTGTGTTTACAGACGCTGAACAAAAGGTGGCAAGGTCAACTGCGAGTGCTAACGGCAGAGTAAATCCCACATGTGAAGGGAGATTAGCCGAGAGATTTTCTCCTCTCGTGATTTTGCAGAGACACTGATCTACTGGTGAGTAGTAAGTGGATAGTGGAGATTATCAGACTGGCCCTTCAGTTTACAAAGGCTTGACAGAAGGTTATGCAGATTCCGCAATGCTAAAAGGAGCTTTGGTGGGTTTTATTAGCTTGTAAATGCCCCCACATATTGCCACATACGAGATGATCTCTTTGAAGGAGAGTTCGGCGTTTACAAACCTGACCAGCAGATGTCACCGCTGACCTGCAAAACGCCGAGGTGGCTTCTCCAGCGTTGCTATGGCAAGGAACCGCAATGAAAAGAGAAATGTAATATTGTAAACCCAGTAACTGTCCTAAAAAGGACACATTCAGGACATATTTGGTTTTTAAATAATTGGTGGAAATCAGTTGCTCATATAATAAAACTGATGATCCTGACCAGTGATTGACTCCCATCAGGAACATCTGGCACAATTTGAAAAAACCTCACACAACAGTGCAGAGTAACTGGCCTGTTCCTTTCCCCATACCATCTGTAATTACAGACCATTATGGGCTGCCACAGTACAGATCGACCTTAATTACATAAGGAAGACCTTTGATGCGCGCGCGCGCACACACACACAGGGACATACTCACATCCACTGTGCATCCACTGTGCATCTACTGTGCATGCATGGACACGCCAAACAGGTGCACGCACACTTTACGCACGCAACCAGATTCCTCACACACACAGCTGTGGAGCAGAAATAGACAACCCGTGTCTCTGCTCCACACTCATTTCACATCATGCGTGGCTCAGGAGACAGATCCAGATGAGGAAGTTCCACTGATTTCAAAGTGCTGGTGGTCCGGTCCCTGGCTCCACCACACTGCATTTTGTTGTGTCCTTGGGCAAATCCTCCAAGGTCGCTCTCTTAGTGTGTGAATATGATCTATGTAGATGCACTACTTCTATCTTCTATGTTTTCTATGTCCATCTCTTCATGGAAACTCATTCTTCATTCTTTTTTCCCCCAGACCAGGCAGATATAAGCATCCAGGCTGTTTGTAAAATAATGTCTGTCTTATGAAAACAGTACGGCTGCCCATGTAAAGTTTGTGGTGTGTGTAAAAGTTGGGATTTTCCCAAAGGGGTCCAGGAGTTCAAAATAAGGACATCTCCCACTGCTCTTCTTCAATTCAGGTTACCACGCACGCGCACACACACACACACACACACACACACACACACACTGTTTTTCCTGTAGGCAAGAGCAAGGGGTTTGGTAACACTTTATCCTTTTGTCCCAGTTATCTGAAAAAGATTTTGTTGGTGCCTCTCCTGTTTGTGTTCTCAGCTACATCCTCTTTTCACGGACATCTGTGAAATTCTGATTTCATTTTGCGTAATCAGTGCAGCTGTCCACAGAGGTTGTGTAACCCCCTCACACTTTATACATACAACAGTGACTCAGAACTGCTGCCGTTGTGCCGGTGACATGTTGTTGTTTTGGAAATGTGTGGAAAATGTGTTATTCTGACGGGGCAGAAGTGGGGCAAATGATGTTAGGGATTTTCTCAGGACACCAAACTCCAAAAGAAGTCATTCGTGTCACTCTAACAGATGCAACAAAACCCACAGGAGAGGGAGGTTAGAAATTTCAATGAAGCACAGTTAGTATATACGCCTGCATAGCTCAGAGGTCTGATCAGTGTGGTAGTGCGACTGAGAGTCTAAGAATCAAAACACTGACAAACTATTTTTTTTCCCCACAGCCAATGCACATTGATCAGCGTCACTCTAAATGTGTCAGCACTTGGCAGGAGGATAATAACCCTGTGCATAGCCAGAATATGGGTATTGTTTGTGTGTGTGTGTGTGTGTGTGTGTGTGTGTGTGTGTGTGTGTGTGTGTGTGTGTGTGTGTACAGAATAACTCAACAATGCATGGACCAAAAGTTCACCAAACGTGGTGGGAATATTACTTGGAGTGTATCTCCTGAGGATTAACTTTTGGAGCTGATCGGTCAAAGGTCAAGGTCAAGATCAAAAACAAACATGGTCGGAAAAACCTTTTTTAAATTAATTTGATTGAAGAGACAATCTAAAGCATAGATTTATTGTGTATAGTTCAAAAATGCATTTTTCAAGGTATTTCTGCATCCTACAGGACTATAGACACAAACTAAAGCTTATATAGATACAAAAATAATTAACATCAATATGTTAGGAATGACGCGATCATGCCATCACTAAAATGTAATACAGTGAAAAATGCATTAACCTTTGCAACCAATATCGTAACATGATCTAAAGCTTCTTTAGACTAGCCAATCATGGTATAAAATTCTATCGCTGCATTACTTTCTTGTGTTGTTTTTCCTTTGACGTGATTATAAATCACTTAGGAGGCTTAACTCCTGTTGTTTTTTAATGTGCTTTATGAATAAATATGACTTGACAAAGCTCAGAAAAAGAGTACATTTGTTGTCTCAAAGATAATGGAATAATTAGATCTGATCTCAAACTAATGGGCTAAGACAGAATTATGACAAAGCACAGCTGCTCCCCGCCTATTCCTTATTGCTCTGCTCCATTTGTTTTGCAAATATTACTAAATGATTTTTAGATGTTAGTAAAAAGGTAAATATTTTTTACAGACTATGAAGGCATCAAGGTGTGTTGTGGAAAAAATAATTCTCATAAGGACCCTACTCTGATTAAGCATGATGTATTTTTCACAATAACAGCAACAGTCCCAGATTCCGGATGTAACCCTTCATGACACTATCAGGCTCACCTCTTGATTTCTAAATACGTGTCTAATGACAACTTTTAGACACACGTATTTCCAAAGTAAGAGCTTTGTCCGTATCCTCGGTACAAAATCCGACACGCTTCCAGTGAGTGCTGGACTCGGCCGAGGTTGCCCCTTGTCATCGACCCTGTTTGTGACATTCATGGAGAGGATCACAAGGCACAGCTGGGGTGAGGAGAGTGTCCAGTTTGGGCACCTCTGAATTGCGTCCCTGCTCTTTGCAGAACAATGTGGTTCTGTTGGGTTCATCAGACACTGACCTTTGCGTGTGTGCCGGGGTGATTTACGGTCAGCACCTCCAAGTTGAGGCCTCGGTTCTCTTCTGGAAAACACTTTGATTGCTCCTCCCAGTTGCTGCCCCGAGTGAAGGAGTTGAAGTACTGTGTCTCGGGTTCGGGCATGTTCGAGTTGGAGAGGGACGGTGTCCGCAGCAAAACAGGCGATGTGCTATGGACCGTTGAACCGAAAGGCCAAGCTTTCTATTTTTCAATTTCTGACCCTCACCTATGTTCGCAATGGGACCGAAAAAAATAGTTGAGCGTGGATACAAGTTGGTGAAAATAGCTTTTTTCGATAGGGTGGCTGGGCTCAGCCTTAGAGATGGCGTGAAGAGCTCAGACATCCAGAGGGAGCTCAGAGCAGAGCTGCTGCTCCTTTGCATCGCCAGTGGAGGGGGATCAGGCATCTGATTAGGAAGCCCCCTGGGCACCTTCCATTGGAGCTTTTCCGGTCGGGTCCAGCTGGGATGAGACACTGAAAGGAGACTGAGAGTAGGGGTAAATCCAGAACTCACTAGAGGGCATCTGCTTGTGCTTTTAAGGGCCTTTCGTGTGTTTCAAGTACGGTTGAAAAAGTTGTGAGATGGAGGAACCCAAGCACACAGGCAAAGTTAGGCCAATCTAGGAAATGGTTGTTGATTTGTGGTGATATCATTTAAGGTTTGCTGTGATGGTGCTGCTGTTTTTTTTGCTGTTTTTGTGTGTGTGTGTGTGTGTGTGAGTGTCTGTGTACTTTGGTTATCCACTGATACTTCCAGTGCATCGGCTGGCTGGTGCAAATTCACCTCTATGCATATATCAAAGCCCATAGCCACATGTCGCAGTAGGATATTGAATTACTGGATCAGCTGCAATAAAGCTGTAAAACAAACTCCGTGAAGTGATAAGGTCGAGCGAACCCTCCCTCTATCTAAACTTTCACTTTCTCTGTGCTAGTGTAACACTACTTCTCTGAAACATCAAATAAGCATTTCTGTTTTTGCAATTTTTGTTGGTAGCTAATTGCATTGATTATTCCTAAGGAAATTATTGAATTGCACTTCATGCATATATATATATATATATATATATGTTTTATTATTATTTTTTTTTTCTTAAGCTGTGATATTACTTAAGTCCAAAACAGACTGGTGTCACCCCTACCAAACTGGTAATCTTTACATAAACCCACTCATTGGCATCGGTGAGATGCATAGTGGACATTAATGGTCTTCAAAGCAGTGTATATAAAATATTCACACAAAAAATAGATCCCTTTTTTTTTTTAAAGGAGCCCAGAGGCTTTTAAACACAAAGTTGTCATTGTCAAAGATTTCACAAAGACATTTCTTGTGTAAAGTTACTTTTACTTTACAGCAAACCAAAAAAAATCACACCGACACTTCTTGTGGTGTACACTGACATACTGCGAAAATGCTGTCACTGACCTTTGGGGTCACACGAGGTCAAAGACAATCAGAAGGAGATAATCATAACAGAAGAGAGAATCACAACTTTTTCCCACCACAGTCATTTCCCCTCATGACGTGAAGGAACTTCAGATCCTGTCTCTCACTGTGTGTAGGTGTGACTGTCACAGTGAATCACTGCCAATCACAACGCGCCACTTCATCAGGTGAAAAATTCAATCTTGAAACAATTGGTCATCCTTTTTTATGGCTGAGCAGATCGAGTGGTTTTCCAAAGTCTGAGAGTTCAGTCCAGAAAGAAAAGAGGAGAGAGAGAGAGAGAGAGAGAGAGAGAGGTGCAGGGGGGAGGGAGGTAAGACCTCTCATACAAACCTCTGATCTTCACTCGTGTTCTGATATTGACCCGGAATACAAGCTGGAATCAAATTAAATAAGGACTTTCCCGGGAATTTTCATGTTGAGTGGTAAGTTTGAAAATATCGACTTTTTAATGGAAAGTCGCGCATTATACTTTTCTATGCAATTTAATATGAATTGCACGGTGTGTGTGTGTGTGTGTGTGTGTTTTGGTCGATCGTTTTTCTACCATCGTTATGCCGAAAAATAAGTTTCCACGTGTGATCTTGCAGCGGCTCAACAGGTTGTTCTCTGCGCACCGACCTGCAGACATGTTTCATCATGTTTCATCATGTTCGATATGATCGTCCGGTGCGCGAGCGCGCGGGTACTGCGCGTGCACGCTCCTCTTTTCTAATGAGATCAGACAGACAACAACGGTCATTAAAGATAATCCCGTTGAACAGTTATTGTGTGATATATAGGTCCTGTCCTGGTGTCAACATGCAGCAGATCTATCTCTGTTATACACCCCCCCTGTGTTTTGTTATTCTTTGTGAGTAATGACTAAGGTATATTTGTGTTGCTATAGTCACACAGAATAAATCATTATTTGTGTTAATTCACTTAAAGCTTCTTATGGGAGTCAGTATTAAATGTGTGTTGTTTTGGTTCACCCTTCATATTCTTGCATGATTGTAGTCTTGAATTGTTTCTATTTTTATCAGTAATTCAATGCTGATTTACTATTATTAATGTGCTGCTGCCATTGTCTCCGCACGGTCAAATGAGTTGTAACCAAAAGCCGGAAGGGTTTTCGATAAATCCGCCGGATGGAGACAGCAAAGGCCAACAGTCTGATCGCATAGCACATGGTTAGTGTCACGTTTTCTGTCTCTGGCTTATGTATTTATTTACTTATTGAATCGGCGCAGGCAGTGAGATGTGAAAATAGGAGGGAATCTTTGGTGCCGCTGCATTGATCCATGCTTTGAAAATATCAAAACCGTGATGACAGTTAGAGTGAGTCAGACAAAAAAACCTTTCAGCCCGCGTTACTGCTGTGAGCGATTTGTGTTTTTTCCCTCAAATCACTAAACACTTGAGCTTTTTTTTCTGTCCTCCTCCTGAGTCTGTGTCATCGGTGAGTAAGCAGACACAAAGACATAGATTGATAGATAGATGGATGGATAGATAGATAGATAGATAGATAGATAGATAGATATAGACATAGATAGATAGAGATAGATAGAGATAGATAGCAGCCTCCTTTGTTCCAGTAACAGTTTGTCGTCTGCTGTGCAGCTGATGGGATTTGCCTCCCCCTTCCCTCATCAGTGTTAAAGAAAGCCAGCTGGACAGTGAAAGAGAAGGAGAACGAGAGACTATAGCCCTCTGGTAACGTATATCCGGACAAAAAATTACCTTTTTTTTACAGAACAGTCGTACAACTTGAATTAAGGCAAAGATAGAAGAGAAATGTGACAGATTATAAAAGTAGTCTGTAATATTCTTTATGTTTTCCAGGTATTAACAGTGTGGATGTACATGACAAATGGACTACAGGTCAACACGGATTAAGCCTTTTTTTCCAGTTTTTAAAGGGTTACTTTTTCTGCCACTGGTTGTTAATGCTGCATGTGTCGAATCTAAACGGATCAGAACCCCGCCTGGTTAAAACCCAGTGGCTCATGCATGTTTTGGTTTGAAGCGGCGGTGGACGACAGTTTTACACAATGTGACTGGATCTAGAGGACGCCAGGATGGAATCTGGTCCGTCACCGTCCGCGGACCTTCTACACCTCAACGCCAGCAGCTGTCTCAATAGCAGCAACAGCAGCTGGAGTGGCCTCCTCGATGGCGACTCGCTGAGGATCAATGGCACCCTGACCGCCCATGAACGCCTCCACAACGCCCTGCTGGGAGTCTTCCTGGGACTCCTTTCTCTCCTCACCGTCTTCATGAACCTGCTCGTTCTCTACGCCGTGAAGCGGGAGAAGAGCCTCCACACTGTGGGGAACCTCTACATTGTCAGCCTGTCGGTGGCAGATCTGATTGTAGGGACCACGGTTATGCCTCTGAACTTGGTGTACTTACTGGAGGATGAATGGAAGCTGGGCCGGGCTGTCTGCCAGTTTTGGCTCATTATGGACTACGTGGCAAGCACAGCCTCAATTTTCAGCTTGTTCATCCTGTGTTTGGACCGGTACCGCTCCGTCAGACAACCGCTTAAGTACCTGAAGTATCGAACGCGGGGGAAAGCCAGTGTGATGATTTCCGGTGCCTGGCTGCTGTCAATGATGTGGATAATTCCCATTTTAGGATGGAGGTCCTTCACACATGTGGACCTTAAACCTGAGGAGGAGAACAAGTGTGACACAGATTTCCGCTTTGTCACTTGGTTTAAAGTTATTACTGCTGTCTTCAACTTCTATGTGCCCTCCATTTTGATGCTGTGCTTTTACACTAACATCTACTTGGCTGTGAGACAGCATCTGAGAGACAGGGAGAGAATCATCCATCCAACCGATTCATTTGGGGAAAATGAGAATGGACAAATTGTTAAGACGCCAGAGAAAAAGGACTCCAAGTCACCCCAGAGTGAGTGCGAGGCTCCGATCAAACTCTTTAAAAACCATCGCTTGTTGGACCACAACACTCTAGATCAGACGTATTCCCTGGATGAGCCTGCTCAAACCAGAACTGCACCTTCCACATCTCACAGAAGAATTGCTGTGAAGTGCCAGAAGACATCACTCCTTGCCATGACAACACGACGACTCAGAATGGCCCGAAAGGCCAAAAGCTGCTCCTTGGCCCCTGAAGTGAAGCAGCCCGATGCCGAGATTCCCCTGCGGCGACCCTCGGCGCCACCGGACGAGTTTTGCTCGGAGGGGAATTATGAGCTCAATCTTCAGGCATCTTTAAATGAATGTCACGTCACAGTGCCTAACTCGGTTAGCGGCGTCTGTGATATCAGTCAGGTTTCGGACGTGCAGAGGTACACGTCTGCACTCTACAGGAGCTACGACCTCAGTCACGCTCTGCCCTGGGCCGACGAAGGGGTGGAAGATCCAGCCATCGCGGTGACTCTGAGACAGACATGGCAGAAGTTTATCGTCCAGTCACGTCAGCGAATCCAAAGCCTGAGGATCCACAAAGAGCACAAAGCGGCCAAGCAGTTGGGCTTCATAATCGCTGCTTTCTTGTTGTGTTGGATACCGTACTTCATAGCTTTCATGGTAATGGCATTCTGCAGAGAGTGTGTGCACCACGACCTTCACATGTTCACCATATGGCTCGGTTACATCAACTCCACTCTCAACCCCTTCATATACCCGCTCTGCAATGGGAACTTTAAACGGGTCTTCAAAAGTATTCTGAACATTCGTTTGTGACGGGAAAATAAGTAAAATACAAATCTGAAGGAATCTAGATGCTGCTGATATTCACTTATGAGGACGTGACTGCCAAACAATGTGGATTTAAACCATACTCATATTTTAAAGTGTCAAACGTTTGTGATTGTTCTTATCTTTGTAATATACTGAACTTCTTAGACTCATGATAGCTGATGAATCTGATGTTATTTATCTTGTCTATGTTGTGCTACAATGATAAGTTGTGTCTGGGACCAGAGGCCTTTAAACTCAAAGGAATTTGATCTCAGCACTGAGGAAACAGGAGCACAAGTTGGAGACTTTGTGGTCCAGAATGAAGGGAAACTATGTCCAAAATGTGTGTTGTTGTTTTTTAAGAAAATCTGTTGCCTTATTTATTTTGTCTTTTTTGCACTGTCCATGTAGACATTCAGTGTGGTTCAACAGGATGCTAGTATAATTCTTACAAGCGCTGCCATGATTTTTGAAAGTATTGTTTTCACTTGTCACATTGTTTTCTCATCTGTAAAACAGGAAATGTCCAGGAAAAACACTTATCCTGGCTCTTGTCTACTGAGCAGATAAGGGATCTATACAAATCTGCTTTTATTTCACCCGACTTTCTTAAATAGTGAAAAGATTTAAATGATTACATATTTTTGTTTATCAGATTGAAGCCATTATCTTAACATTAATAAACCAAATAAATCTCCTGGTCTGGTTTCATGTGGAATAGGTGAGTGAATCAGCAAATGCATTATGTGAGGAATAAAATTTTCAACTAGAAACTGAACAAAGTAGAATGTCACTCAGTAGAGTGCATGAGCCCACCAAGGCCCAACAGACCCTTAAATTCAATCAAGTAGGACCACATAACACACACTTATTGATTTGAGTCCCTTTTATATGAAATTTATCATCAGGATCCATGCAAAATGCCCTATTTCTCAATGTTGGAGAAAGTGAAAAAAAAAATTTTTTTGTCTATTTGTCGAAATCCACAGCTAAATTGAGTTGGTTCTTTTTTGACCCATGTCCCATCGTTCCAACCAAGTTTCTGTAGTTTTTGTTTAACCCTGCTGACAACTGATGAACCAACAAACAAACGGACCGGGGTAAAAACACAACCTCCTTGGTGGAGGTAATAAGATATAAATTTATATTGAAATAAATTGTTTGCAGTACAACTAAAAATTGGCTGTATGTCTGAATCACATTTTCCAAAACACCACTGCATGGCAGCTACTTCAATCCTATTATCAAACTGCAGGATGATTGTTTTTCCTCGAAAAAAAAAACCTGCCCTTTCGGGAACTGATTGCTAAGCTTTTCACATTCATCTAATCTATGCTGTGTTGTGGGACCTTTTCTGCAATTAGCCAATGGGCATCAAATGTCATTCTACAATGCCGCAGAAAAAAAACGACTGAATTTGAGACTCTTGTAATGCATTGGTATTGATTAAATCATTGGGAACAAACACCCAGAATGCATCCTGCAGGCTCTAGCATAACAGAACAACACACAGTGTGGCTGCCATTAGAAAAGGCCATGTATACAGTGAAAATAAAGTTATATGATGATGTTACTAACATTTTACCATGGCCACAATACCAATGTGTTCAGAATTTCAAAAGCAGTCTCTTATCTTCAGTGGATTACATTTTACTCATTTCAGAGGCCGATTATTCAAATTCTAATATGTGAAGTATAATGTTTGATTTTGGGTTGTCGTAATACGTTAAACTGCCATGCTTAACTCCAACACAAATGTGGATCAAGAAACCCATAATGTTTCCTGTGTACAATGAACTCAGACTGGTTGTGAGTCACTACTTAGCCAAATCAAACAAATAAGAGGGGGCTGGAACTGAGCTGGAAGGGGTGATGATGTGAAGAAGCGCGTGCATGATTGCACTGAGTATATCTCTGTCAACAAAATGGAGCCAGTGTCAGGCTGGTATTCAGGAAAAACACGGATGTTGTAGATATCACAAATCAAAGCTATTACATTCTGCTAGTTGGCACAAAAACAACTGCACATTTAACATGAATTCTGTCTAATTCATGACGGTGCTCTCATCATGTTTGTACTGGCCAAAGACATTTTTTAATGGTCATGTAAATCTTATAGATATTTCTACGTGAAGGTTTTTTATTTATTTTTTTTTTTTTTCCCAATTTGGAATGTTGCAAGTTCCCACTGCTGTCTAGCCTCATTAACTTCCCTCAAAGTTGTATTACTGGCAGCAGAGAGCAAAGGATTTGCTCTTTGTACTGTTGTATAATAAAGATGAGTTAATTTACTTGTGTTTTAATGATGCTCCCTCTTATGACAACCAGAGCATATCTGCCATTTGAGGAATGGAATTGAGGAAAAAAAAAAAGGCCAAAAAACCCTCACAGTTTTTCCTGTGGTGCTGTAAATTGACTAATGCTGTTGCTAATCCGTCTTAATGAATTAAGGGGTCACAAAGAGACAAAGGAAATCAAATTGTTGTTTGATTAAACACAACTTTCCATTGGAACATGCACCATGATAGCCCAATTTAAAAATAGAACATTTAACAGTATGGACTAGACATTGTATTGTACATTTGTCTTTGTACATTGTTACCTGTGATGTTTTTTTTTCGATTAGTGTTACCCGCCTAAGGACTATGGATTTAAATTAGCATTTTTGCAGTTTACAATCTGTATTTTATACTGATGTTGATTAAAGTGAATTGTCCTGATCAGATGAACAAATAAATAATAGATATGAGAAATATAAACATTGACACAAGCTCCCACTACCAAATAGAACCATTAGATTACAGTAACACAGGATTTAGTGGATCCTTGTATTTCAGTAGTGCAACCTACCAAACAAGTCTCTACTCAAAATAATTGACACCTTTTGGGGACCATATACTGTCAGGTCTTCGTAACTCGGGCAATTGGCCACTTTCCTAATTATTAATCCAGCCTTGGCCACAAGTACCTCTACATTTGTTAATCTTCACTTCTGTGTATGTACTGTAGTCGAGCGTACCACTAGAGTCAAGTCAATTGAGTGTATAATCTGTACAACATGCATCACCCTATACTTAGACCCTTAGATCACAGCATTATTGAAAACAATTCAGTTCTTTTATAGTTGCTGGGTCGCCATCAACAGGAAACAGCCTTATGCTGGTTGTTACCGTGGAAACAGTAAAAACATCACCATCACAGCAGTTACAGTTGACCCTGATAAACCTAATAGATATTTCACTGCATGTCAGAGAGAAACCCCAAGTATTACGTGTGCAACTGACCAAACAATAAGCACTGTATTTCAAACTATTATTAGTTGTTGGAAGAAAACCTGCCAAGCTCCAGTCCAAGTCCAACAAGCGATAACATCATTACCTTCAGTGTCAGCACTCATTTCTTTCAGAAAGTGATTCAGGGAGGACCTCTGCACCTTTCACCTTTTCATCTTCCTGTATTTAGCGTGTTCCTTATTTTCTGGTTGATTTATGGTACAAGATTTATAGTTGGGGATGTTTGTCTTAAAAGTGCTCATCAATCAGGCAGTTATACAGGATGCCACACTGAGGTTGGTTCAATTTAATTCGCTGTGTTGAAACTGTTCGCTTTGAATGGTTGTGTATAAATGGGATTTAAAATTGAAATAGACCCATAACCCCTCAAAATGTCCTTCTACGACCCTATGTGGAGGTTTCTGAGGTGGATGTCAAGAAGAATTGGTGCTAACTTGTGTAATAAATACTTTTTATGTGATATGTATAAAAAACGGGTGAATGAGGGAAATTATCTGACAGTCAAATCAGATGCACCACTGCATTTATATCAATGGCTATCCTGCAAAACGGGTCCCATTTTATTCTCGTGAATATTCTAATGTGACGTGTGCAAGTTTTTTTTAGAAGAATACACCTTGATTTGATCATGCAAAATAAAGGTGTATACAGGGTTTGACATCATTCAAGCAACAGTATGATGGAAGCCATTTAACATTAAAAAAGATTGTAGTAGATATATTTTAGAAATTCATTGGACAAATGCTACATTTTCTGCAGACATTTTGCCTATTTGCTTTATTTATATGGCTCTGGGGAAAGTAATGACAACAGAACTGGATCAAATGAGGCCAACTTGATTTTTGTGCCTATGAAAATTAAAACAATAATAATTGAATTGAATATAAATAACCGTATTACTTTAATCCCTTATCAAGCCTTGTGAAATTAATTACTAATTACTGAAGAAAACAAATGGTGGTGTAGGTGATGGATGCAATGTAATCAAATGTATCTACACAAGCAAACTGGTTCGACCAGCAGTTGAAAGTATACACACGTCACTCACTGTTGGATGTGTTGCCTTATTTCACTCAACCAGTAAATACGACTCAGAGAATGTCACTGAACTGAAGATGACCTATGGCTGCAGTCAGGTTCACTGTGCAGGTACAACCTCAGCTGACATACAGCAAATTCAACTCTAGTTTCAATGCAATAGTCCATTTCACCTTGAGAGATTACAAGACAAATCTCTACAATTGTCATTTGTAATTCAAGGATACTAGCTGTAGCCAAGAGTTAATTAAGTGTTTTTTTTATTTATTATTAATTACAGTGGTTACATCAGACTCGTATTACACATTTGACATTAAGAGGCTTGGCTGCAAATGTAATCACTGCCAGATTTATTCTTGATTGTTTACACCAAGGACTGTTAATAAAAAGTGGACAGGAGTTATTTTTACCCAAAATCTTGTATCAAGCATTTTCAGATGACATTGTTTATAGCCCTGTGAATAAGCCACACCGACGCTTCATCACTTCTGTCTCAGAGAGGCCTTTGCCAGCCTGTGGATCAAAAAGAGGGACCAGTGCAGTTCTTCACCCTTACTCAATAATAAGAATAAACGTTTTTAATATTGCACTTTTCACAGGATAAAATGTAGATCAATGTATTTTACATGAAAAATGAAGTTAAAACAGAACAGAAACAGAAAACACAGCATATTAAGATAATAAAGGATACAAAGTGACCTTAAATGACTTGTGCTTGGCATTATATGTAAAATAAATAAATAAATACCAGTTTTTTCTTTATTACTTTGACTTTCCAATGGTAGGGGAAACACTGAATTTGATATCATCAAGTCAAAAGAAGTTTGACTGTGCTATCAGTCCCTCGGCAGTGTACTTCTGAGACGACCCCCAATTCATTGTCTTGAAGCAGAGTGCATTCGGAGCCAGTTTCTGATTCCCATTCAACATTAAGGTGAAACTGGGCGCGCGGCTGCTTGCTCACTATCCCGGAAGTGTTTCGAAAAAGGTTATTACGTTGGGCCACATATTTCACCTGATGGGAAACCTGATGGTTCAGATCCGACTGAAGCGTCAACACGCGTCGCTCGCTCCCTCCCTCGCCGCCGCTGCCTCACATCCTGGTTCCCACCGGTTCGGTCCGACATGAAAAGAAACGGCGCGTACAGGTTCCTGTCCGTCTTCTCGTGCTTCGTCGTCTGCGCCTTCTTGTTTTTATTTTGGTCCTTCATATTTTACTCGCTGATGCGCGCGCCATAAAACCACGCGACGACGTTCGTGTCGCGCTGAGCTAGCCGACGGTTAGCCTGTCGGGCTAACTACCCACAGTGCACTGCTTTATTGACAAGTCACCGCCTGTCACATGATCAGCCGCACCCGGAAGTGAGGATTTCTGGTAAGTAAAGTCGCCTTCTTCACATTTTGGGTTTTTTTTGGACTAAGAAAAGCGTGTCTGGTTTATTTAACGTCCACCTGAATGATCTGGGTTGTAAGACGGTTTTTCGTCTTGTTGTGATGTGGCGATGCCCGGTCGTGTTTCTAAGCGTGAGGGGGAAATGAAGCTGCTCCTTTGATCTGTGACTGTTTTGCTTTCATTGCACAATAGCATCACAAAGTGTTAAAAGTCCTGGTACACACTGTGGAATCGAAACATGCATTAACGTTCCTGCGAAGCTCCAATGTGTTTAAGGGTTAAAGTGTTTCTCTGCTACATGTTTTCCCCCTAGTAATAAATCATGCTAATAAAACAACAGTGGTTCGACTTCATTTTGTATTTTTTTTTACTTTGATTTGGCCCCAAAAAATTATGAAATGGTCACATCAGCAGTGTTAGATGTCATCAGCTTGCATGTGAAGGTAATATAGATTCATCTTCTCACATGTTAGATTAACTGATCTGCAGTTAACTCTGTAATATGTCAAGAGTAATGACAAATTATTGTCACAAGGTAGCCGAAAGAAACGTTTAGTGCGAAAGAATTAGTCGATTATTGATTACCTAATTGTTTGAAAAATATATGGCAATTGGTGATTGACCAATAAAACCGTCATGAGCCATGATTGCCAATAGTGTTGCTCATTCCTGCTTCTCCATCTTCTTCTCTGTTTTATATAATTGCAAACTGAATATTTTGGACTGTTGTTTATAAAGAAAAAAAACAGTATCACCTTGTCCTCTGGGAAACTGAAGGACATTTTGGAATAGTGTCATCAGAGAGGTCATGAGCTCATGAATGAATTTGTTTGTTGTGTGTTTTTGTTACAGCTTTGTCACAATCTCTCACTGTGAATTTAACCTTCATTCGGTATGTGCGTCATCATGACAGATATACAGAGCCTGCGAGGAACCTACAGCTGTTTCATTTGCACAGCTGGTAACCCGTTGGCGAAGTTGTGATGGCGTCTGACACCAGGGGAGCGGCGGACTCTGCTGCAGACCTCAAGCTGCAGTTTGCTCCCTTCAGCAGCGCCCTGGAGGCAGGTTTCTGGCACCAGCTCACTCAGAAGAAGCTCAATGACTACAGGTTGGACGAGAGCCCCAAATGTATCAAAGGATACTACTACAATGGTGAGCAGCGTGGTCAGACGGTGTCATTGTAACGATGGCTCTCTCCAGTTGATGTTTTTTCGCTTCTTTTATGCATTATACGTATGTTTATATGCAGTGTCACACATGCTGCTCTAGATCAGGATGTTTTAAATTACAACATGACTTTCTGCTTTTAACACTCATTCACATCGGTGTCCTATAGGTGACCCAGTGGGTTTGCCCACACGCCTGACTTTGGAGTTCAGTGCATTTGATGTGTAAGTATGATGCACTATATTTCCTAAATAGCCATTACCCTAACCCTCAGTTCGTCTGTCGCCTGGGGGTGTTTCAAAGCATAAGGGGATGCACATATAGAGACCCATATGCTGTTAGTAATGGTATATTTATTTTTTAGGCTCTTAAACATTATGAAATGCATAATGAAGTTTTCATTTTGATGAGAATAATGACTAGGTGAACTCCCCTTTAAAGTTCATCAGCCAGGTTAGATAATGTTTGAAATAAAACATTTTATCAGCCCACGCATCATGTCATTCGTAAGCCTGCAACAAAGCCACTGTGTTCACGTGAACAAGATGTAGCATTTACATGACGTTCGTTCAGTTTAATGAAAAAAATGTGTGGTGATTTTTGCTGTTAGGGACGGTCCGACCCCAGCCCGTTGCTGTCCAGCTGTTGGAACGCTGTACAACACCAACACACTTGATGCCTTCAAGACCGCTGATAAGAAGGCTCTGCTGGAGAAAGAGGCCAAAGAGGTGCAAGACAAGCAGTGGAAATGTTCCCACACAAACACAATAATGTGAAATAGACATCAGAAATGATCACACAGTTTTGCCATAGAAAATCAAATGACTGTAATATATCTTCTCCTGCTGTCTTGTAGATATGGGATGCCATACAGTCTGGGGCTGCAGCGAAGGACCCTTCCATCCTCTGTAGATTTATTCTGCTGACATTTGCAGTGCGTATAGACAGTATTTTTTATAAATCTGTTAATTCCATATAGCAGTGACATTATGTATGACTATCTTTCAATTTTTCTTTCATTTTTTTTCCCATTTTTGAAATCCCATTTTTTTCAGGACCTGAAGAAGTACCATTTTTATTACTGGTTTTGCTTCCCTGCTCTCTGTTTCCCAGAGGGCATAAAGATTGTCAAGCCACCTTCTGTCCTCGATCAAGTTTTCTCAGCAAAACAGGTACAAATTATTATTATTAGTATTATTTTTAAGACTGAAATTAATGTTTTTTTAAATAAACTGTTAGCTGTTTTCTATTGTTTTTTATGTTAACATTTTGATTATATTCCCATTTCCTTTTTGATTTTCTCTTTCCTTAGACTGTCCAAACATTCCCTTGCCCTAAAATATTTATTTAATACTAATATTCTGTTTAAACGTGTACAGTTCATAACACAATATAATTTGGTGAAGTCGATCCGAGTAATGAAAAAGCCTCTTTAAAATAGAATCAGAATGACTCATGAACGGCATGACACCCCCACCACCCCTCATTGTCTCTTTACCTCGACGTACATGATTGAACAATTTTTCCACTTTGAGGCAAGTTATTGACCGTGACTTATATTTCAAGTTCATTTCTGTAGATCTTTATCAACAAATTGGTAGATTCATACTTGTGTATTGCAAATTATGTTTCAGAAACTGTTAATGTCGGATGTCCCTCCTTTTATTTGTATTTGTTCGGCTATATTTAAAAAAAAATTGGATTACTAAGAAAAAATACATAAATTCCGGAATTTAGTAAGCTTTTTTCAGCCATTGCATTGTATATGTAACTTAAACTGCCATGATATCCTTTCATTGTTTTTAATTCATATTTACAATATTACCATGTATTTCAAAGTTGCGTATTTTTTGCCTCTGTAAGACTCGTGTGCTCGACAGCACCACAAGGTATCATAAGATATTTATATTTTCTGACTGACTTTTTAAAAGCTCCATATCTGTGGGAGAGTGTGTTAATGTACAGAGTGTCCTATACATATTGCTGAGGCCTCATTATTTCTGACTCAGATCGCAGCCTTGCAGGAGGCCTTTGACGACCTTTGGATCAAAAGAGGGACCAGTGCAGTTGCTTACTTCCTAATGAAGTACACAGATGACACTGTTCAGTTGGCTCCCCTTGGGGACTGGGACACATTCTTCACTGACACTAAGAAGGTAGTCAAGACCGTTTTTAGTTTGTATTATGCGTTGGTTTTTTTGTATATGTATTTTTTATATTTCAGAGAATCAGATACAAACATTTTTGCAGTTAGCTCAGCACAGTGCAGGAGATGTAAAGTCAGTATAGTATACATATAAGATCAATACAGTATGATCATAAAATATCAACCAAAATTTTTCCAACTATTTGTTGATTCTATATGAGTCGAGAATATTTGGCCTTTTTTTAAATATGTGAATGATTTCTGCTATATTTCTTAGAAAAACATTGGTGCCTCTACTGTAATTTGAATGGCTCACCTCAACCGTTTGAGTCTGTTGTGTAACATAAACACACTCACATGCACACATTTTAATGTAAACAAACCTTGTTTGGTTATTCTAGGTAACTGTGGGTGTCTATGATCCATGTACTCTGTCTCAACATCCGGGCTGGCCGCTCAGAAATCTACTGGTCCTCTTAGCGAACCGATGGTAAACGTGACTGTGACTGTGTGACTGTGTGACTGTGTGACTGTGACTGTGACTGTGTGTGTGTGTGTGTGTGTGTGTGTGTGTGTGTGTGTGTGTGTGTGTGTGTGTGTGTGTGTGTGTGTGTGTGTGTGTGTGTGTGTGTGTGTGTGTGTGTGTGTGTGTGTGTGTGTGTGTGTGTGTGTGTGTGTGTGTGTTGGAAGTCCTCACTGTGCATTTAAGAACGCACATTGTCGAGTATTTCACTATGAATGTTCTTCAGCCCACATTGTGTAATTTATTTTGGCACATATCCACAAAGTGAAAGACAGGAAATCCCTCCTTAACCGGTTTCCTGACTCTAAAGTGTCGGGGTCACAAACATTGGTGTGATTGTGGAGACTGAAATCAATGTTTGAATAGCTTTGTATTATTACAAAAAAAATATCTAAGATTACAAGGTTTTCTGTCTTGCTCAGGCTGAAAGAGCGCAGTCTAGCTACAGCTTGGTAATAATGATGTAAGCGTTTAGCGAGGGAGAGATAAACTTGATTAATTCCACTTGTTCCTTGGAGAATTTCTGAGGCAGAGCATGCTGCCACTGTTAAGATTGTGTTACATGTCTACAAAACTGTGTTACATGTCTACAAAACTTAATATTTTCAATATTTATCCTAAAATTTCCCAGGAAGGCAAGATCCATGATCATTGCAGAATTTCTCCATACATTACTTCTGTGCATACAGAAAAATGGCCTAAACCGTATATAAAAATGGACACAGTCACCGGGTCCGGAAAGTGAAGTGCCCTAAAACCTGTATTCTCTTGAATTACCAGCAGAGGGTGACTCCACTGGTAGACTCCACTAAATCTCTAGTTTCAAGTCTCCTTCAATACAGTATCATGTTCATTTAGTATATTATGGTCTCATTTAGAGTAGAATACCGTCCAATGGGTGTAGGTTGCAATTGTAGGGTGGACGTGCAGTGGACGAGCCATTGTATTAATACCATGGATTTGTGTTTTGAGCAGCAGGAACATGTTTTGTTCTGCCATTAAAAAGTTGATCGAGGAATTTAGTGGCAAGACATTAGGAGGGATTTATGTATAATTCCAGCATTAAATGTGTTTGGTCTAGTTTGTGTTGCCATCAAGGCCTGAAGCATAAATTAAACGTTAAAATGTTGCAGTACATAAGTCACCGAAAGTTGGATGAGTCACCTCGTTGCAGAAATGTTGGTGGTACACAGAAGCATTTGCTTGTCTCTTGCTGAAATATGAACAGGAGAAACACACGTTGGTGCGTGTCATCAGATTTATTGCCAAACTTTTACTCTAAGAAATCCTTGTTATTCTTGCATATTCAAACATTTACACAACGATTAAGATAAAGAGCCATATGCTAAACTTGTCACTGAGGCATTTTAATCCCATCTCAGCTGAAAGATTTTAGCCTCTGCAGTGTATTTACATTGCACCACATATGTTTGGTTTGTGATGTAGTCAACATGGCATGAAAATGTACAATTTCATTTTCAAATACTGAAGTCTGACAGATGGAAGATATAAAGACAAACAATATTCTGAGATTGCAATGTGGAAACAAATTCAAAATTCTGATTAAATTTAGGGAAATATAAATCAAAGGATACTGTCAGCCAATCATGGAAGAACCTATTGCCCTAAAATAGTTCAACATTAGAAAAAAAATATAAAAACACATTATGACGCTGCATCATCATCATCATCATCAGCGAAGAATGTAAAAAAGTAGCATTGGATTTGGTGTTTCACCTTTTTGAAATACTTTTCTCTAGAGAGCTTAGTGTTGCTATTTAAAAAATATATTTTTGTTGAATAATTAGTTAAACGGGGAACTCCCATCAATGCCGGGTTAGCAGTGGTGTTCTGTGTTACCAGTGGTTAATCCACTGAGAGAGTTCAGCCTTAATGCAATGTAGTCAGAGTCAGTTTTAATCCAATATAAACTTCAATCAATCTTGCGCTTTGACTTCGCTCTCTATCAGAGATAAACATGAGCTGTTGATACTGGCCACGACGGGAGACGACAGAATTACGGTGTAGCCAAGATGTCTCTGCTTGTTTGACTGGAGTTTGGACGGAGCAATCCGCCCAAGTCATTTAGTACCATATTAGGGGAAATGTGATGTGACTGTATGTGGATGTGTGTTGATTTTATTGTTTTGAGTGCTCATTTTTCTGTCTGTTGCACTACAGATGGAGGGAGAGCAGTTTTCATGTCTATCAATGGGAAATTTTCATAATGTCACATGATTTTTAGTTATAGTTCCTTTTTGTATGGATTCAAATCGAATGTGTGCATAGTTTTATTTTCACTGTTCTTTATTCGTGTGTGTGTGTGTGTGTGTGTGTGTGTGTGTGTGTGTGTGTGTGTGTGTGTGTGTGTGTGTGTGTGTGTGTGTGTGTGTGTGTGTGTGTGTGTGTGTGTGTGTGTGTGTGTGTGTGTGTGTGTGTGTGTGTGTGTGTGTGTGTGAATGTGTGTGTGTGTGTGTGTGTGTGTGTGTGTGTGTGTGTGTGTGTGTCAGGGGGTCTAAGCTGGACACAGTGGAGGTGCTGTGTTTTAGGGACAGAACTCTGCAGGGAAGCCGCTCCATTCAGCACAGCCTCATCTTCCAGGTCAAACTACCTGAACTGTCCAACAACTCCGGTAATCTTGTTTTTACCTTGTGTGTGGTTGTATTTGTGTGTGGTTGTATTTGTGTGTGTGTGTGTGTGTGTGTGTGTGTGTGTGTGTGTGTGTGTGTGTGTGTGTGTGTGTGTGTGTGTGTGTGTGTGTGTGTGTGTGTGTGTGTGTGTGTGTGTGTGTGTGTGTGTGTGTGTGTGTGTGTGTGTGTGTGTGTGTGTGTGTGTGTGTGTGTGTGACAGTATGTAACCTGAGCCGTTTTCGGACAAATGGGACATTTCTGTGAAATGTCCGGGTCCAGACATTTTGCCATTCACACATGGCGAACGCAGCAGGAGATTTCCGGAACATTCTGTGGCTTCTGGGTAGAGCATGCAGGAGGCAGGACATGATGATTATTCCACTGCTGAAAGCACTCTTTTTGTTTGTAGTCATCAAAACACCCCCTTGCTTGCTTTTTTTCTGGAGATTTTCCTGCTATATTCTCACATGGGCTAACTTGGGCTGGCAGGAAGAGTGGAGGAAATGTCCGGACCAATATCCGAAAACATTTACGTTCTAACATACTCCTCCGCATAAGTTCAGGAAAATATCCGGACTTCAGTGGATGTCTGAAAGCAGCTTTCATATGTCTTTGGCTGTACATCCATTTCTACCTGCTCGTCTGAATGTGTCTGCACTTCTACGGATTTATGTGTATGTTGTTGCTGATATGAAACCGCAGTCTTTGTTCACTCTCCACCGAGGCTACCTACTTCCTTTTCGAGACGCACCAATCTCCCGCTGCTTCTCCATCATTTATGAATCTGTTGGAAAAGCCATGAAGGTAATTTAAATGGTAATGGCAGGCTGGAAAAAATGGCTAGCTCTGTGATCTGTGAGGGTTTTGTTAAGTTCAGGTGAGGTGTCTTTATTTACCTCAATCAACCCCTTTAGCACATCATGGGTTTTAAATAACTCGCAGACAATGTATTCATGCAACAAAATTTTTTTGTGTTTGCTTTTGATGATTAGTTGAGTTTTTAGGACGCACCGACACTGCCTGTTTAATTGTCATCCATCACTCTGAAGTACATCTTATGCTTAATTTGTTTTCTCACAGCGTGTCCCAAGAGTGTCGGTTGGGAGAAGAATCCTAAGGGTGCCATGGGACCCAGGATGGTGAACCTCAGCGAATGCATGGACCCTAAAAGGTAAAACACACACTACGAATGTGTTGCGGAGTAGGAGGTGTGACTTTGTTGGCTGTCGCTGACAGTCTAACTCTGTATCTGCTGCTTCCAGGCTTGCAGAGTCCTCCGTGGATCTGAACCTGAAGCTAATGAGATGGAGGTTGGTTCCGTCCCTCGACCTGGAGAAGGTGGTCAACATAAAGTGTCTTCTACTGGGAGCTGGGACTCTGGGCTGCAATGTCGCCAGGACTCTAATGGTAAGGTCGGAAAAACAAAGAGACGGATGGACAGAGAGATGAAAGTACACAGGAATTTGACATACTATTTGTTTTAAGAAACATAATATGTTATAAAGGTGAAGTATTTGACCACTTGTGTCACTATGTCAGGCCATGATTTGATGATATTTATATCTGTTCTAATAGCAGGACGGACACATAGTCTACGGTTTAGCTCCCTATGTTAGTCTGACCTAAACAGGAACTTAGACTCGTTGCAGCAATGTTTGTTGGACAGTGCTGTGCCTTCATATTTATGAGAATCTCTGAATAACTCAGACTGTCAGAAAGTATTACAGAAAATAGGTGTTTCTGAAACAAGGATAATTAGCACTGGGGAAATCGTCTATTTTTGCACAAAACTCAGCTCCACCAGTGAGCCGGCTCATCACAGCTTAAACAGACATTTAATGCTGAGTGACACTAAATTTCCACAGACTCTTTAAAACTGAACCAGAGAAGTTTCCTGATGTAAGTGGGAGCTCAACTTGTTGGAATAATCTTAATAATAATAAAATCAAACCTTTGCTCCCTAAGGAGATAAAATGATAGTTTGAGCAACGTCTGTTATCTGGTGGAGAGCTAAAGGTGTAAATAAAAACAGATCACTGTCTGAAGTGATATTACACCTGGAGGACAGGTGTAATACTACATCTTGCATGGAAATCTAGAGAGTTAACCAGTCACATTAGCAAAAATAAGAAAAAAATTATTGCTTCCCAAGAGCTGCAGTCTTTGACATAGAAATAATCAGATATCTGATTATTGTGTGTAATATTATTGTATGTATGGATACCGTTGACATTCACAGAACATTCAGAAGTACTCATTTTAAGTTTAATGCCTTGTAAAAGTAGAAGCTCCGGTGATTGTCAGTGAACCTCTGCCAACTGGCAACAGATTTTGACAGATTTTCACGACTCATTGCTGTGCAGTCAACGGTGGATAAACTTGATTGATGTCTATTATTTGCTCTGGGGATGAAAGCAGCGCTGTCTCAAGACTGATGGGACAGAGCCTCCACCCAAACTGATCTGCAGTCAAACTGATTCCTTCTAATCTTACCTCCTCCCTGGCCACCCCCAGGCCCTGCATCGTGTTCACTGGCTCAGCAAGGCAAAGAAGTGTACCATGAAAGTCGCTGTGTACTGTAAATAGTTTACATTGTCTTGGTCATTTACATCAAGTTCTCAATGAACTTGTATTAGATTTCTTTTTTTTATTTTATCCCTATACAGACCAGACAAATCAATATCTATTTCCTCTCCTGAGCTGTTGAAATGCAATGCTCATTCAGGAGCTCTGTTAAATCGTTAACTTGACACAAGATTAACTTTTCTCATGGTATTTTTTTAGATTTATGGTGTGAGTGAGTCAGTCAGTGCAGAAATAAAAAAAACAGCTTGAATTACTTGAGGTTGTTTTACCTGCACAATGACGCATCCGTTAATTCTTAAATAAAAGAGGAATCACAAGTGTTTATTTTGAAATACGCACTGGGCACTCAGTGCCTCTCACAATCGCTGCTTCAGTTCAAGAAATGGTGTGATTTCAAAAGTATTTCAGACAAAACCTGACTGAAGATGTGGAAATGTGTTTCCTTTGTTCTCCAGGGATGGGGAGTGAGACACATCACATTTGTAGACAATGCCAAGATCTCGTACTCCAATCCCGTGCGGCAGCCGCTCTACGAGTTTGAAGACTGTCTCGGAGGAGGCAAGTCCAAAGCCATGGCTGCTGTCGACCGACTCACCAAGATCTTTCCAGGCGTGGTGAGTACTTGAAATAGTAATAAAAAAACTGCTCAAACTGTTTGTTAATATGACATTTTTGATGTCACCTTGTATGCGAGTCCATCCTTGCTCCTCTGAGATCATATCGAGAACAGTCATCCAGCTGCAGAAATTTATTTTTTTGCTAAATCTAACCCCTACATGTTTAAAACGATTATTTTTTTTTTGTCTAGACTTATAATCATATTCCTCTTTGATTGGTTGTGCCTGAGATGTGATGACCAAACCATCCAGATAATGAAGAGTGGTGTTACTTGCATATTAATACCAGTGGTTTCATTACTTTTTTAATTAACGAGGGGGTTCTCTGGAGAGATATTTCACTAATTCTCTAAATGAAAAATCAGGCAAACACTCACATCATCGCTCTGTTTTCTTTTTGTAAAACAGGGCACTAATGAAGCCATTTGGAAAATTAAAGAGCGAATGCATATTTATGATGTGAGTCATTTGTATACCTGTGCTGTCATGTGAGGTTGTTTATTTCTAATAGAAGCTACAAGCAGTTCACATTGAGATGATTCAATTTACTTTTGCTTGCCTTCCCAGGGTCACGTAACAATGTGATGACGGAGGTCAAAAGGTTAATAATAAAAGCTAATTTGCTTACTGCTGCAAGAAAAATAGGGGCACAGCCTTTTTTTCCTTGTTTGCATAACAACTATCATGTAATTTTTCATACTCCTACCACTACTATTAAATACACTACTCGTGTAAATCCCAATAATTATGACCCTGTCACATCTAATAATAAAGACGTGTGTCTATTTGCACCTGGTTTGAAAATAGTCACATGGCACATATATGGCTATTTACACCTGCTCATCAAATGCTGTCTTCTAACAGAAAGGCTTTCAGAATTAGATGAGTTCGGAACAGTGTGTGACAAAGTCCAGTGGTCTCATTTATAAAACTGTGCGTAGGATCCTTACTAAAAGTGTACGTGCGCCGAAAAATATTCAGACTTATAAAACCGTGCGTACGCACACCGGTGCGCAATTCTCCCTTTATAAATCACAGATCACCTACAAGTGTGCGTACGTGAATTAGCCTCATATCCCGCCCTGTACATGCCCATTTTAACCATAAATAGTCAATGCAAATCACCTCATGAATGCTGATCCGTATATTAATGACCCTGGCATCCAATTGTTCTTTCGATCCGACAGGGGAGGAAAAAAAAAACACCTCACTTCTCAGACACGGACATATACTCGCCTGTAGGGAGGTGGATGACAGAATTTCTTTTCATCTTGTGAAACTTTTGAAGCATCACATTGAATTCCTTTGAATCTGTGATATATATTACGTGGTCAGTCCTGTGACAGGAAAGCAGACTGCAGTCAGTGTGAGTTGTACCTAAAATCACAAAGAGAAGGCATCACAGAACTCACCATTCCCTACTGTTTCCGTCTCCTCATCCATTATCTGTCACAGTCTGAATCACTCACTGTCTGACGGGACGTAGTTTGCCTTGAATGCGGTCAGATTGAAGCCATTTTAAAGTTACTGGCCGTGCGAAACTTGCTAGCTCAACTTGGTAATAAGTTTTTCCTGAGATGACAATACAACGGGCCAGGATTAAAGTGTCAGAGACAAAAATACCTGTGATTCTCCTTTAATAAAATGCACATATGTGCACAAATTCACAACCACTTACAAATAATTGCTGTGCCATCAGCTTGACATCCGAACCTGTTTTATGTCGGGAATTTTTGGGGGGAATAAAGAAATGAGATGTAAGACTTGATGGATGGTCCTGTGCTGACATGATGTGTCTGGGCATTTTGTTTGTCTCTATACGAGCTGCATCCATAACTCCCTTTCTGTTTTCATCAGTGCGAGTGGTGTGTGTCGACTGCTCTCTTCCTTTTTCCAAAAAACAAGGAGCATCAGGTGCCAGTGTGAAACAAAGAAAGAAATGTGAACCCCTGAGCCGAAAGCACCGAAACGCTTTAATTGATTGTGATGACCTGGTTCAAACAAGGTCACTATATTGAAAATGTCAGAAGCAGATTTCCTATTTTGTCTGTGGACAAATAGTGCCTATTGACATTTACAGGAACGTTTGTAGTGTTGACACCAACTTTTTCTATTCTTTTTTTTTTATCATGAAATTTTGTCAACAGTCAGGTCAAAGCTGGTTGCAAGACATCAACAGGGATGTTATTGGACTGACATGAAATGCTGTTTATCCTTTTGGGAAGGGATTTTTCCACAGTGGAATCCAAAATGATTGTTTCTTTTTATTTTTCTGCGGTTGCAGTTCGAGGTTGTGTAAACTGTCTCCGCAGCCTGAATTCACCCTCTGAAAGCTTAGCAACACTTACGTCACAGTGAAATGTAAATTTTCGGGACTTGGTTAACAGCTCCCACTCTTGAGATGTGGAGAGTGAAGGCTGAAGCCGCTCTGATTCAGTCAAATTGGCATTTCTTCTTGTTAAGATCTCACACCTCTTCTCTGCCATTCTCCATCCTTCCCTTGACTATGAAATTACTCTTGACATTTGTGTCGGCCTCACTGTCGAGTCTGCACCCCTGTTGATAGTCACTAATGTACCGGCTGGGCACTGGACAGGGACGACATTGAGTTACTGAATGCAAAAAAGCCTCAGTTTAACCTTTTCATTTTACCTCAGCATGTTTTGTAAAAAGTTTTTTATTTATTGTTTGTGGGATTGGAAGTGGTTATTCAAGATTTATTTTTCATACTTTGACTTATACAGTTGATAAAGGGACACTGGCGTCAAGTCAGCTGTGGTGATGATGTGATTACACAATATACTGAGGCAGTGTTTGATGATACTATGGTCTCACTTATTTGTCTAGACTAGTGTCCCCCCCCCCCCATACAACAAAATACACAATCTTTGCCCCAAAATACAGCAGCTGATCGGATCTTATTGTTCTAGAAATGTTCTGAAAAGTCTGCAGCCCAAATCAAGATAACATGACACACATTATTTCATTATATACTGTAGCTATAGAAACCAGTGCCAGGAAAAAAAAAATCTTTTTACTTAAGAGCTTGATTTAGACATGAAGTGTTACTTTAAGT
The DNA here is from genome assembly GCF_022379125.1 of Scophthalmus maximus. Lineage (NCBI taxonomy): Eukaryota > Metazoa > Chordata > Actinopteri > Pleuronectiformes > Scophthalmidae > Scophthalmus > Scophthalmus maximus. Next base: position 10,081,115 of record NC_061520.1, read on the forward strand.
GAATCTTGCTCATACGCATGTTACTCTTTGCAAAACATGTAAAAGACGCAGCAGTTGATGTGAATATGTGGCTGATGTTGACCCACCTAAAGGTGATGAGACATACCTATCAATAAGAGAAAACATTCCAAACAAAATGTACAATTTGGATGTTTGGAAGTGACGACTCATTTATTTTAGTCAAGTTTGGATTTGATTTTTATCAGATGTTAAAATTCAGTAATTATAATTGACATGTTAGCACGTGCACAAATAAAGCTGGATTCTAACGAAAAAGAGAATAGAATGGTCCATATAAAAGAAAGTAAGAAATGTATTTAAGAATTTGCAAATGCCATGGAGTATTCAGCCTCAAATGTATAAGAAGTGCCTTTTTTTCCCCCTGCCTTTGTCTCGGCCCTATTTTCCATCATCTCTCAGAATTCAGAGGGCTACAATATGAGCATCCCCATGCCCGGCCACCCGGTGAATTTCTCCGAGGCCACTCTCTCCCAGGCCCAGAGGGACGTCGAGCAGCTGGAGAAACTCGTCTCCGAGCACGATGTGATTTTCTTACTCATGGACACAAGGGAGAGCCGCTGGCTGCCGACAGTGATCGCTGCCAGCAAGAGGAAGGTAGGAGGGGACGTCGTACAGTATGTGCAGTTAACACAACAGTCACACTGTTGCTCGCTACGGGGATAGGGGTTAAATGTGGGAGTAATTAAGGCTGCACTCAAACGATGAATCAAATGATGACGTGCAATGTGAAGGTTGGCGCTTACAGTGACGAACGCACATCAAGTTATATCTTAATTATATATTTTTTACCGTATGGCACAGCGTTGCTTCTCTTGTCAGCCTCGTTTCCAGGAGGGATCTGGTCACTGAGTGTACACTGTCTGTCCAGCACCAAGCCCACATCATGCAGACAAAGATTCATATTATATTATTTTCATCAGGTGACCAGAAACATAACACACAAACATGTAAATGAATGCTTGTATTGTCTTATACCGGCTAGACTTTTAAATTAGTAATTGTTTCATACCACTAATCAAATAAACTGTATAAAGCAGTAATAAGTCAGGGTGGGGTTGTTGTTTTTTTGGAGTGGGGTTCTTCTGAAGGAGGGAATCAGTCAAAAGTTGATAACTGCTCAATACATCAGTTCAGGATTCTGACATAATCCGAACCACCTGTCTAAATAATCTGTATTTGAATCTGCAATAATGAGATTCTTGAGAGTTCTGAGCACATCATTGATGTATCATCAGTGGCCCTGTTAGTTGCCCGTTTACAAATCCAGCAGCAATATTAGTATTCACCTGGAGTTGTGTTTCTGACCACCTGACAAATGTACTGTAAGTTCAATACGTTCAGCTCCGTGTTTGGTCTCACCATCTTCTTAGAGAAATATCTGGCAGCTAAATGCTCCACTACGTTCAGCATCTACACTTCAGCTGTATATAATGTCCGCTTTTTGGTGCTGAGCGGGGAATGTACAGTAAGTGTTTTTAAGGCTATTTCACTGAACGGTTACCAGGTACAGTACTGTGGCCACACCCGCGTGGTGGGAGCAGCGAGAGACTTATGACCTTGTTCGATCTGTAATATTACACTAAATAAAAGGAAACCGAGCCTGAAACTTTCAACGGACAGTGCAGAGTTATGGAAGGACACATTTGTGACTTTGTAACATAATTTTTGTCTTTGCTTTAAGCTGGAACCTCAAATTTGGAAACATCTTGATTTCTCTTCCAGGAAATTGCCAAATAACATTGGCCACATTTTCTGTTTATCTCTTGGAATTGTATTAGTTGCCAGGCAATGTTAGATCTAGTGAGCATTGTGTCAGGAACTTGTGATGCCTCCAGTGATGTCACTGATGTAGCTCTTACACCACTGGACACAGCTAACTGTTTTTTGGGCTGCTGATTAGGTTTTTCTGCATGGCCTGCTCAGTTGGCCATTTGTGCCGTGGGGCTGTTTCAGACACAAATTGGCTTTACAATTTATTTCCATCGCATCTGTGAAAGTCTAGATGTTTATAACATTTGAAAGAGCCCATTATTGCTTTATGCCATTGCTTTCTGAAATGAATCAACACATTGCGTCCCTCATTGTTTGTGTAAACAAGCCATTTAGGTAATTTGATTTGGGTGAAATGTGCCTGTGTGTGTTTAGGACAAATGGAAAACATCCCCATTCAGCCAAAGCTATTTAAGATCTTGTATTGCCTCTGCTTTGTACGAACCTTTCCACACCACGATTTACCATAACTGTTGTCTCTTACTCTTCAGCTAGTGGTGAATGCTGCTCTAGGCTTTGACACATTTGTGGTGATGCGCCACGGGCTGAAGAAACCCCCCGTCAGTCCGAATGTTTCCGCAAGGGGCGACTCTTCCCCTTCCTGCTCCTCTGCCTCCTCTTCGTCCTCCACGCCAGCCGGCTCCGCGCCCTCCGTCCCAGCATCCTCTCTGTTCTCCAACATCCCAGGACACAAGCTGGGCTGCTACTTTTGCAATGATGTCGTGGCCCCAGGCGATGTGAGGGAACACACACACACACACACACACACACACACACACACACACACACACACACACACACACACACACACACAGCTCATTTACTAACTTCATGTTCTTAAAACAAAACACAAGAAAACTGAAGAATAAACTGTATGAGTCTTTAAATTTCTTTAACGAAGAACAAACCCTTCTTTTAAATATTAATCGATCAAATGCCTGCTGTGAAGATAATGAATGAATGAATGAATGGAAACCTATTATATGATGTTTGAAGCAAAATGGTCACTACAATGTCACTGATACCGTCATATGATGATATATTTTCGTATAACCAGCTGTTTATGCCATTGCTTTCATTGTTTTATTTATTTATGTAATGATTCTTTTTTTGTAAACAGTCTACCAGGGACCGGACTCTGGATCAGCAGTGCACTGTCAGCAGACCAGGTCTTGCCATGATTGCTGGAGCCCTGGCTGTTGAGCTGATGGTGTCCATTCTGCAGCACAGTGAAGAGTAAGTCAGTAGACTAACAATATTGTGGGTTAGTTATTAGGAATCATAGTACTATGGGTACTGGTCTGGCCATACAAAATTGTATGGGGATGAAAAGGTAGGAAGGGACCCTAGGGCCAATTTCACAAAATAAAAGTATTTTCTTTTTTTGTTTTGTTTTGTCCTAGCACACACTCACATACATAGACGTTGAATCTCACAAACACTCACTAACATCCATTTATAAAGCAGATCTTATCATATAGACAATATCATGTAGAAACAATTCCAAGACTGTGTTATGTAAATATTCATACAGTTGCTGGATGGAGTTACTCTCCTGCCCTGATGTTAACCTGTGCAGCGTCTAGTACATGTCACTTCGTCTCTTTGTCACTTCGTCTCTTTGTCACTTCGTCACTTCGTCACTTTAGATTTTTTCCTGTCGCAGCCTGAGGTATACATCACTCAGGATGGTGCTGACACATGTCCACTCCATAGAAAAAAGACATTTGGGATATTTGAGGAGTTTTAACGAGGTCCTCAGAGGATCAATGGCAGTGTTCGAGGTTGTGTCTCCTGAACTTTCAGTAAGCTTCATGGAGCAGCTAAAGTCTTACAGGTTGTACCTGAACATAATTTGGTTGTTGCACAGCTCTGTGAATTCTTGTTGTTTCTGTGTTTCTTTAATTCAATCTTTTATTTTTCAGTGATTAAAGTGTGTGTTCATGTTGCATTGGTGTGTCTTTGTGGAAATTACTGCTTGTTTTCGTGAATGTCGTTCTAAAGTGGCTTCTTGCTGAGCCTGATAAGACAGCCTTTTTTTTCTTTTTTTAGTTTCGGTATATTTTAAGCCGTTACAGAGCTCCTCTGTCTGTCCCAAAAGCTTAAGAAGTAAAGGATAGCAGAAGAGTTTTCATGTACTGTACTTTCTGCGATTGTGTTGCCCCTTCCTTTACAACAGGATTGCCCTCTCTTGCGAAGGCCCTCTCCGTGTTCTTGTTTTTCATTTCATAGCTGTGTTTATTCCTGTCTCCTGTCTCTTTATCCATTTTTAAGGCCCTTACAGTGGCTTTCATATGGAGTACCTTTACTTTCTAACAATCATGGGCTTTGTCACATAGGGATTAATGTTGTGGGAGTTTGACAGACATTTCTTACTTTGCAAAACCATTCTTAGCCAAGTGTGAGTTTTGGTATTTTTATATATTTTAGATATTTTTCAAACCTGGCTAGATATACTGGTTAGCCGGAGCTTTTAGATCTCATTGAATTGCTTCAATGTTTGAGGGAACTACAAATCTCTTAGTTCTCCAGGGAGATTTAGATGGCTTTAGGCCGAAAAGAAAAATGTTGTACAGTTCTATTCATGAGCAAAATAGCAAGTATAAACAATATTTTTCTCTCTCTCTCTCTCTCCTTCCAGAGGCTATGCAGTGGCGAGTAGCAGTGATGACCGAATGAATGAACCTCCCACTTCGCTGGGTCTAGTGCCACATCAGGTCAGATGCACGCTCGCACACACGCACGCACGCACACACACACACACACTCACGGACACAAACACACACACACACACACACACACACAGACACACACACACACACACACACACACACGCACACACACACACACGCACACACACACACACACACACACACACACACACACACACACACACACACACACACACACACACACACACACACACACACACACTGAAACTCACTTTCATGCTTCCCCATCAAACTGAGGTTTGAGACAACATGGCTGTCCCCATTTTGGTTTCACTGTAGTTGCATCAACTAGGTTGTAGCCTTTAGGGATAAATGTAATGTCCTGCAGCGTCCTCACCAATACAATTTATTGTATTCTAATACAACATTTCTTAATTGAGAATATTGTTTGTCTGCATGTTTGTGATTTTCTGGTTTTGGCTTCATGTCTTGCTTCAGCATTCTGAACAAGCTCTATACACCTTGCCTGCAATTTTGGAAAAAGCAGGGAACAGCAATGATAAAAGTATAGAAGATAGATGATTGCCTGGTTGAGTCTCACAAAAAAGGCTGGATTGGTTCGGTTTTGTTCTGCAAGAGAAAAGGCCAGTTTCAGTTTGTAGTACTCTGTCATCATTGACACTGAAAGAAACAAATACACCTGTGATGTGGTACGGTGCAAAACAGCCCTGCCATAAAACAATAAATACCACTTTACCTGCAATTCAGTCCCATACCTCACTGAAGATGGTTTTGTTGTGTTGATAACTACTGTATACTTCAGTCATTTGTGTGGCAACTAAATTTTGTGGCACGACTGAAGTTGTACTTGTAGTGATGCTTTATATGGACAGCATTATATTGAATGTTCTTGTAATGTTGTGTTATGATCTTTTCTCAGTACAACACCACTGCAGATGCAGTAACTTAACTTAGTTCATTTTTCAGCCGTTGTGTCAATTACATTACATTTTCAAGGATTTCTGTTTTCGGTCATTGGCTGTGTGTCAATGAAACACATGAAAGACAACTCATGCATCCCAAGAGACTTCACATACAGGTGTCATAATAAAGAGAAGGTTGTTGTTTTTTTAACCTTGAACAAGAATTCCCTCAACTGTGAGAGGAAGATTGAGATCTTTTAGGATATGGTTGCAGATTTAATGGCAAGAAAAATTAAGTGAGCCCTTTGGAATCACCTCTATTTATGTTACTTTAAATGTGGTCAGCTCTCCATCTAAGTTGCATTAATTAAAAAAAACACTCTATGATAACACAAATCATCATATTGTTCTTGTTCATATTAAATGCATATTCCAAGAATTCATAGTCGGCTGGGGGGAAAAAGTGTGTGAACCCTCAGCTATTAACATCAACGAACGCCAACTCGAGTCAGGAGTTAGCAAACCGGTGTGAGTTAGAGATACTTTTACTTCTGGAGACACTCGGAAAAAATCGATCTCAGTTTAGATATTCAGCAGTCAACATTTAGACAAACTCCAAGTCCTGTGGCTACTTCTCCCAGGCCCAAAACTGAAAGCTCAGTGGGGTTAAAAACAACCCCAGAGCAACAGCTAGAGGCTGATAGGAATCACTGGAGCTGGTGAACATCTCGGGTCATAACTCTGCCATATGCAGATCATTGTCCATTGTTCTCAAAAACAAACATTTACTGAGTCCTGAAATTTGCCATACAGCAGCTTGACACTGCCGGGAAAAGGTTTTGTGCACTAGAATACTTTACTTTCTCCAAAAGCTTTCAGTGCACAACTGAAATTGTGATTATATATTCTGGACTAGGGTGCTCACCAAATAGGCCGCAGCTATCCACACTGCCCACTTGCTTACTGAATGCTGTCACATACTCATCTCGCCACTGCCATTTGCATCATCATAATCAGTATTCATCACCCTGAGCATCTGAATTTCTTCTGTTTGCTTAACTATTGGTTTTTCAACCAAATAATCCAGAGAAAAATTACCTGCAAATAGGACGGTGTGTGCAAAGGAGAAGGAATGAAATAATGATGACCATAGAGAAGTGTTGTGTAAATTGTGTGTGTGTGTGTGTGTGTGTGTGTGTGTGTGTGTGTGTGCGTGGGGCTGTTTTCTGTAGTGCCACAGTGACAACCTGTGGAGATATAGAAACTGCATCATATTTTAATTTCTTCAGAGTGATTGCACTGTAAATATAAGGTTTAAATTTTGTGTATAGAATAAAGTAATAAAGCAAAAGTACAATAATGGGAAATTTGAATGAGAGAATTCTAGGTCAATCGTGTAAAACATGTATGAAGAATATGATCCTGTAGCTTCCAGGTGCTGCCAAACAGGCACATATTCAGTCTCATTCTTTCAAAACTATACATAGTTGTTGTCAGATGCTATGATCAGGTGGCTCCCTCTAGAAGTCAAACTCATTGGAATTTTTTGTTCCCAATATAAGCTCTGATCAGTATGGTATGGTCCCCTTTGTATCAGAGGAAAGGAAGCTTTCATGTTTGGAATAAGTTACCTTCAAATATCTGTTCTCTGTCAGTTTTTTTTTCTTGTCTTCCCTATGTTTTCAGTAATGCTATCACTGTTCCTTTATTACTTATTATTTCATAGATTGATCAAGGTTGCAACTCTTGTCTTTATTTTTTTTCTGTTGTGTTATCTAGTTAGTTTTGTCTGTTTTTCTGACAGTGTTTGGGACCCCCACAAAAAAAAAAGAGATGATGCATCTCAAGAATAATCCTATGTTAAGGACATTTCTGATAAGATGACAAAATTTACAGTAAGAGGTCTTTAATCCAGTGCAATAAACCTGTTTGTAAACAAAGGCAACCCCAAATTCTTTAATCCTCTAAATGACACAAATCTCCACAGTTTCCGATCAACTTTCATTCATTTCCCCTGTATTGTTTTTGCAGTGTAAAAAGGGAGAGCTATGCATGTGTTGCTCAAATAATTATAGTGAGACAAGCACACTACCTGGAAACACATATATACATATATATATATATACATATATATATATATATATATATATATATATATATATATATTTGTTTATTTTTAATTTTTTTTTCACAATACACACATCTCTCCAGAGCCTCCCCATGAACACTGTGCAGGTTCATTCAGGTCCAAGCTATCTCACTTGCCCACGCCCTTCCACTGGTCTGACTGACTCACCCCTTTATTTGTTTAATTTATTCACTGGAAATGTTTTCAGTTTATCTGCACTGCCCCTTGCTGCAGTTAATCTCTGGAGGCCTGCGTCCCCTTTTAATATCGCCTTTTGTCCTCGAACATGCTATTTTAATTGAATTGTCCAGCACACAGACTGGAAAGTGTAAAAGACGAGAAGCTATGAATGGAAAAAAACGAGCATAACGAAAGGAGCCTTAGGCTGTGCAGGTGTAGTCATTTGAAATGTTTTGCCAGATGAGGCAGTGCAACACAAAATTCATTATCAGTCACGCAGTTTGAGACTTGCGCCTTCGCACGAACGCCTTCTGTTCGCACATAGACCGGGCCCTTGAAACTTTAGCCCCGTGAAGAATAATTAAAACGTGGGTGAAAAAAATGTCTTGTAGTTTTTCACCCAAACATGACCAAGAACAGGAAGCTCACAAATGTTCGAAACGTTTCACCACGGGATGATTATAGTCGGGACGTAATTTCATCTTCTGCTGTACGTGCGTAAAACATAATGGGTGAAGCTTTTATTAACATGAGGGTGGGGGTTACAGGAGGGGAGGAGGGGAGCAGTGGGGGATATAGTGGTGATGAGCGGTGGTTCAACACGTGTCACTATGAGTTTCTGGTGTGTGTGTGTGTGTGTGTGTGTGTCAGGGGCTCTTTGGTCAATAATCAAGGTAATGGGCCATAATTATTGTACCCATAAATAGGAGTGAAGGCTTTCAGTAGTGAGAGATGTGCCAAAAATGTTTCACAGAAAAAGGTTTTTGTCTCTCTGGCACCAGAGGGCGCTCTCAGTCCGATTTTGAAATGTGAAAAAGAGAGAAAGTCAAAATGCTTCTTAATTTTTCAGTGTCTAGTGCTCTACCACTGTTACATTTGCTGTTGTTTATGAGAAATAAAAAATACTTTACCTCCCAAATTAGAGACTGTCTGTCAGTAAGACACAAAAGAATAAGTTATTTTTAGTTGATTTGTGTTTTCATCAGCGTGTGGGGTTAGACTTTTTTGTTTTCGCCTAATTTAAATGTGCAGTGTTTTTAGATAATCTGGCTCTTTTGATTGTTGAAGAGTGATCCTCTGCTCCTCTGTTTCATTTCATCGTTGACGTGTTGACTTCTCTCCCCCGCAGATCCGAGGCTTTCTTTCGAGGTTCGACAACGTCCTGCCCGCCAGCCTGGCGTTTGACAAATGCACCGCCTGCTCACCCACTGTAAGTTGCACGGATTAGTAACCGAATCATTCATATCATGTGTTTTGAAATCCATTTTTGTTTGGACCGTGTTTGGAAGGTACTGTAAACTGTCTGAAAGACTGACACTTGGATGGAGACAGCTGTGATTCACTTATCAGATTAGATTCTGTTACTATGTAACACAAACAAGACAAATTGCCCTTTGCAGAAATGGGGAGATTACCATCTCTTCGATTTCCACATTGTTAGGTTAGTGGAGGTCTGCTGTAATGCTGTTCCTTGAGGAATACTGAACACAAACACACACACACACACACACACACACACACAGAGAAAAGTTAGAAAAAGCATATGTTAACAATCAAGCAGCAGTTGCTCATTGGTGTCAGTGACTGTCGTATGAGTGGAATTAGCTCCCGCTGCCTCAGTGTGCGTGTGCACGCGTATTAAAGGATGAGTTGTTGAAGGGTCCGCTTTTCCCTAATCGGCCAAGTGGGGTGAGAGAAATTGCCTTTGTTTCTTTTTACCACATTGTCATTGATGTCCAGAGCCAAATGGCCAATCACTGCCCCAGGTGGCCCTGCCGTGAGCAGCGTCCAGCAATGGGATTGGCTGGTGAACATTAGAATCAGAGCCGGGCAGAGGGAGAGAAAACCACAACTTAGAAAGAGAGAAAGTTAAAAAAGAAAAGAAAAGCAGAAGGCTTGGGGGGGAAGAATAAAAGAGTGGAAGTTGAGGGCTGAGGAAAGGGTGTTGTGATAAGTGGAAGCCTGGTTCTCTCTCTCTCTCTCTCTCTCTTTCTCCCCGGATCTCAATGCAGTCTTTGTGTCTATAAAGAGGTCATAAAGCCCCAGATCTATCACTTTCATGTGAAGACAGAGCAAGAAACCAAGAGGCAGATGGGGGGAGGGAAGCTGGCTAGCTTGTCCTCTGAAAGTTTGAAGTTTTCTCCACCTACGCTGCTTCTGAGAAAGAAAGAAAGAAAAAGAAAAAAGTATAAAGTTCCACCCCATCTTAAGGTGTCATGTTTCGGCCTGTGTGACTGATGAGATTATTTGGTCTGCGCAGTATGGTTTGATAGGGACTGGGTAAAGCCTGTGTAGTCCAGAACAATGAACAACATGATTTTAAGAAAGACGATCCTTTGCTGAGGCAGGGATAAAAGCCGCGTAGTGAAATTGGCGAATGTGTTTTGATTCGGTCAATTCCGCCCACTCGTCTCTTCCCGCTCTGTTTTGCATTTTCTTATCTGCCTTTCTCTCTTTTCTCTTCTACCAGCCGTCTCCTATTTCACCTCTCCCTCTTCCTTCCATCTCTCAACTCTGTCGTACCTTCTCTCCCTTCCTGTTCTCCCTCCCACATACATTATCTATTCTGCCTTTGTATGTCCCTATGACCATCTATCAGTCCGTCGACTGTAATGTGTGAGTGCCTGTCTTTGTCTTCTCCGTGTGCATGCGTGCGTGCGCGTGTGTGTGTGCATGTGTGAGAGAGAGAGAGAGTGAGTGAGTGCATGTCTGTCTGTGTGTACTCCTGCTGCAGTCAGCTGTGTGCTGCCAGGTCACTATGGAAACAAAACAATTCAGCCCCTGTCTGGGCTGGAGCAGTTCCTGTAGAGTTGGGGCTTTTCACTGTGTGTGTGTGTGTGTGTGTGTGTGTGTGTGTGTGTGTGTGTGTGTGTGTGTGTGTGTGTGTGTGTGTGTGTGTGTGTGTGTGTGTGTGTGTGTGTGTGTGTGTGTGTGTGTGTGTGTGTGTGTGTGTGTGTGTGTGTGTGTGTGTGTGTGTGTGTGTGTGTGTGTGTGTGTGTGTGTGTGTGTGTGTGCGTGCGTGTGTGTGCGCGCGCGTTCGTGCATGTGTGTGTGTCTGTGCGCATTCGTGCGTGCATGTGTGTGTATGTGTGCATGCTTGTGTTTTTGTATTTCCTAACTCTTTCTGGGGCTACAAGCCAGTAAAACTACACGCCAGAGAGTAAATCACAGCTGACGTGGCTTTGTATAAAACCATGCCAGACAACTCTTACTACAGCTACTTGCGCTAACACGACAAAATATGCTACCACTATTTAAAAAATTAAATTACTTATGCAGTGAAAAGACACTGAAATGGTCACTAACACAGTTTAAAACAACGTAAAAGATTCTAAACCTGATTCTAGAGTCCAGGCAACTCTTTATTGTATGAAGTATCGTTCTTGCCAATTTTTGTAGATGTGCACGTCATGGCTAAACACCTTTCAAAGAAACTTATGATAAAGTGTGATTGTGTGACAGGACTCAATATTATATCTGCTTTGGAGTGTGCTAGTCGTCTCATTTTGAATTCAGTGTACTTCTAAGTTTGATTTGAGTGCTGAAACAATTAATATTGTTTTTTACCTGACTGAAAGAAATTAAATGGCAACAATTGTGATGAGTTATTAAGTTTAAATAAGATATGGTCTACTGATAAGAAAAAAATGATGTCCGCTTCAAATTTGAGGATTTGTTGCCTTGATCGTTAGTTAGATTTCTTTGGGTTGTAAGCTGTTAGTCAGACCAAGCCTATTGAAAGAGCTCGCCTTGGGCTGCGGGATTAATCATTATCAGTAATGCCCTTGTCATTTTTTTTCCCAGCAATCACTTTCACACGTTGATATATGTATGTGTGCATAGCAACCGCACCACGTTAGCTACGCAGACTCGGGTGACTTTTTTCTTCCCGTACGGTGAGATTGAGGTTTCTTAATGAATCAGTTCAGAGTTTAGTGTGTTTTCAAGGCAAGTTTCTAACCTGGTGTGATGACATTCATGTTAATAGAGGAAGTCAAAGCCACTTGACAGGAACAGGAACAGGAACTCTTTACTCATATTACTGCACGTACAGTAACACCACTTCAAAACCACTACCTGGAACCTTCAAGCATTTCATCCATATTTTTTATATGAGTCCAAAAAACAACAACATTCACCAGAGTTAACCATTTCCGGTCTTGGTATCCTCCTTTACATCCTTACTACCACCAGCAGTAATACCGCATCTGTTACCACTGTTCATGTGTTCATAGCTGAAGTTAAAGCCCCTTTTAGCCACCAGGACCACCCATTCCATGTATGTTTGATATGTTCAAGGTTACCACACACATACGCAGCCTGTGGTGAGCGATACTCTCAGTTAATATCCACAGAATGAATCTGCAAAATGGCTTCAAAAAGAAAGCATCACCACTGTCAAATAAAGTTAGAGGGGGGATATTCATGTGGCTTCATGAGGAAGGAAGCGTTAGGACAAGTACATATGTACACACGTGTAATCCACATGTGTGTTAATACACAGATGTGTAGCACACCATCCAGATGTGTTGGTAACTGACTGTGTCAGGGTGTTGCAATATTCTGGTATCTTAACCCTAAAAAATCAGGTTGGTAAAACGCATGATCATTTCGTAAATTCACCAGATATTACATGCTTCACCCCTCTCCTCATCCCCCCTTCCGCCCACCTCTCCTCTCGCCTTCATTTCTCTCCTCTCACTCCAACTGGTGGAGGCAGACGCCATCCAAACTGAGTCTGGTTCTGTCGGAGGTTTCTTCCTGTCAAAAGGGATTTTCTTCTCTCCACCTTCTCTATAATATTGTAAGGTCTCGGCCTTACTATGTAAAGTCCCTTGAGATAAGGTATACAAATAAAATTGAACTGAATTGAATCTTATCAGAATTGGCATTAGTTTTCAGTTGTCCTCGTGGTCTTTTTATGTTGACTATTAGAAATGGACATGAGCGAATCATTTAAGTGTGTTTTGTGTGTGTAATTGCGTGTCCGTGTGCGTTGCATGGAGTGACTTTATTAGCGTTATCACAACATCGTCACACTTATCAAGTTTCTGTGCCATGGGCGGCTGTATTCCAACAAAGTGGGCTGTGGCTGTCGGCGTCTCGTGTAACAGTGGAGAATCAAAGAAATAAAAGTGAAGGAAGGAGAGAAAGAAGAGAGAGGATGAAAAGAGGAACAAGGGACACGTCAGTGTGTATTGTGTGCGGTGTGTCTGGCTCCGGGATTAGACGCCAGGTCAGTCTGCGAACGCGCGCGCGCGCAGGCAAGTTGTGCACGCAGTGTGTGTGTGTGTGTGTGTGTGTGTGTGTGTGTGTGTGTGTGTGTGTGTGTGTGTGTGTGTGTGTGTGTGTGTGTGTGTGTGTGTGTGTGTGTGTTGATGTCTCAGGCAGAGGTAATCCTACACCTGCAGCGGAGGGTCTGTGGGCGTCCATGAAAGGCTTGGCCAAGCTTAGGAAGGTAGGCAAGAGGGCAGAGGATCTGTGCGTGTGTTTGTGTGTTTTGGAAAAAGGGTGTGGGTATTTGAAATTATTACTGGTGGAAGATCAAAGTAAACACCTCAGCATGACTGCAGAGGTGTTGAGTTGTGGTGTTGCAGGGCTGCTTCTTAAGGCCCAGAGCAACAAAGGTGCATTTTTATTTGATTCCTCTCTCTTGTCACCGTAGGTTCAGATTACTTGAGTAAAGGTTGTTAGGGAATTCATTTTTATGTCAAAGGCATCATCCATTTCAAAACTCGCTGTAGTGCAAATTTACAGTATTTAAAGCCAGTTGTCTTAGCAACACATACAACATATCTGCAAAGGTCATGGTTTTGCTGATCTTGTGTTGTTGTTCACAGATTCCTTTCTGTAACAAGTGTAAAAACACAGGCTCTACAGTATGATATTTTATATGGACCTTTGTAGTGTAGTTTATATGTTGGTTATCCTGCCATCACATTTCCTGCTAAATAACAATTGTTCTTTGTTCATGTCTGTTTTCTTTTCTTTTTTTATCTAGGTCCTGGAGCACTATGAGAGGGAAGGATTCAACTTCCTGTCCAAAGTTTTTAATTCCTCCCACTCCTTCCTGGAAGACCTGACAGGGCTGACATTGTTGCACCAGGAGACCCAGGCAGCAGAGGTAAATCCCCCCCCCCCGCCCTTATGAACACCTGCACTAACAGGTATCAACACGCACACAAAACCTGTGGCACTATGAGACACAGGCTGCAGTGTCAGCATTTACAAGGATGTTTGTATTTTGTGTTGTGCATTTGTGTTTCTCTCCAGCCATTTTTATCAGAGAGAATCAGTTTAATGTTAATCTGTTGTGCAACTTTATAAATGATATGGTCATATTCTGGGTAAAGAGCAACTCTGTTTGAAATGGGGCAACCCGGGCCTCCTATCTGGAGCCAGTACATGTAGAGCAGCTTGTAGATACCTGAAGTAGTGCAGGGCCTCCACCATATGGGCCCACCACGTGGAAAGTCAGGAGAAGGGGTTGACATGTTTCAGTTCAGCCTGCCAGAAGGTTGTCTGTGTCTGGCAGCAACCAAAAAAACCCCATTCTGCCTGTAGTTTAAGCCAACCATTGAGAAGTACTATATATATATATATATATATATATGTGAATTAACTAAACCCTGAATTGATTTGACCATGCATTTATAGATGCAAGAAACCCTACTGGTTGCGGCAGAGGTTATCAACACAGTGTGTGGATGTGTTGTGAAAGGCTTATGAAGGTGTCCCATTGTTTCCCACAGGATTAGATTCTATTTGTGGTGGTAGCCGTACTGGAGGGTGTGGTACCGCCACATTTATACGTTTTTATAGACATATATCGTATAAGTATGTGACCTAAGGGTACACTGACGCTTCCGCTCGACTGTAGAGATGGAAAATAGCAGTGATATTCAGTGATACAAACATAATTTCCATATATCCATTATGCTTCCCACAATACGTTTTTTTTTCCATTTGAGGTTTGACTGCCACTCCTGTAATTGCATCATCCTTTTGTGCCTTCTTCTGCAATGGATAATTAGAGCCACCAACTGTGTTCCTCTTCCTTCTAAAATGTTCACAAGTAGTGGATGGAAAACCTGCATTCTTTTGAACGTTTGGTTTGAAGTTGTGCTACATTAGAATGGAAACCCACCTTATGGCAGCTGGCATTTCTCAACACTCTGTGGCCATTTGGAAGGAATATTTTTTTTACTTCTGACGTGGTCGAACAGCACATCTTACAAATGAGTTCTGACAGTCCACAAACCAAGCCCCTTGCCTCCTGGAACCATGACGTGGAGCTGAGCATGGGGGTAGAAATGGCGCGATATACGTTACCGTGTTCCCTCAGGAGTTGAGTAAGATTTATGACCTTGTAAAATCCATACAGAATTTTTCACATGGCTTGAAATCAGCTTCTCGAAACGGTTGTCTTTCATTCGCAAAAGTTATCTAGTTATATGTTTTACAGGAGATACACAGTGTTAATTCAGAGAGAGAGATATTTTGTCTTGTAACCCTCTTCTGATTATTGTGTTGCCATAGCACCTCACGTTTTATGTCTATGGAACGAGTGGCATAAATTTCCGACAAACATCCAAAATACTTAGTGGTGGAATATGGGTGGTTTTCCTCAAGACTCCCCTCTGACATGAGAGAAGGAGTGGAGGGAGAGACAGAAAATATGTGTGTGTGCGCGCGCGCGAGTGTGTGTGTGGTGGGGGTTGGGTCTGGTCCTGCCGAGCTGTGGGAAAATCCCACGTACTTTCTCCCCAAATGCTACTCATAACACACAGATGGAGGAGGGGAAAAGTGAAAGGCTTGGAACCGAGAGGGATATGAGGGGAAAAAAGGAGTGTAGATAAGAGAAACTGTAATGGCAGAGCAGAAATAAGGGAGGATAAAAGAGGGGGGAAAGCCAGCTCTCCTGGCTCTCTCTTCCTCCCTCTCTTAGGCCTCCTTCCTTTTCACTTAGCATTATTGTGTCCTGCCATCGTACCACCTCGTTCCAAGTCATTCTTGTCTGATCTCTTGAGCTAGATAGATAGAAGGATCGGACCTAGGTTGGATAAGTCTGTTGTTGAGGCTGCTGGCTCACATGTTTTTTAGGGGTTGAGAGGCGTTGCCAAGGATCGCCAGCAGTTTTGCCAGCATTCTGTTCTCAACCACCTCTTTCAGTGAGACCAGCTTGGATCCAACTACAGAACCAGCCGTCGTCATGACTTCAGTCAGTGTTTTGGCGTCCTATGCTGCAGGTTGTTTTCCTCACACTACTTGACAAATGCGGTCCACCAAGTCCGTGTACGCCTCCTTCCGGCCACCCTCCAATGGCAGTGTCTTCCAAGGATTTCCAAAGATGACAGGATTGAGGAGTTGTAAAGTCCAGCATGTCCATGGTGACCATGGGGCGGCCCCCAATAGACACACTAGACGTGCAGACATACAGCTCTCTAGCCTCACGGACTGTGGTCTGCCCATCAGGTATTCACGTGGCCATGGTGGCACCTGCATGTCCTCCAGTTTATCCTTGAGCTGTCTGGGCTTGGCAGTGTTGAAGGCATTATCCACTCCAAACTGTTGGGGCTGTTGAGTATGTTTATCCTTGCGTCATCTACACCCAGTTAATAAGCAAACTTGATGGAGCCTAACGCTGAGCTCACCAGTGTTTGAAGGTGTGCTAGGACCAGTCTCTCAATGACCTTTATCAGAAGACGAAGAAGAAGACGAAGAAGAAGAAGAAAAAGAAGAAGCTTTCCTTGGCACAGGAACTGTTGAAAAAGTGCTAGAGTACTCTACCCTAACCCTTAACCTGGCAGGGGCCGGTGCTGCCCTGGTGAAGTCTCTCCAGCTTTCTATTCACCTGGATGTGAAATCCAGCCTGGGGATTGGGGGGATGTGAATGTGGGAGTATGAATGAGCAGGATCTGCAGGGGGGTGTCATTGGGGGCGTGGAGTATTCAGCCCCCCCTCTGCCTGATGAAGTGTGGCGTGAGTCTGGCGTGGGTCCCTTTCTCCTCCATCAAAAGATGGAGAGATTGTTTTGATTGCTCAGCCCACTAGCGCCAGAAGTCTTAGCGCCTGTTTCCTGTACACAGATTAGCTATTCTGAAAACTACTGCTCTAGGAGGACGTCCCTCCAAGTTTTTTTTTCTTTTTTTCCCCTGATTCCAGGCAGGGACAGAAGTTATTCCCTCGCTTGTGAAAGCATATTATTACTTATTTCATGGGATCCCACTAGAAACAGGCTTGTGGCTCATTGTGGGTCTTGACCCATATTTTGAGACGCACTGGCCTGGAATAATGATAATTCTCAATGTAAGAATTAGAGGTTTAAAGAGCCCTCGCTGGATATTTTTTTTATGTGTACATATTGGAATTGTTTACAGCAGTGAGTCATGACTGGATGATGGCTATCACTTTCAGTGGCTTTCTTAATGACTTGTTGCGTTGGGAAGGTTTAAGTTTACCTAAATTGTCTAACGAAAGCATTCAGAGACTTTTTTTGGTCATTAACAACATTTCCCTTTTTTCCAGTATCCTTTGTTTAGAAGTTAGACATACTGTAGGGCTGTGACTGAGGTGTCAACCTACTGACTGCCTACTGACCGATTAGGAACACTGCAACATTTGTAGTTTCTTATAAAATGTTCATCACGTTTTGTGTTCAACTCTTCAGAATGTCGTGTGTGTGTGTGTGTGTGTGTGTGTGTGTGTGTGTGTGTGTTTGTGTGTGTGTGTGTGTGTGTGTGTGTGTGTGTGTGTGTGTGTGTGTGTGTGTGTGTGTGTGTGTGTGTGTGTGTGTGTGTGTGTGTGTGTGTGTGTGTGTGTGTGTGTGTGTGTGTGTGTGTGTATAACCATTCTCAACTATAATCTACGTCACCAGATAGCAACATGTACTTATGGCCTATTTTAGGCAAGTTTGTAACCTGAGAACTACTTTTTATGCGGTCACCACAGGGTTTTGGGGGAGTTCAAGTTTGGTAAAAGTTTAGACTTTGTGTGTACGTGTGTGTAAGTGCATGTGTGTGTGCGCGCGCGCGCCTGTGAGTTCAGTCCCTGTTGACATGGAGCATGTCAGGGTGGAAAATGTACTGTGAATTTGGCTTCTGGCAAATTACTTATGTGTATTTGAAGCTTTGTTGAACATTTGTTTTCGTATCCTACAGGCTGTATCTTTAGCCTCATGAGACGTATTTATTCACTTGTTACCCGATCTGTACTTTTCCCCCCATTTTACTCTGCAGTTTGTCAAGGCCAGTTTCTCTTGTGTACTCACAGCCCTTGTAACAGTTACCTCAACCATTTGCCTTGGGAAAATCCGAGTTCTCAGTCTTAAAATGAAGCGTTTGTCAGTTTATATATCCGTATCTGAAACCTCCTTACTGACAGGTGCAATATTTCTTAACTTTCGGACACACAAAATTCGACAGTCATGCAAAATGTATGCAACAACTGGCCACTGTGCAATGGTTTGAAAGTAGGTGGGGTTTGTCTCAAGATCCGTTTATTTTTTAAACTCTCTTTTTGTGTATATAACCAAGTGCAATACAATGAATGCCTTTTGAGTTGAGGCTGTCTGAAATTATGTGCAGTTATCCCCATTGGTACACTCCATTGTGTTGAGACTCCAGAGACACACACAGGTCATAGAGAGAGATTAGGAATTCATTGTGATGCAGCCAGGAGGAGGCGATGATACAAGCCCTTTTTCACCACCCTTGAGTTTAGAGATTAATACGTTGTTTTTTTTCATGTTTTCAACAGCCATTTTTCTCCCCTTCAACTCACTCAAGTCAGGTTGTTGTTTAAATGTAGTGAAACATTATGAACAACAAACGTATTTAACATGCCATATTAAAAAATAACTGTTCCCCACATCCCCAAGTGTTGACCCTCCTGCGTCCCACCAGCTTAGGCCGCGAGGTGAAGAACAATATGAACCCCTAAAGCAAGTTAAGCCCGTGACATTATTGTGTTGGCCGACAGGAGGTATTACACATATTAGCTGAACTGAAGTCGATGTTCAATTTACAAAAAAAATTCAGAGAATTTAAATGTTTTAAACCAGGTGACGGTGTCACAGCTCAGATACGTGTTAGCATGTCGGAACAGGGTTTTGGCCTTCCTGTAACTTTATCTTTAGAGGGGCTGGGTTGGACAAGTCAACACACTCACACACACCGGCACACCATTACACACACACACACACACACACACACACATACACACACACATGCGCACATGCGCACATGCAGAGCCTTAGAGGAAATGAGTGTCTGTACAGGATGCTGTACCTCTCCTCTGACGCCCACCCACTGTCCTTGGCTTGGCAGATTAAGTAAGGCTATATAAAATACTGTATACATTCATCCATCCAGGCTTACATACATACAGGGATCAAGCTTATCCATATTACATAAGAAGACAGAGAACAAAGGTTTTGGACTTTCTCCACACAAAATCTTGGCTATACCATGATGAAAACCCACATCTGACGTGGTCCCTTTTGCTTAAGTACAAATGTTCTGGCCTAGTCAGTCTAGTAATCATGTATTTGGATGGTACAGTACGAAATGCTACGTTATAATCTGTTACATATAATTTTCTAATTCCTTGAAAGTAAAATGTTTGTGGTTTTGCCGTTCCTTCCCATATTTAATTATTACCTCCACCCAGGAGGTTGTGTGATGGTTTAGTTTGTCTTTTTGTTTTTTCAGCAGGATTACTGAAAAAGTTATGGACGGATTTGCATGAAAATTTAATTAAAGATAGGTCTCGGCCATGGTAACGGCTGATTACATTATGGGATGGATCAAGATCTGGATCTGGATATGGGAATCTTTTGAAGGATTCTTCCCTGTTTCAAGATACAGGGCAAAACTTGACAATTGTCATGTTGTCACAAATACATAACTTTATGAAGATATGTAGGTCAGATGGAGATGTGAATGCAAGTTTTAGAGGAAACACAACATTTACATCATAAACATATAAGTGGGGGATTGCTCAGCCTTGGTGGAGGTCTTTGCTCTCCGAGTGCTCTTGTTAACTAAGTTATTGTTGGATCGGGTTTTCTATGTCTTGTTCCCAGTTGGAACAAGACAAAGGTGGAAAGATTAGATAAAATCCAGCTGTGAGATTCCAGCCCACAAAAAATATCCTACTCCTGTTGTTTAAGAAATACGTTACCATACTATAGCTTAAAACATCAGATAAGTGAATTTGGAAGAAAAAAAACTGGAACCCCCATGACCATTTGTCATGCTATATATTCTTTCTATCATCATTTACAGTAAGCGGTGAGGTTTGCTCGCGTGTACTTGAGTGTTCCCATCATTCTGTCTGACTGTGAACGCCCCAGAGGATGTGTGACCCTCTCAGGACAAAGGGTCTTTCTGCAGAGTTCATGCTTCTCTCCCTTTTCCCACCTACTAAAACTGGCACAGTCAGTAAGTCACAAGATAGAGACGCGTCTGTTGAACTCGGAGAAGAAAGTGTCACTTGTCACACTCTCCTTTTTTTTGGTGTTTCGATCTTGTGACATGAATGTTTTGTCAGTCTCATTTGAATACGCTGACAGCTCCTCAACTTTGAACAAGGATTTTCATCACAACTTCATGACAATAACACCACATGTCAGGGAAACATGGAAAAACACTCCCACACTAGATATGATCTCCCATTGGTACAAGTATACAGCTGGTTAACATGGACAGTGTTTATATTTTGGATGTAGCAATGCAAATACTCTCTAGAGGGTGTAACCTTTGTTTTCATAACATCATCCTCTCGGACATTGAAACTTGTCGGACTCCTTGGGGTCTGAGGCCTCTGATTGGGGAGCCATTTCTTTTTTAGCTGTAACTCCAGATATCCAGGATGACTTATCGCAGGTCAGTGTCTTGATCAAGTCACATTTACAGTTGGGGAATAAGTTAGACCGATCATTTAGATTGCGAGCAATACCTCAACAGTTTGGGGGCTTTTTATGAGAGGATCCTACCTGACTTCCAAGTAAACCTGGGCTCAGACTACAGGAGTTTTAAAAGCCTGAATGATTTGGAAGTCGGGTTGCATCACTTAGTACAGGTGGATCCCCGTACATATTATTTTCTCTATTCTCAAACATACACACACTACAAGATTTGAAAATAATGGCATATCGCACGATACAGCATGAATGACTCTGTAAACCCCTCACACTACCAGATAATCAGACCGAACATCGGCACTGACCAAGGTGGGGGGAGTCGGGGTTAAATCGGCCAGAAGTACTGTATCTGTAGTCTGTCTGAACGCAGCGTTAGAAAACCTGAGTCTTAGAAACGTACGTTAATACACTTTCCAGCTTTGGTACATCAGTGAAATATAGACACCTGTATCTCTACAGATGTGCCTTTGGCTTCTTTTTTTTATCGACAGCCTATCATCAGATGCCACTAATTATGTCTTAGAGTTATGCTTCTGCCCAAGAGGAGCAGAAGTTACCCAACCACCCACGCTCTGCCCAGCGCTGTTCTACGTAAAACAGTGTGCTGACGATAAAGTTGATTTAGTTACGTTGGCCCGGGACCCAACTGCTTGGAAAACATGCAAGTGGGAGCATGTACGCACACAGTCGCACAAACCCTTTCCCCACCCCAGTCACGCACGCACGCACGCACGCACGCACGCACGCACGCACACACACACACACACACACACACACACACACACACACACACACACGCGCACACACACACGCACACGCACACACTGACTCCTGGAGCGTCGGAGGGCCCCAAGTATGTCAGAGCTTTATCCAAACACAGCTACGGTTGCTACATGCTACAATTATTACCAGATGGACTCTGGGAAAACATATTAAACCTGCTTTTTCATTAGCACACAGCACGGCCGCCTGTGAGAGAGAGAGATACAGACACAGAGAGAGAGAGAGTTCCAAATGTGTGTAAATTGAGCATGACTGACTGTTCGTCCCTGATGGTTCAGTTTGTACATTTCCATTTTCATTTATTTCACCATGAAATGACACATTATTTTTCTTGTTGCTATGTTGTCAAAACACGTGTGTTTTATGTCTGTTTGTATCAAAGTCCCACCTTTTTTTTTTCCATCTTCCATGAGCACAGTGTCTATTCATGGATCAAGCCAAACCCTGCAAATTAGCGGAGCAGTTCTCAAGTGGTGCTTCAGGATGAAAAATTGATTTGTCGAATGATAACATTTTTAAAAAGATTATTACATTCAATTATTTTTTTTAAAAGTCCAAACATCTGGCTTCTCGGTTAGTTTTCACAGTAAAAGGAAAACCTTTTGAGAATTGAACAGTAAAACAAATCAAGCAATATGATGACAGGATATGGGAAATTGTGACGGACTTCATTATTTCCTCACCATTTGTTGACTAAATGATGAAATATAAAGGTGCATGGGATCAAAAAAACACCTCTCCTCTGCATCCTCTTTCCTATCTCTGTAAACAGGGTTGAGAGGAAAGCCGAGCGATATTCAAGGACAGAGTCGAGACTATTAAGTGTAAAAAAGTCTTGATTCTTTCACCTACTTTGCTTCTGAGATCTTTTTTTAAAGACCGACCTGATGTAACATCTAGTTCCAAGCAGAGACACAAAACCGCAGAAGAAATTAACAACTCAACAACGTTTCTTCGCAGCTATTAATTGATTTGTGATGTGTGTTAGAGTCGTACACGGTGAGAAGAGGAGGCGTTTCATCTTCAGCATGGCACAGATTAACCAGCAGCTTCTTGGAAAGAAGTTATGACAGTGAGTTTTTCTTATATTGGTAGTGTCGAGTGTTAAGTGGTTGTTAATAAGTGAAGGATTTCCCTGAACAGACCCAAGTCAATATTAATTCATTATTCATTAAGCATTGGAAACTTTATTCTTCCTATATGTTAAATCTATTCATAAGTCATTCACCATTCATTACCAATTGAGCAGTGTTTGAATTTGTCCAAAATTATTAGGAACATATTTTGTCATGACAGACTCCTAAAAAATCTATTATTATTTTCTCTAAGGCTGCAACTAACAATTATTTTCATAATCGACGTTCTTCTATCCACTTTAAAACCAGGTTTTATATTTTACATAAATAAAATGCCAACAGTAAAGTGCACATGCGCTCGTGTCATCATGTTTCATCGCCCCTGAGCATGTGTGTATTTATGCTCCGCCTGTATGCCAGCGATGCCTGCTCCACGGCTATTGCGCTGCTAATTATAAAAGCGCGCTCGACTTGAAGGGGATGCGTGTCAGCTGTGTACGGACGCATCGCACCTCCTATCCTTCCTTCCCTCACATAGCTACCGACGCTCCTGCGCACATGCATACACACACTCAACACTATACATAGTTATTCTAAATCTCCCGTCTTTACAGGCTAAATTCAGAAGCTTTGTGTCAGTCGGTGGCTTGACGTATAACCTCCCTTGCTGACCTCCGTAACCCCCTTGAAGGTTATTTTCTTCTTCTGCGCTTGTGTGTATATTCAGTCGTGCAGATTCGAGTGAATATTTCTGTATGAGCAGAAAGTCTCTTCAGTCTGGCTTTAGTACTTGATTCTGCAGACACTACATCGAGGGCCATGCCAATTATATTACATACAATTAATTTCCCCGTGTTTTATGAGCTTTTTTCCCACACTTTTCTTTATCCACTATGTTTTCTGTCCCCCTGACTCTTGATACAACATCAGTTGCATGTGTATGTGTAATCACTGCAGTCCAGATTCTGTCCAGTCATGTTTTTCAAGTGCGTACACAAATTCTTTTCTGCTGGATTGACGTCAATTAAAAAAAACCCGGAAGAAAACATACTGTAAAGGAAAGGGTTGGACAAATGTGGCAAACAAGCTTAAGACAGAGTTGTGGAAAGCGAGGTCAGGTGTGTCACCCCCCCCCCCCCCCCCCCCCCAACACACCTTTCTGTTTCTGTGGCTGAGGTAATACGAGTCTCGGTGCTGGCATACCCGCTCAGTGTTTCCCCATATTACTGGGTGCTATCTTCAGCAAAATACCAGTTGAATATAAATACCCAGGATGCATACAGTACATATTCAAAGAGTACAAATATTTAAATACCCCGTCAATGATGCGTCTGTTCTTTTTTTTTTTTTGGTCTCATTAATGAATATGATCAGACAGATAAGGGGAGTAGTGTGAAGAATGACAGGTGATCGGATCCAAACGTCTTTGGCTTGCACATTACTCCACTCTGCTGGGATACTACTATGGTGGGCTATATATTATTAACACGTGTACACAGGACCGGAGCCGGTGAAGGGGGACGCATGGCCTCCAGGACAGCTGTCCCACATCTTGAGTGTGAAGGGGCCCAAACAGGATTATCAATCATACAGCGGGAGTTATTTTCATAAGTCATAAATTGGACCTATGAAGCTGACTTTCCCTCACTGCATGGGAAACTTTTTAAGCGGCCCAGCTACTATACATGGCATCTCCTCCCCGGCGCCACTCAGTCCAGAGTGATGCCTTCTTCTGGCCTGGCAGCAGCTGTACGCGGGGACAGACGGTTAGACAGACAGACAGACAGACAGACAGACAGATGACTGGGTTGAGACCGACTGAGTAGTAGTCTGTTGTCCCTGTTTAGCACCTACTCTTCTTCCTCCTCCGCTTTTAAGGACTATTCCTGTATCTGTGTCAGCGCTGCACTTTCAGAATAGACTTTCACTTCCGAAAGCCCCCCCCCCCCCCCCCCCCCCACCACCGCTCATTTACATATCATGCAGATCATATCATCTGCAGAGGGCTTGTCATCCTAATTCCACACATTTGTTTTGAGGCATTCGTAGATCATATTTTGCATTTTTTCCCCCCAATTTAAATCTTTGACTTACGTCATCTTTATTTCATTTCTATTACAGACTTTCCTAAAAAAGTAAAAAATAAGTTCTGGCAGTGTGACATACTGCTGAGTGATTGTGGTTTCACACAACCTCTGAGCCTGTGGACGTAGCTTTTTGAATGTTTTTCATTTCATCCCACTTTCCTGTTTGTGTTAGTTTGTGCATGCTACCTTTTTTTGTATACAAGTGTCAGTGTAGTCCAAAATCCTGAGACCACCACTGTATGTATATGTATATGTATAAGCATGCCCAGCTGCTACATACTCGCTTGAGGTTTTTTCAGGACTCCTATCTAAAGTCCAGGGCTGTTTATTCCTCTGCTCCTGGTTTGGCAAATCTTTGACATCGAAAAACTCTGCAGCTGCATCAAAGGCAGAGATAAGAGTTGGCCCTCTCTCTCTCTCTCTCTCTCTGTCTGTCTCTCTCTCTCTCTGTGTGTGTGTGTGTGTGTGTGTGTGTGTGTGTGTGTGTGTGTGTGTGTGTGTGTGTGTGTGTGTGTGTGTGTGTGTGTGTGTGTGTGTGTGTGTGTGTGTGTGTGTGTGTGTGTGTGTGTGTGTGTGTGTGTGTGTGTGTGTGTGTGTGTGTGTGTGTGTGTGTGTGTGTGTGTGTGTGAATTTTGTATAGCTTTACACTGGCCTGCTTGGTTCGTCACAGGTAATCAGCCCTGGAGCTCTGGCCTGAAAAAGAAAGAAAGAAAGACACACACACACACACACACATACACAATACACACACAGTGTACAACTGGTCACTGTGCCAGTTCTTATCTTTTCCCGTGAAGCTGTTCTGCCCAGCACATGGATGGCAGTGATAACATCGAGCCCCTGGTTCAGATAAGTTCCCTTACACACAAACACAAATGATGCACGTATGTGTATGTGTATATGCATGTTTGCTACTGTGTGTGTATATACTGCATTTGTGTTTATATACGTGTGTGTGTGTGTGTGCCCCTGTTTCTCTGACACACAGAAACTCTTGCTCGTGTACACACACGTCTGTGCCCGCCATGGTTTCCTCTGACCTAATTTTCCTGTGAAAACAAAAGCGCTTTAATGACGCACTTCAATTTAGTTAAAGAAATAAAAGCCTGCAGGTCCACCCGTACTTAATATGCGAATATTGTGTGACGCTGATTATTGACATCATAAGACAATTGGACAAGATCAGTTTGATTTGTCACTTTTCGGTAATATCGGGGTGTAGCTGCTGGAGCCTCGTGGTTCCCAGTAGCCCAAAAACTCAGGGCTCTACGTTTCCTCTTGGTTTGTCTGATCGACACAGCGGCAAGATGATTGCATTTTCCAAAATGGAACTGTCACAGTTAGCATCTCTGAAGTGTTGAAATGTAAAGTGAAGATTGTTCTTTGCAGACGTCGTCAGTGATTGATTCGCAGAGGGAAGGAGACTTTGTAATGAAAGACCGTGACTGTCTGATGTTCTTAGCATTAGATCAAAAGATCGAAAAGACTGTGGTTTACTAGGCTCTCTGCCTTCTTTCCCCCTGTGTGTGTGTGTGTGTGTGTGTGTGTGTGTTTGTGTGTGTGTGTGTGTGTGTGTGTGTGGCTTTATAAAGAGTGGTTGCTTTGAATGTTAGTTGCTCGGCGTCCCTTTAAGGAGTTCTTTTAAAGTAACAGAGAGAGAAAGAGGGAAAATTATTTTGATTTCAGATCATGCGTGAGAGAATGTGTATGTGTGTGTGTTTGTGTGTGATTTGATCACGTGCCCATGGGGCCCGACTTGTGCTACTTGTGTTTGATTGCTCCTTTGACCATGCGTCACTTGGCTTTCACTCACAGATCTAATTAAACCAAGGGCAGGTCTGCACTGGCAGCACACACACACACACACACACACACACACACACACACACACACACACACCCTCTCAAGTTGATCTGTTATTGCCATTTGGTTAGATCCACTCTCAAAACGGTTCATTTGGTCGAGTTCATACTAGTTGCACACATGCACACGCTAATGTCTCACCAAACGCAACAGCACCTTACCTACATTTAAGTTGTTCATCTCTCAAGAGATTTTATTTTTTGTGAATCTTATCATTTTAACCACAGTGATGTCTACTCTAGTGTAAATGTAATTACCGGACCGAAAATAGACTTTAACGGGACTGACGGCGCTCTCGTGAAAAGTTCTGTATACACCAAAACCCAGCCTCTTGAAGTTGCGTGTGAAAAACATAGTCCAGATGTCATCCAGATCAAACAGGGCTTCTGCTAATGTAATTATCTAACAAATCATTTTTGTATAAACAACCTTTTTTGCCGACAATGAGCTCGACTGGCTGTTTGGTTGGGTGTGGATGCAGCGGCATCGAAATAACAGGAGCCCGTCCCACAAATGATGTTTCCTACCATCCCTTTTCGAAATGGTAGGAAACAGCTGCGAAACTCACTGGAACTCAACAAGGCCACAGGCTTTGACCTTGGAGTTTTTTTTTCGTCTTTTGAGTATAATGCAGTAACCTTGAACCATCAGCTGACTGTTTGTAATGATCACGTGTCGACCGAATCATAGCGCTGAGGCAGCGTTTTAGTTAAAGTAACTGGAACCAGGGCACATCGAGATGTTTTCCGTAACGCCGCTCTCACACGTAACAGAAACGCTGC
The DNA here is from genome assembly GCF_022379125.1 of Scophthalmus maximus. Classification (NCBI taxonomy): domain Eukaryota; kingdom Metazoa; phylum Chordata; class Actinopteri; order Pleuronectiformes; family Scophthalmidae; genus Scophthalmus; species Scophthalmus maximus. Next base: position 10,108,325 of record NC_061520.1, read on the forward strand.
CCGTTCACTTTGAATGGGGGATGATGTCATCTGTGCAGGCGCCGCTAGCCAATCGTATCACGTTAATACAAATAAACAGATCCTGCCTGACGTTAAACGTCAAAATGAGCCTGGAGAGAGGAGACGGAGGCGACTGATGAACCTGGTGTATATATTCATCTGGTTGTGGAGTTTATTTCCTGTCATGGCCCACTTTCCTTGGGCATTGCATGGACAGTCGTAATGGCACATTAGCACGATGGCCAATCGCCATGCACGCTCCCACCGCCAAGCGTCAAAGCGACGGGTACGTGTGAGTCCTGCGTACGTTTCTGGAGGGTTTATGGTGAGAACCTTCAGACATATGGTGTTATATGTAACTAATGTCACCAATACAGTACACCTTATCCTGTTCTTTATTGATACTGTCATTCATTCTTATTATTTTTTTGTAAAATAATAACATTTAGAACAGGATTAGAATAAATAATATTAGTTTACAGCAGCAAAGTCCCTGCGCTATGTACACTCAGTCATAGCTCTCTGGAAACAAACGTCAGCTACTGTAGAAAGAAGGGTGATCGGAGAGCGCACGCCTCCGCCAGGGCTAACGCCACATCTCGCCATTTTTCATAGAAAGTGAAAAGAACTCCTGCATCCACCCATTAATTTGGATCCGCTCCAAAGTTTTACAAGGGTCCTCCTTTGGTCATGCCTCACCCCTTTGCAACATTTCGTGGAAGTTTTTGCCTGATCCTGCTAAATAACAAAACAGGGATGAAAACATAACCTCCTCTACACCAGTCACTGTTGCTCATCTCATCTGTCCTCCTCGCTCTGCTGCTGAAGTGGATTCATCTCCTGCAGGTAGCGCTGAGAGACAGGGAGAGAGTGGGGGGGGGCTGCTGTCTCAGCCTGCAGCTTCAGGTTTACAGAAATTTGACGACATTTTAAGATATGACTTTCGCAGAGTTAGCAGTCAGCAAATACAGAAAGCTTTTGTTTTTTAAGCTTGTTCCTAACAATGTCTGAAAACAGCTTCATGGAGCTACGGGCGTAGTTGTCAACCTTGAGTGAAAAGAAATTAAACTTGAGTAAGATGTTCACCCCTCACAGGTCCTTGTGCTGTCAAAACGACATGCCTACAGCATGTTTCAGTACGATGTTCATTTTGCGACGCGCTCTTATTATTTTTGCACAGATGACAAACTGGCGGCATTGTGAAACACTTGTGTGACTCAGAAATTGTGTTGATAACCTTCTCTAGTATACAGGAAATGTGTCAGAGGGAGAAGGAGGCCCAGGGGGAGAGGAAGAGGGAAGGGAGATGGGGACTGACAGATTAAGTGAGAGAAAGAACAGGCCGAGGGTACAAGAGGGAAACCACACTTTTAAAAGGGAGCTGAGGATTCAGGAGAGAGGGAGAGAGAGAGGATAAGTTGGACATTTTTACTTTAGCAGAGGCGGATTCATTCCAAGAAGATCCGTCCAGAAAAAAACAGAGATGTTGCTTGTTGTCCCTTGAAAGGGATCCAGAGAAAGTGAGAGCAACATGGCTAAATATTTAAGACAAAAGTGAGGGACAGGGGAAGGGGGTTGTCCTGTAGAGGAGGGCGAGCAGTCAGTCGGTGTCTGAGGAGAGAGGACAGGACCCAGCTGTTGCTCCACAGGCCACCACACCCAGCCGAGAGAGACTCCATTTGTTGTTGTAGCTGGCCTTTATGACTTTGAGGGAAAAAAGAGGGAGAAGGTGGGTGGTGGAGTCTGACCGTCTCTTTTGGTCAAGAAAAAGAAAAGCAGGGAAGAGGAGCAAGCGTCCAGCCTGTATTAGAAAGTGGGGAAAGGTGGGAAGGGAGAGGAGGACGCTGCATCACTTCCTAGTTCACCGTCCATCTCTGCGCCGTGACGTTTGGCTTTAAGGACACGTTATCTGGGCGAGTGTTGCGAGTGCCAGCGCTTTGCTTGATTACTCCAAGACTCAGGAGTTTATGAAAACACAGCCAGGGGACGTGACCTCAGCTGGGACCTGCACTCTGACGCTGTTCCCACCAGAGCTCCTCGAAAAGCGCGTCTCTTTTTCTCATTTAACCAGAGTCCAACCACTTTCACTCCCTGACCTGTTATCCCTCACTCGGCCTCTGACGTTACGGCTCTATGCCTATCTTTAACCTTTTGACCCGTTGGGCTTCACCTCAACTTTCCCCTCTTTTTCCCTTGTGTCACTCCAGTACCGTTTTTTACAGTATATTTTTACAATAAAGCAAAAAGTACGTGTTAGGTACACATATCAACACATGTCATGTACAAAATACCACACAATTATTCACTGCATGGCAAGTTAAAGGGGCATCCAACTGATTACAGGGGAGGAGGACTACTACTACATATGGAATTTAAGTTGTTTGAAGGGGTTTGTGGCTCCGGTGGGAGATGCACAGATTCGATAAATTACCTCAAGTAAGGGCCATCGGCTGAGTCTGCAAGTTTATGAATGAAAAAAAAAAAGAAATTTCAAGGGGTGTGATACTGTGAGACCGGAAACGAACTGAGAGCCACAGCCCCGGTAGGGAAGTCGGAAATTATAGACTCAGCGACGCATTATTGCTCCTGATTTTTCACGGAATCTGTCTTGTAATACGTAAAACTGAATATTTTCATATATTTGTCCCAGTACTCTGCCTGCGTCATGACATTATTTGTCTACAGCCTTTGTAAAAAAGGCTCCAGGTGAATCAGCACATAGGACGACAAATACATAGTACAGTTTGTGGTGGTGAAATCAGGTTTGAAGTAATAAGGTTTTATATTTCTTTTGGCAAGTTCAGACACACAGACACAGTATATAGTATCATAATGTACCAGACAACTTATACGATCAATATGAACTCACTGTCATTGGCTTTAGTGTCAGATGTGGGTTTCGTTTTTTCTTCTAACCCAGAGGACAGACCATGCGCTGCTGAGAGGGCAGTTTAGGTTGGTGGGAGAGTGTCCCTCCTCTTCCTGTCTCCAATCATGTCCTCTTCCTCCTCTTCCTGTCTCAAATCTCAATGAATAGAGTGTGTACCCACACACACGCACGCACATCTAGCCTGTTCACTGTGTTCCCCCCTGAGAGCCGTAGCCCTGGAACAATGAGGACACCAGAGAGAACACAGAGGACCGCTGCGAGAAATGGAAGAACACAAAATGCTTGTTTAAAACACGGGGGGGGGGGGGGGTTGCTACTTAAATCTGTGTGATCTCTCTCCAGACCTACATTATTTCGAGGTAGACAATTGATGTGGCAACACCAGAACATGCCACATGAGAGTAACCTTAAAGTTTGGATCGACTCCAGGCAACGGGACACACTTCACGGTTGCTCAGCATGTCTCTGACTGTCAACACTAACAATGATCGGACGCGCTGGAGAGAAGAGTCACGTGTGGGACGTCTAGACTGGATCGAGGTTTAGACGATCAGAAAGTCTGTTCCCCTTTACATCCACATCTACATCGGAAACATGCGCAAGCGTTGAATCCGGCTCACACAGTTGCAACATCTTCCATCCATCGAAGCATCTGGAACTGCTTTGTCAAATGAGTGTTTTTACTGCCAAGCAATATTATCCAAAGCTCTGTTCATTGTGTGGAATTGCATATTGCGCCCGGAGACATAACTTTATTAAACAGAAGGCATGAAGGGATTTAGAGACAGTCAGTTGTGCAGCATGTCTTCACTGTTGCATGACTCTGGATGGAGAACGAAGGCCTGCCTACGTCCTGCGTCAAGGCAGAGTGTAAAAGAACACGTGTGCTCGGACATGCGTCACCTAAAAAGAGTCACAATGGGTGCATGTTACAGATTTGTCTTATTGCAGGCAATTTTTGGACGAGAGAGAGCAAAGCCGCAGATTAGAAGATGTTGGTGAGTTATAGTGAGAATGGAATAAACCACAAGTATTTTTAAACACATTTGTTTTGGAGCTCAAAACACTAGTTGTCAGTGAAATTGGTGTGTTTCAGGATTTCCTTCCCCCAAAAAGTGTAATTTGCGATAGACCGTGGCCCCTGGGTGTCTGGTGCCATCCGCCTCTGTAAGCATTTAAATTGGCGTCACGTCGTGTTTGGATTGTCCTCTATTTCAAACTCCACTGTCGGTGAGAAGTGCGACCGCACAATGTTGCAACACAAAGTCCAACACACAGCAACAGTTTGCAATATTGTACTGGCCAATATTTATAAAGCCCATGAAGTCAGTGCTCTCTGTCTGAACAGAAAACACCTCGACCTGTCTTTTAAAACTTATTTCTCTTTGACTTTACCCAAGCCCCTATTCTAGAGAGTAGTCTTTCATTTTGAGAGCATTATTTATTCATTTCACGTTCAGATTTTGTCATTTTTCCCCCCTCAAATTCTCTCTCTCTCTCTCAAATATTCCTTGCTGCAGCACAGATTTGCTCTGCTCCTGCTCAAAAGCTTTTTCCCATAAATATGACGTTACCTTTTGAATTTGAAGAACGTAATTGCGCCATTAACATAAAGTCTGACCCAAGCTGGCGAGGGATCCGCTGAACGCGGTCAAACAGTAACCAAAGCAAGGGACACTGTGAGAAATAAGGCTATGAAGCACCTTTAATTAGGCAATGATGATTACGGTTGACGGCATACCTGGCTTTTTATTGGTTGGGGAAATTTGACCGGGTTGTGCCACAAGAAATCCAGAGGCGAAGGGCAGAAATCTGAGAGCAGGAGTGTTTTGTGGCACAGCCTGAGGACGTTCGTGTTGCAACAGTGTAATCTGAGTGCAGACTAACAGTTTTGAGACGGAGCAGAGCAAATCTGTGGCTATTTGTGAGAACGTGGAATGAAAAAAAGAATGCTCCCCAAATGAAAGACCACAGTTTGGAACGAAGATAGGAAAAGAACATTTTTCCAGAATATGTGACAAGATACTTTTGAAGGTGTTCCGGCAGCTCAAGGTGTGACACCTCGCCTAGGAATCTAACGTCCATTTGTCTTTGAATGTGTGACCTGACTGTGCAATCGCAGTCTCCCTCTCCTGTTGTGTCTCTTCGTCTCACACCTTCACCGCGACGTAGCGATGTGACCCGGGTCACAGCCTCTCTTACTGTCTGGACTCTGTAACGACTTTGACCTCCCACCTCTTCACCCCTGCATCACGCCGTCTCTGCCGGGGAAATCACCACGCTGCAGATTCCCGCCACGTCGTGCGGGAATGTCTGAGGGGACTTCAGGAATGTAGTTGGGAATGCCGAGTGCTGCAGCAGCAGCTGGGCCCGCGTCGGGGCTGCATGAGGTCACTTTCTCGGCTGACATATTTGCTGATGCACGCATCGTCGGCGTCTTGTGCTCGTTTGCCGCCTTTACTTGCGCGTGAAGTTACCGCTACTGGAAGAGGAGACTATGTGGGATTTACCTCTCTGAATCCCATTTAATCTTTTTTTTTCGCTGGAACATGACACACTGTCTCGCCAGACCAAGATTAAGTCTGAATATTTATTTAACCAATTTCATGTCCAGCCGTGTTTTTGCTGCAGAAGCCAAAATAGATCAGAAATTACATTTGAACAATTAGGGCTTTAAATAGACCTTGTTGCCGCCCGGTTATGAAACCCACAGACAACAAGGACTGTGCTCTAGTTTCAGGACCCAGACTGTTGAGAAGACTAGAGACAGTGTTTGCAAAACGTGCTCCTGAAGACATCGACTGTAGCGGGAACTGCCACGGGCGGTTTTAGGAACTTTGGCAGGTGTTCACATGTCTGTCGGTCTGATTGTGCAAGATGTAGTCACAAAATATTACAGGTGTTCACCTGAGATCCAAATCAAAGGCCCGATGGCCCCAACCATAGGCTGCTTTAAAAGGAAGTATACAAAATGTCTATATTTTCTGATGCCTTCATCAATTCTGCACTTTCAAATAAACCCGACCTGTTTTATAACTTGTGCCAATTATGAGGTTTTTAATGTGTTGCCCTTCTTAATGTTCTCCTATCCTTCTTATCTGTAGCTTTTATTTCTGAAAAGCACACTGAATGACCTCCGTGCGTGAAAAGGATATGTACAAATACATTTGCCTTTCCTTGCCCACTTCAAAACTGGCAATGGTCTGACTCATGAGTACTGCAATAATCTGGTAATCAGTTCCGAGTACTCGTCGGGCCGGAACGTCACCACGCCGAAGGTTGTCGCCCGCCGGTGTGATCCCATCGCAAAATGGTCTCCAGTTCCTTTAGCACTCGGTTAGCCATCACTACATTATTACAGTACTCAGTACTCACGGGTTGGACCACGTCTTAAAATTCTGCCTCTCATTTTGATCTTGACTACTCACCTGTAACCTTTTGTGACCGCATCTTGCACACTGCGACACTATCGCGGCAACAAAATCCGTCCACAGACGGACAGACGTGTTGTCTCCTGCCACCTCCATGGTTGTTCTCACTACAGCAGGTGTCTCACACACACACACACACACACACACACACACACAGAGAGGATAAAGGCGATACCAGCTACAACTCTTGCGGCTGGGAGTAATGATCTTATACGAATAACAATAATCTAAGATCCGTCTCCATCTCACGCAGGATGGTAACGTTTTGAAGGGATCAGAGGGAGATGGCAGGCGGCACCAGGGCGTGTGGAATATGCCAGAAACATTATGTAAATGAGGAAATCTGCGGAGCCCG